>NC_055700.1:10831215-11488465 GCF_017639745.1 Melanotaenia boesemani
GACAGTTAATATAGCCAATTCACAATTGTTAAATGGTCAAAATTTGAAACAGTAAATGAGATAAACACTTGCTTTTGGAGTAATGTACTCAAACCAAGTGGTAGAGATCACTCAGACAGATTTATTTACACTATTTTTTTTTATAAAATTCATTATAGTCACTAGATTTTTTATTTTTTTTTACCAAACGGCTGTTAAAGGGTTGAACTCTAAATACACAAATACCTGCACCTCAGAAGTTAAACTATTTTAACTTTGGTAATCTTTCACATTTCTAGTTTAAGTATTTCTAAAATCATGTTAATTACACTGTAAACCCCCAATTCATCAGTATCTGGCCCAACAATGACATATTCTTAATAATTCTTTGGAGTTTCTAATATTCTGCTTAAGGACTGAAAAGTGATGATGACTCATCCTGTATGTAAGTGCAATTGTTGGATGACTCCACTAGGAAGTACACCAGTAAACTAAAATTATACAGGACTTAGAGACAGTGGGGCAGGTCCTGCTTCAAGATGTTGGATTTCCAGTTTAATTTCTTTCTATCAGTCACCTGCATATTGCATATAGTGTTCCAGAGGACAAGTAAAACCAATGTTCCACATGAACACAGGAAGGTAGCCTCAACAAGTTAACGTGCAATAAAAAGAAAGAATATCCTTTGGCTACTACAGAGGGTGTGAATTGTTCAGTTTGACATGAACGAGGAAGCGCTACTCTACTGAATTTCAGCTAGTTAAATATTAGCAATCCTTTATATTTTGCAAGAAAGATAGGACTGTGTTGGTGCAAGTGCATGAGAATTCAGTAAATATTTGGTTTCATGATAACAAACTCCATCAGTACAGCTATGAATTAAATGTTTATTTTAATGATTATGTTTCCAATGATTAATTCATAAAATCAAAATCTCTCTACAATATTTAGCTGCATAGCATGACATTCTTTTTGTTGCAGCTCTGTAAAGGCAGCGCTCAACATAAGCAGTAGCCTGATGACCCAGCGTCAGTTAATAAGCACCCACAAGTCCTTTTACCTCTGATGCTAGATGGCTTAGGCTCGCCCTCGGCTCCCTGACAAGATGTGGCCTGTTGTCAGCATTTTCACTTTAGTCAATTCTTTGAAAATAATGTTAAAAGATTTGTCAGAGGCATTGGCTGGAAGAAGAGGAAGGTAGCAGTAAATAGAGGCAGGGTCCTCATTAGATGAGCTTTGCTGGAAAACACCAGCGGCAGCAGTTTAATGGTTGGCCAGTAAGCATTAAAAAGGCCACTGGCAGCACTGAATTTCCTTAGTGCTGGAGATGCACACACCTCTCTCCCTCTGCAGGTACCTTTGGCTGTTGCTACCAACTTGCTCATTGTTTATTGTTCATCAGTGCTGATTCTGTCTGTTTCCTTTCACCCCACCTAGTTGAGGCAGATGGCCCACCACCTTGAGTCTAACTCGGTTGGAGGTTCTTTTCAAATTGGAGTTTTTCTTTCCAGCTGTGCTGCTGAAGGGAGCAAAAACCTGTTTTCACTCTGTAATACGCCACTGAGTCCTCTGAGATAACAGTATCTGCAGGATTGTTTTGGGGTAATTATCAAAACAGGATGTGACATTAGTTCCTAAAGAGAAAAAAAAATATCACCATGAGGATGTCCACATGCTGATGCAAGCATTAGTTTGAATCTCTGCTGTGTCTAAGTGCAGCCTCACAGAGCCGCTAGCAAAGGCTGCAGACTCTTGTTGAGTTTTATTACATTGTACCGACCCTCTGAGCCTTATCAAAAGCAATACAAGAAATTAAGACATCAGTGTGGTCTTTTAGGAAAGTGTGTACATCTTCTCACAATGTTCTGGTCGTCAACATAGTCAATTTGTAGAGTGCTCATGGCACTGATCAGCGCCTGGATGGCTGTCACGATGTTCTGAAACACCACCCGCGTGAAGCCTTTCTTGTCAGCATCACTGTATCCCGTGCCATGGATGATCCTCATCTGTTTGATAAAGGTGCTCTTCCCACTTTCACCAGTCCCTAGGTGGTTGAGATGAATGAGAACAAAAGATGAAAAGTGGAATAAGATCAAAGTAATGGCAGAAATAGGACATTTGTGGCATACACATAGGGGAAAAAATGAAAATAAAATCAACATCAATTAGCAGCAACTTAAATGGATTTTGGCAGCAAAAACAAAAAAAACAAAAACAAAACTGAAGCCTTTAGAGAATAAGAATGTTCTCAGAAGTTGAGATTCACACGTCACAATAGTTTCTCAAGCCAAAGACGTGTGTGTGATGGTTTGTTTATACGATTTTAATTCTTCCAATCATTCATTTGATTCACCTCATTAGTAAAAAACAATAGAGTATGAATTAAATATGTAACTGGTTCCTTTTTGTCCTCTAACAATTAACATTGAAAGTTGGTGCTGCATTCAAGGAATTCAATGTTTTGTTTAGTTTTTTTCAACAGTCATGTCCTTGAAACTAAGTGGTGCTTCCTGCCTCTTGTTGTAAATTGTTCTCGATAAAAGTGTCAGCTAAATACCTAAAATGCCTAAAAATGTTAACCATTACTCTGACCTTAACAGGGTGATATTGTTCTCCAAACAACTCAAGCTCAACTTTGAAGTAAATCTGACCTTTAAGATAAATAAACTCCCTCAGGTAGAATACATTGTTTCCAACACAACCACCAGTCAAGCTATTCTAAGTGGCCTGTTCTGATAGATCTAGAATAAAAACAGGCCTTATATCATTTTATGAGACATTCACTCATCAACATAGCTGACCTAATCTTGTCATTCTCTTTTTAAAAAGCTGGACAAAACATTAGCTTTCAAAAAGGAGTATCTATCATATTGCTCCAAAAGCAACTTGACATTAAGGAATTATCTCAGAAGTAAAATCTAGTCACTAAATAGTATGCACAGCCTCAGTACACTTTATTCCCAAGTGTCTAGTCTTATAGTATGAAAACATGCAGCAGTTCATTCTAGTTTTATTTTAACAAGGAAACAAGCCTATCAAGCGGACTTATCAGGGTTTCAGCTGTGTGAGGAATGCAAAGGCTGATCTGCCTGTGTGTTAAGGGAACACTACAGCAAAAAACAAATACCAAAGTCTTGTAATCTGTTATTTGCTGGGTTTACCTGTTTAACAAATCTATTCCAGCTCAGTGACACGTAGATTCAGGATGACAGAAATATTCACTGAATGATTCCTGTGTTTCTTTCAAGCATAACACTCACATCGAACAAACTTTAGTGATATTTTCATTGACAATCTATTTTTTTTTTCAAGGTAGTTTTTGCATCAGACTGAAATTTCTGGGTGTATTTAGGGTCCTATTGTATGAGTAACCACAAACTTTGGTACAAGCATAAATGCTGTCCAGATGATGGTGATGGTGAACAGTATTTGAGTCCATTACCCTAAATTGGAGAAATA
Source organism: Melanotaenia boesemani (assembly GCF_017639745.1). Taxonomy (NCBI): domain Eukaryota; kingdom Metazoa; phylum Chordata; class Actinopteri; order Atheriniformes; family Melanotaeniidae; genus Melanotaenia; species Melanotaenia boesemani. Next base: position 10,834,654 of record NC_055700.1, read on the forward strand.
TATTCAGGTTCCCTTTAGAGTTAAGTGTAATAATATTGGCAGATACTTCACAGTTTCATTAGTCCACATGGTTTATGTGCAGAAGTGGCTTTTCATGAACTTCACTTGTATTTCCTAAAGTTTGCAGGCCAGCATTCATAATGCTATAAGCTAGTGTGTAAGCAAAGAAACACACAGGTATTTTTTTGTAATAATAAAAAAAGGGGTTTGATAACCTTTCAAATACAGTCTTTTAAGAATTCAGTAAGCAATTAAAGTCATCTTTTGTGACAATGAATGGCAGGTCCATTTATTGTCACTTTTTTGTGTGTGTGTGTGTTTGTTTTGTTTTGTTAATACTACTCATAGCTGATAACTACTGATAATAATAATGATTTTAATATGGTTTTTACACATATAGGTGCGTATTATAACACTCGTGAAAGGTAAAAAAAATATCGTAATATAAACACTGCAAATAATTAAATAATTATTATTGTAATGTAATATGAAGAAAGAAAGAAAGAAAGAAAGAAAGAAAGAAAGAAAGAAAGAAAGAAAGAAAGAAAGAAAGAAAGAAAGAAAGAAAGAAAGAAAGAAAGAAATTTCCACACTACAGCCAACGACTGTAACCAGATTTAAAGAGTAAAAAAAAAAAAAACTTGGAGTTTGTTTGCTGAACTCTTACCTAAAAGCAGCAGCTTGAGCTCCCGGTGGGACTCTCTTTTATCCCGGCGAAGTTGTCTTTCTATTTCTCTGTGTATCCTCAATCTATCCTCTTCATCAGGAGACAAGCAACACTCGTCCATTGTTGTTCACGTTCACCAGCTGCCGTTTGTTAAATTATTTCACCCTAACAGATGAATGAATCTTGATTTCTTTTTTTCTTTTTTTTTTTTCGCTCCAACCTGCCAGAGAAACTCTCCTCCCGGAACAGGTGGTTTGTCGGCAACTTTCTGCAGTCATTCTTCCTCCTGCGGGATCTAGTTCAGGTGCATTTCACATTCCTGCTGCGCAGGGGGCGGGCCCAGACTCAAAGGCAAAGTCATATATCTGCTTTCAGCTCCATACTCTCTTGGGCAGCTGAATTTGAAACTCCTCTGCCACTTTGATGGAAAACAAATTGGAGGTCTGCCAGGTGCAACATAATGTAGCCCACAAAATGTGTTTCTACCTACAGCAGTGATTTCAGAGTAATTTAGTCCAAGATCAAGTGCTATCAAAATTATCAGTCACATTTTCATAAGGTTAAACAAGGGTTATTGCTGATCCTCCTGCTGAACTTGCCTTATATTTCAATCAACTGACAGAGGCCAAAATACCACAGTTGTATTCACAGGTTAAGACTTTCAAGAATTTAAAACTAGGTGTGAGATGACCCTAGTGCAGGACTGTTCAACCCTGGCCCACTAGGGTCACTGAAATGCAGGTTTTAGATGCTACAATACCCCTGATTCAAATTAAAGGAATCCAACATCTTGTGAGGTTCTGCACACGACCCATTAATTTGAGTTATGTATGTTGAGGCAAGGAGACATCTACAACCTACAGAACAGTGGCCCTCACAGGCTGGAGTTGAATAACCCTGCGCCAGTGACACAATCATCCCAAACCTGTTTCTATAGGGTGTGCTGTCTTCATTGGAATGTTGTAAGTCTAACATTGGTGTTAGACTTACTCATCATCAATCAACATTATAAAATTCATTTATGCTGTTCTTTTGTCCAAATTACCCAGCTTACTTACTAACCAGGCTAACCAGGCTTTGGGCCTCTTAGAACCTGATTGGATACTTAAAGACTTGGACAAATCCTCTAGTTCACCTCTCAAAAAACAAATAGGGTTGTCTCTGTTTGTTGTGCCAAACCATTTTCACAGACTATTTGAGACAGGAGGATGAGTTCAGATGCACTTAATATTGTAATTAACATATTTCTACTAAACATGAATTAAATATTCTGCACACTAGCAGACGTTCCCTTAAGAAGAATGCAGTCAGCATTATCTCACCTGTGCCCAATTTTTTTGGAATGTCAGAATGTGTTTTATACTTTGAAAGTGTTATCAGTCCATTGCTGTGAATATTAGTTGCAACAGTTATGCAGTTAGTTATTAAACAGACCCAGATAATTGTTAATAGTTTATTCTTGTTTTTCCGTAGCAGAGATGAGGGCAGTTTAGGCAGGGTATTATGTACGACTAAGGTGAAATTATTTTGTTTAATATCAGACATGATTTTATCTTTCTACTGCAGCTCATTCAGTGATGCACTCACAAGCTGTATTAGCAACTTCTTTACTAAGCCCACGATGCCCCTTTTTAGTCTCTTCTGCCATCTTTGCTTTTCCATGGTGGTCTCTAGCCATGTTTGTCTCATTTGTGCTGACAGGTGGCGACGTTAATGTGATTTCTAACATCCGATATAAGCACCCAAAAATGCATGTAAATGTAAGGCTATTCCAATAAATGACACTTTGGTGTTTTAACAGGTTTTGGTCCATTCTTAAATATTGCTGGCAGTTTCTGTAAAATTGTGAAGACAAGTTTGAAGAGATTTTAAATTTCGTATGGATATATCATTTCTGCATCCAGGCCTTGAAATGATGGCAGTGATGGTGATGTGGTTCTTCTAGGAGTTAAAACGGTAAAGAAACAAATGAAATGTAAAAATATAAAGAAAATAAAAATTTTAGATTAAAAGCATAGATGCTAGTATTCATAAGTAAACATATAAGTAATTTATCTTTATAGCCACCCATTTAATAGAGTAATTTTTTCTCAGGTTGCATAAAGATCTCTGACCAGGACAAAGACAAAGGACATCTGAAGAGGTCCTGGACTGTCTGCTTTTCAGACCATAAACAATAATCCTTTGGTCCCTGTGGGCTGTGTTCTTTTTAGATTAGGTTTTCTTCCAACTAATGCCATCAAATCCCATCAGACTGGTATGTGAAGAGTTTGGAAGTGAGGTGAACACCTCACAGACACTTTTCCATGTTTTTTAGGACTCTGTCATGCAGTGGGTGGTTGATAATGTAGAAGAGCTCTGTTGCTGTGTGGGGGGTGTAATTGGTTTACAAAAATTTTTGTTTATGTAGGTGGCAAGTGTCAAAGTAACATTCCCAGCAGAATGTTGCATTGCAGTATTCAGCAGTTGTGATTACATTTGTCAGGGGCTTTAAAATTGTGGCTGATCAGTATAATTATGTTCTTATTTATCCCTCTGCATGAATCTATCATTTTTACAGATTCTATGCTTTTTGAATAAACCCTGAATACATCATATGATAATAGAAACACTATTAGAGCCCCAGGTGTACTTAACTGTCACCAAGATGTTATTTGCATCACCGATACAGTATATACAAAACAATTACTTTCATCTTTCATAGCTCAAGAATTATAGGTGGAATTATAAATTAGTGTTGGTTCCAAAAGTTTCTTGCTCCAGTTTGTTTCAACAATTTTCTTGAACTGTTTGCTGCAACAAAGACAAACACTTGAATGACAAACCATCAGTGTGTTATAGCTCATTTGTAAACACAAGCGAAGACTGAGAACCAGAGCAGAAAACGAGCAAACAATTTATTTATCCAATCACATTTAAAAACATTAAGACAGCATTAAGATACTGCAACAACACTAAAAGTACCCATAAATTAAATAGTACAAATTAGAGTGCAATTAATTTTACAAGAGAAAAAGCGTTGTGCAAACATTAGCACGGCAGCTTTGCCTTCATTATCTTTTTTTCTTTGTGCATGTGATACCCTTGATCAGCATAATTTAGAAGCACGAATGCACTGATTTAATCCCTTAGAGATCCATATTTAATAGCTTCCTCTTTAACAGGTGACCATTTAGCACTGGCCTTCATGCAAATAAAAAAGACAAATAACCACAGCAGATTACTCTACCATGTAATGTATACACAATGTATAAAAAATAAGCTTAGAGGTCTTTTAGCACATGATTTTTGAGTTAAGAAAACTGCTTAAAAATCAGATTGTAAAGTCCCTGAACTGAGAGGGTATGTAATTCTACTGTACAGCTTTGAGTCAAGAGTTGAAAACACTAAATATGACTTTTCTTTTAAAGAAATGGGTCAAAATGTATTAATGACATGGCCACAAAAAAGTGTTTCTTTAAGCCACAAGTGAAACAAGGTTAAAGAAAGGATCCAATTATCTCGACATAAAGTAACAATACTACAAATCGTAGAGTGTTTCACTATATATGTCATTAGTGTTAATTATTATTTGTTCCCTTTCAGTTAAGATGAAAACTAAGCATTTCAAACAGTTGTTAACTTTAAAAGATAAGACTAAGTTGGTTTAGTGATGCGAGGTGCTGCAGTGCAGTTAGTCAACATTCACTCCACACTTTCCCTGAAGGGGAGATCTAGCACATCGCAATTCCTCAAAGGCCTGTGAGGCCACTAAAATACTTTTCTCCCTCTTAATCCGTCTGTGCATTTACACTGTTACAGCTCAGAATGACCACAAAGCGCTCCATAATTTCAGAGTGAGTGCTATATTAGCCTCCTCGGCAAGGCAGCACTTTAATTGGCAGGTCACACTTCGTAATAGCCAGAGACATCCATTTTCAAAGAGTCTAACACGAAAATTTGAAATGCATCAGTAGTACGGTCATTTGATGACAAGCTCTGAAGCTTCTCAATTTCCTGTTTTGGATTATAGTGTAGAGCAGCAGCAAACTGAGCCACTGCAGAGCCCTTCCTGACTGCCAGCTGCACAGAGCCGATTAAATTACAGCGGCAACACCAGCATTTTTAAACCAAGTTGTGGTCCTCCAGGTTGCCCTGCAAGATGTGGTGCTTCACCGCGCGGAAGACAAATCGAATGTTGTCCGTGTCTGTGGCACACGTGAAGTGGGAGTAGATAATTTTGTCCTCGTTTGGATTGAGACTGACAAACATGTCCAAGATGAATTCTTTTCCTGCTTGGACGTCCCGCTGGGGACCTGGGAAATATAAACAAAGGGCCAGAACAGCAGATGGAAGTTACTGGAGCATTGTCAGCAGTTGCAGACAAATTCAAATGGCACAGTGTCAGTTTATTATCAGTTCAATGCATACTGGCATTGCTGGGCCTATTCATTGGTTAGACCAAGTTTTGTTTTAGTGTTGCAGTCAAATTTTTCTCTTACCGTTGTACTCAGGGAAGTAGTCGACCAAATGTGAGTGCATGATTTTTTCCTCCAGCAGGTCTATCTTGTTGAGGAACAAGATGATTGAGGAGTCTTTGAACCATTTGTAGGTTATGATTGTCTTAAACAAGGCCATGCTTTCCTCCATTCGATTCTTTGAAAAACACATGCACATCAGTAGAAATATTAAATAAGACACTGACAGCAGTTCTTCAGCAGTGATTGTCTGTGTGAGCAAATTCAATTGGCTGTAATCTCATCAAGCCTTGCTGAGGTGCCCTTTGCTTAACAGAGTAACTAAAGAGCTCCTCCTGCAGGTGAATAACATGAACTGCCATGAAGAATTGTGCAGATGAGGCTTTTAAGTGGGACCACAGAGAGAGAGAGAGAGAGAGAGAGAGAGAGAGAGAGAGAGAGAGAGAGAGAGAGAGAGAGCAGGACTGCTGAAATCTGGGTCATCATTTCCACCTATTACGTTTGGTTTAAACAAAGGAAACAATGCCGCTTTGTGTCCCTCACTGACATTTTTTTTTTCTTTTTGTATCACAAAGTAAGCCTCTTCTTCATCCCATGCACAGAACAGTAAGATATTGTACTATACATAGGAAAAGATGGATTTGTTTTACGGCCCACAGATGCCTGTTACTCACCTCACTGTCAGACTCAACAAGGACTTGATCATACTCGCTAAGTGCCACCAAAAACATGATCGAGGTCACTTTCTCAAAACAGTGGATCCACTTCCTCCTCTCAGAACGCTGGCCACCCACGTCCACCATCCTGCAGCCACAGGTGTGAGCCGTGAATGAAGGACAATTCAAAGCATACATCTGGAGACTAGAATTGTATATGTAGGCAACAAAATATATGATTAGAGATGAAAAAATAATGTAAAAGGGAAAGCAGATGTTAGCCACTTCTTTTTTTTTTTTTTTTTTTTTTTTAAGGGACAGCTTTGGACTTAAAAAAACAGCATATTTTTATATTACATAAGTGAATTTAGCAGAAACTAATTAAAACTTTCTTTAATGTTTGCAAATATTTCACTGTAGGTGCAACTGATATTTAAAAAATTATCTCAATGTAACTTGTTATATAGACAAATACACCCACTGTACATGTCTCATGTCTGTAAATATATTTTACCTACAATGGTAATCGTAAAACAGTCAATAGACTTTATGAGTACTATGTAAACATCTTGAGTCACCACTTTTTCTTTTAATATTTGACTTCCAAGAGGCTTGCATGTAATCTTTTTAAGTGATCTTGAGTCACAAGTTTTACTTCGGCTTTGTTTGCTTTTTTACTCCTATTCAATCAAGTTCTTCTACTTGAGGACAATAATTTTAGTGGAATGGGATTTTTTTCTGTTTTATGCAACTTAACAATGACCAATAGATCTTTCTAGCTCAAAGAATGAACTAGTGTTAATTCATTTTCTGCCTGTCACAAAATAGTCTCCATGGAAGGATTGCTGTCAAGGAGCAATGTTTAAGGAAGGGAAAGAGGGAGAAATGGCTGAGGTATGTCAAATGTCACCAGAACTGATCTAAAAATCATGTGTAACTGGTCTTTTGAGGGATAAATCCATCAACATTACTGAAGCAGTGTCAGATTATCTTAACAAACACCAACAAAAGGACGCCAACATCCAAAGAGGAAAATTCCATCAAGGAGCGTGGTGAGCTATTCCTGAAAACTACTTAAGAAATTACAGAAAAGTTCCCCTAACAGGTTTCGAGTTGTGTTGACAAATAAAGTTGGTCCAAATACTGACTTTCCAATTTTTTGAATTTTACAAATTCTGTCATTACATCAGTGTTTGGCAGCAACATACGAGTGGTTTACGGGATCTCTTGTTATCAACTCAGTCCTTGCATTACTTCAAATAAACTACCATTAAATGCAGCAACAAATCACAGGACAGATCCCTTTAAAGAGAGCTGTCGCTTGTCTTGACCCAGCAGAGCAGCTGTCTGTTAGCTGCACATTAACATCCTCAAAGCAATTTTACATTAAAGTAAAATCAAAACAAAGATCAAAATGTGATCTTATCAGATGCTGTCACAGTTGTAAAAAGTGACATCTGGTGAGCATGTAGCACTAATAGGAGTTATTTTAGTCAGCATTTCTGACTCTTTCTGCTTTCTGATGGTAGAAATAGGAAAGAAATGAGCTTAGTTGCAATAAAATACAGAATATAAGGAGAGATTGTGGGAAAGAAGCAAACAGATAGTAACTGCTGACATGAATAACATAAGGTAGGATACAAATACTTAAGTTTTCCGTAGTACTATTAAGTGTTATAATAATAAATATTCACCTAAATTACCAGCCAATGCAGCCATTCTGTCTGAAAATACCAGGGCATCACTTTTTGCCTGCATTACCTAGCCAAACAAATTAATCTGACTGCATTTTGTACTTATTAAAATTATTCTCTATTAACTATTTTGTGCTGTTATTGTTAAATACTCTCCACTTATTTAGTAAGTGCAAGTGATTTGCCATTAATGTAATTTCTTATCAATTATTATGGCCAACATAATCCATCAGTCAAAGTCTGATGTTGCGACAGCCCAAAATTTAGAGACATTCTGACCAGACATGTCCTCCATCTGTCCTGCTACAATGAAACCATTATAGCAATGAAAACACTCACCTGAACACCACACTTTCCAGGTCAAAGGGGTACTCTATAATACCAGTTGTAGGCACCCTGACCCTCAGGATGTCTTGCTGGGTTGGCAGATAAGCAGCATCAGCAATTCGGTCCAAGTCATTCAGGTAGCTAATGCCACAGGAAGATACAGAGTTAACAACATATAACTGCTTAATAAGATTTACTTTTTCACAGATAGAAGCTTTTCAACTTTTGTCAACAGCCTTAAAAGGAAAAACTGAACTTTAGTGTCCTGAGACGACTGGCAACACTATAAACTATTTGACAATGTCTGAGGAGTTATTAGTCTGTTTACACTCACTATTTGGCTGAGTCTGAGAGCTGGTATTCCCTCTTTCGACTGTAACATTCCTGAATCCCCAGGTCGTTCCACAGGCTTTTCAAGGCATCAACATAAGCATTTGATAAAGATGTGACTCTTTCCACATCCACCCTACTGACCATAATGGCGTTGGCCTGGACAGCAGAAAAACAACAGCGAAGTCGATGTCATTAAAGAGTTTCCTCAAGCAGGAAGTAATTCAGAGCCTGAGGCACACAACCAACACAGCACTGAAACCACACTTGTCCTGAAACAAATACAAAGATTTAATAGATGTGACTCCCTTTTTTTTGGTATGTCTGTTTGGGTTTGCAAACTGAAACCCCTCATCTGCAGACATGCTGTGCAATCGTTCAGCCAAATACCCTTTAAGTTTGGAGCAGCTTCATGCACATTTATGGGTGCACTTTTTTAGTCTGTTTTCTCTCAGTTGTGCTGCTGCAGACATTTTTGTTGATGTGCAGCTGTGTTTGATGTTTACATATTTTCTTCCACTTCTACACTGACAAAGCAGAATATCTGAACCCCTCATTATACTATCACTCACAAGCTGGGATACTGTGGGAAATTCCAGCGTTATGAAATGTGTCTTTACACACTATAAATGGGTTGATTACACTGTTGATTCTCGTGAAGCCATTACTGTGACAGAGCTGTTTGTTAAGTCATATATCTGCTCACAATGTAGAAGCAGCAAGAAGTTGTTTTCTTTTTCCTGCATGAATGTTATTGCTAAAAAACGCTGTATTATGCACACAACTCTTTCTTTGTAGTTTGAGTGCTCCACCCTTCACTTTGCTGAAATTATGGGACACGTTTAAAGCGATCCATAAAAAGATCTTAACAACCTCTCTCTTTTTTTTTAAATCCACCACCAAAAACCTCTTAGGAGGACTTTCTTGCAATTTATTCAAGGGGTCTTTAGGAAATATTCTTCAGGTTTCTTGAAGGATATTTCAATGCTCTTCTTTAGATAGTGGCTGCCTTTTGTTTTTTTTCATCCCAATGCAATCCCGCTGCATCAGTGATGGTGAAGTCTGACTTCTAGGAAGGCTGATAGTGTTCTATCCTATGTTTCTCTATCCAGGTGTGCTTTCATTACATTGCCAGTATGCTTTGTATCATTGTCATGCTAACAAAAATGGTCTTGTAGGGTTAACAAAATAGTTCTATGGTCATTATTAAATCAGTTTTGACAAGATGTCCCTGTTTCCAAGTCTCCTACTGCTCAAATGACCAACATTGCCAAAAAAAATTGTAAACTTTTGATTCATCACTGCATAAACCTGCTGTTGCTGATTTTAAGAACGGCTTCTTGGAGAGCCTTGACAACTATCTTAAGACCACTTTAAAATGTTACAAAGTCAGCTCCTAGGAACCAAAACATAAATAAATGGGAGGTGACGGAAGATTTTGGCAAAGGCCTGAATATTGGACACATATACCACCACTAAATCACCACCTTGATTTAACTAAGCAATTTACGTAAGGGATAATGCCCGACGAGGTGGCCATTATCATAAATTAATGGACGACGCGGAGGCGTGAACCGTCCTCTGCGAATGGTTCATGCCTCCGCTTCATCCATTAATTTATGATAATGGCCACCTCGGAGGGCATTATCCCGCTTATACCATGGTCCATTAAGAAAGAAAAAAATATTAAATAAATTATTAATGCGTTAATGTTGTTTTTTACTGGTAAAATCGTAAGTTTTTCACAAGAAGCAGCTGAGAGGACTATTTCGTTGTTACCAAGGTAACAGGCTCTGACACAGAACCTGCAGATCGGTCGGCTGCAGTTGTTATATTAGACCAGATCATTGGAGAGTAGGGAGATGATTGCTTAACGTTATGTTACGTGACAGAAAGTGTCATTTCAGAGGGCGGGTGCAGCTCTTACAGTTTGTGTGTGTCCAGAGGATGATGCAGCATTTTGTTTCAAACAGTCAAAGTCCACAGATAGTTTCCTACATCGTTCAATAAGCCTGCAGGCTGCTCTGATCTGGTGTCTGCTGCCCGGCATCTGAGTTTCTGTTGCCACGGTTACCAACTACCATTTAGTCAGCGCAATAACTTACAACAATAAGTCTATTTGACCGGAACTTCTTTCATAGGTGTCCATTATCAATTTTAAATGGACACCTTCCAGCCAATCAGAATCGAATATTCACCCAGTATAAGAGTTGCTTCAGTTGGTCATGTCAAGGTGCAGCAATATGAGGTCAGCTGACTACCTGAATATACTGAACGAGCAGGTTTTTCCATTAACTATTTTTGTTCTTCCCTGATTGCACTGGCATGTTCCACTATGGCAATGCCAGGATTAATCAGGCTCAAATTTCAACAGCGTTTCAGGGAGCATCAGACATCATTTTCACTCGCAGATTGGCCACCAGAATCCAAAATCTTCAGGATATGCTGAAGAGAACTTTGCACAGTGGCCCAACCTTTCCATAATCAACACTGGCTTTCATGGCAAAACACAAAAAATGTTTTGACGCTGAACTCACTGAAACAATACCACAGAAAATGTATGATGTAATCAAAGTTAAACTGGTCCAGCAAATAATTTGAGTGCATGACTTTTATTGGCCAGGAAATACATTTGGTACACTGCAGTGTATGACTGCTAGCAGAGAGCAGTGCACATGCACAATGCAATGTATTTACTAGAGATTTTTACACTGAAATTTAAAACACAGCCATTGGCTTCTTAATCTATCTGACCAATAAGTTATTGTCATTCCACACTGATATCTGCATGCTGAGTTAAAATACCATCATCAATCTTATGAGCTTCTACAGAGCACTGTCTCAGGAGAAAGAAAAAAATAAATTCAGCTGACATGCTGACTCAGACTTAGCTCTCTTTATCTGGGTTTTATCCGAACCTGGAGTTTTGACTGTTTTACTGTGACATATGGGTGTGTGCCAGCAAATTTGACTGATTAATGAGCTCCTGCTATTGGTGGGACAGGTGCAGATTCTTGTACGATTAATGAGGAATTTGCTGTCTTTACGAGCTGGCTGTGTACCATTATGTGTACTTCAAAAAGACAACCTCCTCCTTAAGTAGACAAAACTCTCGAGCAGCTGGATTGAAAAACTAAACAGTGTTGCAAATTACCAGAAGTGCTTCACCCACCATAAGTACACAGTAATACACACTGCAGTGGAAGTTAACCTTGCACATGCATCTCTGGGACAGTGTGTGGTAAAAACCTCTTACTCAATTTGTCTGAGCAATGCAGCATAGAAGAGAAACAGAAACAACTGTCTGGCCTACCTTGTTGTTTTCATACTTGTAGGGGATCTGTAATGAGTTCATGGCCTGGATCATGGCCTGCATGGCAGTGAAGATGTTCTGGTAGACGAGTCTGGTGAAACCTCGCTTGTCCTCGTCGGAGTATCCACAGCCATGGATGATCCTCATCTGTTTAATGAAAGTGCTCTTTCCACTTTCACCAGTTCCTAATCACCAACAGATACATAATATTACTGCACACATACAGTACAAAAGGTTTACAGAACAGGCCAGAAACAAATGAATTAATACAACATTCAAATACAAGTACACAACATTTTCCATCTCTTAAACTTTAGAACTTTTTTGTTTAATCCCAAACTCATTGATTCTCACTTAATACATAAATGCTGAACAAGTTTAGCTTTTTTTTTTTTTTTTTAGTCAAATGTGATTACATTTACACACGTAGATGGAATCAGATAGTTATATTTTATTTAATTAGTCATTTATTTATGGCATTTTTATGATTTTCTTCTCTTTTTTTTTACCCCACCTTTAAAGGGTTGCGGTTTTACTGAATTTTAAGGCATTTCTGTTACATTCTGTTTTCTCAGAAGTCGGTGATTAAATTATGCTTCACCCAAGCTGACAGAGTTCTAGTTAATAAAATGGAAAACCGCTGAATTTGCACAAAGTTCTGATATCGGTTGATAAGAAAGCATTATGCAGCATCTGGCATTAATGACAACAGCAGAGTAATCTTCACAAAAACAGGCTGGACGGTACTAAGGTGTGAGACTGATTTAATGGCAGAAGCGCAGATAAGTGTGTGTACCATGCCATGTTGGATTTTAAGGTCAGGGTTGGCATGATACTTTCCAAACAGGAGGCATGTTCCAGTTGAAATTTCCCATAAGAAACTTGGATATTCTGATTTCCCAATTCTATATCAGCTTCATGTTTTAGATGTTATGGCAATGCATCTCTTTAATATATAGCTAAGAGATGAACTCACTGATTTGCACGGGTTGCTACATGTTGTTGTGGTGGAAGATTGATCAGGTTGTCTGGTTGTCACGTGAGGAAGAAGTTATAACCATGAGAGCATGTCTTACTGAGTAAAGAGAAAACCTGGTATTTTTAAAAAAGAAATTCATTTGTAAGGCAAATAAACAAGAAAGGACGAAGGACGCAAGATAAATGTTAATGTTGTCATAAAACGGTGCTTACAAAAGAAAGACACTACAGTGACCAACATGAAGACCTTCATAAGAATTTGGTGAAACCGCTGACTCATCAGACGAAGCTGTTACATGGCTGCAAGGCTTGCTGTTGTGGAGTACATGTGTCTTGGTATTTAAGACAAGAGACGAGAACCAACATCCAGACAAGATCGTACTTGTCTGGATATGTTCTTTTAATTGGAACAGGATTTGGGCTTCAGCTAATAATCTTTCACAAGTGCAGACAAGTAGGCATATTGAATAAAGGCCAAAATCTCATCTGTATCCACTTTACCATTGATACGGTTAAAGCTCTTATTCTGGTTTTGGGCAAGAGCCAGGCCACACAGCACACAGGTTGCTAGTCCATCACAGGGCCAACTCTGGGACTAAAAACTCTTCACCATCACAATGATGTTCATTTTATAATCACAGATTAACCAAACATGAATTCCTTAATACTGCTGGAAGAAACAAGCATCAGGAAAACATGCAAACCTTACTGAGAAAGACCCCAGCTGACCAGCAGCAGGTTCAAACCTAAAACTTTGTAGCTGTTAGGTGACTTTCTGCCAAAATCTAAACACTTTCAGGATTATTTGCATCTTGAATTGCTTCCCTAACCACATTTTCATTTGGATGTAAAGTGATAAATGCGTCAGTTTGTTTACATCATTATTATTATTATTATTATTATTATTATTATTATTATTAATATTATTATTATTCCGACTTAATGTCACCATGTTAGATTTATCATTGTAAGCATCATGGAGCGCTGAAGTTAGTACTTAACCTAGTGAGTCCCAATTCCTCAGCACAACTCCACTACCAACCTGGGTGTAGATGAGTTCGAAAGCAAAAGTTAATGGTTTCAGGAATCACTCTTATGTCATCCTGGATTCACCTTAATTGCCCAAGTCCGGGTTGTACCTTTTGGAGGGTTTCCCTTTTACAGCACTACATTATTAACAGCTTAGTAGCTTATTCTCATCTCCCTTCGTCCTCCTTGGCTTGAAGAATAACATATATCCAGTATTAGTAAGTAAACAGAAAGAAGAAATAAAAAAAAAGAAAGAAAAAAAAAAGTAAGAAATGGTATTTATTTGAATGTTAGATATTCTTCCAGAAATATCTTTTGACTTTCTTACATGCCTCAACCCCTAGGTTGGGAAAAATAAGATTAAAATGAGAGACACTATATACATATCTAGCGTTCTTTTATGTGGTTAAAATGTAGTTCACACATCGAAGCATTAGTGTTGTAATAAATAGTAAAATCAGTCATGCAAATTTTTTTTAAGTAGTTTTATTTTTAGAAATTTTAATAATCTATTACTCCTGTTTTTTGGACTTTTTCTTGGGTAAGCATCTGAATACCTCCAAGTACAATATTCAGTGTTTAAAATCTAAACTACTTCTAGTAAACCAAGCAGGCATATTAACATATTAAAGTAGCTGTTACAGGTTGTTGTTAGATCCATGTTTTTTAAAGGCTCGATTTGATTTTTTTTTTTTTTTTAAGGAATTGAAAGTATTTTTAAGCCATTTTGAAGTATTTACACCGAAAACAATTTTAACTTCTTGCACTGTGCAAATCTACACACTAAACTACTTCAAGAATGAAGTGATATAAATTACCCAGATAAATTAATTTAAAGGATAAATAAACTCAAGCAAAACATTATGATCTTATCCTGCTGTTGCATACTTAAGAAACTTTGTTAGAACTCACTTGATGAATGAATACAACTTGCAAAATATCTGAATACTTCCGCCTGACTCTAGCCTACCACCGATGCGTACAGAGTCTCTCACCCAGCAGAAGGAGTTTATATTCCCGTCGGGAATCCTTTTTGTCCCTCCGGAGTTGCCTCTCAATCTCATCGTTGATCCTGCGAGCTTCTTTAGCCTCCGGGCTGAGGCAGCAAGCTCCCACAGAGCTCAGAGTCATTATTCCTGGGTAACACTTCACCTTCCAAGGTAGAGACACATTTGTAAAAATACAGTAAGGAGAAGCCCCGTATACTCTGTAAAAGGTTATTAAATCTAATTACTGCGTAAAACCGAAACACTTCTGGCTGATAACTAGATTTAGACAGTTTAAGGAAGTACTGGTACTCCCCATGCGCTTTGCATTACATTGTTCCTCCCCAGAAATGAGGAAAGTAACTTTGTGCAGCAACTTTTGTGTAGCAAGTCTTTACAAACCCTGGTGGCAGAGCTCCGGGCGTGGTGGGGTGATTATGGCGGAGTTAGTGCTTCAAAATATTGGAAAACGATAAACGGATGGTGGAAAATAATTCTCCAGGGGTAAACAAATGGGATCTTCTTAGTTTCTGTCTCTGCTGAGCGTGAAACTCGTGTTATCCTTCTCGGAATCCAGTTTACGATCTCCTCTCCTGGATGAAAACCTAGTGAGCAGTGTGTAGCAGGGCTGCGCTGTGACGGGAAACCGTGTGGGCTTCCCTTATTACATTATGGGAACATGTTTCCGGTGTTAACAAGCAGGCTACGGATGTACGAGACACAGCATCAGGTTGCATCTTCGCCTTAACTGGAAACACCTACAGTTCTCCGTTGTGCCAAGAAAAACACACAACTCGTGAGCTGACAGACTTTATTTAATAAACACCTGCAGCTACTACAGATATCACACAGAATACACCCCAAGCTGCACACTCATATCAAACTGCTTCTTTAGAGGTCATTTGAAAAACTTCAAAAACGTATTATTTTTTTAAAATGGTTAAAATTAAAAGCAAGGATAAATGCATGCAACTTATGAGATACTGAGACTGGAATACAGCAAGTCCATCCCTCTGAGTGGTGGAAAAGAAATCAAATGATTAAAAAAAAAAAATCCTGATGGCCCTGAGATGCAGCATCACACAACCAAAAACATGTCACACAAAATGACATAATTAAATCTGCATGCTATAAAACAAACTTTGGAAAACTACTTTAAAAAAAATCCTACAAATTTCAAGATTAAAAAAAAAGTTTCTGAAAGGTTTACTGTTCTGCTTTCTGGCAAAGGTTTCCTTTTTAATATATTTTGTAAAATGCTGCACATCTTGCCATTGCGTTTTATAATCTTTTGGCACCTCTGAGCCACCGTATAAAAGAGAAGCAAAGGCTGAAACAATCCAACCTCTCATGAAACAACTATTTATGCAAATAAATACACACTTTATACATCTTTGTCTTTCTATGAAAAACAAAACGTTCCATTTTTTTTTTTGCACAAACAATCTGGCACTTTAATGACAACTTAAAGCAAATCAAACATTCGGGGGAAAACATGTTTATTTGCCCTCTAGCTGGAACTGCCTCAAAGTCTGGAACCAGCTTGGTTCTGCTGAATAACAACAAAGAGCACCAACTGCACCAGGACCTCAGCAATATTCCCGTTATCCAGCATTTCTTGTTTTATGCAATTTTGATTTGGAAGGTAGGATATAAAAGTCCAAGCGCCCAAGAGTTTCAAAGCCCCTCCTCCCAATTGAACAAATTACTAAAAAGAGGCATTTACATGTGAGCCTTAAAGGCACCATTACAACCAGACAAAGCCAGTCTGGTTCTTTGCTAGTTTCCAAACTTTATGCTAAACTAAGTTCCTTTGATGAACCTTCATATTTTACCTCCAATGATGAGGCCAGTCTCACAAAAACATTTCAGAATGGTTTTAATTTTACAATTAGTCTAATGTGAATCACAGTGATAAATACAAATTTAATTTTAGAGTTAGCAAACGTACATCCTGTCCATCTCTGAAAAAAAGACTGTTTCTAAATTAACAGTCAATGCTCATGTGTTCTTTCTTCATAATAAACTAGAAAACGTGAACATTAGTTTTATTCCTCATAAAACTGGCCAATGAGATTACCCTTTGATTATCTCAGCTCCTAAATTATATCATGTTAAATTAACTTATTTACTAATATGACTCAAGACGACTGAATTTAAGCCCATTTTACATTTAACCCCCCCCCCCCCCCAAAAAAAAAAAAAAAAAAAAAAAACATTCTTGGACCCATCTATCTTCTTTAAAATGCACATCTTCATTAGGACAGTGTGCTTAAAATTTTGAGGGACCAAAAAAAAATTAAATAAAATAAAACTGAACAAAACGTCTGAACAAACTATTACATTCTGCATGCTGTACTGAAATGAGACAAAAGGCCCAGGGCCGGCTCACAACACAAAGTTCTCACACAGATGGGTTCACTCCAGTGATAGCACAAAAATCTTCTCCCAAAAATATTTGAATATAATCACCTGCACAGAAATGCTGACTTGTAAAAGAAAAGAAGTTTCGATTCATACATAGGTGTGGTGTGAGACAGTGAGGGGAGGGGGCAAATCTACCCAAAGCAGCGGAATGTTTGCTCTGAATAGAGAGGGGGGGGGGGTAACAGTATGGCAGCATGGCTTCATTTTTCTCCTTCACTTCCTCCTTCCTTAGAAGAACCGACCAGAGTACTGCCTCACACTGAAACGAGACAGATACAAGAACCGAAAACATGAAGTATATTTACACGAACAAGGACATATACATATATGAGCAGGGGAGGGGGGGTAGCCACTGAGAGCCACTTAGTTATTTGGTGTTGACAAGGGATGTGACTGAACTGTGTGCTCCAAATGAGGAGCTTCTGTATTTACATAATCAATTAATCTTCCAATTACTGGCTTGACTGATAAATTTACGATTAAACATGTATGAAAATAGTTTACAGTCACGTAACACAAACCGCACCTCTTCCCATTTGAGATGGGGCCACAAATGGTTAATTTGTGGTAACTGTCAGCTCTAGAGAAAAGTACTGCTCTGTAGTTCCCTTTCTGTTGTGTTTAACTTGAAGCTGTGATCTATAATAATAAACTCTGTGTTATGCCGTGTACATTTATTTGAAAACAAAAATGTAATAACTTAGTAACACTAGTGCGATAATGATGATGTTTGTGGGAAAAACACATGCCTGTTTTGCAGTAGGTACTGGGCGTTCTGGATCTGGTCTTGCGTCCCTGTGATGGTGATGATGCGGTCCTCAGAGCCCTCTAGTGGTTCATCGATTTTGATGGATGCCCCAGACTCATGGCGGATCTGCTTGATCCTCTGGCCGCCCTTACCGATGATTGAACCCGCCAACTGCAGAACAACAGCCACACAGGCCCAAAAGAAATGGATTTGGAAGTGCTATTTCATCCATGTCACCATTTTAACCAGTCATGCTTTACTTACATCTTTTGGGATGGTGACTTGTGTTGTAATGACCGGGCCTCCGATATCGCTGTATGACCCTCTACCACCTAGACAGTGAGTAGAGAACATTTGAGGGGAGGTTGTCTTTGACTGAAACACACATCAAGAAAAACAATCCCTTCAGGTCAGGAAACAAGACTCTGGGACAGTAACTATCCATCCCAACTCACCATACTGAAAGAGATCCCAGGAAGAATTGTTGTCTTTGAAAACAATGAAAAGGAAACAAGAAAGTGAAAAATGAAAATATACCTTAGGAAGTGTGAAGAGAATAGATAAAGTGGTAGTAAACAAGTTGTACAGCCTGAATGTCCAAGACAACAGCTGCAGTGATTAAAAACAAACAATATAGACACATCTAATTAGACTTTTTAGGGTTTAAATTTTATTTTATTGGCTGACAGGAAGGCTGTCCTAATATTTTATATTTTTAAGAGTACTTCCATATTTTGTTTTACATAAAAATTGTCATACTTCATTTTCTAAAGATTATAGCTTTAGAGAAATAAGTGCATTTTGCGATATTAAGAGAAATGCTGCTAATAATAATAATAATAATAATAATAATAATAATAAGAAGAAGAAGTAGAAGTCATTGTTAAACAGCTCAGCCGGATAAAAGGAGATGATTCATAAAACCTCGGAGGAAAATTACAAAACTATTTTCACGTAACTGAAAGAATAATTTCTGTGGTTGCAAACATTTTAATATGAGCTCAAACAAATGTGTCTGTGTGTCTTAGCTATGTTAGTTAAAGGATGCAGCATGTCAGCCCTTGTAGCCACAACTGGACACTAAGTTTAATAACTTTTAGAGAGAAGTGCTGCAAACATTTACAGTTTATTCGTGCAATAAAAAGGGGCTTATTGGGAAAGATCACAATTGCATTATATGAACACAATCATAATGAACGGGACTAATGGGAATTATTATGATTTAATGGGATTACAATCTCATTACAATAAACTGGACTGAACAAGACGGCTCCTTTAAAACTGCCTTGAGATGACCTGGTGCTGTTTTACATGGTACCATGCAAATAAACTGAATTTTACTTTATGCCAAACTTTTCTAATAATTATTTAGAAAATACAGTAATTTACAATAAAATATGATTTAATCATTTATTATATAGTAAAACTGTCAGCCACACAGGCTTTTTTCAAGTTTCTTTTAAACAGCTGCTGCCTACATTTTCCGTCATCTAAAGTGATGCAGAGATTAGGTAACTATTCATCTAATTTCCAGTTTAATGTTATAAAAAGTCCCACATCGCAAGCAAATTAAAGCAAATCTTCTATGTCCCAGACGTGTTGTTCAAAGGATGGCTCCAAAACACAACAATGAAGCCCTCCTGTAAGCAAACCTTGCCATTTCATTCCTGTCCTAACAAACTATTTGCAGTCCTGAACCTTAGGAAAGCATAACTTTCTCCAAGAGAAATCAAGATATCAATAGCTGAATTCAGAGCACAGACTTCGCTTTTAACTTTGATTAAAATCACTATCAAACTTTGTCTGAATCTGAATTGCAGCCTAGCACATCCCTTTTATTTCAAACTTTTTCTACTGTCAGACAACAGAAAGAAAAACAAGTATTAATGATTTGGCTTTAGTGAAAAGCAGGATATATGAAGTCAGAAGTAGGGGGAGAATCAAACAGAAAAGGGGACAGAAAAAAGCCAGAGACGTTTGCGTTACAAAAGAAGAAAGAGGCCATTTCAAAAGACAGCAACTGCATCAGATAGTTGAATTGGATTATTTCAAGGCTACATGCTACATGTAGCTCCATTCACAATCAACATTTGCAACTGCATTCATAAATATCCTTTAAGTTTTTAAGATAATCTAGATAGCATTTATAAATCCTGCCTGAAATAATTATATCTATATATTTTTTTTTTTTTTGTTTGTTTTTTTTTTGCACCAATTGCCGTTTGTAACAACCCTTAGAAATGCAAAACTAGAAAAAGAATTTAAAATAAGACACCAAGTTGTGAATAAAATGAGGCAAGCATTCTGACCCGGGGAGAATAGAAAAAAAACAACTTCTGCACAGTTGGTGTGGCTGAAATAACATCGACATTTACAAACAATAGCACCACCCCCAGCATTACACCTTAAATTATAGTATTATTAATAAAAAACTGACAGTTGAATATCAGAGACAGAATGATGGAAACACAGAGGCTGGGACGTGATGAACATTCAAAAATGTATTTGAATGTTCTGCAAGCCCCACCATAAAGTATCAGGTATTATCAATAGTACCACCCACTGTTCAGTGCTTAGGTATGTAGAATACAGTGTTTTTACAGCAGTCCATCTATGATTTGGTCCAGTCAGGCTGACAACTTGGAATCTAGAAAGTTCATAACCTTGAGGAAAGTTTCTGCATTGAAAATATTGCGTCTACCACATGCAACTAAAGTATGGGGCAAATACCAATTTTGCATACAATGAAATGTTTTCTTTGAATTTTGAATTTCAGCAGATATGAAGCAGACAAATAGAAGTGTGTCAGCAACTTCATTGGGACTTTAAATAATGGCAGAATAATTCTGATTAAATCAACTTAATCTATGCAGGATTTACAAGTATATAAATACTCACCATATCCACCTCCACTCTGCATTTCAGGATCGAATGAATAGAAAAGGGAAAACAAAGGATGTAAGAAAATTGCACTGATGTAAAAATAAAGACAGAGCTCTCAGAGATATATATATATATATATATATATATATATATATATATATGTATATATATAAAATCTCAATATTAAACCATAAACTATAAACTCATTAACCATTTATGTGGGACATTGATGCCTTAAATATTGCCTGAAAAGTACACAAATGTTTTAAAATCTGTGGCAAAAAGGGTGCTACACTGTTTAGATGAGTATGCTGAATAGACTGACATAAAGCTGACCTGAGAAATGAACAAATACTTGTTAAAAAAAGATTTACCACTTATGTATAAATAACTAAGAAACCTCAAAAGCTTTCAGCACCAAAAGATCACAAGGATCCAACCTCTCGAGTACACACACAGTCCTTCATGACAAGCATCGGAAAGCATCAGTAGTTAAACCTGCTCATCAAGTGCATAAGTCTTCGGAAAGATCAGCTAAAATTAGTTTGAAGTTTGGAAAATTAAGTGTTTTTCAGATGTTAATTTCTATTTCAAACAAACTCTTCTTCTGTCCAACAAAATAACCAAAATATTAAATTACCCGACTATACTGACTCGGTACAATTTTACCTTTAATATGGCTCTGACAATAGGAGAGAGAGTTCAAATATTACAATTAGGGCTGCACAATATATCGAGATTTTCAAATATATCGAGACTTTATCAGATGCAATATAGAAAGAGGGAAAATCGTTTATATCGAGATGGCTTGTTTTAAATTAAAAGCATCTTTTGTTTTGCATTTTGCACAGCTGTATTTTTGTCTTGGTCATTGAAAAGTATTTTAATTTGTTTTAGGAGCATTAATTTAATATAAAGGTACTTTAATTTCAGTCAGCTGTTTTAATGCACATGTGCTGCTGATCGTTAATAAAAGTATATTTAGCACTGAAGACTGTAAATTAGAGCTGTCTTGTTTGTTACTTGACAAAAAATAAATAAATAAAATAAAATAATCGAGAAATATATTGTGTATCGTGATTCAGGTAAAATATATCGAGATATAAGATTTGGTTCATATCATATCTTATCAAGGAATGAATTGCCCTAAATATTAAGATGCATGGAAATAATTTCTCTTAACAGCCATACAGACTTTTTTGGTCTACCTACATTATTCAGAGCAAGATATAAAGCACAATGTCCCAAATTAAATAAAAAACTTAATTCCTTTATTATTCAATCCTGTGAACACTATTAAATTTACAGTATGCAGCAGTAACCTAACTTATGTTTTATAAAGCCTTCAGATGACTCTTAAAGCTCACAATATTAAAAAATTAAAAGGATACATGTGTGATTTGTGACATTTTCTTGGACATTGAGATTACATCTCAAGAGTTATCTGGCATCTAATAAAAAAAAATTTGATCAAAACATATTCTTCAGCCTTTTAACAAAAAACTATTTGCTTTCAGCAACAACCTGCAAGGAACTGCTTCAGGAATTGCTTTGGTTTCAGCTCAAGTTCATTTGCTAGCCTGGTGAATCTCTGCACTACGCACTCAGCTGCTCTGTGGTAACCACGGAGACAACTGTTGCCAGGCAACAACAGGCCTACATGAGGGTGCATACACAGTGGAAACAGCAGCAATGTCCAAGCTTCTTTACTCGTGATACACTCAAAAAAAAAAAAAAAAAAAAAAAAAACCTAATGCATTCACTTCATTTGAAACATAATTTCAAACTACATGGACGTAGAAAGCGTCAAAATGCATGCACATGACAACTCACCATGCTGTCGTAACGGTCTCCTCTGCTTCTTCTGTCACTATGATCAAAAATAAATAATATTTATGCATTAATGAGGTTATCAGAGGAGTCCTGGACTGATACTTGGGAGATGGCCTGTAATTAAACTTCCCAATTTCTGCCAGTGAACACGCAAAATGGACATTTTGCTCCGCTTTGCAATGAAATTAAAGTGACAGTGCTCCTCACCTTGGTCTGTCGTCCATGCTACTATGATAGCTGCCGTGTGAATACCTGTCACCTCTGCAAACAATGACAAAGAAAAATAGGGAGTGAAGAAAAAAGAAATGAAAACAATCAAAGGAATTGCAACAGCCGGGTATCTAATGGTTTGGTTCATGGCTTTACTTTTCTTTTAACTGGACCAAACAGACTTAGTTAGAAAACACTAAAGTTACTTGGCTCCATCCTCACCCTCCTCTTGGTGGTGGTGGTGGGGGAAGAGGCAGGTTACGTGCTCGACTCCCTCCTCGCCCCCCCCTGCTGAGTGGTGGTGGAGGACCTCGGCGGGGGCTCATGTCATCATAATCCCTTCTGGAGGGAGGCAGTGGTCTGCTGCCACGCACAGGTGGCATGCGCTCAAAATTACCACGTACACGAATGGGGAACCCACCCATAGGCCGTCTGCCCCTGTCCTCAAATAACATGGTGAAGCCGCCATAGTCGTATGTCTCATCATAGAAGTTAGGGTCATAAGGCTGGGCACGACCTTTGATTGGAGCCTACAAATTGAATAAAAAATATAAGTTGAGGAGGAAATATAAATAATTGCGAAAAATCAAACGTTAAAACAAAAACATTACATCATGCTGAATTATTGATACTTAGAAAAATAAGTCAATATAAAGTCATGAGCTTCTAGATTTAAAAGCATTCTTACTGCAAGAGACACCTGTATATGGTGCATATAAGCTTTTAACAGACCTCAAGGGTGGAAGCTCACCTCTGAAACCAGCTCCAGAATGACTTTTATACATTCAATGACACGTTCTGGCTTTCCTCCCACTAAGACAACTCTGTCAGTGGAGTGTGGACAGCACTCCTGAAACAACTTGATAGTGGTCTGGGTGTTCTACAGTACAGATATGGAAATACTTAAGAGTCAACTTTTAATCACTGATTCAGAGAAAGTCAAGAGCACCAGTAAAAACAATTTCCAATTAAATACATGTATACAATACATGGGTGGGTTAAAAAACATGCAAGAACTTTTGGAAAATTAAGACGAACCAGACAACTAGAAGGAAAAAAGAAAACCTACAACGGGGGACAAACATATTAATTGTTCACACAGTAATTATCATTAACAGGTGATCTATTAGTGCAGGGGATGTGAGCTGGTACTCGGGACCAGGTCCTACCTCTCTCAGCTCCTTTATCTTGGCCCCTTTCACGCCAATGATGCCACCAGCCAAGCTCTGATGGATCAGCAGGCGAAGCTCACAGTCAAAATCCATCCCGCTGTAATGTTGGTACTACCGAAACAATGCAACAAGAGTAGTTATGGCTCAGTATGGACTTTCCACTTTTTACAGTTTAATTTTCACCGTGGCTGCTTTCTGGTTGCTCTGTGGTTTACTGCAAAGTGGGCTGCAAATGGTATTCACCAAAGTGGGATTAATGGTAGGGAGCAGGAAAGACCAGTTCAAAAGGAAACTTTGAATTTTGTAGGAAAGACCTGAACCACAGTTCATCACTTCTCAATAAATCAAACAGCGAGCAGTGATAGCACCCTGACTGAGTTCCAACCAAAAAACAGAGAATTTGCTAAACACTTTATGTCCACTGTAACAGCAACAGATATTGTTGGGATTTAAGTTAAGCTACCTAAAAACAACAATGTTTAAAAACTACAGAAATTCTCACATCTTCAGGAAAACAATGGAATGTAACATCTCACTGTAACTGTGTCAAAACATATAACAATGACATTAAAACACAATTTCAATTTATCTGTGTCAAGAAATGTGAAAGTTTGTATAAGAGAAAGATTGTAAGGATAAGAATATATTGTTTGGAAACACACTGAATGATCAGAAAATGTGAAGCTGAATTTCAGTTTTGCAGCGTGAAAGACATTTACGAGCAAAAATGAAAGATTTCATATGAATCAGACATCTTAAGAGAAACATTTACCACTCCTGGCTAAAAAAAAACAGTATAAGAAAATCTCCTACATCGTTCATAAAAGGTAGACAAGGAAAAAATTTGAGCAGATTTAGGGTATCTGACCAAATGAGTTAACATTACAAAAGTTCTTATTTTGCCCTTGCATGTCATTACTGGCAAATCAGTTGTGCCATGTCGCCATGGTCTACAGCTTTACAGATCAGTGGTAAAAGAAATAAAAAGAAAAGTACAGATTTAGCATGTGATCAGATTCTGGTGTTAGTGGTTTGTTTAAGTCTAATAATTTCTTAAAGATAAAAATGCTTTGTGTATTTTCCTGTTAATGTTAACTTTTCTGACCACAAGATACACTGCACATCCTTATGATACACAATGTGAAAAAAATAAATGAGCAGAAAAGCAAGAGTTGAGCTGTTAAATCTAAAATTTTTAATAGTTGTATGACCTACAGGTAAGGGGTTTTAAGTCTGAGAGTCATCACTAATCCTGGTCTGCTTTCTGCTTTAATACACAGCTTACCTCCTCTAGAGTTGGGATGATTTTCAGCAGAATCTCTCCAATAGTGTCGATGCCGGCGTTCACACTGAGGATTCTGTCAGGAACCAATTTGGCCAAAAAGAAGCCAGGCATTACAAAAGGGTTATAGAGTGAAACAGAGAGCTAAACCTGATCAAAATAATATAATATAGTCCAGCAAACAGGCAAAGACAGACTCATGAAAGGTTTCAATTTACAAAAAAAACAAAAAAAAAAGGTAAAAGGAAAAAAATAAAAAGGAGCAATTAGAACTGCCGCATACTATGAAAAGTTGTTACTTTTCCCCAACACTTTACTTATGAAATAAGCAGCAGCCTTGCAGTGAATCAAATAACGAATCTAATACTGAAATACTTTAGAACGGCTAAAATAAACGTGAAAGAGGCCACAAAGAGTTCGGGGAGGGGGTGCGAGCGGGAGAGATCTTCAATAACCATCCCACCACCAGCAAGTTGGGGAAAAGGACAGTATCAATCTAAAACTATAGCTTCCATAAAAACTGCGCCACCAGCACACCTTCTCATTGTGACCAGGGAGTTGGATAGAGGGGGTGGGGTGGGGTGGGTGGTGGAGGAAAGAGGGCAAGGGCTCTGAGGTGAGAGGAGACGGGGTGGGCAGAAGAAAACAGTAACAGAGCAGAAGGGTTGAGGTGGGGAAGAAAATGTGTGGTTACCAACTGTGGCAGAGAACAGGAGCAGGTTGGGAGGGTTATGAAAGGCTTGGTAGGCAGATCTGATCTGATGCGGCCAGAGGGCAATTTAACAGAGGGGAAGCAGCACAATGAAATCAAGAGACAACATTAATGAAGTGACAGAGCGGGGAGACAGAGCCTCCAAACGAGAGCAAACACGCTCTTAGAGATCATGGACAGTGATGCTGAAAAACAGTAGGGAGGTAAGGGGTTGTGGAAGAAGAGGGGTGGAGGTAAGGGGGAGGCCAGGTGGGTCACAGAGGACAGAGCAAGAAAGAGATGTCTGCTTTCCACACGTTTCATGGTAAAAAATAAACACCACAGCAAGGACAAAACAACATCCAACTGCTGTGTCATCAGGTAGAAAATAACTACTTGGTTGTGGGCTGTCAGTGATTCTCTGCATGGATAATTAGCTGTTTGACAGAAAGTCCAACTTAATGGAAATACTAAAAATGGACAGAAAAATCAAAAAGAACAATACATGTCTCTTACAAGTGGAGGAAGGGGTGTTTGTGGGAAGGGGGAGGGGTGGAAACTGTAATATATATATAAAAATGTTTAAAAGAAAACAGAAGGCAAGTTATCAAAGACATGTGTTTCACTGTTCTAATCAGGCAGTGAGGCAATAACTGGTGGGACATACCGCTCGGGGCCACTGCTGTCTGGGACTGATACACTGGCATTGTACTGCATGGGCCGAGGTGGTGGTGGTGGTGGAGGAAGTTGGCATTGGGCGGGGGCATTCAATCACATCATGTCAAGTTAGGTGCCCGAATAAGCAGGGGCACAGTTTATGGGCAGGGCCAACCGGGAGTGTCAGGTGGGCGGGCGGGCGTTCAGGGGCGGGCGGAGGTTGGGCCAACGTCAAGGTGGGCAACGCAGGAGGGGCATGTCGATCCAGTACATGGGCAACAGAGGAAGGTGGCCAAAAGTGAAAACAAAAAAAGTAAAGGAGAAAGGAAGAGGGGGAGAAGGAATACAGTTTTAATTGAATACAAGCTACACTTTGTCCCAAAAAGTGAAATGAGAAACTGTGATGAGTGAAGAACAGGAGGTGTGACTTGGAGAAAATAAGTATAATAACGTATCTACAACACTACAGATTTACAGCCGAGGGAAACTAAAGGAAAATTAAAAGCCCTTTCAAATCGGGCTTTAAGGAACCTGTTACTTCATATGGCTTCTACAAACAGATGTGAACTGAAATCAGGTTCACAACAGGACTAAAAACCAAATCCAACACAACTGTCTAATAAAGCCTTCCTCATCTGTCCAACTTTGCTTCATTGTAGTACTAATGCATGTCAGTTATAGTCTAATGATAGAAACTGACAGGAATAAAATCTGGGCCAGTTTCTGTGGGAATGCAGTGAAAAGGGCTTGGGATTAGAAGGGATTTAGGTATGGATCATTTCAATTGAAATAACCTCCCAAAAAATAGTTACAGTTATCACCAACAAGACCCCCACAGGATCTGCAACACAGGCAGTATTAGCCAGGTAAACTTTCCTCTCGTGTGCAGGCATACTTGCAGCTGTTAATCCATTTACTCACATCTGTCCGCAGGGCTTTTATGTTCTTTCCACCTTTTCCAATTACTGCGCCGGCATTCTGTTTAGAAAAAAAAGAAAAAAAAAAAAAAAAAAGCTTTGATCAACAGCAGAAAAACAACTAATACTCCTCACAGTGTAAGCCCTCCTTACTTTGCTCTGAAGAAGTACACGCAGCTCCACCATCTCATCTGTGTTTCGTGAACGTTTGAATGCGTGTTCTTCATCCATGTCCTCAGCAGGGCGCTTACCTGACAGGAAAGACAAGATCCATCAAAACTGACCCAGACACCAACTTTAAAGGAGGCATTTAGAGAAGAATGGATTAGTGGTATTAATTATCTATTTATTGTCACAGATTATTATGATGGCCATACAATTAGCCAAAAAGAAATTAACCAAATCAGTTTAATAAAAGTGATAAAAAAAAAAATAAAAAAAACTACATGGCAAGTGCTAGAACTGCAGCACATTTTACCCAAAGAACTGGTTTCATTCAGCAGCCAACTGTAACCTGGACTGTCTCCAGCACCAACATGTACGCTTCCTGGATTAAAACAGCAGATCTGCTAAGAGCCTGCAGAACAGCAGTATCCTGGATGGGAGAATCCCTCAACCATCTGACAGAGCCACATGCTATGTAGTGACAGCCAGAAATGCAAAAGCTTATTTTTCTCTCAAGCACACCAGTTGGCCTGTATGTTTCTTAAACATTTCATTTATTATCATGTCAGGACAGGACGAGTTAATCATCTTCTCAGTGCATGAGTTAATTGCATGCAGTTTGCAATATGTGCATCAATTACTTTGAAGTAATAATTATCAAAAATGGATATCTTACCATTTGTGTCAGTATTGCTGAATGTAATGTCTTCGTCCTGTGATTCTTCTTTCATCTCCATTGTCATGCACCTGCAGTGGACAGCAAACTGGTTCCTCTCCTCAGATGTCCTAAAACGGTAGAAGAGGGCAATGATATAATTTCCTAAATCAAATTCTTCACATACAAAAACACAGCTGATCAATGACTATGTAGAGTTGCAACAAACTTTTTTCTTAGCTAATAAGCCTGAAAAACATTTTCCCAAGTATCCAGTCATTAAGCTCTTTCAGTTTGAATCGATAGTTATTTTTCTCACCACCTGTGGAAGAAACCACATCTGCTGTTTTTGTTTAATGTGTGTTTTGTTTTATGTTAAAATATTCAAAACCAATTATTGTCATTTAAAACATGTACAATATGTATTATTTAACTGTTTATCATTATGGAAAATTAAATTAACGGTTTTAAAATATATATGATATATTTTGATATATATATCAAAATTACACGACTGCTATAATTTGAAAATGTTCAGTAAATTTGCTTGATGCTTGACTGAAACAGTAATGGATCCAGTAAAATGTGACAAACCCAGCATGCATGATGACAGCAGATGTCCCAGAGGTGAGAGGCATTCATACACCTGTGCATTCCCGGTTCTATCAGTATGTTTGATGCGAACAGGGTTTATAATAATAACAATAATCATCTCGGGCCGAAGATTTTGATTGCAGTCTCAGAGGAGCCTCCGTGTACTCAGTGTACACATGCTGCCCTCTACATGCGCGGCCCACTGTTGCTAACTGACCAGTACACAAGCTGCCTAGACTTCTACAAACATCACTCCCACACCAAGGCCTTGCTTAACTTCAACGCCTGCATAGCTAAGGAATTAAGAGCACCTATTAACAAAAAATAAACAAATATATAAAAACATGGGGCTTACTGAAGCTGTCAGTCAGCTCATGTTTGCATGACATCCTCCAGAGAGCGCGACACTAGTGCAATTCAGGGCAAATCAAACATTGCTGTAATTAGCTCAACACACGAGGCATTTAATTATTTTTAAATTACAATAAAACGCCTTCATAGTGGAGAAAATGCGCAGCTCCATACAGGTAGTGGGAAACCTTGTTTCTCACCTGACATGTCTGTATACAAGCCAAAGTTAGCCTTAAGCGTTGTTGACATTGCTAATCAATGCTAACAGTTCTGCTAAGCTAGCCAATTGGTTTCTGTTTTTACGAGGCGTGTCTACCAGCCACACTGTCCACGTTGCGACCGCACAACACTCAGTGTTGAGAAATAACAAAGCAGCCAGCCTATTTTACTGTCAGTGACGATGTCTGATTTACTCACCTCCAGCTAGCAAACAGGATACCTGAGGTGACGACACAAGCTGAGCTATCAAAATATTACAATTATAAAAACAAAGCTGCGACAAAACCACGTTCACTGCGGTCCTCAACGGTCGCCTCGCCCTCAACGTTGGCAAGCGGGTAGCAGACAATGTGGAAGAGTTTGATTCGTTTACCTTCTCGCGGTGGTTTCTTGCACACGCTTGTCAAGTTAGCAAGGACGGGCGGAGCTAACAGAGCAAGTTAAATTCGACCAAAGATATCGATATATCTTTAGTGTCAGTCCAGCTTTTTATCTACATCGCTGATTATTGGAAGAATTATAGCTCCTCAGTATGACTGGCAGGCAGCTCGTCGTGCTTACTTGCCTAATACCCCACCTCCTCCGGAGGACACGGCGCCGTTCAACCTGCAATAATCACCGACGGAAATATTTGGGATTTTTTGCCCTGCACTAGGACTGTCAGGGTACATTATTTATGTTCTAGTAAGATCATTTTTACATTTGATCCAACAGATTCGACATTCAGTCGTTTCTTATTAATGTATGCATAATAATTTTAGTAGGAATCTTGGTCTGCTGTAAAAATGCAATGGTAAATGCTGAACACTCATAATTTTTTCTCTTAGTGACTTAGATAAGGTCACTTAGCTCAAGGATGTTTGTTAGATTTATGAATATCTAAAATTAGTCTAAATTCAATGTGAGAAGTCAAAAAGTGGTTTTCAAAATATGCTCTGAATAAAAGTATGAACAATATCCATCTCATTTATGTATACATGCTGTAAAATTCTTTCTACAGATAATGTTTCTCTCTCTCGCTTTTTATTTCATGTGGCTGATTTGACCAGTCGCAAATTAATTAAAGTAGTTTTGTATAGCATAGATAAAGTTTGTGTGTGTAACCCACAAGAATGAGCTGGAAGCTGATTGTTCAGATTGGCTATCAATGCAAGGTTCAAGGCAAGTTTGCCACCAGAAGTAAGGCCTCAGAGATGGATGTTGCAGGAGTGGCATCAAACTAAATTCTTTTACAGCTTATCTTTTTTCTCTATAGTGGTGCAATTTCTAAAGAGAGCTTTACAATTAAACAGTTGATTAAAAAGTCTTCATAGCTGCTTTAAATATACATATCCAGTCCAAATTCCAGTGTCCTTGCTGTACATCCTGGTAAGGTGGGTCAATGAGTTAATGCCTTGCTCAGTCTTGGCATATAGTATCCATAGTCAGTCTATTGCTATGGTCTGACTGAAGGGGGTTCAGGCTCATGAAGAACAGGAGTGGGGACAGGGCACCTCCTACCACGTCTGATAGTGACTTATACAGTGGCTTTGAATCCTCTTCCAGATTTGTTTTCCACATTCACTGAGTTCCTGATGAAGGCTCTTATGGTCCTGTTGATGTGGCTTTCTGTTTGTATTGTATTGTTATGCCCAGGTACATTGCTTTAACAAAGACCTTTATTTATATTTTATGCCTGTTGCTTTTATTTGGTTTCATTGTTTAACATTTTTAACTCCAGTGTTTTTCCTAATGGGGACCCTTCATGTCGGAGGCTATCCCTGCTTGGTCTGCAAGATTGTTGCCACAGTGATCACCCTTGTCTAGGTAGCTGTGGATCCTGGGCAGGCCACCTTTCCAGTGGTAGCAGCCTCTGTGGTCATGAGTGGGTTGACTCCCAGTGTGAACAGATCCCCAAGATAAATTTCCCTCACAGCAGCGTCAGCCCAGATGTTCTTTTCCTTATTAATATACAGTTAAAAAGACAGAAGCTAGAGGTTAGAGTCACAATAGGATGGAGGGTGTGGGTGATTGTGGTGGTGGGGTGGATGCATGCATGGTTTGTGTGTGTGTGTGTGTGTTTATACTTGGGTGTGTAAAAACTTGTTTTTGATTTGTCCCCAATTTTTTTTTTTAAATTTGTAAAGCACTTTGGGCTACATTTTGTATGAAAAGTGCTTTATAAATAATATTTGATTCGATTCGATTATAGTTCTAAGTATTCCAATATTCCATGAGTTCAGCTTTGAATCACAAGCTTTCTTGTTGTCTAGGCAGTGCACAGATTTGTATGTCTGATCTTACTGTCTCATGCAATGACTCTGTTGATCAGTAGCTGGTGTTTAGCTCCTCTGAGGCTACTTCTAATTCCTTTCTGAGCCCCACGGATGTAATGCCTACTCTTATCCACCTTGATGCTTGACAGAAGCTTTCATGTTGTACAGAGGCAGGTTATTGGCCAATAGTTAGAACTACTCCTTTCTGGGGGACCTTTCATGATCAGGACTATCCAACCTTTAAGTAGCCATTCAGGGTGAGCCCCATCCATGAGCAGTTGGTTCATGTGTGCTGCTTGGCATTCATGGAATAAAGATGATTTATTTAACCAGTAGTTGTGTATCATGTCAGGGCCTGGAACAGTTCAACTCTGCTTGGGCTTGGATGTCTGAGAGATTGCTGTGGTCAGCTCTTAGAGCCACATATACATATACAAATACATTATATATTTTTGTGGGAATTTCTAATGTCTGGTGAATGAGATTAAGTCAAAAATGCATTGGAATTGTCAGTTTATGTTTTATTCTTGCAAAAAGGATCAGTTCACACAATACAAAGTCTGTCAGAGAAGAGCTCACTGGCTCAACAGTGCAGTAACTATTTATAACATAGCATGCACCCTTAGAAAGTCCAATGGCTGGAAAGATAGAAGGAACTTTCTGCCAAAATGTTTCAATGCCTCTTTGAAGACTAGAGTTGTCTTAATGGAAGGGTGTGGAAATTTGTGTTAAATTAGATTTTTTTAAAAAAAGTTGCATATAAGCTCACAAATATAACTTAGCAGAATGATCAAACATTCAAGTTGTTTAATATTCTGCTTACACCCTATACTTAATTCACTGCCATATAAATGTAATAACATGACAAGGCCATGATATCAGACTTCTTAGGACCTCTCTGCCCATCTATTTCAAATTACATCCATATTTGACCTATTAATTTTTTTTATAGTGTTGTGTTTTGAATGCTTCCTGAAATATAAGCAAAGATCTATTGCAAACTAGAGCTCTCTCTTCCCTCTGCTATACTCTGAGGTTACCATGGAGACAGATATAATTCAGTTCTTGATGTTTCTCATAAAAAAAAAGCCTGCGTACATATTTTCATCTGCAACCATAGCGACACTTGACATTGTCCGTGCTATTTGTAAAAAGCAAGTCACCATAGCGACACTAACCATCCAGGCTGTGTCATAGATCATGTGTCCTGGCTGCCTCCTCATCATGAGGAAACTTAGGAATCTGTTGGTGAACAGGATTTTTGGTCAATTTGAAGATATTGTCCTCTTCATTGTCAGAATTACTGATCAGATTGAAAGGCAGGCAAGCTATGTGCTCTAGACATTTAAAGGTTAAATATATACACTGCAATTGAACTGTGTCAAAGTCAAGTACAAATTTATGAGTGAGGGCCAACATCATGTTTCCAGCCCCCAAATAACACTGAAAATACTTTAACCCTGTAATAAACAGGTCAGAGTTGATCCTGAAATGTCTTGAAGTTCAACCCAAACATCTATTTCTTCAATCTATTTATGTATTTTATATTTCTGTAATAATCTGTGCAAGAAATAAAATAAAAAGTATCAAAGAGTTAATTCAGCAAACACAGTTGTGCTCCTATATCTTGCACTGCTCAGAGACTTAAGTGAAACCTATTTGAAGTTTGCAGACATAGTGTAGGTAATTATTTTTCATAGATGCACCCCATCTTGTGCGTCACCCGTACGTCACTCTAGGCCTAATGGGCAACCGTACAACAGCCTTGTTGTGGAAAAAAAATCTCAGCTTTCGTCCAATGCATGGCTTCAGAGTTACCACAACACAAGAGTTTACATTTATTTGACCCACGGCTTCCCACTTAGTGGGTCAACTACTTACAAAACATCAGCAGCTATGTGTTGCGTTTTTCTTGGAAAATCAAATGATAATTCCCCAATAAGTTATCTTGAAAACATCTCGTATGGTATGAAATTACCATCGCAACCATCTTATATAGTCCCAGTGATGGCTGGGAGATGCGCTCGTCTTCGGTGATAATCGATAGTCGGATGCAGGTAGCCGTCCTCCTTACACACGCAGCATCACCACGCATCCTTACTCTGCTGTGCAGTTTTCCTCCTCATCACCACACATATGAGAAATCGCTCGTGGGGGCCTGCCTATTGATCTCTAAACATCTGGAACACCTCATATTTGCTTTACAAGGCAGAGGCGAGCAGTCAGTGGCTGCGATAGGGAAGTGAGACAGCTTCAGCAGCACCAGGACGGAGCACTTGACACCTTGCTTCGCGGCATCGATATGCAGTAGTGTGATACCAGCTCTGCGGAGACGAGAAGGCCAGTCCATGGCATCTTGATATTAAAACCGTGGGCTCTGCGCATTCCTCACTAACAGCGTCCTTTTTGTCACTCTTTGTTTTTTTGTTTTTTTTTTTTGTTTTTTGTTTTTTTATTTATTTTTTTCGCCTTTTTTTCCTCCTAGTCGAAAGGATTAACTTGACCAGAATAAAGGCGGCGAGTGAGGACATCTTAACAATAATTCAATTTGACCAGATTCTTTTCGGGGAGATTCGTGGGATATAATTGGACCTGAGATGGACTCCAGTGCGGGGGAATATGGCATGGCTCGTTTTGGATTGTTTTTGCTTTTGATGGGGTTGTGGAGATATAGCGATGCTTGCCCCGAATCCTGCACTTGCAGCATCTCAATGATTGTTTGTATTGATTCTGAACCAGGGATCGAGGATTTCCCTGTCCTCACGTTAGATGACATGGAAAACATCACCGAAATGTAAGTGCATGGAAATGATCGTGCAGCCAGCATTAACTTCACAGGGTGCAGAGAGCTCCATTGGATCGTGAGGGTTGCAGTGATGCCAAACACTTAGGGTTATATCAATAATGATAATTATAATGATATCAACATCAACAGTAATGTTAATCACCATAGGCCTAATAATATCATTCCCACGTGCTTTAAACAGCCGCTCAGATCTCTTTTTATCATTTTGTCAAACGTAATTTGCGATTTTCTTTTCTTATAACCTGTATGGTTTGTCAGATCATGTAGCCTCGTATGTGTGCGTACGTGTGAGTATGTAGCGTGGAGGAGATAGTGCTTGCGCGTGCGTGTATGTGCGCGTAACGATGGCGAGAGTGCGCGTCAGGCTTATTTGGATTAGTGTGTTTTCCTTTACAAAACAGCTCCAGAGGTAGTGGTGGAGTAAAATGCTCAGGCCCAATGCAGCCTCCGGGGTGTTAATTCGGTTTTTGGGCGGTGGTGTGAAATACCCCCCAAAATTTCCATATGACCACACAGTTGGCTGATTACACACAAGATCACATCAGTTGTGCACAGCCGGCAATATAGGCTACCGACAGTTATGTACTCTTATCTGCGTCAGTATATAGGCCTGTGTTGGAGTGTGCTTGTTACAACCTTGCACAACAACTGCATGGCACCTAGTGGAGAATGTGGGGAGACTGGTGTGTGATTTAGAGGCAGACAGACTGGAGCGATCCTGAATGTTATTTAACAGGCATTTGTGCCAACTTGATGTCTTCATGTCAGTCATGCAGCAGCCACCAATTTGCAAAATGTCCACAGTTTTGCGTAAAAAACCCTGCAGTTTTGACTTAAAGATTCAGCAGCTATCCTTACAGCACAACAGAATATTAAATTAAAGTTTTGGATTGCCATACTTTACTTTTTATTAGCAAACTGTGAATTTACAAATTCCTGTCAGACAAAACTATCGACAATATAGAAAGTTAAAAGTCCATTATTTGGCACAGTAATCCTGTTAAACATATTTCAGTATGAAACACAAACTTCTAGCTCAAACAACTCATAGCCATATCACAATTTGAATCTAAATTTACCCTATTTTATTTACTTTTGATCTCATATAAAAATCTCTACTTGATTTATTAGATTTACATTAAAATAATGATCTGCAAAACATTATAAATGTGAAGGTAAATGGTAGGTTACACATTAAAAAAATAGATTACAAGTTTTGAAAGTGTTTGTTTTAAAAAATAAAATAAAATACTTGTCTATTTCCAGGATGTTACACTTATTAGATATTAAGTTAGGGTATAACACACTTGTGGAAGTAATCATTTCATTAAAAGTAAATTAAAAAATGGCACTTGTGGTCTTTCAAAACTACAAAAACAACAAAAAATACAGGGGCTCCTTGTCTTTATAAATAAAAGGGAAATTTCTTCAGTGAAGCACAACTTTGTTGCCAGTTTAAGATTTAGCTAACCAAGTCAAAAACAAAATAAATAAAAATGAATAAAGATGTCTCAGATGAAAACTATATAATATAACTTACACAAATTTCTTTCACTGTGCAATGTTATGTGTAAGTAAATTTCTAAAAGGAAAATGGATTCATGAACAGCTTCAACATTACCTCAAGTTCATGCAACTGAACTTTGCATTACAAATACAGATAATGTCCCTTTAGAATAAGTTTCATAACAGGTTTTCCCATTACATTTCCTTTCACAGATACATTGCCAATCAAAGCAGACTGTTTGACATCAGCAATAACAGTCTGAGGCACTACATTAACCTCAGAAATCTGTAAGTACTACTCATAATTTATTTGTGTATCACTTGGATTTAAAGTAACTCTACATTTTAATGTCTAACAGAACAGTGACAAAGACAAGATTGACATCAATATCATCAGATGCTTTTTATAACAACACAAGACTTCAATATGTGTAAGCAGCATCTTTCATTATCTTTAGCTATTTCAACATGAGTTGCCTTATTTGGATTCTCACATTTTTTGCCCTCCCTCTTCAGAAATCTCAGAGACAATAACCTGTCAACATTGTCATGGAGAACATTTCAGAACTTTAACATTGCATATCCGTAAGTGATGGGTGCACATAAAACTGTCAGTGTATCTCTCTCTGTTTGAGCAGCCTCTTATACAGCATGTTTCTGCTTTCTTTTTTCTGTTTAATCACAAGGCTCCTTCTGTCTGGAAATCCCCTGAATTGTGTTTGTGAGAATTTGTGGGTCAAATTGAGGCTCCAAGAAGAAATAGATGGTCCAGAGCTGACATGTATTGACAGAGGAGTGACAAAGGACTTTGCCACGCTCAGTCCACCAGATTGCTGTAATGTAAAATCACGTTCTAAAAAGAATAGCTAAGCTCCTTACTGAGCATGATTGTTTTGTAAAGATGGAAAGTTGAAACAAAAACAGAAAGAATGTTAGAAACAGTCAATGTATGTCGTGTTTGTTTACAATCACATTTAGATGTATTGTTTGCATGCCACTTGCAGTAGTTCCTAATGTAGAGGTCACCCCCAAAACTGTGACTAAGATGGAGGGGAGCAGTGTCACAGCGGTGTGTAGCGCCTCTGGCTCCCCTAAACCTGTGATCCGGTGGAACCTTGAAATGCTCTCAACCCACGCTGAGGTGAGCAGTTTACCTTGAAGCTCCTCTCATATCTTAGCAATAACACTGTCCTCCTAAGTTATTTAAGGCTAAATGTAATGACCAAGAGTCTTCGTTTCCAAACCATGAAAATGACTACTTATTGTTTTGTTATCCAAAGAAGCTTACAATGGAAGCTTTGTGAGGTTCAGAAGGTTCCCAAAGACCCTTCGACATGTGAGCTATGTGGGAACTGGGGATTGAATGAGTAACTTATGTATTGAGAGATAAGCACTTCTTCAACAACAGCTGCCTGATTTTTTAGGAATGTAGTCTCAGTTATTACCACTGGATAAGGTACTAATGATCAAGGTGTCAAATATCTATTTTATCAACAATGTTAATCTGTTAGTGAACACAGTCTGTCTCTTATTTGAGTAACACTTGATTGAAAACACAGGGCAGTTGTTGTGGTTGGTAATTTAATTTCCCCAAAGTTTGGTTTAAAAATAAATTAATAAATATAAAAAAAACATCTGTTTTATGGGATCCACCATTACTAAAAAGATATATAGAATATGATAACGTGGTAAACTTCAAAAAGAGCTTGGAGACTTATAGACTAAAACTATTTGAATACAACTAATACATTTTTGCACTAAGGACATTGTAGCATTGCTTATGTGCTTTTAATTATTTAAACTCTTTATCCATCATGTTTAGCAAACTAATTTTAGTAGAGCTTATATAGAAGAATGGGTGGTGCCTGATCAGGCCACTTGAGCTGACCAAATTAGAACAGATTATGCATTTTGGGGAAGGTGGGCGGTCCAAGCTCCCTAACATGGTTTTTAGCAGTAAGCATTTTCTTATGCCTAAGCAATTCACATGCATTCATAGTATCTTTAAGTCATACTGTACACTGTTTTATAGTGTTGTTTATTGGTTATTATGCATGTGCTTAAGATCAACATCACACCAAGGTAACAGACAGAATTGAATGATGTGTTTACAGATAGATACCTTGGATACAAAGAGCATCCTCAGATTGTCAGGCCTGTCTACGGATGATAATGGGAGGATGATCATATGCAGCGCTGAGAACATGGTCGGTCAGACTGAGGCCACCCTCCAGCTCAACATTCTCTGTAAGGACTTCAGTTACATCATAGAAATTATACTTACATGGATAAGTTTAATTTGTCTAATTTGCCATGCAATGAGCTTTTAAATGCTTTGTTCTCGACCATGTTTTTCCTGTGGAAGCAGAAGGCTCCTTAGTTTGTTATCATTAGTGTCTCTTGGCAAATCTTATTGACTTTCCACGTTTCCTGCCCATAACTCTTCCTCCTGTAAAGGTCCTCATGCCTTGCCATACATCTATTCTTGTTTAATGCCACCCTTCTCCATATTCTCCTCTTTCACATTTTCCTGTTGTCACACTTTAAATGTTGTGTGATCAGTCTAACCTCTCCTTTCCTCTTATCCATATGTTTCTATTTTTTAAACCCATAAGTGTTGCTTTTCCTACTCGCTTTATTCCTAGTGTTTATTTCCTATCATCCCGTGATTACTCTTCCTCTACTGTTGCCTTCGTGTCAGTTGCCCCCACCATCCCGCAGCTGCTGCCTCCAGAGCGGGACCACCACTGGTGCATCCCATTCACTGTGACAGGGAACCCCAAGCCTGAGCTGCATTGGTATCACAAGAATATGCTGCTCCTGGAACAAAACTACACTTGCACCAAGATTCATGAGTCCACTAAGAATGAGGACCATGGCTGCCTGCAGCTGGTCAACCCCACGCACATTCATAACGGCGAGTACAAACTGGTGGCAAAGAATGAATTCGGCCAGGCCGAGAAGACAATTTCTGCCCAGTTTATTGATCCACCTGACTTCAATCACTCAGGTCAGTGTGCAATGTCATTACAAGGGTTTAATAATTGTAACAGTCAGGTAATTTCTGAGCTAATCTCTAAAGCACCTAATGTCTTTTTCTTTTTATAGAGGACTTTGAATACTGTAAGTAACATTTAAAAATTAGAACATCAAAAGTAGTTACTATACTGCCACAACAGAGTTCAAACTAACTGATGCTTGTTTATCTTACCTATT
Organism: Melanotaenia boesemani; assembly: GCF_017639745.1. NCBI lineage: Eukaryota > Metazoa > Chordata > Actinopteri > Atheriniformes > Melanotaeniidae > Melanotaenia > Melanotaenia boesemani. The sequence continues at coordinate 10,873,678 of NC_055700.1, forward strand.
TTGGCTTGTACCTGCATCTCCTATCCAGATGGTAGGTGTTTAAAATCTTACCAGCCTGAAGCTACATAAAATTGCATTAATATTTACAAATGATAAATGGGATTACTTCTAAATGCTTATATAAGCATTGTTATGCTTTTTTTTTTTTTTCAGATACGCCAATCCCTCCTCTGGATGATAGTGTTGCAGTAAGTGATCCTACTTACTCATTACTTACCACATATAGTCGTAGTCCTTATGAGACTTTATAAAAAATGTTTTCATTGTAATTTTTTTGTTTTGTGATGCCTCCCTGTGTCTAATGAAATGTAATGACTCCCTATATTATTGCTTTTTGTTTTTTATTTTCTTGCCAGGTGTATGTAGTCGTGGGAATTGCCGGAATTGCCTTGACGGGCTGTGTTTTGATGGTAATCATTCTGAAGTATGGAAGAAACACAAACTTTGGTATTAAAGGTGATTCAAATACTTCGTCTTAAAATTGATAAACTGTCCTTTAAGAGATATAAAATTATGCACTTACTTGCCCAGAAAAGATAATTGTTTAATCAGGAGTCATAGTCAATGATGGATGTTTAGCATAATATTATATAGTGGGATACATTTATATGGCAGCCTTTTAAGTATAAATTGGCATAATTATCTTATTTGACATCCAGACATCCACTTCTTTTTTATCTCTGCTCCTCTTACTCCTCCACTTTGACTGTTACAGCTAGCCCCTTATGGTAACATCCACACATCACCACCAGTGTATTTCCAATTTAAATTTCTTTTACAGGCATCACTTCAAACTATTACACACAACACAACAAATTATTACTTTAATAAGTTATTTTATTTTTCTCACACCTTACAGTGTTATTATTTCAACACTGAAATGTCAATTCTTTTATATTGTATTAGTTATTGTATTATCATATTGTTTCTTTCTCTTTGAGTTACTTGGGGCTTGGTTTATCTTTCCTGGTACAAGCCAACGGCTGAGAACTTTAACATACTGCTGTTAGCCTCAGTGGACTGAACCACATGCTGCTCTGTCACAGGGGTGTTTGGGGTTTATGTGTTTTTGAATATTTTAAAATGTGGCAGCCATTTGATTTCCCCCCTTTGTGTTACTAATGGTTTAACTAAACCAGCAAGTTAATTTTTGTGTCTTTTCCGCTTGGTATGTTTGTCTATAAAGTTCATTCATTTGTTGGAGTTTTCTAACTTTATGTTGAGTTATATTATGTTGACTTCTTTTATAGGCCTGCTTTGTTTAACTTTTGGTTTGGCCACGTTTTCTTATATTTCTGGGGGTAAAATAAGTTAAGAATTTGTGCCAGTGATGGGATCATCCACTTTTGTTTTCTTCCTTTTTTTCTACCTTTTTCTGATTTTTTTTCCCCCACTTAGATGAAATGCATTTCAGTCTCACCCATAAATAAAGTCCAGGATGGAAAAATTAACTGACGATAACAATGAACACTTCTTAATTATATTTGAATGTATGGCTATAACATACCTTTGGCAGAACTCTAACTAGAGGTGCATATATACAAATGGACATTGATGATTCCTTAGACTAGCCCGATGTTAATTCTGCCATTCACTCGAAATAAAATGGTAATCCTGAGACCTCCAAGCAAAGATTCTGATCCCTGGGAGTTAAACCTGATGAAAGCCCACAAGAACTGTATGCCAGGCTTAAGGAGCTCTGTTGGAAATTGATCCAGCCAAAAGTTAAAACCATCCAAGACATAGGTGAATTCATTTTGGAGCAATATCTGAGAATGCCGCAACTCAAGATTCAGGTTTGGATTCAAAAACACAATCCCCTTTCAGCATAAGATCGTTGATGTATCTTTGGCTACCAGGAAGAAGGGAGAAACTATGAAGCTACAATTCTCGGAAAACTTCAAAGTACGACTGGAAGATGCTTCAACAGCACCAGCAGGAGACAGTAAATATAAGCACCAGTAAGACTGTTATTATGCTACATGATCAGCTCATCAGCAGGGCTGAAGCTGGTAAGAAGCCAATTTGTTGCCTCTGTGGTTTGGAAGTCCATACAAAGCCTATGTGTCTCAAAAATTCAATTAATATAGTACAAATGTGCTTTGTGTTGAACTTGAACAGAGGAGTGACACTTCTGTTAAAATTTGTCAGATTAATTTAGTTAAGTTAATGGAGTGTACTCAAGGCCTTTCTTGATTGTGAGAGTTTTTGGATTCTTGATCACTCACATTTTGTTCTGTGCAATATTATTCACACTAGTGACACTGTTTTGATCTGCCGTGCTCATGGGGAAAAGAAAAGTTATCCAACAGCTGACATGTACATAAAAGTTCAGGATCAGATGTTGTCTTCTAAATGCTGGTGTTGTCGAGAGTCTTCCCTGTTCTGCTGTGCTTGGACGTTTCTTCCTATGCTTTTTAACTTACAAAGTTCTGATCAAATTCAGGAATATTATGTTGCTGTTACCAGAGCACAGACTAAACAAACCAATAATCCAAGATTCTGAGTACCCTGCCTTGTTTCAAAGAGGAGTTGGAAACAACTGCTGTGAAACCAATGAAGGTCCACAGACGAAGAAAGTACCTGTAAAGATGTCAACTAACAATGAACCAGTATTGAAGCTATGATACCCGGAACAGTGAGAAACTATCTTCACCTTGGAGCACTCTATTCCCTGGGTTGGCGACCTAGGTAAGCACAAGACCACAGTTTGCATCAAATGCCATTTTCACTGGCCAGTGCTGTACAAGGATGTTGCTCAAATAAATGTCCTCACTGCCAGTTAACATCTGCCAAAGATTCCTTCCAGAGCTTCACTCCAGCCGCTCCCTGTCATCGGTACTCCTTTTGAGTGCCTTGTAATGAGATTTTACTTGTTCAGAGCCAGAGGCCTAGTAACAACAGAAGTCCTGGTATTTTAAATCTGTCTGGTAGAGACATTTTGAGCCCGGACAAAAAGTGCTATTGCTCCTTCGCAGTAATAACAACAAACTGCTGGCCAATTAGCAAGGACCATTTGAAATTGTGAAGAAGCTCAGCCCTACCACCTTCAAGGTGTCCACACCTGGGCAGTCATGCTCCAGTAAGGTTTTGCATGTTCTCCTGAGGGTGTGGATGCAGCATCCTGAAAGCAGGGCAGATGTGAAGCTCATACCTGAGGTGCTGGAGGAAGAGGATGTGGACAAGCAATATTTATCACCTGCTTGCTCTATGGACTGTGATCTCAGCCATCTTCCAGAAAACAAGCAGCAACTGGTGAGAGATCTTGTTAAATCAGGGGTATTCCAAAAATATTAAGGGAGAACAAATATTGTTGAACATGACATTGATGTTCAGGAAGGTGCTTTGGTGAGATGATTAAGTTACACGATCCCTGAACGTCTACTGTCCTCGCTGAAGGCTGCGATTGATCTGAGGCTGTCCCTGGGGATCATTGAGACCTCTAAAAGAGAGTGGTCTAGCTCAGTGGTTCTGGTACCTAAGAAGGATGAAAGCATTAGGTTATTTTTCATTTTTTTTCACTTTACCATCTTACCCTTTGGACAGCATGGGGCCCTAGCAACCTTCTAATGACTAATGAACTGGGTACAGTGCAGGTGCTCAGAGGATTGCTCATAAGGTCACAAATCAACAAGAATCAGGCCATAGAGTCATGTCCTCTGCCTCAAACAAGAAAGCAGCCCAGGTCCATTCTAGCTTTTCACAACATCCAACAGTCACTAAGTAAGCAACCTGTCTTGTATAGTCCAAACTTTGACATGGTACTCGATTTTATAGACTGATTCTTCAGATAGGGGTCTGGGAGCTTTCCTTCTGCAGGGGCCAACAGGAAAACACCATCCAGTAGCGTACATCAGCCAGAAGCTGTTTCTCCAAGGAGTTCATTATTCTTTATGTTGAGAAGGAGTTGTAAGTGAAAAAGTGGGCTCTAGACTCCCTTTGTTATCTACTGGTAAGAGAATTTACCTTGGAAACTGAGCACAGGGCGTTCAGTGGCAACACAAGATGAAGGACTCAAATGAGCACATCACTCATTGGTATCTAGCCCTTCAATCTTTCCGGTTTACTATCCACCACATGCCATGCAAGGAGAACCTCACTGCTGACAATCTCTCTTGCTGGCACAGTTATTCTTGAAGAGGGGGTTGCGTGATGGCTAGCCACACATGGCAACATCCACATCTCACCACCAGTATACTTCCACATTGATTTGCTTCACAGTCACTACTACAAGCCTTTACACACACTACTCAACACATTATTTCTTTAATAAGTTATTTATTTTTCTCACATTTTACAGCGTTAAGAAGGAGTGCACACATATCAACACTGCAAGGTCAAATTTTGTTTATGTTGTGTTAATATTTGTTTCTTTCCTTTGAGTTACCTGGGGCTTGTTTTCTCCTTGGTGTAGCAAAAGGCATGGCCAGTGGCTGAGGAGTTTAATATATTGTTGCCAGCCTCATTGGACTGAACCACATGCTGTACTATCACAGGGGTGTTTGGGGTTTATTTTATGTTCTTTGGTAGGTTTAAAATGTTGCAGCTATTTTGTTTTTTCCTTTTTGTGGTACTTGTGTTTAGCTAAACCAGCATTTAAGTTCCCTTGTGTGTCTTTTCAGATAGGTCACTTTGTCTGTTTTCATTCATTTGTTTGAGGTTTGTTTCCACTTAAATTATGTTGCCCTCTAATATTTTGGGAGTAAATTAAATACCTAATTTTGAAATAAAAACACCTCCTATATCCTTGCTGTCTTACTGCTTGGTCCCTGACAATGACCAACACCTAACATCTCCTTCTGTGTGCATCTCTCCTCCTTCTCTTTTCTGATCATCTTCTCCACTTCTTCTGTGGCTCCCTAGCCTCCTCCTCAGTCATCAGTAATGACGATGACTCTGCCAGTCCTCTTCATCACGTTTCCAATGGCAACAACACCCCGTCGTCCTCGGAGATGGGTCCAGACGCAGTGATCATTGGGATGACAAAGATTCCTGTCATTGAGAACCCACAGTACTTCCGTAACTCCGGCAGCATGCTGAAATCTGACACATGTGAGTTACCGCTTCACTCAAGAAATGCCGGGTAACCTAGGCCTTTTCTGATAAATCCATGCAGGGATTGCTGCTAGGCGCCATATTTAATGTCTGGATCCTGCTGCATTGTAATACTGACTCCTACCCAGGGGCCCACTGGACAGTTGACGTATAGATGTGGAGGAATGTTAATCTTAATCTAATGGTAATTTTTAAAAATAATTAATAGCTCAAACGAGTAAGTACCTTAACAAGTAGAAATATAAAGTTTAAATAACATGACCTACATAAGGGTATAGGTGACAAATTCTAACTTCTGTGGATATTTTCTTTAAAATTTCCAACTAAATAATTAAGGTGCACACATGATATTAAGAATGATTTGACTTGTTTTGTGTTCACAGTTGTCCAGCACATCAAAAGACACAACATTGTATTGAAGCGGGAATTGGGAGAAGGAGCCTTTGGGAAGGTGTTTCTCGCTGAGTGCTATGACCTGGTACCAGACCAAGAGAAGATCCATGTGGCAGTCAAGGTACAGATCAGCTAGCTCAAGCAATCAATACATCTGCCACACAGTTAGGGAATTCTATTGATTAGATGTACATTCTTGTAGATAATGCTCTTCAGTGTGTGTGCCTGGTCTTTGTGTCTTTGCCTTCCATCAGACTTTGAAGGAGGCCAGTGAGAGCGGCCGAGCAGACTTCTACAGAGAGGCCGAGCTGCTCACCAACCTCCAGCATGAACATATTGTCACCTTCTATGGAGTGTGTGTAGAGAGTGACCCACTCATCATGGTGTTTGAATACATGAAACACGGTGACCTCAATAAGTTTCTCAGGTGGGCTGATTTTTGACAATAAAATGCAAAAGAATGTCAAAATGTATTATTATTATTATTAGTATTATTATTGTGTTAATGAGTTTTTACCTTGTAGTATTTATTTGCTGTCTTTTACCTTTGCTGTGTACAGTGTTGTTTTTAAATTGGTTTACAAATAATATTGGATTGGATTGGATGTTAAAGTTATTCAAAGTGCAATGGTTTCTGGGTACAGGTCTCATGGTCCTGATGCAGTTCTCATGGCAGACGGTCAGCACAGTGTCCTGGTGGAGCTAACTCAATCCCAGATGCTGCACATTGCCCAACAGATTGCTGCTGGCATGGTCTACCTGGCCTCCCAGCACTTTGTCCACAGAGACTTGGCAACAAGAAACTGCCTGGTAGGAGAAAACCTGCTGGTCAAGATAGGAGACTTTGGCATGTCCAGAGATGTTTACAGCACAGACTACTACAGAGTAAGTATTTTAGATTAATCCCCTAAAATATACAGCTATAATTAGATTTTTCCTTTATTCTTTCCTTTCTTTTCTTTGTTTTAACCACCTTTGGACATGAAATAAGTGTATAGCAAAATAGTAAATTAATTGTATTTATTTGGAAAACCATTTACATACAAATTGCATAATCTATTAAATTCTTTTGTTTGGATGGGCACTTTTTCATTTTCTCCAGGCAAGAACTTCATCCTTTCCCTGACCCAACATGGATGGCATCATATAAAACCATGAAGGAATACTGAACCTCTGATTAACATAAAATTAAAGCCAGATAATGACCTAATGTTATATTACATGTGGATTGAACAAAAGTACAACATTTACAGAATGAATGAATCTTATTCCTACAAATGTGTCTTTGATTTCAGCTTGAATACCACAGTGCCCTCTGCTGGTGTCAGAAATCTAAAATACACACAAAAACACAAAATATTCATATCTAAGGTCATTTCAAACAAGGCCCATCACCAACTTCTGCTGTCAGACATTTTTATCAAATGGAAAACAAATGAAAGAACAAAGTAGATAATAGGAAGTGCTTGCCCGGTGTGCTGTAATGCTCTCATTTCACATATAAAATCATCTTGAACAACAGATTAGATTAAACAGGAAAATAAACAAACAAAAAAAACAGCATTAGACTCACATTTTAATGTAGGTGAACAACATTTTACTCTGGAATTTTACATGTCCACAACATTATTGATCTGCCAGTAATAAAGTCCATTATGGGATCATGTGCTGTGGCTACTCCTGCGGAAAATTCCAAGTACACTTGTGGTGATGTGTTGTCTCCATCACAGGGAGGGCTTAGCAACGAACAGCTCTCAGGATCATTAACCAGTAATGGCCAGATGAAGCTTCTTGAAGTACAGAGACCTTCCAGTCAACTGTGTTAAAAATTGTTCATTTTTTAATGGGTTCTAATATTCAGTTGAACCATATGTTGATTAATTTGAGTATTGAAAGACGGTACAATATTTATGGGCTGCATGGCTGTGTGGTGGTTAACATCATCGCCTCACAGCCTTTCTGTATGGAGTTTGCATGTTCTCCCAGTATGTGTGTGAATTCCCTCTGGGTACTTCAGCTTCCTCCCACAGTCCAAAACCAGGCTGTCTAGGTATATCAGTTTCTCTAAACTCGCCCTTGGAGTGAGTGTTAGCATGGGTGGTTGTATTTCTCTGTGTTGGCTTTGTGATGGACTGGCAGCCTATCCAGGGCGAGCCCTGTGTCTTGCTCAGTAGCTGCTCTATATGACCGTAAACCCCTCAGCTGAATATTTGATGCCATATGCTCAGGGAGGCTGTCTTTTCCGTCTCTGCAGGTGGGCGGCCACACAATGCTGCCGATTCGCTGGATGCCCCCAGAGAGCATCATGTACCGGCGATTCACCACAGAAAGTGATGTGTGGAGCCTTGGTGTGGTGTTGTGGGAGATTTTCACCTACGGCAAGCAGCCCTGGTACCAGCTTTCCAACAATGAGGTCAGTCACACAACGTTCTACCTATGAGAAGGTTTGATATAGTTTTGCAGTTTTAATTTTAATTTAAATGTAAAACACTTTGCCAAGAGCTGGAAACCTGAAATAACTTTAATAGCCCTCAATCTAAACACAACATAATAACCACTATAGGCTACAGAATGAGAAGCGTAGCAGGCATTGTTTAAAAAAAAAAAAGACAAATAGAAGAACTCAAAGCTTTAACGGATTCACAACCAGTGCTTCTATAATGTTTAATTAAGTGTAAGTCACAGATCTTTATAAAAGCACAAAACTAAAATGTTGAAGATGCACTGCAATACTTAAGTATCCCATCATAATTCACATAATATTGATAATGGAAGCACGTAAAAACATGTAGTTGATGGTGACCTTTTAATTGAAGGGTAATATAGAAAATCTAAACGTAAAATGTTGCACTGTCATGTTTTTTTTTTAAACTCCAACACTGGTTATAATAATTGTCCTTATACTAGGGAGGAGCTTCTCCCACATTGTACACTAATATAAGGAGAGTTGACATAAATTAGGTAACACTTTACATTGCAGCTTTTTAATAAGATGATAAAGTGGGATTTGATAATAAAGATTTATTGGTCAGGGAATATTATGTAATTACCAAAGTGATGACAGGTAATAGGTTGGCAGAAGTAATGAGTAGCTACATCTGTTTTGTGTGTGTGTGTGTGTGTGAGTGAGTGAGGAGAAAAAAAACAAAGCCAATAAAGTATTTGATCCTAGTTTAGTAATACCTTATTAATATTATCATATGAATATTAATATAAATATTTTCATAAGAAATTGGTACTAATGTGACAATGTGGTAAAAACAAAATGATGTAATATAGAATTATGTTTTTATATTTTAGGTTACAATCATCCAACCTTTAAAAATGATGAAAGAATTAAACTCATTAACCATATCATTTTACTGAAATTATACCGTACTATCAAACATTATGTTGTTTTAAAGTCAGGTGGTATAAATGAGATGTTAACAGCTGTAACAGGCTACCTGGAAAAACATCTGGTAGTGCTAAAACAAACTATAAATCAGGGCTGCTAAGTGATGAAGTGCCTGTTTCTACTTCATTTCATGATAATATTACAATAAACCAAACATCTAGAAGTGTAATAATAACTTACAAAATATTGCAGTTGTGTAACATTTTATTTAGTCTGTGCATACATTGTGGGAGAAGTTTGTTTTTTAAAAAAAGCTCCTCACTAGCAAAAGGATTTAGATGAAAGGGGTGTCTGGGATTATATTACAAAGCCTGCCAGCTCTTATCTGTTTTTAAACATACTTTTCTGAAATGTTACTGGCAAGGTGGATTCGAGCTCAGGGGCGAAAACCTGCCTCCTTTATATATTCTATCCTCACAAGTAATGGCAGGATTATTTGTGAATCATCGGTATGAGTTACAAATGTGTTTTCTGCAGTGCTGCTCTGTGATGATGAGCTCTAAACCTTCAAATCTGCTTTCATTTGATTCCTATACGACAGATGGACAGAGCGTTGCTTGACTTTAATGCTATCAGTAAAATAATTTGAGACTTTTTAGAAGAAACTTAAACATGATGAGCGAAATGTAAATTCTGCCACTATATTTTAGATGGCTTCAGCTTTTACTGAGGAAAATTAGCCAAGTCTACAGGGATTGAAAGTTGATTGGCTTGTATTTACTGGATGCTTTTAAATTATTTTATATATGATGCAAAATCTGGTTGTAATTGTTTTTTTGTTTTTTTTTAAGAGAAAATACATAAATGTGTATTTTCCCACTGTCTCCTGCAGGTGATTGAATGCATCACGCAGGGCAGAGTGCTACAGCGGCCTCGTACCTGTCCTAAAGAGGTGTATGACCTGATGCTGGGCTGCTGGCAGAGGGAGCCCTACATGAGGCTGAACATCAAGGAGATCCACAGCATGCTCCAGAGCCTTGCCAAGGCCTCACCTGTGTACCTGGACATACTGGGCTGATGCGCCGGCATCTGTGTATGTAGTTTGTGTGGCATGTGTGTTTGTACGTGGACGTATGTGTTTGACAGCACATTATGGGGCAGAGCGAGTGGAGGAAGCGATGGCTGTGTGACAGCGTCTGTGTACAGAACCTGGCTGTAAATGTGACTGTAAATGCTAACCGTCCATGTCCTCATTACATTGAGAGAAGCCTTAAATTTGGAGTTTTGCTTTTTTTCTGGTTTATTTGTGGATTTTCTGAAGCATGTTTCACAAAAGGAAACCAAAATACATACAGAGTTATGTAACTTACCCAAACCTTTAAAGCTCCAGACTTAAAAAGAAACGAATAGATGTCTCATTCTGCCAACGTTCACCTCATTAAATCGTCACTGTCTTATTTTCCATATTTGCTGGGATTAAATAAAGGGAAATAAACATGTCACTCCTTGACAGACAGCTTATGGACACATCTATGTAGATAGAGCTTTTCCATATCTTTTCTCTAAAAAATGAAGAGGTTATTTGTTTTATTCTGTGAATATCTGATAATATTTTATGTTAATTATATAAAGTGCTTGATACAGTAAGTGGAAATGTTTTAAAAGTTGTTGAAGAACTACCTGTCCAATCTACATTTCATTTGGTGGACTTATCTAAAGCACACAGATCGGAGACTCTGCAGCACAGATCATTTTTGTTTTACATTGTTTCTCATTCACCAGCAACGTCATTTAGCAAATCTCTGTTGTTCGGTGGCTCATATCTGTAAGTGATGTGGCTTGTGTGTGTCTTCAGAGGTAGTTTTCAGACATTGTGGGTGCTGGTCAGGCTGAGTTCATCGTGTGGACTGATGAGACATTTAGGCACAGTTTATTGTGCATTTACTGAGGGTTTCAGTGTTGTTTTGTATCCCTTGCATAAGAATAGTGTAACTGTGAGGCTGCAGTTAAAAGGCAAATAAAGAGTCTACCTAATCATGAGATAATGCAGGAGTGCTTTCATCTCAACTTGCTGTCCCTGCCAGCCTGGTGGCAACTGAAATAGCAATGGTGAAGCACATTTGCATGGGAAGTAAATGAAGTAAAGTAAAAAGTACTCTCGTAATGTTTTCCTGAGATTAAAAATAATAATAAAAAAAAGAGTAAAAGGTTTAAAACATGTTCCAAGAGTTAAAACATCTGTATTAATCTTAGCAAAAAGAGCAGCAATCCCTCAGTCATGCAAATCATCCTGTTTTTCTATATGAAGGTGTACAGCAGTAAGACAATAAGTTATGTTTGTCGAGTGCACTTTGTAGCGTTTCTGAACTTCCAAATGCACAACCCGAGCAGCTGTGCTCATCCCCAACTCCCTCCATCTTGACCTCAGCTTTACCTGAAAACATCATCCTGGCTGTTTTGAAGCAAGTCCAAACTTAAACACACTGTCCCTGATGAAAACAAGTTTTTGTGTCCCTCTATGTTTTTATACAGTGTTCTGTATAATAGTCACGTGTCTGCTGTACATAAACTGCTGTCCATTCTGTACAGTTCTGATATTTGTCTATATGAATAGTAGGCTATGTTTAATAGTATAATCTGTTTAAAGCAGGTATCATGTCAAAACTGTGTGACATCTATTGAAGACAAAGTGTTATGGGCCACTGGCAATACATACTAAATGTAAATACGGTTTTATTTGTGATACGTTGTATGATTTCTTTGTGCTCGTTCATAATACCAGTGAGAATACAATCCTCTTCTGGCAACCTTTGATCTACTGAGGACTTTAAAGCAAGTGTGTTTTTCTCTGAAGAAAAAAAAGAAAAATATCCTCTTTCCTCTCCACTGTGATGGAGAGCTCTCACAGAGGCTGTCTGGCTGCCTGTAGGAGGACCACAGACTAAACATCAGGATCCCTCTTTGTTGACAGGCGTGCCAGCAGATGTGTGGCTGATGGCGAGGACGTTAAAGGTGTCCTCCTTGCTGACCCCACCACTCTGACCACGTCTGACTGACTGTAGCCTATTTTGATCCTCTTTCAGATGAATAACTGTGACTTTGCATCATGAATAGTATATTATTTTGAATGTAATCTAGACAGGTGGGGACCTTTTTTGAATGTCATCTCTCTTGGGGGTGGGGGGGTGGGTGGGGGTATTGATGATGTTTTTGTAAATATATGGTAAAAGAAGAAAAAAGATTTTCATTCTTGTGCAGATGAAATTTACTATATGAATACAAAGAGAGTGAGGATGTGTTTGTGTGTGCCTTTGCACATACATCTGAATGCACGAGTGTGCGTATGTGTGCGTGCATACTCTCCTGGCAGATTTAATCCTGCTTTAATCAGCCGGTTCTATCAATCAATTCAATGCTTTGTGCATCATGTGAGTAGCTTATCCACATTTAATGGAAATGTTTCTTGTGATACTGTGCATTTAATAAAGGTGGTATGTCTTACAACATGATCTGCACCCTCTCAAGTTTTTTTGATGCATGAAAGTCGACACATTTAAACTATACTAGGCAACGGAGGAAGCATTCATGTTTACATTGCTAAAACAATGTGGCAAAATGTGTCCTAGTCTAAGTCCAAATGAAGTCTGATCAACCTGTAACTGTTTACCAACGCACCAGGTGTAAACAGGATGCTGATGTTGTGAGAAAAGAACACAGACCACATTTTTCAAATTTAAAAAGCTCTCATCTGCAGGCTGTTGTTTTACATTTATGTAGGTTTATGAATCGGGTGCCTAAAGGTAGCAATGACTCAGATATCTGCAGGCTATGTGATAAAGCTGGACATACTGAATGTAGTTCCTGGAAGCAAAGTCATCAGGAAGCTATTTGTACCAAGAAACTTGAGGTGTGTGAATGTTCAGTCTGTCAAATCAGGTATTTTTTCTAGTGAATCCTATCTTTTTTTTCCCCAACAGAGCACCAGCTTAGTTCAGGAATAACACAACCAGTAAGTGTGTTTTCCATCGTAAAGTATAAAACAGATGTGTGCCTTGTCGATGACACTTGCTATACTTAACCATTACAGCAGGTGCAGCATGTGCATCACTCATTATCCAGCAGAGTAAAAACACACCTTTAGGCTCTGTAAGGGCCGTCCGACCCACACCTACAGGGATATAAAGTGCTTTTCTTTATTAAACTGTGTATTCTCACTTTCCCTAACAAGTCTTTCCTTGCATCTGAGCTCTTCCCAGCAAGACAATGAAAAAGATGCAAAAGAAATCTTCAGTTACTTTATAAAAGCAACTTTAAAATGTCTGCTACATGAAACGACAAAATATAAAACAGGCAATTCGTTAAAATTCTTCTGCATAGGATACACTTGTGTTATTGCTCTGAGCTTTCCCAGCAGTCTTCTCTCTATTCACAATGTTTTGAAGACACAAGAAGTTTTAACTTCTGAAATGGGAAAGAACTTCTGGATCAAAGTGCAGAAACAAGCCTGACCCACAGGATCTAAAGGATCCACTGCCAAGGTCACGGTATTGAGTCATCACAGGAAAATGCTCAAGATTTAGTGATAATGATGGGTGTCAGCTCATGAGGCTAAGAATATAAGTTAGAAAATTTTGAAAATAGAACAAACTGAAAACACTTAAATGAGTAAATAGGTCCAGGTTTACTTGTGTGTACATTTAAGATTACTGTGCTCCCCCCCCAAGTATTTTCATTTCATCATTTAACTTCTGCTTCACATTTTTTCCTTTAGCAAAGCATCCAAGCAGAGGACTGATTTTCAGCAGTCAAAATATGATTCCAGTTAACTTTCTTCATTATTGGCCCAGCAGTTTAGGACAAATTATAACCTCTGACACTGACAGACTGTCACCTTAAATATGAATCATATTCCGACACTGGCTCCTTTAAAAACAACAAGCAGCCCCACATGTGCCATGGAAAAGCCCCTTTTGTTTCTAACAATATCTACTCAGGAATGGCGAGGACAGCTGGCCCACAGGCCTTCACACACACACACACACACACAAACCAAGGGCAAACTAACAACAACTTATTCAGTTATACATGTGTTTCTGAGGCGTTGCGGTGCAATGCATTGGTTTATACTGACCAAATCGTCTTTATGTCATCTGTGAAGAGGTCCATTCTGAATGTGAGGACAAAGGCCGAGTCGATGCACCCTTCAAACACAAAAACATCTTAACAGACTTGTCTTGTGTCTTAGAAGTGGGACGTTTTATCATAACCTATCTGATAAAGGAAAAGTCAAAGTCCACTCTTTTAATTTACACTCATATGAATGTATAGGGTGCTACGGAAACAGTGTTCAGCTTCCATGTTTCAGCTGTGAGGGTTGATATCTACAAGCTATGCAGTGACTTAATGTTTGACTTCACACTATCTCCTAATCTCCATAGCACTTGGAACTGCCTCAACAATTTTCAAAGTTAAGATGTCGCTTTCTATTAGAGATCAAAAACAAAATGGTCACCAAGCCCTTCTTCTGGAGCAATGAAAGCCATTTAGATGGCTAGATAGCCACTACTCCTTCATCCATAAAGAAGAGAGTTAGTTTGCATGAGCAAAACATTGACAGGTCAACAAATAAAAACTTTCCCTAAACATAGTTACACAAATATATCTACTTACAGCCATATAAGTGTTATTAACTATTAATTCAATGTGTATTTACTGTTTTCAATGCTTAAATAGGGGTGAGGAGTAATGATGTGCTCAACTCTTGAAAGTGGATGAAGGAGGCAGAGCTTTCGTCGATGAAACAATAAAAAGGTGCAAAAAGTTTGGTGTTCTCTGGCTTTCTTCAAAAGCTATGCGCAGTTTATATTTATTGTTTCCTAAATTTACATTTTTTTATAATAAAAAAAAAACCAAAACAAAGTCTGCCCGTGACTTAATACCATTATGAAAGTTAACGCACAAATTCAATATAATTTTTTTTAAACATAGAGGATAAAAGTTTAGGCATGAAGGTGGAATCATCCATAACAAGGCTACAAAAAGAAGAAAAAAATCAAAAACATGAATAAATAGAAAGTGCTAGTTTTAGCAGAACAAAAAAAAAACTTCTTGTTAAAACAAAACAAAAGAGAAGAAAAAAACTGCAATGAGAAAAGTCTCAAGCTCCTGTTTTCAAGAAAAAAAAAAACTTAAAACAAGCCATTGAAAGCACGTGGTCTGACATGAGCAGAGGGTGGAGGAGCACTGGATTGAATCGTCTAGAAATCATACTTCGCTTAAACAACGTATAACTAAACATTAACATCTAGAGAGGCAAACTCTTTTCTTTCACTTAGTTTTTATCTAATGTGCGAAGTTGGTTGTCAGAGGTGGAGCTAAACACGCAATGTGGTATTTATTTAGGAGCCACCGTTGAATCCAATAGTTTTTCTTTGCTTGCAGAAAACCTAACAGAGCATATTGTAATTGATTTTCTGCATTAAGCAACTGAATTTAAAATACTAGTCTGAAGTAACCGTTTAAAAACAGTTGAAAGCTTTGGGATATCTTAAAAGTTTTAATGACAAGGTCATTAAAAGTCATGCACGCTGCAAATAACTGCATGCAGTAGTTTATGGTAACCCATCCAAGCACTTTTTATTAATAATCATTAACACACACAGCAGCTTCATCAGAGGAGCCTGTGCCCTCTCGACTTTTGAATGTGTAGTATTTATATGGAGAGCCATTTGTATGCCACAGCAGCCTGTAACATTAACCTGATAAAGAAAAGTTAAGTTGACTGATTATCGACTTCATATATATATTTTATATATATATTTATATATTTCTCTTCTCGCTTGCTTGCTCACTCTCACATTTAATCCCACTTGCTCTCATTTAGTTTTGTTTACAATGTAACAAATATGGTGACAGGCCTGAAATTACAATCACCAAAAACAAACTCAGAAAATAGGAAGGAGAAAGGAGGGTGAGGCTGGGGAGGACTGCTGCTGTCTGCTGCCCATCACTGACAGTTGCAGCACAGAGGACACAGTCTGCTTGATGCTCGGACATCAAAGAGGCGGCGGCGGAGGCTCTTTCCCCGAAGAGCTCCGCTCTCTAAGCTGGAGATTCTCCAGCGCCACATCTAAAGGCATGATATCCACGCAGCCCATGGCTCCGAAGTCGGTAAAATCTCGGCGCTCATCTTCATCAGAAGAGGAGCTTTCTTCGTGCATCAGCGTAGACAAAAGCAGCTCCTGGACAAACAGACTGCGGTCGGCACGCTCTCCTTCTAGAAACTGTCGCTCTGCTTCAGACATTTTAGGTTCATTCAACCTGAAAAACATTTAAAGTTTCATTTGAAGGACATATCTTAGGAGGGAAAATAACAAGCTGGCTTATACTCTGAGGTTGTGATGCTATGTATGAGCTGGACTGATCCTTATAGGACAGATGCTGTTCTGATTAATCTGAAGGTTTTGGCTATTTTTGCATAAATAAAACCCATTCTTTATTAAAAGAAATAGTTAAGTTTAACATTTATTTGCTTCAGTATAACTGCCCAACTTATTACAATCTAATGCTGAACTTAGGAAAGAAAAAGAAAAAAAAAAAAAACAAGCATCCTGGCATTCACATGGATATTAATTCAACACTTCCATCCTAAACACTGATATAGACCAGGCTGGAGCTCAGAAGCCACAACGCCCAAAGGAACTATTGTAAAGAATCAATACCACAAACTCAAACACACTTTCAGATCACACCAGACTGGTCAGAGCTTTTTCAGGAGAAACTGATAGACAACTCAAATTAAAATGAATGAACCATCTTAATTATTCCAGACAATCATGCTTCTCGGAAACTTGTGGAACACTGTCACATCGTGCCTTCATGTTCTAGTTGACTATATAATAATATTTTACCCGGAAAGTTAAAGCACTGATTTTAAAGAGTCCCTTGAGCACTGAGAGTAAACATGCTGCTTTAAATAAGCTTATTACAGTGGGTATGCCTACATTTGTAAAATATGTGGATTACGTAATGCAAGGATTTCTTTCCCAAACTTTAAAACTTCCCAACTAGCTACACTCACCGTGCTAATAGGAACTGGGAGCTGTGGGACGAGGACGAGGGATTGCTGTCGCCTACAGTGGCTGCGTTGGCAGTTGCTGTGCTGGGTGGTGGTACGGCGGTGCCAGTGTTGCCTGGGTTGTTGCCACGTCTCGTTGCATGACGGCCCGTCTCTACCTGCTGTCGTGCTGCCTGAGCCTGCTGACGCTCCAACTGTAGTTGCATCTGGAGCTGTTGGAGCTGTGAGGCCGAAGGCCCTGATGAGTTTATTTGGCCCCCTGCAGCACGTCGGACACCTGACAGCTGAGACAGCAACTCTTCAAGAAGAACAAAAACAAGGTTTAGTCATTGTTTTTATTTATTTATTTTTTTTAAATAATTCAACATACAGGGGTATGGCCAAGCGCATTTATGGTACCAAAACAACAACAAAAAAGAAGTAATCCATTCTGTGTTCCAGGTGGGTTTCCCACTGAAAACTACAAGTCTTGTTTTTGAAAATACTGGAATTATACAAATAAAAAAAATGTGAAAATGCAAATTACAGCTATATACCCTCAAAATGAACAAATAAACAAACTGATCCCACTTCTGTAGTTATTTAAAAATGTTGAAGATATTTGGTGTCGGACCACATATCCTAAATGTTTGGTTTAGCCGCCCTAATTATGAATTATTCACCAAATAGTAAACTATTTCTCATCAAAGTTTGATGGTTAACTTTTCAGACTGCAGAGGGTCATTTAGAGGACAAATTCAGCCTCTTGCTGTTTGATACCAAAAAGATTCTGACACAGACAGAAACCATGAAAATGTGTTGAACATTACTCGTGGCACAACCCTGGTTCTCACCTGCAATTGGGTCCATTGCTTCTCTGTTACTGGGGGTGTAAGTCGAGCTCTGTGTTGAGGAGGATGAAAGTCCCCCTGCAGAGCCACTAGTAAAGTGCATATTTGTCCGTCGTGCTCTGGGTCCGCCCAGTCCTCGTCCAGGGTGAAACATCCTGCGTACGTGCCGGACGCTGCTGGACTCATCGTGAACAGGACTGTTAAGGTCAAATTTAGTCATGGCGTATGTTACTAATATAACTTGGAAATGCAAATGAATTTATGAAAACATACTGATATTCTGACTAGGGCTGCACGATATCAGGAAAACATGCGATAATACTGTTGAAAGTTGCAATGATGATATGACTTGCGATAAATAAAATAAAGTTGCTGCTTTGATGTTTTCTCATATGTAGCTCCACTGGCAAAAGTCTAATACACAGATGTCTGCTGGACTTCATAGCTTGTGCTATAATAACATTAGTAGCATGTTTTAGCTAACGATAGATCTTTGTGACACTTCTTAATAAAAATCATACTGACACACATAGATCATGTACTATGGTGTCCTTCAGCCTAAAGACCAAAGATAAAATAGAAAATTGACAGCTATTGCAAAAGTTTGAAGATGTTTACCAACTTTTGATGGAGATTCATTTTATATTCCTGTGTGGATTGTCAAAAACAGGTTCTGTCAGATGAAGCAGAGTTTACGTTAACGGATTGATGACTCCTTGTGGTTGTACTGTAGGAGGCAGTGAAGATTAAACATGTGTCCCCTGGTGTTTGGCACAAGTATTCGACATGTCTTGCAGAGCACTTGTGTTCGTAGTGTCATCTCTCTTTAACCAACATAGTTAGAAATGGTCGACATGCTGTTCTGTTAAGCCAAAACTTCTTCTGGATCCACATTTTTCTCGCTCCTCTGGTTACCTTCAACCATCAAAAACATGTGCTCTAGTGCCGCAGCCTCTAACAATCTACATGGAGCACGTATCAAGGACAGTAACAGTCCATTTGATTCACCACTGATGTGCACAGAGCATGAATGCTCAGCAGCGTTTGGAACAGCGTCATTTTCTTAAAATATGCAAATAGGGACTACTATTTATTGCACTTTAGGCAGCTGTTGCAATATGTATATAGAAAAGGCTAATATAGCGATGAGGGTAAATGTTCTATATATTGTGCAGCCGTAATTCTGACTATAATGTGTAGTGGTAGCATAGAAAGGATATTAAATCTCTTGGCGCTCTGTGTTCAAGAGTGAGGTGAGCTGTAAAGTCATCTGTGACGTGGTTGGGGTCCCCTCCTGGCAAGGCAGCACATATTGGACAGATCTGAAATGAGAGTGAGACAGGGGCTTCTGTTTGAGATGCATTAGCAAAACGCTTCAGCATGAGATGTCATAACCAGCTGCACATTGGAAAATGGCTAATGTAACTGCTTCCCAAATGAAAAAAAAAAAGACTGAACTCACAATGAACAGTTAAAAATAACACTTGCAGGGCTAATACAGCAATTAATAAATAAATAAAATAGATATATGTGTGTGTGTGTGTGTGTTTGCTTGTAAAAACCTTTATTATCTTTAACCTCAATGTCATTTAATAGCAAACAGCAGAGCAAACACTGAAGCTCAACTGGTCACAAATAACACTAAAAACTATTTGAACATTAATGGATTTGCTGCAAACAGAAAGCAGTTTAGACTGAAGATGACCCTTTTTATTATGGCACAAAATAACTTCAACTTTAGTCTTTAGAAAACTGCCACATTTTCTCAAGTTCTTTGAAGTAAATATTAATAAACTGACTACATTAGGAATGTGGCTAACAGTAATTAAACACATGGTATGTTGTGCAAAATTAACTGTATATGTTTTACCTCTGACATTTTCTTTTTGAAAAAAACAATAAACTGGAAAAATGCAGTTAAATAAATGATGTAAACAACAAAAACAAAACAAAAAATGCAGCCCAGTAACATGCAGTTTATCATAAATGAGTCCACTAAGTAAAGACAGTCCTAATCATTTGTAAAAAAAACATTCACTTGCTCTCTGTCATCGTACCATCATTTAATTGCATCTAATTCTGGGTGCAGCAGTCAAACAAATCTTTTGCATTACCTGCCATAAACATGCACAAACATGGTGACGTATGAAAATGTCTACATGGATATACATACTGTTTATATAAAAGCACAATGATGTAGTTTTACTCTTTCCCACTGTCATACATATGGCCACCAAATGTGAGCCAATCCACTGCCTTTCATAGCCTCTAACAAATGTATAATCATCTGCTGTTTGAGTGATGTTTGCTAAAAAGTACAGTACCCAGTTCCTTAATACAACACTTACCTAAGTGTAAAATGAAAATGTTTGACTTATTAGAAAGACTTATATCCTCATTAAGAAGAAATGAGCCTTAAACTGACTGCCAGAGGAGGCGTTGTGTAAATGGGGAAGTTTGTTTCTGTCTATTTAAGAGTTTAGAATACTAACACTAAACAGAAATGAATACACAAGTTTCATAAGGGGTGAAAGATTTTTTTAGGGCAAAATTAAATTAATCTAAAAAATTTTAATTAAATTTTTATTCTGGATGATGTGCCTCTTGTCACCTCTGATTCTCAAAAAACACTTGTAGCTAACAAAAGTTTTCATGTGTGTAAACACAAAAAAATGCATCCCTACACGCCCCCGTTGGGTCAGAGATAAGCTAGCAAGCCAACCAGGTGTTAGCACTGCAGGGCTCCAGACAAACTTTTTGCACTGGTGCACCTAACTTCTAAATTTGGGTGCACCCTAATTTTCACAGCGTCACTCTCGACAGCTCATTTAAATGCGTTTTTGTGACTGTCTTTTGATCATTACACAGAGAGATAACTGAAGTCCTTCCCCTGGACCTGTTAGGTACGCCAGTGCGACCAAAAAAAAGTTAGATGCACTCAACAAATTTGTGGCTGTATGTGTGACCAAAATGGTCGCAAACTAGAGCCCTGCACTGTTAACAGCAGTGTGAACCTTTACACTGATTTGCTCAGTAGTGGAAAGTACTCACGAAAAGCCATTCGGTGACAACAAGTAAACCATAAATGTTCTTGGCATGTGCATTAAGGGATGTAATTTCAGCTGACTGAAGTGCAGAACTCAACAAAAATAGAATAGTAAAAGTAAAAAATAAAAATGTTTCCCTCCCTCTGACCTCAATAAACAGCACAACAGTGGAAGGCAGATGTTAACTGGGATGCTAGAGCTGCTTATAGAAATTAAAATGCACATTGAACTCACCACCTCTGTTGATGTTTCTGAATGGTCAGAGGTGACGTGCTCCTGTAGGGATGTTTCTGTGAAGCCCATCTTACCACAGTAAGGACACGTGAATGACTGGGGTTGCTCTACTGAAAAAGTGTCTCCACCATAATACAAGTCTGAAAGACAGGATTAAAACACAGCACATGTTAGGGAATAAATTCATGTTCATATGGGATGAATTGTATGAATCATAATGTTCTACTGCTATGATCAAGTTTCTGTCCATGTTCCCAGCCAGGTCCTTACCATAATCTACCCTGGTTAATATACACTGCATGGGGTGCTCTGTGGTGTGACGTGTTGTAGTGGCTCCGCTCTCATAGCATGATGCACACAGGTCGTAGTCGTAGCAAATTAAACACTTAAACCGTCTTCCTCTAAAGTTGCCTTTTAAACATGCATCACAGCTCACACCTGAAAGAAAAAAAAGAAAGAAAAAAAAAAGAGAGAAAATAAGATTGTTAAATTTGTGGACTCAACAATGCAGTTACAAATTCCATACGACAGTGCCTGCAAGATGGGCTGTGAGAAAGCAATCTTTATCTGATTGCCAGTCTCACATAAGCATGTGTTTTGGAATAGCATCAGCACCAACAAGCAAGTGCCAGCAATGAAGAACCCTGGCATTCCAGTTAGCTTCACAAGCAAGTCAGAGGCACAACACAAACATCTGCGAGCTGCTTTCATTGCAGCGCTCATTTCTCATTTATAGAGCAGTAAACACATTTTCAGGTAGCATACTGTTGCTTATTACACCTTCATACACAAGCCAAATTCATCATGAAAGAATTAACTTAAGGGAGCCAACAAAGGCAGAAAAAAGCCCATTAAAATTACCCTAAAATGTATAAACTACTACTGCATCTTAGTGATAGTATTCAAACACTGGCTCACTGTTTTCCCCAAGGCTTCATGCTGACGTTTAGTTTGTAAGTAAAAACTCCTTATTTGGCAAACATTGTGTAAAAGAGTATAAAGGGAATTTTCTCTGACTGATCTAACAATACTCTGAAGACAGAAAAATCTCAAGAGCTATCATTTTCTAATCAAACCAGGCCCAAACAAACAATCTAGCAACATGTAGTTATTTACTCTATGTGTTGATTAAAGGTTTGGCTGTTCCATAGCAACTTTAACAGGGGCTTACACAGAGAGATAGTAGCTGTGAAACTGTGTGCTTCTCTTCGTAATTTACATAAGAAAATACCCAGACAACCATCGTATTATCTCCAGAACAGGCTTGTCCACTAAAGTACAGTTAAACAAGTTGCCAAGTACCTTTGTTGTTTTCTGAAGAAGAAACAAAGTAAGTTATTGCACTATGTCACTCGGCACTGTAGAGGCTAACTAACCTTACAGTTGCTATGTTTGTATTATTGTACAACTCAGTAACTTAATAGCTGAATCAATTAAACAAACATCTGGCTGTCTAAAAGTGCAGATTGCAACAAAACTTACCCTTGACTAGCTACTTACCTGGCAGCTGGCTAACTTGGTGACTGATTTATGGTCAGAGGCCTGAGACTTTCTGTCTTCTTGATGACAGTGCACTAGCTAACAACAGTATGTGACTACACGAGACAGAATGGTGCTAATTTAACTGCTACATGCTTTTAAATTAACACATAGCCACCATGTAAACAAACAATGATAACATGATGTCTTTTTAAGTTTATGTAATGTCACTAACAATGTGATGAGGGTCAGTATGAACATCAGGAAGTCATAACTAATCCAACGACTTCTTATATTAGCATACTTTAGCCATCTTGCTAGCCCGGCTAACGAAAGGTAACGTAGCACCGAGGAACGGCTAGCTACTAAGCTCCGCTCTACCGCCGTATCAATACGAGCGGGTTGAGTGAGGCTACACCCGTTATCGTTGATTTGCAAAACATGAGACATATTTATATATATATAGACCAGAGATACTGACAGCAAACATACACGTTAAGAGACATGCCTAGGAACCTCCACGAAAAGCGCAACAACCCCTCCTGACTTGGATAAGCACTTAGCAAAGCTAGCAGAGAAGCTAGCTGATCAGGTAAAGTAGCCACCACACCAGACGCTGTGGATCCGTTTATCAACTCACCCTCATGTCGGGACATCCTACAAACAGCGACACAGCCCTCCCTGGGCTCCCCAGAGCACTCAACGGGGAACAAAACAGTTTATGTGACTCTAAACAGAAATTCTTCACCCCTCGCCTCTTTTTTCGGGCAAGATGGATCCCCAACAGCATACAGTTTGTTCTTCTTCCCCTCCCGGAGTATCACTTATGTCCGAGTGTTACTGTTGACTGTTGAACACCAGGTGGCGCTGTCCCATATAAAACAACTTTGGTTGTCGCTATTGTGTTTTTTACCCTATAACTTGACTTGCAGGATTTTATTTAGTTCCTTACCTGAGTAAACACAGAAAGATACTTGCAATCAGGCTACTAGTTGATTAAAATAAAATTATATTATCAGCAGTGTTCTGTAAATATGTTCAAAATGTGCTCTAGACAGGCACCTCACAATATGTACTTGGACAAACATTTTTTGAGTTTTGCAAACATATTTTTTTCTTTTTAGAAATTCTTAGAATATTTCCATTTAGGTGGACAGGAAACATGGAGAACATTGCTCTTAGAAGGCAGAAAGATCACTTTTTTGGGATTTAAAATGCTCATATCATATTACCTATACAATTTCATTTTAGGGAAAAAGTTTGCAAGTGTCTACATGACCATAGGTGTCCTGTTTAGCTTCATCAGTTTAAATTTTTGGTTCCCTAATTCAAAGAAAGTTAAACAAGTTTATAGAGCAACAGCAATTACACACTTTATTCCAAATATAATCTGGGTATATTTGTTTCTAGTATCTTTAATGTTATTTATATTTTATTTATAATTTCTATATCTATGTAGCTACAAAATAATGCGAAAAAAATCTATTTTTACTTTTGTTTATCTCTCTTTAGACACTATAATAATATAAAAGAGAATTGTGTTTTACTAGAAATAAACCAGAGGCTTGTTCATTAATACACTACTTTTTCAGCAGCAAAACAGTGTTTCTCATAAAATGTCTTTATTTTGGTACATAGGATTTAGTTCATTTCTGTGCTGATGAAGACACATAAAATCTAACAAACCAGTGCATTACATTGAAAACTTCACAGCAGTGTAGAAGGCAGGCCTGGAGCTCATAACTTTCACTTTGTGCCTCTTACTCCCCTTCGTGCATAAATCAGATGTGGCCATACAATCTTAAAACAACTAATGCTTTCATGTTTTGTACAAACAATTTATTACATGTACTTCATGCCAACAGTAAAGGGCGAGAGCTGAGGAGAACTGAAATGCTCAAAAGCTGTCTCTTTATATTGCCATTTCCCCTAAAATTTATTCCACACCAGTGAGGGAAAAAGTCAAATATATTTGCAGAAAATATTTCCCCAGCATCTCTCTCAGTATACTGTGTAGCTGTTCCACTGCTGGAAACAAAAACAAAGCAGAGAACCTGAATGAATAAGGTACTATGTATCGCTTACGGGGTGACAGTGAACCTACAGTGAGCTAATGTTTTGTGTAAATGTTGAAGCAAACAGGGAATCCCTTTACTAGATGGAGAAAACTGGAGAATGGGAAGACATTTATTTCTAAATTGGAGCAATATGCCCATCATTTCTATTGTTCAGCACTTTGGGCAACTGCTGTTGCAAAAAATTTGCTATATAAATAAACTTGAACTTGATCTATTATGCAAATAAAAAGGTTGAAATCTAATCTAATCTCATTCAGCATCAAAATTCAGTATTTCAACAAGTTTGAAAAATAATTTGCTGATCAAATAAAACCAAAATAGCAGATACAAACCATCATCACTGTATATTTTTCAGTACAGAAAATTATATGTTAATTTTTCATCAAATATAACAATATTTACATATTTGCATAAGCTTTAACTTTGTGGCAAAAGCCAGATAATTTTCTGATGTGTCCAATGCAGATGTCCTTATTCATTATACTTTTAGCACCTGAGCAAAATCCACAAAAATAAGGAATGACCACAAAAAAGAAAAGAAAATTAAACATTAAATTAAATGCAAACAAAATTATGTACATATGAAAGCTTTACATCTGTGAGCACATCTATTTACAGTACAATCAAAGGTGCTGCTTTCTGTATCTCAGTAACCAAGGTGACATGAACTACACTCACTTAACACCAAAACTGGATAGCAATAAAAGAAAGCATACAGACTGCACCTTTGCTTGAGGAAAATCTTGCATTCCTTTTTCATATTTGGCCAACACTTTAAAATAAAACATGTGCCAAGTTATATAGTTAAAATACAGCAACAACAAAATGCTATAAAATGCTAGAAGTTACAGTGTTTCGTAAAATGTATCAAGAAAACATGTTTTAACACAAGAGTCAACGCTATAAGACAAACTTCTCCAGCGCATGTAGAATTCACATATTGTCTTTTCATACAATTGGCCGCAAATGTTTTAACATTAATTACTGTTTGTAAGATGGTTTAGGCAACTTTGGATTCGCATAATAAAAAACCTGAGACTATTTTTCCTTTTAAACTGGAGTTGAGCTACGGTAGCTTTGAAGCAGATGTGAAACGCCTGTGTGTGATGCAGGTAAAATGCTACTTTGTCAGCAGTTAATGGGAGGGGGGAGAAGCTGAAGCAAAATAAAAAGTTTTACAGTGAGTGTCATTGGCTCTGTTTATGGGGCCATCTAAAGTGGACCCCAGTCTTGTAACCTGATGCCTGAAACAGCACAGAAAAATCATTTGGAAGTATTTGCAAAGATTCTCTGACACATGTCAGTGTCGGACACAGTTTTAGAAACTGTGTTTTCCAGGTAGTCAATGTGTCAAAGCACTGAGGTGTCTGTGGGTTTTATGGCATTTCCTCCCTCTGGTTGGTTGTCTGTCTCACTGAGTGATCCAGTGGTGGTTTTCTGAAAGCTTCAGTCCATCATGTCCTCCTTTGAGTAGTCCCGGGATTTCCTCTTGAAGAAGCCAAACTGAAAGACCAGAAAACTTAGTCAAAAAAAAAAAAAAAAAAAATATAGTTTCACATTCAGCGAAAGGGGGTATTATATGTCTCTAGACACCAAGATAATCCATATTCCAGGATTCTGTCTTTTCTGGGACTACAGATGCAAATTAGCTTGTTAGCTATAATCCAGCATGTTTAAATCTGTTGCTAGATGTTCACAAATATGTGCTGTCCCTATCTAATAAACTACTAAATGGAAAATTAAATAAATATATACTATTATTGTGGAGCAATTCTTAATTTATTTTTGGATATGTCTTTTTTGGCATTTTTCCTGAAAATAGGGCTTGGGCTTAAGGGGTTAAAGAGGCTAATGTCATTTCAGTCCTGGGTCTTTTGCATTTTTACTGCAGTATATGGTACAGGGTAGATTAGGCAAATTAAGCCCACTTAAGTGTGTCACTCCTCCTATATTTTCCCTTGAGTGTTGGAGCTTCTGCACTAGGTCACACCAGGAGGTGCCCTTCAGCTTTAACAGAAACATTAGCTTATGTAGCACACTTGTATGGGTTGTAGGTGTCATTATTAGCTGTGGGCAAAATCCCTGTGAAACAATCAGACAAATGGTTAATTGCTTATATTCACGTCTTTCTTGTCATTATCAGAGTTCTTCGTCCTCCTCGGTAATGCACAAAGGAGTTGCATTAAATGAAGGACGTTTGCTTCAGCTCCATTTACTTTAAATCTCATAATAGTAAATTTGTATTTTATTTGTGCTTTTGAGCATAATTGCTGTGAAACTCTCAGAGATTAACATTTTATTGCCCTGATTTCAATGCTTTTTTGATCTGAACAAAGCTCTTCATTCATTCTCCAGTATCCATAACAACTGTAGCCTATGTGTGCAATTTCTTCTCATTACACCTGAGATGACAGAGACAGAGTGGTGGAAATGAATACTCATCATTCAGAAGCCCTTCCAAGGTAATTTTTTTAAGGTTGAAATGTTTCCCCTGCAATCCTCTTTAGCTTTTGGTTCCTGCAGTGCAAATGAAGAGGGCTAGAAAAGGCCCTGATTTATACAAAAAGTTAAAATTAACCAGTGATGCACTGTTTTAACAGACAGGTTTCTTCATTCTTTTTCTATTCTCTATGCTAAACTAAGCTCATCATCTTATTTTCAATTTTAACTTCACATAAAAACTTCTCACAAAACTAAACTTTCCAAGATCATGTTTATGCTGCAGTGACAAAATGCCACAGGCTGGTTCAGAAAGGATTAGAAGATTAATGATACTCAGCAGAATGAATCAGGAAATATTACCCTCCAGAGAATGAAGATGACAAGTGCTAAGATGAGCAGTCCTATCAGGATACTGATGATGACGATCCAGATGGGAATCCCACTGACTGTCTCTTTTGAGACCTGGATCTTCACCTGTTCAGCAAACAAAACATTGTAAATGCAGACATACATCATAACATGCATGTGGACTAGTAAAAATCTAAAAACAAAAATAAACCAGAATATATGAAAATAATATAAAAACCTTATGACTTACACTTCTAATCCTGTCATTACTGTCCAGTTCAAATAGACGAGTGTTTACAAGGTTCAAGGTGCCATTCACTGTCATGGAAAGGCTGGAAAACTCCCCCTGTAAGACAGATATGTCTTTAAATGTTTGTTTTCCTATCTACCCACCAGTCACACATCAGTCTACTTTATATTGTGTTATTCTTCAATGTATCCCCATTCATAAAAAGTACAAAACTACATAACATGCTTCTTTAACCTACCTTGATGAACGTAGGTTTCCACACCCGGAACGTAACATTGATGTAACTCTTCTTGGCTTCGAGGATTTTACAGTTAAATGATGCACACGTTGTTTGTCCACATTGCTGCAAAGAAATGACATCAGTAAGATAGAAGCAGAAACAATTTAGCAGTGTTTGGAATTGAAAATCGTATCACTTACCAACAGGAAGAAACTGAGTGTTTCCTTTTTTGGTTTGGGTACTATAACACGTGGGTTGATTTTATCCGGGTTGATCAAATTATTTGAGTCACATTTTACCTGCAGAAGGAATCATAATGGTGAGTCTGCTAGTTTAGAAACAACTGCATGTCTGTATGTATGGGCTTTTTTTTTTTTAAATTTATGTTGAATTTACTAATCTTGTTGTTGGGGCAAATATCACTTATGAGGACTAAAAGTGCTCATGAGGTAAAAACACCTCTGCATAACACAATGCAAAGTCCTACTAAGCCCTGCTGTCCCAGTTTGTGTGTGTTTGTGTTTGTTTTTATATCATTTCGAGGACCAAAGTGCGAGTTTTCAAGGAAGATGAAAGGAAAGGTTGACATAAAAGGTCCTGGGTGAAAGTGAAAGTGAAGACTGAGAAGAATTGACGAGGCACTGGCAAAAGCTGAATGGGTTTGGTGACTGCACACTCAAAGATAGTTAGGGTTAGGATAACCAACCAGGGTGAGTATAAGACATTAAAAGGGCTGGGAACGTATTGCGTTAATGGAGTATCCCAACAAAAATTCTAGTGTGTTAGGGTTAGGACAGCCCCTAATGTGTGTGTGTGTGTGTGTGTGTGTGTGTGTGTGTGTGTGTGTGTGTGTGTGTGTGTGTGTGTGTGTGTGTGTGTGTGTGTATAGACACCTGTGGGCTGGTGATGACATGTGTCAGGTACAGTAACCTGTTATTCAGTGGAGACAAATATGGATATGACACTGTAAGTTGAAGAGGTGGAATCTTCGAATCACTTGACGTCATAACCTGTGGATATGTGAGATGGAGAAGATTAAAAAGTTAAATAAATTTTTAAAGTGTCCTCCCTGACTACTGGAATACCAAACTACATGCAACTTAATTCTCTGTTTATTTGAATAAATCATCATTTATGGTGTTGTGTGTAGATGCTACCGTGTAGTTGATGTTGACCTCCTCTCCGATCATGCTGGTGTCATTGAATTCTGATGCGTACTGCTCACCATCTTTTACTTCGACATGTACATTCCTATGCTCTCTGGAGGATGAATGTTTTTAAGAAGATCTGTTAATATATACTTCATAACTTAAACCTATGCAAATATATATTTTTGCCACATGAAAACAGCACAAGATGGGCGTTAATGTTGTCAATTTATACAGATGATTGTGTAAAAGAAATATTTGCACTTATTTGGAGTTTTGTGTTGGGCCACTTCATTAATCCAGTTGAGTTATTTACTCTTTTTAGAGAAGAATATAACTCGCTATGTATCACCCAATTGCTCTATTAACTACAACATTACCAGCTTTATTTGCATTGCTGCATCTGATGAGAGATTTTAAGCATGTTGTATAGATGAACTGCAATTTTTTGCAATACAAAAAAGTGAAATTTGAAACTTTTTGCATATTACAATTAGCCGTCAAACCACTGTAAGTCTCTAATTATAATTACTCTTTTACAGAAAGTTAAAGGCTAAATATCTAGCACTCGTTATAAGTCATGCAACCAATGTGGCTCTGAGGAAGGGAGAGGTTAAGATTTAATGCAATAAGAAAACTCATTCAATTATTATTGATATTACTGTAAAAATATTTGTTGGATGTTTTATGTTATGAGTATATATACTGTCATGACTGCAGTGATTTGTTAGCTTTTCCACAATACTCACGCATTAAAAATGACTCCAGCTTCATACTTCACAGGGATGGCGATCTGCCAAGTGTTGTCACCCTGGGTTTGAGGCAGCTCCTCACTGTCACTGTGAGGAAAGTATTTATTAATGTACAATTCTATTGCTCAAATTGTAACAGTGACAAGAAAACCCCTTTCACTGATTCCAAAAAACTTCAAAATTTATCTTATCAGTGTTAGACAGTAAACTGCACTGACTTTCTCACCTTATAGCAGTCACAGCGATCTCAATGTTTTCCTGAAAATGCTTGGGATTTGTCTCAAATTTCACATTGAAATTTTCCTGTGGGTGTCAGATCACACAATAACTAATTAGTTAGTACAGCCAAGTAGGATGCCTTGCACATCAAATGTAATTATAAAATACATTTAAACCTAATTTTATACAAGAGTACAACTGCAATTAAAAAAAAAGTTGGAAAAAAAGTCAATATAATGCTTAAAATCAATTTATTAAGTGACACATATTCCAGGTCATGCACAGGACAAGCTGAAACCAACCTCCTCCTTACTCCCTAGAAAAGGGTATCCAACAGCACACTCCACTCTCGTGTGATTTAGAGAGCAGTCCTTCTCCGGCTGATGATTTAAAACATAACATTATTAGATCTGTTGCTTTAATCTCCTCTGTGCTTAATAAAAAATATGAAGAGGGCGGAAAATGGAAATCTTACCTCTACTTTAACAAAGTTGATGTTCTCTGTGAAGGTGACAATTACTTTGGTGTTGTAGGCGTTGTCTTTCTTGTTTTTTAAGTTGATGTTCAAGTCAATCCTGTCCTTTGTATTAACTTTAATCAGCACTCTGGAGAAGTAAATGAAGCGTCAGCGTGCATAGGTGTGATGGGAATGTCTCCCCACTAGGGTGCAGTCATGCTCTGCAGGGATTCAAGGCACGTTACACAATCCAATGTGCTGTCAGATTATAATGATGTAAATATATATAAAGTACATATTGCAAAGGACAAGTAACTTTAATTAGACAATGTATGTTTTTTTTAAAAGCACAAGAATGAATATATGTATATTTAAAGAGCAACTTGTTATTTTTATAGTTCCTGTTGACTGTACTGGTTATAAAACAATTTTAGATTAAGTAACTAAATTAGACTAATGTTGGCTTAAATGATCTTTTTGTGGCACTGTTATCTGCAGTCCAGCACAGTAGCCTAATATAGCCTAATCCAGCTTAATGTAAGATTCACCTTCAGCTCACTCAGTCATGCAAAAGTATATTCTTTTGATTATATCACGTACTTGTTTACGCTGAGTGTTGCTTTGAGCGAGAGGTCAGTGATGCACTTCTGATTGCCTCCACAGTCCACCAAAGGTATCTAGGAGACAAGAAAAAAAGTTCAGTCGTCATATTTAGGTTATTCATACTTTAATTAATATTTAACCTTTACTCTAAAGAAGGATGTACAGATTTAAAGAGAAGTTTAGCTACTGTAAAACTAGAGCAAACTGGACTCAGTAACTGAGGCTTTTCAGGCAGAGAACAGAGTTTATTCAGTGAAAGAAATCTTGAAGCTTTGCTTGCTCTGTACTTTATTACAGAAACCAGACACAGTAACACAAACACACTATCTTGATATACAACACTGAACTCTCTTGGGAAAACATAATTATGCCTCTATATCTTGGCTTAGCAAAAGCTTTTTTTTGTTGATATGGTATATTGAAAACATAGTGTAACCTTAAAAAGTAATGGAGACTAAATAAGATTGTCATATGTCATACTTTAAAAATTGAGATTATCATCAGTGCCTAAATTACAAAGATATTTCATCACATCAAAAATATTCTAAAGCAATTATGAAAAAGCAAATAATATGTTAGAAGTTATGCCAGCACAAACATGCTACGTCATAGGTAAACTTAAAAAACACTAAACTAGCAAGTCTGTCTGTTACTTCAGCTACTTCAGCTACATATATATATATATATATATTTATATATATATAGTGCTGTTTACATGTACCTATGATGATGGGTTGACTGTTATTTTCTAGTGTAAATTTAGTATTTGAACTTGTGTATTTGCATCCTGTTTAATACAGACTAATTATAATAAAATGCTTATTTTGGTTTATCCAACTGATGTCATTTAAAGTGAACTTTATCAGAAAACCACATGAGATTGAAAGTAGAGCATCTTTATAAGTAAACTCTTGGAGCTGCAGCTAATTTGTTTGCTCCCCTGACAAAAAGGGGTGCATTCAGATGAACTTAATTTCCTTCCTTTTACCCCTGAGGGTTTCATAGGCGCAGTTACATTTTATCCCATTCGCAAAACTGTCCCACTGGACCATTATAAGATCAACAGTCTTCACTCACCCAAGACAGGACGAGACACCAGACTAAGTTACACAGCATGATGTTAAAACAACTATGTGAGTCCCATCTTTATCTTCAAATAATAACAGAAGTCCTAATATTGTTTCCTTGCTAGCCTAAGTACAGCAGCATGTGTCACCGTGATTGTACAGAGAAGAATGTGCCAAAGCCCTTAAATGTAGTGTTAAGCAGTGCGTAACAGTGATGCTGCCACCTACGTGTGGTTCACACACACACACACACACACACACACACACACACACACACACACACACACACACACACACACACACACACACACACACACACACACACACACACACACACACAAACCTTAATGGCACTCAGATATGGTGACGTCTCCTATGATAGTTTCCCACTATCTGGAAACCAGCCTACAGGTGTCTATCTGGAAAATCCATGCAATAATTACATGGAAACCTTCTTGTTTTTGGAGCAAATAGGCATGTGGGAGTGTGGGAAGATTGTCTTGGCTGTTGGTGTTGAAACACTAATGCAGACTTGGGGAAACACTGAAGGACAGCAGTCAGCTGTTGCAGATATAAATGCACTGTAACAGCAGCATGTTTGAAGCCAGGAATGAAAACCCA
This sequence comes from Melanotaenia boesemani, assembly GCF_017639745.1. NCBI lineage: Eukaryota > Metazoa > Chordata > Actinopteri > Atheriniformes > Melanotaeniidae > Melanotaenia > Melanotaenia boesemani. The sequence goes on from NC_055700.1 coordinate 10,906,335, forward strand.
AGTTCTTAGTACTGGTTTAAACAAACAGACAGACACATATTTAAGACAAGCTTTAAATCTCCTGTCTGGGACTTTAAATGTTCTGCTCTTCATCATTTAACAGTTAATCTGCTGTTAAATGAGAGAGTTAAATATGACATGAAGTAGCCTTACTGTCTTATTAATCGATTTAGGAAGGCTTTCGTCCAGGACAGGACCTGTGTCCTCATCAGCTTGCCCAAACACCAAAGACACCAAGAGAGGATCTCGGAAGTCCAGCCGGGCCTGAAGTTAAAGGATGAGGAGAAGTAGAAAAGCATATAAAAAGACAGATGGGAAAAAGGGATGAGAATGTGGACAAATTACATGAACCTGTGATGTGCGTTTCTTGCTTTTTTATTTAAGACATTACAGTATGTACACATAACTGACTGAAAGCTTTCTGATTGTTTGATGTTTTCTTTTATATAATTTCTGCAGAATTTCCTAAATTAATGGATCCATTATGACCTATTGTGCATACTCCAGGCTGCTGGTGGTGGGGTAACACTGGGGGAGGTTTTACTGGCAACCTTTAAGCCCCTTGAAAGCAATCAGTCATGGTTTGAATGCCACACCCTAATCTGAATATTGCTATTAACCAAGTGCATCCCACTGGACTTCATCGAGAGGCTATGCAGCTGACAAATCTGCAGAAATGTTGCAATCATGCCAATATGGATGAGAATCTTAGAGGAATGTGTCGAAGATGGTGTGGAGTCCATGACACAAACTATTTGAGGCTGCTTTGGGAACAAACAGTGACCCTGGCCTAAGCATGTTGTTTTAACTTGGTGTACATAGAAAACTTCTTTGCACATGACACAACAATTTACACCAAACAAAAATACAGCCTGATGGCAGAGCATAGGTCAGGTAATCAGGAGCCTGTAGGATTCATCCTCTGGGAACTATGAATGTCTGAACAAATTTATGTACCAGTCCATTTTGCAGATTTGAGATGATGTATTTACTGGTTAAGACAGAGGAGTACAAACAGCCACAACTGTGGGCACAGGAAGGGTTAACAAATGGGAATATAAATAAATGAGATGGCAGAGCTGATCTTTATATTAAACTTGGATCCATTTACTTTAATTTTTCCCACATGATTGCTATTTATTGATATAATTGTGGGGTAGGGCATTATTTTTTCTTGGCTTCTACTGAGGTTGATGCCAGAAAAAAACTACAAAACATTCACTGAATTAAGTGCAGCTGGTGCCACAACAGGGACTTATTAAATGCTATACATCAGCTAATAAGGGCTAATTAATGAGGGCTGGATGCACGTTCATCAGCTAACCAGCATGCACAGGTGAAGTTGAAAACAGCCCTTGATACACCTGAGACAGTACCGTTTATTGAAATATGTGTTATGTACTGCAATGTTCAACAATGATATGACATGTTTTCCTAATATTGTGCAGCCTGAATCTGCAATAGACTTGATTATTTATCACTTTTTTGTGTTGAACCATAGAATTATCGTCAAACTTTTTCCACTTTGGGTGTTGTTTGTATTGGATTTAAGGGAGACACAGTTGGTGAAGGAGACACGTTAATTTATTGGTTACAACTGTCATCTCATACTCTGGGTCCAAATCTGATGGTCATCTCTTTTTTACAAAGATGTTGGTCTGCTTCAGAAGGGTAAAATCACTAACATGCATCAGGCAGAGAAAAAAAATCTAAGGAGATTGCACAAATTGTGTTAAGAACTGTCCAATGCTTTGGTGAACACTGGAAGGAAAGCAGGGAGCCATCATCTTTAAAGAAGAAATGTTGGAAAAAAATCCTGAATGATGGTGATCGTCGATCACTTTTGTAAAATCAGATTGAAGAAAAACAACAGTAGAACTCAGGGCTATATTTAATGGCCAAAGTAAAAACATTTACTTAAACATGCACAATTCACATTGCAAAGGGAACTCAAGGAATTTGGACTGAACAGTTGTGTAGTCATAAGAAAACCACTAATCAGTGAGGCTAACAGGAGAAACAGGCTTCGGTTTGCTAGGGAGCATAAAGATTGGACCCTGGAGCAATGGAAGAAGGTCATGTTGTCTGATGAATCCAGATTTACCATGTTTGGGAGCGATGAGAGCATCAGGGTAAGAAGAGAGGCAGATGTGATGCAGCCATTATGCTTAGCTCCTACTGTACAAGCCTGTGGGGGCAGTGCTATGATCAGGGGTTGTTGCAGTTGGTCAGGTCTGGGTTAGGCAACATCATGACCCCAAAGAATGAAGTCAGCTGACTACCTGAATATACTCAAAGACCAGGTTATTCCATCAATGGTTTCTTTCTTCCCTGATGACATGGATATATTCCAAGATGAAAATGTCAGGATTCATCAGGCTCAAGTTATGAAAGAGTTGTTCAGGGAGCATGAGATATAATTGTCACACATGGATTGGCCACCACAGAGTCCAGAACTGAACCCCATTGAAAACCTTTGGCATGTGCTAGAGAAGGCTTTGCACAGTGGTTGGATTCTCCCATAATCAATACAAGATCTTGGAGAAAAACTAAAGCAACAGTGGGTGGAAATAAATCTTGTGACATTGCAGAAGCTTATTAAAACAATGACACAGCGAATGCTGCTGTCATCAAAGCTAAAGGTGGTCCAATGAAATGTTAGTGTGTGACCTTGTCTTTTAGTGGTGACTTTTCTTTTGGCCAGGCAGTGTAAAAGGTGCTTTGCATGCAGGACAAATTTTGTAACCCTTGAAGACTTCTGCTTTGGACTATGTGAGAAGTTTCTGTACAAACTGGAACAAGAGAACAGAGTGTATATTCATGCTCAGCATTCACAATATCACCAGCTGTTTCCACTGATTAGTTCCTCTTTTCTAGTCTCAGGGCAGCTAATCACATACATCCAAGGCTGCAGTTGCAGACTGGAAATAGAAAACTACTGTTGAGTTGTAAAACTGCTGTAACCGGGAATGTCATTGTGTCGCTTACATAAAACACTTAGTTTACCCCTTTTGTTCACTTTCTGTGCTCTTTCACGGTATTTTTTCTTCTCCCCACGTGTCTCCAGATAATTTATCACTCCTAGGAGCACGGGGGTGAACTCTGCATGCTTTGATCAGGATGGGTCTGTTTTATGTTATAACCAAGGCCTTCCTGCTCTGCATAGGCCTTCTCACAGCTTTGTCCTGTTTTCTTTCTAACAGCTCTGAGACATAATTTACAACTCCCACAGGCCAGGGATAATGCTTCCATGAATGAACAGCAAAAAAAAAAAAAGGAATCTGGTTATCTGAATATGTTCTCTAATGAACACAAAATTAAGTTTGGTGCTGACTTTGCACAGGTAAGAAACCATAACTGACACCACATTATAAAGATCAGAGTACTTGCCGACATCATGATGGTTTCTTTCACGCATTTTTTCTCTTTGTCTTTGATCTCAAAGGTCTTTGTAATCTTTCGATCACTTTTATCCATAACCAAGTCAATAAACGAAGCCCTAGCTTTGGCACGCAGAGCATCCAGAGTCATGTTGTAGCGTATTTCTGCAGAATACAACAAAACAAAAATTATGCAGTGAAGAAATTAAAACTGATTAACAAATAAAAAGGAATCATCAGATTATCACTTTTATGGCAGGAACTTCAATATCAGGGCTGCATGGCTAACCTGAAGGAGGCTTTATTTCATCCTTGTCAGATTTGACATTGTACTGGAAACACACTGTTGCATTCACACACACAGATTTGCGTCCCCCATATTCACACTGGTGCTGAGCCTGGTGCAGGTTGATTTTATCAGGTTCGAAAGTCATTTCAGCACGAAGCTCTGCAACATCTCTGGACCTATTGGTAAAATAAAGATACACATTTCTAGAAAAGATAGATAATTGATTATATATGATTTATGGGGGGCATGGGGGCCAGACAAAATGAAAACCTGGAGCCGATGAGCTAATCTGTACTACTAAACTGCACAGTAATAAGATTCAGAAACTATATGCACGTCAGTCAAGGGCACATTTCCATGATCAATCATTCTATTTTTGAAGCATGTGTGTATCTATGTGTGTGTCTGTATGTGTGTGCATGTATGCATACATTTAGTCAAAGTGAGGAACAAGGAATGGATGTTCTGCGTCCCGAGTATAAAACTTGGCTTCAGTTCCCTTTATCCTACTGTTAAGCTTTCTAAAACAGAGCCAGCAGCCCAGGAAGAGCAGCCGCCTGCAGCCAAATCCTATTTAAACTCGAAGCCATTTGGGATATGGAGTTTTCACACAGCTTAGTTGAGCTCCTGCCAGTAAAAGCTGTGGGAGAAGATCTGCCTGGGAAATTAAATCATAATGTGGACTGATGTTTCAGAACCTTCTGGGCTGATATCCGCTTGCTGGTGTCCAATAGTGAAGTAGAGTATGTAGGCGGGGGTTTTAAGATTATTAGGAAGTTGCTGGTCTCCAGCCTACAAGCCCAGTGGGACATGCACAGCTGTCTAAACTCAAATAAGACAATGCAAAGTGGACATGTAAGATGATGTCTGTGGGATCTGCTGCTACGAATGATTGAAGTGGAATGTGTAGCATAAGGCGTGATTGTTTTTATGTGGGGATGGGCCGTTTGTCTCACCAGAACAAGGAAGCCCCTCCTAGACCTCCTATAGTAACATCAGTGATTCCATCTCCATTCAGATCCATAACTCCATGTATGGACTGACCAAAGAATTTCACCTTTTCACCATCACCACCTGCAGGGATACGCTGTGGAGACACCAGAAAACAAAGCAATAGGTTCTAAGATGCTTTTAAGGTTTTTCCACTTCCTTCAGTGTGTTATAAAACATTTTTATGCAAGTAACAGGTCTGCATAGTTGCAAAGCCCACATCAAAGACAGTTACTGTCTTTCACAGACTTCTCCTCAACAGAGGACAACAAATTTCCAAAGAGAAAAGTAGGACTGGAGCTGATTGATTATTATCTTTTGCAGCTTTTATTGACACAAATAAGATTTCTCAACATATGAATACCGACCAAATAATATGGGAGTACTATCAAATAATTTTCTGTCCTTTAAATTAACAATAAAATATATTTTGGAGTTAAATCTGGTTTCTCACCTGGACAAACTCCTGTTTTAGGGATTTCTTGTCTCCATGATAGATATAGACGGCTCCTCTATGATCATTCTCAAAGGGTGCACCTATCGCCACATCGTTGAGCCCATCGAGGTTCAGATCTGACACTGCTGCTATGGCTGTGCCAAACCGGGCACCACATGGTTCATTTTTATTGGTGCAGCCAGCAGAGCTGGCAGTACAACAGTGCTGGTTGACAGGTTTTAGAGTAAATTCATGCTCAAATTTGCCCTCCTATTGATTAAAAAGAAAGAAGAAGAAGAAGAAAAAAAAAGAAAAATCAGAATTATAACAATCAATGGACAGAGGCTGTTATTAATATACCTTTTCCAGTGGTAAGCCAATGTAAGAAAAATGTAAGATGTTTTGTTACTGTGGTGTACCTGATTGAGTTTATAGACGTAGACTTGTCCCTGTTCATCTTTTTCAGAGCCCATGTACATTGGAGCTCCCACCAAAAGGAGGTCTGTATTGGAGTCCCCATCGATGTCAACAGTCTGGAGGACACTGCCGAAGTATGAACCAATCTGTTCAGAGGAGCAAGAAATCATGTGTGACTGGTGACCTGGTTAGTTTAACATTTTTATACAATCTAAGAAAAACGTCTGTAACAAAAACACAATAAAATTCTGGCAGAAAATTACCAGGACATTTTACTGTCAACTATATGGACACTTAAGTTAACCAAAAAAATGGAAAATTATGTACTTCCACAGTATACTATGCCTATTAGCACCACAATTAACAAAACAGAAAATAGTTGAGCCAAAGTAAATTATGTGCTTCAGTTGGTAACAAGTGACTGTATAAAGTTAATCAAAGATCAGTTATTAAATTGTTCATAACCATCTAAATTTCTACTCCCAGTGAAACAAATAGATTAAAGTAAAGGGTGGTGGCGGGTGTCTCTGTCTGTACTGTACTGTCCAATTCACTTGTGGTGTCAACTTTAACTTTTAAACAGAACTGAATATCCTAATAACACTATCTAACGGTTAACATAACATAACACTAGAACTTTCCCATTAAATCAATTCCAAACGTTTGACTGTTAGTGTAGCTTTGAGTTTATCCTCTATAGCGGCCTTTCCCAAACTGGGGATCCCAACCCCCAAAGGGGTCCCCAAGATAATTTTAGGAGGGTTGCCAGTTCATTGTGAAAAAAATATAGCCTACATTCATCAAATAAATTTGGGATTTTCATTAGGGTTGTCAAAATTAACGCGTTAATGCAAAGAGATTAATCTGTGAAATGAATTAAATATTTTTTAACACATCAAAGTTATTACTCATGCCATATCAAAACTTTGAATTTGGTCTTGTCACAGTAGTGAACCAGTTGGAGGTGTTGTACATTATCTTACACTAACGTATATTATGTTGGGTGTCATGGCTCATAAAGTTTGGGTACCACTGCTCTTTAGGATATCGTCTATCCATTTTTACAGCCGTAGAATGCTGATTTAAATATGAGGTAATACATTTATAGCTCTACTTATAACAGCACACACTGTGTTAGCTTAAAATATACTCTGTTCAAATATCTTTTTCAAAAAAACAAACTGTCAAAGCTCACCTGTTCTCCCTTCAGTATCTGTGAAATGACAATTTTGTTCCTCCTCAGACGGTAGATAACAACACGGCCTACGTGGTTATACCGCGGTGCTCCTGTGATGTACAGCACTCCTTTAGGGGTGGACGCTGACTGGACATCATATCCTGCAGAAGTAGCATTTAACACAAACAAGCTTCATCTTTAACGTGTCAAAAAGAATTTCATATTTACAGTTTCAGATGTGAGATATTTTTAAATGCTTCTTCGGGCCACAGTTTATGTCTACCTGTATGGAGGAAACAGTAAAACAGGTCTGGAAACTGGCAGCAGCACAAATCCTCTCGGAAAAGCATACAGAAGCTCTACAAGCTGCAGTCTGGCCACATCAAGCATGTGCCAACAGCTGAGTTTACAGTACGCGAGCCTGAACCTACCAGTGCTCCTTCTAATGACATGTTGATTAAATAACTTGATATTACGATGCTGCAGTTGCTTTACAGGCCATAAAAGGCAGCAGGATGAACAGAAGCGTCTGTGTACTTTATTGATGGGACACAGAGAAAAAGAAAGAACTGCTGTCAGAGACAAATCACTGAATATATCTTTCTCATGCAGACAACTGAAAGCTTATATTTGCTCAGCAGTTAAAGTGCCATACAGTACACATACAGTCAGTTATTGTAAACTCTCTTGGCCTCAGCTGCAGATAAACTGTCTTTAATTCATAAAGATTTCATATTTTCAAATATTACTCTAAAAGGAATTATTTTATGTTTGCGATGAATGATGGGGAGGATCTCAGGATCCACTCACCGTAGTATGCAGCCAATCCTTCATAGGCGTTCTTAGAATTTGGGTCGTAAAACTCATTTTTTTTAGGAATAAGTGTTCCTTGGGCAGTTTGCATCACCACTGTCCCATTCCAGTCATATGCTCCCACTGCTCCCAGTAACACACCTTCCTATAAGAGCCAACACAGCTGATGTCAGAACAATATGACAAGATATAAGAAGCAGGAGGATCATCTTGGTCTATAAGTGATTCCGCTGTGATCTGAAGATTCTGGTGGAGGTAATTGATAAAAACAAACAAACAAATAAAACCAAAACAATACCGTGAATCAAAGTTAAAAAAACAGATGGGCTGCCAAGAAACTATGCATGATGTTTCAGAAGTACTCAAGCTGCTGAATAGCTTCATAAGCCTTGGAGCCCATGAAAACGAACTGAATTAGTGAACAAGAACAAGATTTAATTGATCATCATCATCATCATCATCATCATCATCATCAGTAACTGATTTATAAAGCACTTTAACACCAGCCACAGCTGAACAAAGATAAATAAAATAAAAGCATGACAACCATAAAAATAACAACATAAAACAATTAAAATAAATAAAATATATAAAAAAAAACAGAAAAAAAATCTCTAGTCCAGACAATGAAAACTGGATAAAATTCATTAAAAACCAAATAAGATCAAGTCTCAGGTTGGGTTGAAGGCCAATGAGTAAAAGTGAATTTTAAGACGGGCTTTAAAAACGGACAGATAAGGACCCTGGTGAATGGGCAAAGGTAGGTTGTTCCATAATTTGAAGGTCAGTCCCCTCTGAGCTTCCGTTTAGAACTGGGGACGACCAGGCACAGCTGGTCTGCCGACCTGAGGGACCGGGAAGCAGTATAGTGGTGGAGAAGGTCAGATTAATAAGGTAGAGCAAGACCATTAAACTTTAAAAGCAAACATATGGACTTTAAAATTGACTCTAAAGTGCACAGGCAACCAGTGGAGTGGAGCCAGGGCAGGGGTTATGTGTTCTATATGCTAATAAATAGATTTATTTACATCAACAAATGCAGCACAAACAAATCCAACATGTACTGCCAGTTTATACATTTGGACATTTAATGGTACTCTATATTCAAATAAATTCATCAATATCATCCCCTGTGTCAGATACTTTTAAAGGTAGCCTGCGTAGAGTGAACAATACTTCATTAATATCCATAAACAAGAAGAAGTACAGAATACAAGCACAATACAAGCATGAGTGGAATATTTGTGTACATGTACTTTATTATTGTTCATTGCCATTTAAGAACAAATACTAATATCTGCTGAATGTTTGCCAAAACATTTGTCAACATAAGAAATGAATTATTGTTGACATAAATAATTAAGAGAAAATAACAAATATTCAGGGAAATCTGGCTTTAAATCATAACTTTGTATCTGGGTGAATTTAATTAAATTAAAAATTTAACTGATAAACAAAAGTTTACAGATAAAATAAAACTGAAAGAGGTGTGGTCGCGTAGAGCAGAGAACTGATAGTCATAATAAACTGCATCAAGTGGGATATTTACCACTATGAACTTCTGAAGTGTGTTGTCACATGTTTTGCCTTCAGTGGTACAACTAATTGTGTTTGGTTATGTTGAACTGAGTGAGCCTCCTCAGGCATAGTGACGGCGTCCACATTGATAGATGAGGTGATAAACATAAGTCAGGAGCAGGAAGAGAGAAGTAAGAAAATATCCTGTTTGTTTTTAAATAGACGCAGGAAATACCTATTGAATGAATTTGAGAAGCGTGCGAGGGGTCAAAATCAACAAGCATCTGATTCAGCTTCCCAAACCGTCTCTCTTATAGCTCGTGTTTGCCTTCCACTCTCCTTAAATCTCTAATGCAATCAAACAAAACAGCAGCATTGCAGGAGTGTGGGCACAGAGGACAGAGTGTCTCTGTCTGCAGTCTACTGACTTAGGTGACTCACTACAAGGCTGAGAATTCACCAGGGATAATACTGTGGACATTTTTTTTGTGAATTAGGGAGTCACATACAGTACATACATGTACATTTCTTTACTGACTGCCAGCAGACATGTCAACTGTGACCTAAAGACATGATTCACTTATCTGTTTGGTTCTGTAAAGTAAGAGTTAGTCACTGAAGAAATCTTTGCAAATATCCTAGTTGTATATTATTCTGACACAAATAGTTGGACTTGTGCTTACCTTGGAAGTGTGAGCACTAAACCCAGCTTGGGACATCTCCATCTCAAAGGAGGAGGTGAAGTTACCAGTTGTAGCTGAAAAAGGAAAAGTTCAGTTTAGCTACATACAAATAAACCACACAAAATGAAAAAAAAAATGTATCTTGTCACATTACAGATTAATTGCTGAATCAAAATCTTTAGGTAAATAGTTTGGCTTTTGCGTGAATTTCTGCAGATCTATCTCTATCATCCCTCTGTCAGGGAAAGATGAAGCATGCCATCTTAGCTCTTTTTTAAAAACAGAAATGTAGACCAATCAGCATACTGACAGCTACAAATGGGATAGTTGTATGGAAGAAGTTTTAGAAACAACATTGAGTGATTTTGTGATGGAAAAAGATGCATTTTCTCCTCCAACTGGGATTTGGGAGGCCTGACCATTTACTCTCTTGACTGGTTGCAACACCAAATACCTGTCCTTTTTCCTCTCCTGTTCTTCAGATTGCTTCTATGTATAATGAATGATTCTCAGATTTAAAGTTTGATGTGCTGCTAAAAAACCTCTCTGTGTTTCCACACACATTGGATTTCACATCGTTACTGTTTGTGGAGCTGAAATAACTCCACATGATTGCATTTGCATTCAGTCATTGTTGTCGACTGGCTGTGAGTGAGCACTGAGAAACGCAGTGAGTGATGCTTGCATCGTCCCATATTTCACATATGATTATGGGAGGTGGATGAAGAAGTAGTTCCAACCAACTGGGTATCATTTAGATGAGATCCTGATAGTACTTTCTGCTGTGTTTGTCATGATTTGGGCATTTTTGGTTTAGTTCTTGTTGTTTTCATTGTCTCAGTCCTGTCTTGTTTCCTGTTTTTATTTTTTGATTTATGCCCCTTCATGCTCTGTTCTGTTCAAACTAAACTTTTGACTGGTAATGCAAATATAATGACAGTATTGATATTTCACTGTTAGTCAACACACCATTATTTGACTTCAGTGGAATCCCATAAATGTTCATGATCTGCATTTTGGTTTGGTTTCAGAGTTTTGCAAAGTTAAGAATAAAAGAAAAAGTTTACACATTTTGTTTATTCTGAACTTTGTTTTTCTGCTTTGTTGTTTGGCACCTGTAGGATAACAATAGTGGCTGAGATTGTAAAACTTGTGCATGGGTTTTTGTGTTTACCTTCCAAGGCAAAAATCCTGCTTCCAAGTGTATCCACTATATTCACCAAAGCAAATTCATCAGCCACGTTGAAGAAGTGGTCTTTTAAAGGCTGACTGGAAATGGACTCAATCTCTTTGATAAACTTCTGCACCTCTTCGTCACTTTTATTCTGACGGTTGTAGTCTCCCAAAACCTAGAAGGAACAATAAACTATGAAATGAATAATGTTTTATTATGATCAGATTATGATATAATTATCTTCAAGTGACTAAATAGATGATTCAAAAGTTGTTAAAGAAGCTGTTTTTTAAATTTTTTAAATTTATTTTTGTTTTATATTTTCATTCACTAGTGAAGCAAACCTTTTTTCTCTCTAAAAATTTCTAAAAATAACAATGGAAACCAAGCTACAGCTGGAAAAGCCAATTTAGTAGCTACAGGTCAGTGTGATTTACATCACAGTGTGTCAAAATAAACTTCCCTCGTCATGTTTAGCAATGTGTAAAAGGCAAAAGAGAGTTTGTACCCACAGCAATGCCGAACCTCTCGATGCCATCTTTTTCACATTCTCCAATGACCCTGTCCAGATCATAGAAGTCATGTGACTCTCCGTCAGTCACAATCACCATGACTTTCTTTGCCTCGGGTCGTGCACCCCGCTCTGGCATGAAGGCCTCTTTCCTGATTGGTACAAATGAGAAAAACTAGATTATTGCATCTTCTAGAATAACAGCTATTGACAGCAACTAATCACATCATATTTCACCCTTGCTGATATGAATGAAAAGGACAATCAACCAAGATCTGCTTGCCCTACAAGATTTTAGTTTGGAAAACTTTATCAACAAAGCTTCTTCAGCTAGTCGGAGATTTCCTATTAACTAGTAAAAGGTACAAATATACATAACTATGACGAAACCTTTCAAATGTGTCCATCTGAGTAGAAACATTTTAGTGCATCCGATTTTTTTTTTTAGCTGACCATTAACCTTTCTTCAACTATAAATTATAGAAAGGACATTGTTAGGCTCTCTTAGATAAGTATGAGGAGCTAATGATGGGTACCTGGCTGTATCAATGGCCAAGAACGTGTGGGTCTTGGTACCGGTGTGCTGAGGAAGTCTTTCGACAAATTTCAGCATATCGTTTCTGTTGCCAAACTGGTTCAGGTTGACTTGGTGAGTCACATTCTCACCATAGGACACTATGCCCACCTGGAAAACACACACACAGACATATACATTTATCTTGTAGATATTATTCTATATTAACTTTTTTTTCCATTCTCTCCTGTAATGTTCTTTTTTTATCTCACTCCTGCCCCTCCCAGGCAGTCTGCAGAGGATGTGGCTGGGTCCGCTGAGGTTGAAATGACACAATTTTCTTTATACAGAAGACTTAAGCAGTCATGGAAGATGTGACTTCAACCACTGGACTTCCCAGTGAGAAGACTTTCCAGTGTTTCCCTGTGGAAAACTCCACTAGCTCCCAGCCAGATCATCATAACCATAATAAAACCCAATCACTCATTTCCAGTGTGATCCAAGACAAATGAGCATGGATACACTCTAAGTATAACTTATTAAGATAGAGGTCTGTCAAAATATAGAAAATTACATAACTAAGGGAACCAAAGTCATCAATTATATCACTGAAAATAGAATTGGCAGCAAATAAGAGATTCTATCAATCCTTTTCTATTAAGGATTCTTATACAGCATTACCAGTACAGCGATTAACCCTTGTTTGACTCTGAACACTACATCCACAGGTTTAAATCCAACAAAATAATTTCCAATAGAAACTGGCATTTAAAAACTAACTAACTAACTAAATAATTTTCATTTAATCGTGACACTGACTTGTGAGAGTCCAGGTCCAATATTGATGTTCTTGAGGAAGCGAAGCAAAAAGTCAACGATGCTGCTCCAGGGGTAGATACTGTTGGATCCATCCAGAACTAACACAATGTCCAAATTCTTTGAACATTCTGCAACAAAGCCAGAATTTATAGTTAATTTAAGGATAAGTTTAGTTTTAAGTTTCTCACTAGGCAATAAGGAGCATGCTGAAAGAAACTTGTTCTATACACTTGACGGGTGAAGCACATGAAACTGGTGGTTTCTACCTAAATATATATATATATATTAAATGAAGCAATCTACAGTCATCTTTCATGAAAAAAAAGAATAAAAATAAAAAATTTCATCCAACAAAATATGCGCATTTCTGTAATACACTTAATTTTCAGTTAATCATTGCATATATTAAAGACATTTTCATTTTTAACAGAACAAAGAGGACAAAGACTTTATTCAGTAAAATTAAACAAAGATGCAAAGACATCCTTTTTCTACTAATAATGGACGTTCTCTGTGAGTTCAGTGTGTACCTCAGGGCTAACCCAGGAATTAAAAGTCTTGAGATCTGGTCTGGTAAATAGTGGTTTTAAATCAGATTTAAAGCCCTCCAACTGCGTGCAAAGATGTTAAAAAGCAGCAATTATGTTTTTCTCACTTGAGGCAAAAAGGCAGAAAAAGTTCAACTATGTTAAAATTGCAATCTGTTAATCTGTCAGTTCTGTAATTTACTTTCACGAGGTATTGATAAAATCAGTTCATGTTAAACCATTTTGGATATTTCACTGATCTAAATTGTTTTAAAGGGTTTTTAAAGCATTTCATAATCAGTCTACGTTTGCCTCGGTTAAAGGAATGAAAGAGAAAGTAGTTCTCAAGGGAAAGAGAAACAGAAAGACACAATGATTGCAAACTGTTTATTTTGCTCTTCTTTCTTGAATGTTTCCTTCCAGGGAAACTGAACGCAGTCCTAGTAAATTGTCTCCTAACTTGGGCATGCAATGCAGCAAAAGGGATGGGCCGGTCTGGACCAGAGAGGAATGGGGGTGGCAGACAAGTTTACATTAAGAAGAATGCTCTAATCTCCCATTTCTCTGAAGGAGGGTAAGTCTGATGTCGGGGTCTTGGGTGGTACTGCTTTAATGGGTAGATTTTAATCTCTTATCCTGGACAATTTGTACCAATAGTGTCACGTCCTGTGTGGAGTAGCTGCATCTTTCTCTGACTGGCTTCATACCTTGCACTGCAGGAGCTATGGAGTTGAGGATCTGGAAAGAGGAGCTGACATTCGCACAAACACCTGAGATGTACTGCTGCTGGCCGCACATGTAGCCATACTGGGGACCACACGCCTGTGGAGATAGGGCACACACATACAAACAAACTGAAACACTGAGAAAGGGAAACTCACAGGCTGTCACTGGTTAGCTTTTCACCAGCATGAGGTCATGGGTGAGAGGACGTTCAGGGCTACTGGAGAAGAATAGCAGAGAACCCAAGAGGAAAGAACTAGTCAAATGAAAGATTTAGGAGAGACTATTTGAAAACCACTAGAGATCCCTGAAGTCTCTGCAGAAAGAGGGACAAGAAGAAAGCAGAGACACAGAGCCAGTGAGGAAGCAGGGCTTAAAACTGACCAGAAATAACTGGAAAATTAAATAACAGCTATCAATTTATTGGCCCCATTTCCTTAAGTTTCCCAAAATGTTCCTGAATCCCAGGGATTTTCTCATTTACAAAGGGAACTGTACCAGAAGTCCACAGTTTACAATCTTGTGAAGCTGCACAGTGCAGCTCTGAGGTAATCCCTAGTGTCAGTATGCTAACATGTTCACTATGGCGATGGCTTAATATTTATCCTAATCACTTTGTTTGCTATGCCCACTTTCCTATTATTAAAATCCAGAACAGAATCTGAATCATAATTCATTCTCTGTAAAAATTTCAGTCAGACAGAATGGAGGATGGAAAAAAAACCAGGCCAACCCAGTAGCATGACCAAGCAGAAACTTTCAGGGCTGAAAAATTAGACAGCATAAAAAAGCACCAAAAAGGGTAGTTAAACTTTATTTGATCACTTGATTCTCTTTTTCTTCTTCTTAAGATGCACATTTAAAAAAATCCTCTAGCATTGAACACAGCAATGATATTGTTTACTTCTGTAAACAATATCATTGCTGTGTTTAATGCTCGATGAATTTCTTTTCTTCTACCAATTATTTCTTTTAGCAAAGTACCATTGTGTGCAACAATATTAATAGCCTATCAGGTGGTATCTACACACCAGTTACATACATAGTTTACAGTATGAAGTACATACTGCAAATCATCTAGTATGTGTGGTAAATAACATTTATTTTAATGTGTTCCCCGTGTTGGGGCTTCACAGAAATACATGTTATAGCTTTTTGCTGCGTCTTAGGGGAAGTCTCAGAAATATAAGTCAGAAGTCATTTTAACAAATATCTGTTTTGTGGTGGAGTAAATAATGAAGACTGTGCTTTGTACTTTTTTACTTGTGCTTCTCTGTTATCTGTTGTTTTTTTGGTGCAATATTCTCTTTGTTGCCAGCTCTGTCTTGCTCCAGCAGATTAAAACTAACTTTGAACCAATCAGCATTTGATCAACATGTAGTGTCCTCTCTGGACTCTCTGGATTTTATTTTTCTTCTTCTTTTTTGGATGAGGGAATCACTTAAAAAAAAAAAAAAAAAAAGAATAAAAAAATTTCAAAAATGGTTGTCTGTGAAAAGTAAAATCCCTTCTGTGCAATACCACCAATGACCACTAGGTTCTGAATCAAAACATGCCTGGCTTTAACAGACTCATATTCAAAACATGTTAACCTCTCTCATAAAATACAAAGTCAGTACAGTTTTCCTACAAGTCTTTATATGTTAATTACTGGATTCATCCCCTTTTATTCATGTGCTTGTTGTCTTTCTGAAAAATTTATTTCAGAATTCAACAGATAAATATCCTTAAAAATAGAAAAGTACTCTACAACTCTTTCCCAGATGAAAATGCCTAAACTTTTAAGAAAATTAAACACATTTTCAAATTCGTGTGACTAGGTTCATTTTGTCTATTCAAATTGTAGTTGTAATAATTCTTTTTGATCAGACAAACAGTTTTTAAGGGAAAACGTCAGAAAACATCATGATGTTTTCTGAAGAAGACGTTTCAGACTAAACATGTGAAAAATGTAAATACAACTTTTTAATGACTATTTGTCTGATCAAAAAGAATCCTTACATCTACATTTCCAAACTTGTGTAAAAATGTTTTTTGGTCTAAAAGAGTTGATTTCTCCCTTCATGGAAACAATTTGGGGGTTAATAACTGTTTAGTATAGTTAATATTGGCTCCAACAACCTAAAACAGCAACAGCCAAATGTCAAACTAGAGGAACGATAGTTCAAAGGTCAGATAGTGAGGCCTTAGAGGCTAAGTGGCTTTATTGCTTTAATGACTGAATGATCTCTTAGAATCCATTCTTTAAAGTGAGTTAATGATCTCAGAGTTCTTTTTATTTCCTCAGAGTAAATCTTGTTATACATTTTATATATATATATATAAATACTTTACACTCTCTGTAGTGTGCTCATTAATTGCCGCAATGAATTAACATGTAAATGCATATTAAAGAGTTTATTCTGACTAACTGAGGAGCTGGATCATTCCTTGACTGACTTGACTGAACAAAGGAGCTGCAAACTGACAGGAAAGACACAGAGCACCAATTGAGCAGGATGTAGAGACCCAGCAAGAATGTGGGGTCATCAACATCCATCCATACCCAAATGAGAGCTGACATGCTCCAAAGTTTTAACAAAAAAGGTGCTGACAATTATGAAGCATGTGCAGAATGGCTATCACACCCTTTTAGATATTCCTGATGCAAACGTCATAACCAAGAACTGATTAAAAAAAAGCAACAGAGACAGGATGGGGAAAATGCTTTTGTTTGTGTGGCAAAGTCCCACAAAGAGTGTTTCTGAAAACCTTTGACAATGACTCAGTAAAGCTGTTTAGAAATTATGAATACAATTATTACACGATTATTTAATTATAAAGTCACATATGGAGGCCCCTATGGGCGGCAGATCCCAGCTGATATTCATAATACAGCCTAAATATTACATTTAGGAAAAGATGGAATGGGCATCTTTACACCCCATACCTCAAAATGCAGCACAGCACCACCAGTATACAAACCAGTAAACTGCACAGGAAAATGTGGATATGACAGATGATGTGTACAAATATCATGAGTAGAATAAACAACTGAATGAGCAAAGAAAAATCTTTCCATTGAATGGAGCAAAACTAAGAAGTTATGCCAAGCAAAATTTTCATGACTAATGGATCATGATTACAATGGCAAAAAATCAGTAAACAAGTCAAACTCTGTGTAAATATACTAGAATTCAACAAACTTCACGATAACTACAAAATGAATCTGCAGTGTGAATTAAAACTGTTGAATGAGTGTAAAGCTGTCATCACATCATCATTATATTGATATTTAGGTTTCAGTTATATTACTTTTTCTTTTCAAACTTTCTTGGACCACTTAACAAGTTGCATAAATACACATTAGGACATATTGTTTTCACACCCTGTCAAAGAGATCATCAGACTGAAATAAAAGTAGTTACAGGAGTTCTTTACCATTATACATGTACATTTCTTCATGTGTACAGTTAATTTACAGTATTGGATTACACCCTCAGGGCATAAAGCCTGATGAGGGAACCCAGAATGTCAAACCCACTGTTTCCAGGGTCTAAAGGTCTAGTGAACATATACTTGGCAGCCCAGTTTCTGGTAAAAATTTGCCTTTTTTTTTTTTAGTATAGATGTAGAACGCTTCCTTCTTACCAGAAATCCTCCACTGGGATTGGTCACCAGTGTGGTTCCCATGGTCATGTTCTCCTTGACTTCACGCAACTTGGGAACAGTTGTGTTTTCTAAAGACGAAATTGAAGGAAAATAGGATGAATAAACAGAGTGAGACCAACATAAAGCAGCACAGAAGATGAACAGCTGGACAAATTCCTTTCCTTCTTTTTCCCACAGGAAGAGTCCTGATCACTCTCCTCTCATACTTCCGTCTGTCCAGAAAACGCAATAACCACTCACATGTAGTTAAATATAGTTTGTTTTATTACTTTACCATGACGCCCCTCTGTGTAAAGCTTATAGATATCAACAGCAGCTGATGTGTAGAAAATAGGGGCGGAATCGACTCATTAAGCAATCACAACATGTGGCTAAAATTAGCAACTAAAGCCACTGTACAATGTTTGGATGTGATTTAGTTTTTCCTTTGGGGGCATCAACATATTCCTGCTATTTCAATTCTGATTCTGCAAAACAGAACTATTAGCAGTTAGCAAGTCAAGCTTTGCCTTTTTATTAGTTTCTGTTTGTGCAGATCTTTAATTCTTCTTTCCAATGCACACATGCACATTAAAATATACTAAAGCATTGCACACATGGCAGGGTGTTTAATACTATATTGTGAAAATCTTGAAAATTTAAGGAACAGTAAAAGAAGGTAAAACAAACATTTTGTATAACTGATATATCATTTGCTGTCTTGCAAAATTAGTATATTAATTGGTATAATTGGTATAAACTGGAAGAAGCATTGCCAAGTAGTTCCCCAGTTTGTAAGCCTGCAGGCTGAGACTGCATTTGTGCAGACAACAGAATGCAGACTTTTTATGATTATTCATTATATTACATGCATACAGTTTTCCAAACAGGCTTTGACCATATTACATTGCTGTTTAGCAGACGACCCAGAAATCCTCAGCACTTTTTTCTGTCTGTATTTCAACATGCATAATGATCATGGTATAACCACCTTTCAATTTTACTGATGGAAGAGTAGTTAAAGATTACAACACAACAACCACACAATTTAACCCCACTCATTATGGTTTGGGCTTGCTCGTCTGCACTGGGAAAGTATAAACCCAGTATGAAGACAGAGTTGGCAGTGTAAGAGTAGAGTGTCGTTAACTGGAAGGGATTTGACATAACTCATAACAGATGACTGATAAGGAGTAATGGTTCTCTTAGAAATTAACATTTAATCAACATGAGCACCTCAAGAAATAACCACCACCTAAGTCCAAGGTAAGAAAGAGGTCATGCATGTGCTGAGATGCCTACGGCATCACTGTAAATTCAAAATACAGTATTGTTGTTGTCACTGTGTAAACTACCAGCTCCAACAGCAAGTCTAAATCAATCCCCAGTGGATGTTTTCCAGACTAAACTTGAGTCTGTGAACTTCTGCTTTTCTTACTCAACCATGATTAAAAAGCACCATCCAATCTTTTTCTACCATCAGAATACCTTTCCTGCCATTGTTTGACATTTCTTAGGTGTGAACAGCCATGTTAAAGTGTTTGAGTAATAATCTCTGAACTGTAAGTTGAAGATCTGCTAGACACAGTACCTCCCACTTGTCCTTTATTGACACACAGAAAGTACACTAATAAAGGCTTCGCATCTTCCAGACTGGGAGCAGAGTTTTGTTTATCTTCTTAATTAAGATAAATTGGAAGGATGAAACACTAAAACCCTGTTTATTTACTGTCTTCCTGTTCAGATGGACCAAACTTCCTCCCCGCGAGACACAGTTAGACGTGCAGTTAACTTAAACAACAGCTCTGAGGCAAAGTGTAAAATAAGACAAGGCACTTCTCATTTTGGCAGTTCAGAGAAACACATTTGATTTATTGATTTATCAAGCGTCCATCTTATTTTTTGTAAAAGTTTTTTCGGATGATTTTAAACGAAGAAGCAGGAGATTGGTCATTTGGAAATTGAAAAAAGGCCTAAAGCGCATATACTTAGCTTTATAGCCAATAGTCTGTTCATATAAATGCAGTTGCTATTTGTTTCTGGATTGAAAATGATGATCTAAAATAAATCATTTTCACATGATGAATGAGCAATGTACTGAAAACATTACTTTTGCTCATTAATATGTTAACTGTGGAACTACAACACTCACACATGCAGACATCTACTATAACTCACCGAGCATCTTCTCATAATGTATGCTGTTATAATGTGTGCTTTATTATTTGATTTTTTTAGTTTGTCATTTAAGTTCAATAGTTGATGCTGTGATGAAATTAATGAAAAAAAAACACCTACTCGTTTGTGTAGTGAAGTAGAAGAATTGTCTGACTCTGCTTTCCTGCAGTATACACTGATGATGCTAACATCTGTCTGCTGGACGTTTCCAGAAAAAGCTCTTTGCAAACATGACAACTAATGTGGTTTCTCTCATATTGAATTGCTCAGCTACAGCTGTGTGTGTCAGCGACCCAATGACTTTTACTGCTTCTCACGTTCTCAGTATTTGAGTGAAAAAAACAGCTTTTTCTTAAACAATGGCTATCCTAGTTGAGTTTATTACATTATCTGTGCTAATACTTTGCAGCGCTTTGTCAGTGCTTGTGGCTTAACATGTAGGCACTTGACTAAAAATTTTCTGTTCTTTTGACCAAGTAGTTTAAATTATGTTTAAATATTTTGTTTTATTGTCTAGGAGAAATGTGTACAACACACGCACACACACACACAAAATTAAATAAAAAAGATAGCATTTTTAGTATCCTATCGCGTGTAACTTCAGTGTAGGCAACCAAAGTGATCATGGACTGGTACAGTCTTTAACATAACTAATCTAGCCAACAGTGCCCACTGACTTTCTAGCAACTAAAAACCAGAAAGCTTTAAAGCAATACCACATATGTTTTTGACCTTAAAGCAGAACTAATAAAAAGATTTTTACATTTTGGCACTCCCTAACAGAGGCCAATTCTCCATCCATCTTGCATCCTGTCTCTTCTCTGAGCTCTTTCCAGCCAGTAAAATCAGTCAGATGTTGACGCTTGTTCTATCACTTTCTCTCTTTCTTCTCCCTGCTTCATCTTATAATGTCTTCTAGCGTTTCTTTGTCGTAAAGCAAAGCACAACTGTCACATGATGACCTGGGTTGAAGAATGAAATTGTGAAGAGCAGTTTTCCAGCTCCAGAAAACTACAGGGCAAGGATGGCTCCAGGAATCTGCATAATAAAGTGAAGTGCCAGTAACCCATTAAAATGAGCCAGAAGCACAGAGTTTTAAGGTCAGAAAGTAGTGTAGTATTGCTTTAAATAAAAATACTGACAAAATACTGTTAAATGCCGTTCGTTTTTAGTATGAAGTTTTATCTGTAAACTTTGTATCATTTCACAATTTTATCAAGTGAAATGTCTCTACTGTGTAAACTTAACAAGAACTTAAGACATGTTTTCATACAGATTTGGTTTGCTTTTAAGTTGTTCTTTGAAAGCTTATGTCATATATTCATTATTTTTTTTGTTTAACTCTGAATCAGGTGAAATTAGATCAAATCTATTTATTTACCAAATTAGGTTAACAACAGTACAATGACATGTATGGAAAAAACCACTTCATGTAGGGACATTGTAAAGCACACTGAAGCAGAATAACATGAAAGTATATCTGCATATTGCATAGGAATAACAATACAATGTCAAACACTAATCAAGATTAATGTTATATATTGTTAGCACACACACAAACACACTTAGACAAGGTTCTTACTGGGCAGCTCCAGTTTGACACATGTGTTGTCCCCCGTCCCTACAGGACATTTGTAGACGTCTCCTGTTCGCTTGGCTGGCTGACCAGACAGCGGTGAACCAATCAGAACCCTGAAGAAATAAAAATTATTTGGAGCTGGTATTGGGTTGGAAATGCAGCCAAAAACCACAGAACAGAATCGCGACTTTACAATACAATTATGATAACAAGCACAACGCACGTATTTCAGAAATTAAGGGTTGGCAGGTTGAAAGCAGTAACTGTGAGGTCCACCTCTGAGGTCCACATTAATTTGATCCCTGCTTAATCACACTTATATACCTAAATTAAGCATAAACCGCTTGTTCAGATTGGCTGGGAAAGCTGTTACAGGTTATTATGATTGGCTCATGTGGCTGTCATTTAACCTTATTATCAGCCTAACCCAACATTTAAAGACTGACAATAAAAACATTTAATAAACATTTATTTCTTATCTCGCCACATTCAATTGGACACGTTGCAGCTGTTTGCAGAAGGGTGTAATTTTACTTTGTCTGTAGGTCTATTCAGGCCTTACAGGGTCAATATGCACAATTGTGTCAAACATTCATGTGTGTGTGTGTGTCATGACATCATGTCACTCCATCTGTAAATTGATGCTAAAAACAGTCTGTCATCTGCCTTCCTCTAAACGCTCAGACTTATTAACATTCCTCGACACTAATGGGGCGTGGTCATTTAAAACGAGATGCAGCGTGCAGCAACAGCAGGCTCAGCTCGGCCTGCGATCAGCAACCTGTGAGAAACACCACAATGTTATAACCATTTATTTCATAGCAAGCAGTCTTTTTTGTTTACACCTATTATATACTGAAAAAAACAGCTATTAAATCATTGGTGATATTTCCCAGGGTGTAATTTCTCAGGTCAGAAAGTAACAGTTTTATGCTCATTTAGGTTATTAGAGGATCCTGAATTGGAGTTCTTTTGGGGCTCTGACGTTTTTCTAAATTTCTGAACACACACAAAGAATAATTTGTATGTTTATAGGAGGAAATATTTTTGCAGCTTTGTGGGTTGACTCAAAAACAACATGGCATTATTTCTGAGATCTGTTGTAACACTAATGATGAACCAAAGCTACAAAGGCATAAATTATAAAAATGATAAACCATTTGTGGCAAATGTTGTGCAGCTGATTCACCTTTTAACACTGCTGAGGGTGGAGGCCTGGTGGAGACATCTGTGACTAATCAGTCACCTCCCTGTTACAACCTGCATGATACATCACTATGTGATTGCTGTGTTTTTTCCATTAAAAAAGCTCCCACAATCAGCCTTGAAAACAACATACTATATGTCTAATTCTACACATTTAAACCTTTGCATCATTCAGCCTCTCTTACACCCTTCCACTGCTCTCTGGTTTAACTTATCACTCAGACCTCTTTGGCTGATTCTTTTCTTTAAATGGGAACTAAGTGCAGTCCCAATGGGCTCTACTGATTAGCAGTGAAGTGAATTACTAAAACTGATTTCATGTGAGCTTGATAAGTTCATTACTGTGGAACAGTATCAGGTACAAACACGTGCAGTCGAATTAAATGTGACATTGCAACAGGTTGGAGAGAAGCTAACTGAAGTAGAAATGTAGGAAAGAAAATGAGAGACAAAGAGATGCTTATAGCACTCTAACAGTATTTAACAAGGTTTTAAAATGTGTTCCCGGGCTGTTTAAGTAGGGATGCTTGGTTTCAGTGTATTTACAGGCAGTGCATGTGGATACTCTGGTGGGTAGTTGACAGTTAACAGCTAAGTAGTAAAGACAAGGTTTCTTGTTACAGCAGCAGCTGGTGTGCTCGCTTACTTTTACTGGTAAATTAGGGATTTTAATTTTCGCTATGTGCTAAAGTATTTTCACACAGAGCTCTTAAAATATTCACATTTCACAAAGTCACTACTGCATCACACTGTTCACAACTTGCAGCCACGAGGCATGTTACGAGGTACCAGTCAAATAAACTGATGCAGAAGTGACAAAATATAAAAGTTCACATTACATTCTTTTCTAGAAGTGCATTGTTAAGAGATGGCTCTTCTCATGGCCCCTTTCTGAGCTTTTAGGTTAATTTACTTGTAAGGAAACTTTGCTACTGCCCATCTGAGAGAGTGCTGACCACTGTCTATGCTCACACAATCTGACTTTAAAAGAGAAAATATACAGGAGATATTAACATGTAAACAGTGATTAACCAGCAACATTAAACCAGAGATACTTTTGAGGGACTCTTTTAATACTTTAAATGCATTTAAAAATATCAGGCACTCTCTTAGCTCACCGAATTGCCCATTATTATGAAGTTAAAGACAGAAACTATTACTTTAAACAGTGAATAAAACAATCATTTATTTGATCTGTGGCCTATTAACTGAGCAGTTAGAGGTTGTACATTAATTTGGCTAAATTCTGCTCAGACACTATAGATATTTTTAAGATATTACATGAAGGATGCCTGTTTTCACACACAAAGAGGTGCATGTTTGAAATAGCAGTGAGGTTGATGCAGAGTAGATGTTGTAGTTATAGACTGAACCACCATCATTTGCTGTAAAATGCACCTCAGGTGAGACTCACCATTTTCCCTCGCTGTTCTCAAACTGCTGGACAGTGTAGCCGAACATGTCCTCCAGTGGCCCACTAAAGGACAAACCATTCTTCTGGTCTACGTTGAAGGACAACACAGAAGCCAACAGCACTGCAAGGATAAAGAGGGAGAAAAGGTCACACATAATAAGATTGCTGTGAGCTGAATAGCCTTATTAGTTATTATAGTCTACAGTGGTGCTCTCTGCTCCGAGTTTATTTTAAATAAACTGACTGAAATCCTGAAACAAGAGATGTGAATATGAATTTTCTCATTTCAGGAGGCCATAAACATACTTCGCAAATATTTAGAAATGGCTAAAAATGCAACTCGGACATGAAAAATAAGCAAATCAAGTAAAACAATATCCTAAAGTAATAAATAAAAGTGGACATTTACGCATTTATGGCCACAAACTGAATCTGATTATGTCAATAAAAAAATTGGTAGCATAGAAATACTACATTGAAACGAGGCATGAACTTTCAGGCTTCAGTATATGGACAGAACACACACACACACTCATTCTGAAGGATGTTGAAGGAATTTTGAACATCAGTGTGAAGCACATTGGTCAGAGTTCAATTTGACCTGCAGGACAATGGCTTCTTCACTGCTTTCTGCACAGTCTGGCTCCATCTGTCACTGAGCTGAATATATCACAGAGGCTCTATATAAATCCATCCATGTCTCATTGTCCCTGTACCACAATGACACTCTTTATATTTACTGTGCTAGTGAATTCCTTCGGCATAATTGATTAAATTCCAGGACTTGTGAGGGAGAAGAGAGAAGTGGAAGAACAGAGGGATTTAAAGCAGACCACATACATGGAGACACAAATACAAGCAGCTATTTGTAGTGTGATGGGGATGCTTTGTTGAAAATGTGTTTGAGCCAAAGATTACAGAGAACCATCATGTTGCGTCTGGGCTGAGCAATAACAGACCATTTAGTAGGCTTGGTCTTGAAATCCGAGCGATGAAGATGATGGCTGTTGGGCCAGTTGAGCCACCACTTTGCTTCAGACTAAAATATCTCAACATCTACAAAAACATTTACAAACCCCAAAGGATCAATCTAAGAGACTATCTGCACTGACTTCTCCATTCCGCTCTCCTCAGGAGTGTTTTCAGAAATTCTTTTCATGCTTGTAAAGCCGCATTCCTTTACACATTTACATTTATTTGTCAAGCTATTACAACAATGATAAATAGTATTTTTTTTTTAACTTGTAACCCCTCATTGTTTCTGTTAATTTCACCGTATTTTCCTTTCAAGTTCACAACTTTTAATGCCATTAGTGTTGTAAGGCCTGGGTGTCTGGGGCTGCAGCTCTTAAAGTTCTCTGAATAACCCCAGATCTCTTCATGCACTGAGCTAAAAGCACAAAAATGTTTTAGATTCTCTGTATTTCATGTAAGCAGCATCTGCTTCACTACCTGATACCATAAATTGTCCTCTTTCCCTCTATGAAAATGTGCAAATGTGGCATTTCCCTGCTGGGCTAAGCTGCTGTTTCTAAATCCTAAAACATGCCCACGTTTATTGCTAAAACAACCAAGTGTTCGCGTATTTGCTGATGTTAGTGAGCTGCTGCAAATTTAAAATAAATAAAAGGTTATGAATTTGTTGTTAGTGGATGATAAAGATTATTTTTATGTCATCCTGACTTTTCCTCTACCACAAGGGAGCTTAAATAGCATACCGATTCATAAAATTCATGCTTCCATCCGGATAATCTATAATAACTTTGATGATCAATACATTTCTTATATGGTGCTAAAGTTTTCTTTTTCTTTATTCTATCACCAATTCCCTAAATATCATTTGTGCTTTATTTAATTTAGTCTATCATATTGACAACTGTTATGTATTTGCAGGTTTTTTTTCTTTTTTGATATTACAATTTAAATTTCAACACATTCTTGTGCAAGCAGAATGGCTGAACATATGGTGCAGTCTCATGTGTGTGTTAACAAGACATGCCTCATCACAGAGAGTACAATGAATACAAACAGTGATCACAGCGTGTGTGCGGTCCATAATTCAAATAGGCTTACAGGCTTGAGTTGTAAGTGTGTACTGTGTTATGGCCCCTCTTGCTTCTTTCCTATAAGCAGGGGAGATATAAAAATGTTCTGCTGTCAGTCATGTGTAGACTGTGATCAGCAGATTTCACATGAGCAAGTACTTTCTAAATTCCCATAAAGTGAGGATCAGACCTGCAGAGTCATATTGAGGGATTCTTGCCTAAATATATTTTCTTCTCTACTTTGCCCTCCATCTTTTTTGTGTTTATTCTGTGACCCCCTTTCCATCTCCCAGAGAAGCTCCATTTCCTGTTCCTATTAAACTTCATTATACATCTCCTCAAATCCACAGGTACACAAACACTCACACACATACACACAAAGCTAATTTCGCTAATTTAAGATGGCTTCAGGCCAGTCGAGCCTTTTCCATTTATAACAGACTGAGCTCAAGTACAGTTCACAGTCATGCTGCCTTGAGCTGTAAATTATACACAAATGTCCTCTGTCTACAGGCAGAAACAAAGTTCTCTCATCCTGCCGGCCTTTTTGTCTCCTGATTCTACTCCACTCTAATAAAAAACCACAAGTTATGTAACTGGCTATTTTTATGAGCAGGGCAAACACTGGTCCTGGAAAACCAGAAAGTAAGCTGGTTCCTTTGCAGATGGAAATTGTCATGAGCCTCTAATAATAATAATAATAATACATTTTATTTAAAAGAGCCTTTCAAAACACCCAAGGACACTGTACAAATGAACATTAAAATAGTTTAAAAACCACTATGTACAAAACAAACATTAAAACAGTTAAAAACAATAAGGTCTAAGGTATTGACATATGAAGTTGTCCATCACTGTCTGGAGAATTCAGTACCTAATCACACCTGCTAAGCAGAGCAGAAAGAAGACTTCATTCAGATAATCAGGACTCAGTGCAGTTGGTCTAAATGGTCACATCTCAGATATTATGGGATGAATTTCTATGAAGTGGAGCACAAAGATTTGGTGTCCACAGAAGACAAAAACTACTTACTTTGACAGTGATTTGTCTTCCAAGAAGGAGTTTTATTTTTTACTTAAGAAATCTTACATAAAATATAATTTCATAGTTTATGTGAGATTTCTATTTAACAAATTTAATTTCATAATTGAAGGCAGTAAAATAAAATACAATAAAATAAAAATTCAAACATTAAAGTAATAAATTTAAGAGAAAAAAAAAGCTGTTTTTGTAATTTGATGGCTATATCCTGAAGCAAAATAATTACAGAACAAAAGCTGAAACATTCTCAGACTATCATAGCTTGATTTATGTTAAAAGATCCGATATTCTCTGCGAATAAATAAACTAATATTACAAAAATAAATACATGATGAAATAAAACTGATAAATTAAGTTATTTCTCACACAGTCTTACTTCACAAAGTAGGGGCAACATCATTTCACCAGAAAGGCCACCAGTAAACAGGGAGTAGCACGCTCTCACATTAGAAAGGAGATACAGAACTACAGCAGCATAAACTGTGTCACTGCATCATCTAAATCAGCTGTTTTCTTCTGAATAGACCAGCAATGTGTCTTCAAAGCCTGTAAAATATAGCGTGATAATAGTGTGATTCTGGGGCTAAAATCATATGTCTTTTCTGCTTAGTCCAAATATAAATTTCTCCTTATTTCTTTTCTCAAGCAAAATAAAAGAATTGTCTTAATTTAACATCTAACACATGTGAACACAATCCACTGAACACAATCCAGAAACCTGCACAAGTTACATAATTAGCAGATTGCTCACATTACAAGTGATACATAAATAGTTTTTTTTTTACTTCATTTTTTCTGTTTTATGTAATCATTATTACTTTTGGCCTTTTAAGTGCTGCAAAAACACCAGGGACCCAAACTTCATACTGTGACTGAGTGCATCCTGTCTATCCACAGAGGACTGAGGTTGATATTGCTAATGTATTATTAGCCATGCACAACCTTGTGTACTGCAGAATAAAAAAAAATCTTGTTGAGCAGAAATTTCTAATCTAAATTGTTTCAAATAAAACAGCCTTAAGTCTTCAAGGGTTCTGTTCTTGGTCAACCTCCTTGTAGTCCTGATTGATCCCGGCAGTCTGTCAGCCACACTAACCCACAATAAAACCCAGCCACAGTTATCACAAGCAAAACTACTCCATTTCAGCATTTAACAGCCCTGCAAGACATCAAGCCAAACAGCAAAAGTCAGATGTGGTTGATGCAGCCATGGCAAAAGGCAGCAGAGATCAGCACCTGTTAGCCTGTTAGACTTCAAACCTGCTATAAAAATCACCCAACTCAGCACCTGTAAGCTTCAAAGTCTGTTTCAGCTACAGTAAAAACACACACCAAGCTGGCACCTGCTCATCTGTAGCACATCTAACCAACTATAAACAGCTTTAAAGCACAACACAAATCAGCACCTGTGTGCAGCAAACTCATTAAGCAACCATAAAACTCTGCCTAAATTAGCTGTGGTAAGAAACCTGTCATGTGGATCCGAGACAGACAGTCAAACATCCTAAAATTAAAGACAGCAAACATCTGTATTACCTCTTAATCTGAACAGGGTTAATGATGGAGTGAAGACTGATTGAATCAACACACTTTTGCACACACTGATGTTTGACCCTTTAAAAAAATTTAGTCAAAATGATCTTTGGGTGGGGCCTGGAGCTTTTCACCATCATATGCTGGCATTTAACAGACACCCCTGGCAAGACAGAGACTTCATATTCTGGCATGGCCGTAGGCAGTTTAGATGCCATGAAAATCTTCTGAAACTGAAATATTTCCAGATTTCCTCCTTTGTTCTTTTATCTATATCAGTTTTTTCCTCTGTTGATCTTCTTTCTTATCCTTTCCCCTCCTTCCTCACAATCCTCCCACTGATGCTAGCCTGCTCTACTATCGCCACTTGTTTTGTCCTTTAACAGTATCCACACTCTCCTCTCTAATCACTCCAGGAATGGTTATCACGAGCTGAACTTCTGAAAGATTTTAGCTCTGCTTACTTTGACTTAATTTTCTCATTTGGCTGTCTGCTCAGTTGCTGCTTCATTCTTGGCAAATGCACAGTGTGGGTGTGCAACAGACATGAGAGGTCATGAATGTGGGCATTTTTGTGTCTTAATATGCACAGGAGAACAAGGGGTGGAATTCCTTTGAGTTTTAGAGATAATGTCTGAAAACATATGAGGAATGGATAAATAACCAAAGCTAACAGCATCACTGGAGACAACAGCATGGAGCTCTGTAAAGTGTCATATGTTCCTACACAGAAACAATGAGAGCATGAAAAGCTAGGTGATCTGTTTATATAATATGCATTAAGGAATAGTCATGGGCTGTGGGTCTCTTGCATCAGCAATGTACCAGGACCCCAACCCACAATCCCTGCCCTTTTCAAACAGCACACACAAGGCAAGATTGTTGCAGCAACCCAACTTTACATATGGTATAGAGACAAATGAGGAGGCATTATTGTTGCTTTGCTAAACAAAGAAAGTTCCTGAGCTGAAGTGATGCAAATAGGAGAGCACAGTGTGGAATCACAAGAGAGAGGCATCCCAGACAGCAGCTGACTCCGGATCCGCCTCCATACCAGCACATGGATCTTAACCGTCACAGCCATTTCAGGGCTGCAACACAGACCTGTGCCAAGTACAGGCTTCAGTAGGTGGGAACATGTTAATAAAGGACACTAAAACCAAAATGATCTTTTTTTTTTTATAGTTCACAGAAGAAGGATAATGAGCTTGACTTGTGTTTTAGTGCCACAGCAAGGATGATCATTTAATTTTGAAGTGAAATCTCTCTTTATTTCCTTTTGTTGTCTTAACTTCACATCTAAAACTCAACAAAACTAAGGGCATTTCCAATATGGCTGCACTCAGCATTAACTAGTAAATGTTAGCGTGCTAGTATGTGAAAATATAATGGTTAACATGGTGAATACTTCCTAAATATCAAAGCCTGATAGTAAACTGATGTTAACATATATGACTGTATAGTCAGGAGACTTGAAGAGCTGAATCCAGACCTGACCCAGGGTCGGTCCTGTTCTGGGCCAAATTTGGACAAGCGTATCTGAACTCTATTGGTCATGGATCTGTTGTTCAGATCTGGGCCAGAATTTGTGTGGGCTCTGGCCCAGATCCGGGCCAAATTATAAAGCACTCTGGTTAGTGTGCAACAGTAGCATTATGAGAAAGTCATCTAGACGTAAGACTGAAACAGACACACTACGCATAAGTGGAACCCGAGGCTGCTGTATCATTAGAGGAATAACACTGCCCTCTCAGACTAACATTAGACAGAAAATTTGAAAACATACAGTAGCTGAAATGCTTTCTTCAGTTCTTGGCACAACCCTGAAAATGTTGCAATGCTTTGGTGTGGTACTGTAGATGCCATAGGTCCTGGAGATACTGAACAAAGTGCAATTGAACCAACACCTGAAGGTGCTGTGAATCCTGGGCAATATTGTACAATGTAATAGAACAATAATAAATAAAACTGTGGAAACACGTAATCTAAGCAGCTCAAAGACAAATACAGATGGAGTAACCCCAATTAAGTCTGAGCAAATTTAAATTAACTTCAAAATTTGCTCTTAGAAACGACCTCATTGTTAGTTCATAAACTTACTGAATGTTAGAAGATGAGGGAGCAGTCATCGGAGCAATAAGTAAAAGGTCATAAATAGGGATGCACAATGTTGGATTTTTGGCCGATAGCCGATACTGATATTTCAACCCCCAAACCTAATTGTAGAGCTGATAATCGTGCCAACTAATTTGTGTATTTCTAGTCATAAATGGTGTTCATTTGCATGAGGGGGCATAAAGAAATAGTTGTACTGCCTGAACACAACCATCTTATATGAAATGTGTTCTGTTGTTGACATTTTATTAATACAACTAACAAAATAAACACATTGATGTTTTGCATGTATCTCAGATCTAAGCATGATTGTTTTCTGATCCAAGCCAAGTACTGTTGCTGTCTAAATCTAGTGGTTCCCAAACTGGGGGACCATGACAGCAAGACTAAAAAAACGTGTGGTTTTACCCTGCTAGCAAAACATGGACAAATTTGTGAAATTAACAATGGGCAAGCAATGATGAATCAAGAACAGAGATTTCAACAACCAAAAAAAAAAAAAAAAAAAAAACCCAATAGAAGAAGAAACTATAACGAGGCATACCTTGCATCCCTACAGCTTATACATTATTGTTGTCATTGAAAAGGTGGCCCAACCCAACCAGGAAGAAACAAAATGGTTTAAGTAAAGTTTTGCCCTGTTACTGACTGAAAATGAAATCTTGCCTTCAAACTCAGGTCATATGGTAGAAAACAACACACTTTACAAATGACCAAAATCACGTATTTCTTTTTAATCTACTTCCTCTCCTCCATCCACCCCTTATTTCATTTGACCACCCTCTGTTCCTCACCGTCATTCATCTCTCTACTACCTCTCCTGCCAATTTATCTCTATTCCTCCTTCCTTCTCACCATCCATCCTACAATCTCCCCGCTTGCATCCCTTCCTTCATTGATTGAACAAGTTGGCCTGACGGTGTCGGGTTCCACTCTGTGTAACTTCCAGATGTATCCTCTGGAGCTCTGTTTTCTCACTGGTGCAGAAAACATCCAGGCTTACAAGCGGAGACCCACACATGACATCATCCCCCCAGATGACCATCAAAGCTTCCATCCCCCTCAAAATCTCTTTCTCTATAATGCAGGGGTGGTTGACAATCTTCTAACCGTATCCCTCCAGCAGTCGTAGAGTGTCTGCTAAATCTGCTGATCACAACAGTTTTAATGTAGAGGGAGCAGCTGGAAGGAGGGGCATGTCTGGGTAAGATCAAACTAAAAATACACACAGCTAGGGGCCAAAGAATGACCTCCTCCCAGAATCAATAAGCAACATGCTAAAATAATCATTCATGTTATGAGAGAAAAAGTAAGAGGAAGTCATATAACCTCAAGCTTTTATTTAAACTGTAAATCACCAACTTTTAAAACATCACCACAGTTTGCTTTATTAAGTCAATCAAAGTAAATAGAAGCTTGGCAAGAAAACAGAGAAGCACATAAACATGAAGCAAAGAGTCTGCAATCAGGGAACAATTATCTGTAAAGCTCTACACATACGTACAGTAACTTAGTCATAATAACTGCACACCTAATAACAACATACATTACAGCAGTAATTACAGTTTGACTGAACATAGCTGTTAATTTGTGCTATCTTTAGTCTGTTTTTAATAATGAAGTGGTACTAAAGCTCTTCCCCAGACTCCTACTCAGCAGACCAACACATTGATCTGCACAAACTACTTATGTTGCTTAAATTTTCATTAGTGGTGCAGGAACAGCAAAGTGCTTCTGCCTCCCCTGCAGAAGGACTGATGGCGTTCACTCGCAGGAGAAACAGGAGTGAACACAAATAAGCTCGGAGACCATTTTAAAGACTTTGTTTTATTTGTTTTATCATTCAGATCAATGTGTGATCCCCAGAAAACGACTCATCACAAATGTGAAATACTGAAAACAAACTACAAGAGCTATGAAAATAATAAATGTCAAGTCTAAACAATTAGCACTGGGTAAGAGTTGAATTCCCAGCTAATGTAATCTAAACAGGATATGTATTGTAGTGTATTGTAGCACTAAGAAGAGGTCAGTTTTAACCTCCAAAGAGTGTTTTAAAAAACCAAATCTGAGAAGCAAGCTGTTTAACTGTATATTGGATGGTCTCACATGTTCAGTCAAGCACAATCTGAACACACAGGAGTCTATTCTGAAGGACCAAATTTACTATGTACATTTTGCTTCTATGCAAAATAAACAAATCTGGTACAAGATGTAAATGATTAAGCTTTTTAGGAATGTAAACTTTAAATTTTTTGTCACAGACAGACTAGCATGTTTCCCCTCTCATTTTTCTTATTTTTGCAAGCTGAACTGATCAACTCACATCCCTAGAACCATATTCCATGTATATACATGAGAATTATATAATTAAAAAGAGAAAATAAAGTAAAAAAAATCATCTGTCTTTTTAAGCAATGTGGGTTTGTTTGATCTAAATTCATGTGTATGTTTTACAAAGAAGAAGCACTGAGTTCAGAAACACACCTGTCTTATTTAAATCCTTCAGAAAGCTGCAGTAATATTTGTTTAGTGTAAATAATAACAGCTGATTAGTGTAATGGTTACCTGGGAGATGTGTGGTAAACGTATCATTTACTCAGAACTGAAAAGGAAAAGCATGCACACCAGAAATAACTACATGCTTATGTTGCAGCGCAGACTAGTTCACACGGTCAACTGAATACTGTCACAAGTTAAAACTAATACAACACACCAGTTTTATTAAAATAATGGATAATAATGGAAAATAAAACATAAAGTCCAACAAGGACACGGAAATAAGAATATTGCATAAGTTCCTCGGTTGAATGGACAAGATTGTGCACCCTCTACATAACATAGCTTAGTAATCAAACAATGAAGTGTTCAGTCAGAGGCTTCTTCTACTCTGGTGCAGAAAGTCATTCACGCTTGCAGAAATATAACTGAATAATAATTGATAATTCTTTATATTTTATGCTGCAAAAATAAATTCCTTTATTACTTTATTTTATAATTCCCTTTTTGGGAATAATTTGCATTTGATTTTTTTGGATCTTAATTCTGTTTGAGAAATTAACCAAATATGTCAGGCAAACTCTTCACAACAGACCAAATAATTCAGATTTGATTAAAAAGAAACCATTTTGGATAATTACAAATAAAAGGATCAGATCTAGTGTGAGCAGCTTTCTAAACTGTGTACAAACTAGCCACAGTCTCTGGAAGTTGTGAACTGGTACCTGTTAACGTCAGCAACAGGAACAACAAACTGTGTGTTATAGTTTTAATTTATTATTGCACGTGTTGAGTATGCTTTAAAATCCATTCGATTAAATGGATGGCTGACACAAGAACTCTGACATAGAATAATGATTAGTTTTTAAAAATGATGGCTAAACACATTATCTAGCGTAGTTACAAGTTACGTTGATCCACAGAGTTACTATGAAATGCTGCTTTGGAACCAGAATACTCCTGTCTGTTTAGGCTACTCAACTTCTTTGTAAGTGTAAGAAAAGCTTCACTTCATATGTGATAACTTATTTTGCTATGACAAATATGACAGATAAATCCATGTTTATAAGAGAGATTAACTATTGTCAAACTATTTGGGATGATCCTAACTATTGTGATCAACAGAAGCATTGAAAGACGGCTGTATACTTTGCTTGTTTGTTGGGTGTGCTGTCAGACTCGGAGGTCAGCCTCTGATCATTCCTGTCATTTTCTTTAACAATCTGACATTCACATCTATTTCAGATTCTTGTTTATGGT
Source organism: Melanotaenia boesemani (assembly GCF_017639745.1). Taxonomy (NCBI): domain Eukaryota; kingdom Metazoa; phylum Chordata; class Actinopteri; order Atheriniformes; family Melanotaeniidae; genus Melanotaenia; species Melanotaenia boesemani. The sequence goes on from NC_055700.1 coordinate 10,940,807, forward strand.
TTTTTATATTTATGCCAAATTTGTAATTTTTCCACATCAATAACCAAGTACAACTTTGAGGATGACAATTTTCTTTCTTTTTTTTTAAGAGCTAAAAAGTTATCTTCTCTATGATGGTCATTTTGGTCTTTTGCCAAATGAACCTTCACAAGCTGTTTTATTTTCCCATTATTCTTGTCTGGGAAAAGACCATTGTGACCAGTATAGTTGCTAGTGAGCGTCTTGTTGCAGGTTAATGTGAACATAGTGTTCCCGTCAGATGCTGCAGCTCAACAGATCCTTGAATGATGCCAGTTTGATGAATAGCTCTGGCCCCCGCTGCCTTGGGAGAGAGACATGGGGATGGAGGGCCAGACGGCCTGGTGCACAGATGCAGCACTGCACATATATATCCAGGCTATCAGCAGTAACCTGATACAGAAAACTCTAGTGGATTAAAAGTATGTGTACGTGGGTAGGTACACCATATAATTTTTTCTCCTGCCAAGATGTAAGGGGTGTGTTGTCAAAAACAAGGAAATGGCTAAATACAGACTTAGATCCTGTTTAACAAAAGAAAAAAAATAACAAAAACAAAACAGCTTCTCAAATCACCATTAATACTGGGAAATGAAAGAGGTTTACTGGAGCACCTCTGATGTTAGCAGTTTTTATCAGCAATCTGCATTGTTAATTCTAAAGATAATGCAATCTCTTCCCACCAGAAATTCGCCTTATTAGAGCTCCCCTCTTGACTCCTGATTGTCTCATCAACAGCAGCTTTCCTCTCCCAAGAAGCTCTTTCACCGTTTCCCTCACTGTCTGCCCTGCTGCCTCCACCTCCCTCCTCTTTGCTCTTGATGCCTCACAACAACTGTGCAGTGGCAAAGGTCACATGACCAGAAAATACCACAGCATACACAAGCTATCTGTGGGCATGACCGAGAGATAGCCATAAATTCCTGGAAATAATGGATGACTTCTGCGGCTTGGGCAGAAGCATGAAAAATTATAAACTGCTGATTTACACTTAGACCATGAGTTTCTTCAATATGGAAAAAATTAAACCAGTGCTTTTGGGGGTTAAGAGGACATTCACAAAGCTGCTAAAATTGTAACATTTGAAACAAAATGCTGATAAGCGGTGAAGTGTGAAAACATATGCAGAACGGCCTTTTGAATTCAATGTGTTTGTGTGTGCATATGTGTGTGGCTTGACCCTTTGTGGAGGTTAACACCTTTAGAAGTATTTATTACATGTCTACTCACACCTCAACGGGTGTCTCGCTCATTTATGATATCAGTGTCTCTCCAACGTGTGTAGGGGATTGTAATACTCTCATTATCATCAGAGTCCAAGTTTATCTTTGAGCTTGATGGAAACTTGAAGGAAGATTAAGTTTTTAAACATTTATTGGAGATCATCCCACAATCAGTGACAGTCTCTCAGTCACATCTGACACAAAACGTTCCACACAAATAGTCATTTTGTTGCACTCAGCTCTCATAAATTATGCAACAAAGACCTGAATTTTGCTGCTTAAGCTGTAAAAGGTCTGCAGATGATTTCACTTTTTCAGTCGTACAGCAGAAAAGGTTTGGCACTGAGGCTTTGAAGCTCATTTTAAACTAAATCAAACTAAACAATCATTTAAAAAGAAATATTTTGACCAAATTATGATGTTAAATAAAGATTTATCACATAACAAAAACTGACAAATATGCTGCTTCTGCTGGATGAGTAAATAAGCAACTGTTTCCTAACAAGCTTGCAGTATTAACCTAAAAGGTGCTGGTGTGTCATTGTTGTGTTGGTAACATCAATCCACTAGTTGGAAGAGTCTGTTAGTCCAGGTTGAATGGTTTTTGTAAATTAGGATTATTTAAACCTGCAAAATATAATTTGACGTCAGGCTAAATTAAACCACCTTTCTGTAGGAGACCTTTTTTGTGACACTAAAACGTCCTTCCAGATGATTGGAAAATGCACTGTTCCTCGTTTTCAGTGAGTCATATCATAAATGGAGAAATGGTATTTTTAGCAGCAAACCTTTTGAGGCTGTCTGTCTGCCTGTGCACATCTTCATGGCAAAATGTGGTATTCAAAACATGAACTGTTGCCAGGGTAACCATGAAGATGGTTTGGCAAGTGTTTATGTGTCTTGTCTCTCTATTTATCGGCAAGACACAGTCACAAGTTTTGTATATTTTGGATCAAAATGCAAGAAAAGCTTGAGGACGGGTGTGGCTCAGAGTAAATAGGGGAGCAACCAGTGCACCATCTGAATTTACACTTCTCCCACATTCTTTTCTATTTATACTGTATTCATAATTCATATGAAGTATCTGTTAGATGAACACATTATTTTCCACAAAAAGGGTATGAAAACTCACTGGCATCACGGGATAGTCTCTAGTTTGTCCTTTGCTCATTTATAGGTTATATGGTCCATAATGTGTACATCTCTAGGTGTCAGTTCTTTGACTGAGTGGTGGCTTGTCCAGAATGTACTTTGGCTTTCGCCCAGAGAGCTGGGATAGGCTCCAGCTCTGCAATGCGAACCTTCCAAAAGATGTGCTGGTGCAGCTTCAGGATGTTGTACAGCACAGCAGTTGTCTTATTTTAAATTAAGTTTTGCTGTGGTGGCTATTACATTTATATCCTGACAACAGATCATTTCTATAGATGCACACATAAATGTTACAAATAAATAAATGCATAAAAAGTGAAGATCTGTAGTGGCTTAGTGGTGAAGAAGCATTTCTTTTGCACTGCACAAATCTAAAGAAAAAAAAATCCTCTTTAAGCTATGAATCTTTCATAATTCTGTTTTCTTTTACTCAAAAAGTAAAGGAATACTTTCATAATTGTTGATTAATGCCTACCACATACTGACATTAAACAGTATCTTTGCTTTACCTGATTCTAACCATCTTTCATTTCCAAGTGATAGTGGGTTAGAGCAGGTTTACCACATGCTGCAGAAACCGCACAAATACTGAAAGCATCAGAGTTTGCACATCTGTAGCTGGTTCAAGCGGCAGAGTATCACACTAAGTCATGTGGGTGGCCTGTGTGGTTTCAGAGGCTTGGTGTGTGCATCTTTCTAACATTACTTTCACAAACACAGTTCATCAAGTAAATATACGTTCCTCTTTCTTGTTTAGTCACAGAGTGCAACTTCCTGTCAAATTAGCTATTCTCTGACATAGTTTAACTTTACATGCACCTAACATGCACACATTGAAATTGCTTTTTCCTATCCAGACAAAAATCCAAAGTTCAGTTTCAAACAAATCAAAGTAGCAAATCAGCTCTGTGAAACTGGAGGAAGGAGCATTTTTTTCCTTAAAAACATTAGAGCTTAATGAATTCTTAAAGCTGTTAGTCAAGAACACTTTTCAACTCCACAATCACTGGGAGTTTACAGCATGAGCCACTTATACACTTGTTAAAATGTTTTTGCAGCTTGTTTGTGTGTCTTCTAAATTCATACACACATCAACGCAGCAGCAGCATATTAGCTGCAAAAGTCAAATAAAAGAAAATGAAGACTCACACATCCTACAAGATGTATGCTAACATCATAATATTCGCCTCAGCTTCCTCCTTGAGCTCAGTTTGTCTAACTTTTCTGAAACAAACAATATATAAAGAACATTAGCTTTCTTTGTAGAACTGAGCAAACATTTGAGATAATTTCTTCCTTACCTTAATGCATAAATACATTTTGCTTAATGCATAAATATAATTTGTGTTTTCCTCAAATAACTGCTTGTTTTTTATACTTGAGATTTTGGTGTTGCATGCACCAGCTGAACTCACAGCAGCCCCACATATTTGCTGTTAAGAAACCACACGGTTCCTGTGTGGTGGTCCCTGATGTGAGTGCATGGCAAGAACAGATCTTACAAGAAAACCACTGCAGGTGTTGGCAGTTTGGGGGTTTCAGTTTCAAGATCAGCATAAATAATAAATACTGGGCCACAAACTGATTTGCAAACGTTGTTAACCTTACTGACATTTTATGTTCCGTCTCAGCATTTTCTTTCCTCTGTTCCCATGACAACAAACCCAAATATTTTGTTTTGACGTTTCACATTTTTCTGACTGTTACTATCTTGTAAAGATTTTGAGCAACACAGATAAAACAATGATCAATACAGTGCCCTTTCACCCAAACAAAATACAGATAGAGGTTGATATTTTTTAAAGTGAAGATACACACCAAAAATAGACAGTGCAAAGGTCAGCAGTAGCTTGTTTATCCTCAGTGCTCTGAAATGTTGTTACACAGAGCTGGACTTAAATACAGTAACTACAGCTGCATACCAGGGAACAAGCCTTTACGCTCACACACAACATGAAGGGGTGACGTTACATTGTTGGACAACATGCTCCAGTAAGCTAAAACTTCCTGACATCATTAAAGAAAGTGAACTGCCAGCTGCCATGAAAGCAGGTAAATCAATTAGTCTTGTCTCTTTTTGCATTTGAATTGTTGCTATTAGCTTCAGAGCCTCTATCTAAGATTAGCACACTCTGTAAATGTGGTAATTAAAAAAAAAAAAACTAAAAGCAGCATCCTCAGTGAACATTAGCATGTGCATCCGAACGGTGCGTTCCCATCAAAGCTGATCAGAGCCAGAGGCAATAAATACCAGTCACTACCACAGAGTCATGCTTTTTAAAACATTTTCCTATAGCACTCAAAAATCAGACAATAGCAGGAGTTAGTGGGTTTTCAACCAGTATAAAAGAGGCACAAAAGTATTGAAACTGTGATCCACTTCTAATGTTATTAAAAGATTAACGATTAAAAGCAACCAGTCATACAGCAGACTAGTGATAGCATGGATATGGACATGAAATTCTGGGTATAACATGATACTTACACCAGGTCTCACAAGATCTGGAGTCACAATTTTTTAAATAAAAAAAAACTGGGTAATAGGTCAGAGGAACATGTATTTGAAACCTATTCTTTTCATCAACTCTTGTATTTTACTTAACTGTCTTTATCATGAAAGACTATTCTTTAACTGAGACTGGTGACAAAGTTCCTCCCCAGAACATAACCATGTACAGTAATAGAGACAGTGGAACTCTGAGAAACATACCAGAGTGAGTCTGGTCTCACACTTAATACTGTATGTAAGTGTGTCAATGAACATTCATCATATTCTGGGTTCATTCTTTCACAGTCACAATATTTGCATTTAGCTGATCGACAGCAAAGCGTCACCATGCAGCTTTAAGAACATTTCTTGCATAAACTTCAAATGTAAACCATGAGCTAAGTGTTAATATGCAGCTATCTCCATGTGAAAAGTTTCACCTGGGTCATATTACATATTATAACCACAAGCTGTCAGCAAAACTAGTGGAATTTCCCTCTTGGTAAGTATGTCTCAGTTAAAAAGATTTTGTAGTTTTTAAACTAAAATATGTAAAGACGTGTACAAAAATGCCCTTCCTCTGATAGAAAGCTACATTGTTTTTGTCATCCAGACAAATAGGAGTTATTACTACCAACACTACTTTAAATAATACATTTAGTTAAATGTAATGTCTTAGGTTAGTTTGTTTGGTTTCTCAATAGGATGTGGGACATATGGAGACAGATGGGTCAGGAATTCCTGTAAAACCTTCAAAAGATTAAGAACATATATAGGTTAAGTAACATATATACATATACGTAACATATCCTATTGTGTTTATTTCATGCCAACTACATAACCATCTTTGTGTCATCAATTCATGAGAAATCCCCAAATCTCAAGTTCAACTCTAAATACCTTTCAGTGTTGCTTGTTTTCACTAGGTCTGTTTTTACCATGAAACCTTCAGGATCGACCTCAGCTTTGCCTTTGAAAAACAATAGCCATGAAATTGATTAAACTGACATTAGGAAAAGAAAATCACAAATGAACAGCTCAACTAGTTTAAACTTTAGAGCACCAAATACAAAAAAGATGCTAACTAGACTAGAGCATGTTTTCCTCCGGAAAAGTGTTGAGCTTATTTAGCTATTTATTTTTACGTAATTCCTCTCAAGAAATTTCATGACTCAAACCAGGAGGAAAGGCATGGACTGGCCCAGTTACTCAGCGTTCCAGGAAATTTGTCTGCTGGCACCAGCAAGCAGATTGTGTCAGATAAGTGCTACAACCCAGGGAGTGAGCTGACTCAAATGAAAAGATAGGGTCACTGGAGGAGGATGAGGAGGAGGAGAAGACATATTGCTAATGACGGAGGCGGCTAAGTTCACTGAAAAGTCTTGGCGAGCTCATAAATTCAATTCAGAGCTTTAATGTCTGAAGACTTCCATCCCTTGACCTTACAGCTCTCAATGAATTAACCATCTTCTCTGGTCAGCTACTGCAGCATTCCGTGAGATGACTAAAGAAAAATATGGGAAAAAGACAAATTCCCTGATCTGAGATGTGAGAAACTGCAGGGAAAAGCATCCCAGCTCTCAAAGGAATGCTGTGTGTTCTAAATTGGGTTGCGTTCTTCTAACCTTTCACCCCTTCTTTCCTTCTCTGCAGCATACTGTTGTAAAAAGCTTAAATATCTGTTATATCCAGTCAGAAAACATCCTGTGATACCAGCACCACAGTAAACCACAAGTTAAGCTTAATCTCAAATCAGATTGAATTATTCAATTTGTTCTAACCCAAAAAAGTTAACCTTGTCTTTGTTAAGCAGCCAAATGAGCTCAAAAATACCCTTCAGCTGTTTTATCACAGCTCAGAAACAAATGTCTCATTATGTGTGATCTCTGTAAACAAGTCCAGCTTCTATAAGTCACAAGGTCAGAGAGAAAGAAGAAAGGCACACATCCCCCTGGTTTGTCAAAATGACTAAACAGCCTTTAGTCTCTAAAATGTGATCAAATTTGACTGATGCATCAGTAAATTTGATAAGATCATTTTAAATTTCTTTTTCTAAACCATACAAAGACTGACTGGTGATGTAAATGATTTTTACTTGCAGTCTTAGTCTCAGGTGTCCACTGATGTTCAAGTGCTCAGTTTGGTCACTCCGGTCCAACACATACTGATTGAAACCAGATGCCCCTCTCTCTCCCCTACAGCACCAAACTCAAACCACCTGCAGGCCCATCTCCGTTAGGAATTTACAAAGATTAAATGCTGTCACTACAATAACCACATGTGGGCCTCTGAGACAAGCAAAGGTAGCTCCAATAGCAAAACACAGGATCCCAGTAAGAGATGTCAAACCAGAAGGCTTCAACCTATGTGTCGTCCAACTGTGCTATAGTCCAGCAGATTGGCTTAAATCACTGAATAAGTAGGGCTGTGTAGTTTAAACAAGAGATGGTAAAGATCATTCAGATGCAGGTAACGTTCATGCTGGCATTCGTGCATCATGGAAAGAGGCACGGCACGATTCTAACAAAGGATCAAGGTACATCCAAAAGATGAGGCCAAAGTTTTTTTTTCTACAGCTTAAATTTTGATTATTCGGTACATCAATGTCTAAAGTCTCCATGCATGTTCCTATGTGATAATGTCCACTTTTCATGTCTCAGTAGTGTTGACTTAGCCACAAATGCTTTAAGGAAGAAGAAGGGGATGGTGAAAGCTGCTAATCCAAAGACCTTCCCCTGGATTCACATTTTTTCATCTTATTACCATAGTTTCACTCATGATTTGTTAAAATGAGAAGATAAAAGCACATGTTTCGGGATTCAGTTAACCTATAATGTTAAGCAGATATATTCCAAAATACTGTACAAGACAGTTGCAAAGATTTTAATGATCAGGGTTTATCTGACACCGGTTTGAACCTGCCTCCAATGGCCCTTGGCTGGTTGAGCCAACTTATTATTATTATTATTATTATTATTTTCATTATTATTATTATTACTATTATTATTATTATTATTATTATTATTATTATTATTATTATTATTATTATTATTATTATATTTCTTTTCTTTTTGTCCCTAAATTAAAAATTGTTCATACCCAGTGTCTTCTTTTTTAATCAAACAACTTGCTCTTTTGTTTTTTCTTTGTCTGATATGTCTCTTTAATTCATTTATTTTTTCTTTTCCTTATTCCCCCACCCCATGTGGTTGTTAAATGTCCCATGTTCTGTCTTTTTATACTTGTTACACTTGCTATAACATAAAAAAGGTTATGGTTTAAACCTTGTGACCCTTTTCATGCCACCTGACAGAAAAGAGCAAAGCAAGGCTGCTGGTGGTAAGCTGTCAACCTTACTACCTTCCCAGGGAGATCTTGCATGTTATTGTTACTGTTGTCTACATCCCACCATCCGCTAACTGAAAGTTGGCTACAGAGACAGTATCGAATGATGCATGAGTTACAGCGCTCCTCCCCTGATGCCCTGGTTATTATAAGGGGACTTTAATCACTGCTGTCTTTCTTCTGCGCTGCCGTCTTTTAAACAGATGGTCAAATGTCCCACGAGAGGAACAAAGACAATTGACTTGTTTTATACGAACATCAAGGACAGTTTTGTTTCCTCTCCCCTTCCTCCACTTGGACAATCGGACCATAACCTTGTGCTACTGAGATCCAAGTATACACCGGTTGTGCAGAAGCAGCCAGTCACTTATAAGACTGTGTGCGTGTGGTCGGAGGAGGCGTGTGAGGCGCTAAAAGGGAGCTTCGAATGCACGGATTGGCCTGTGTTTTCAGAGGACAATAAGTCTTGTTTTATTAGTGTCTTGTTTTATGCTGTACTTTGTTGGGGTGGGAGCATCCCCTTGGAAGACAAAAATTGGATGAACAAACTGAATAAAAAGGCCAGCTCAGTGGTGGGGCTGCGCTTGGACTCTGTGGACATTATTGTGGACAAGAGGATGAGGACCAAACTAAGAACTGTTCTGTCTTTCACAGACCATCCTCTCCACAGTGTTCTAAGTGAATTTAAGAGCTCTTTTAGTGGGCGAATAGTGATGCCTCGGTGCTCAACTGAACGTTTAAGGAAGTCTTTTGTTCCTGCTGCTGTGCGCTTTTATAATGAGCACTTTTTATGATTTTCATTGTATTTGTATGTTTTAATGGTTGTGTTCTGTGTAGCAGAGTCTATTAATGTAGTGTTGATGTTTTTGTGTTAAGCGTCCTTGGCAATGTAGTTTCCCCCCTCGGGATTAATAAAGTTATCTTATCTTATCTTATTACCATCTCAGATTTTATAACCATGGATTATAAACTATACTAAGCTACTATGGAGCAAGCTGACAAACATGCCTATTGGATGTCTCTTGGTTAAACTAGGCTGCGTCATTGAAACGGACTGATTAACACAGATACAATCAGAGGATTATGTGACAGCAGACAAATGGGATGATGGAGAATCTGCTCCACTGCAGCCCACTGCAGGGACTCTAAAACTATCTATTTCTAGCTTTGTGATGAAATACTGTTGAAATGAGTAAGCATCCTTGACATTCTTGTTTGTGACAGTGTAAACAACAGATGTAAGTTTAGAAAGGTTGAAGCCAGAAACTATAAAGTAATCAACACACACACACACACACACACACACACACACACACACACACACACACACACACACTCACACACAAACACAGAGAGAGAGAGAAGGTCAAGCAACAAGCATCCAAAAAACCAACCCTTCTCATTACGTCGTTGTAGACATCCATGTTTTTTTCCGTTAATCTATCTTAAGATGTTGTCGTCATTGCTACATGCTGGACCAGTTCCAGAAATTATTATGTGAATGTGACCTGGATGTACACTGATCGAGCTAAGATCACCACTGAATGACCTGCACCAGGCTGATTGGAGAAGATAAACAGACTGTACGCTGGGATATATAATTAACCTGACTTCATTTTTGATATGATGGCAATTATTTGCTTTGTGATCTTCACCAGATCCCCTTACAGTCACACAGACACACGATTATGTCTACTTGTCTAACTCAATTCTCTAATGACCATCACAAGCCAGTATCACATGTAAGTAAAGGAATCTGAGCATTAAAGAGACATTCACTCTTTGCTTTGCTCCTTATCAGTCTTCTTCCCTCCATCTTTCTCCATCCTCTAAAAACAGAGGGGAGTCCAGCTTTGTTGGTACTTTTAAAACATGTTTAAAGTATTGGACATTCATTTGTAACTGAAGCTCATCCTTAGAGTGCAGAATCACCAGAGCATTTTAGGTGTTGCTGAAACAACCTTAATGTCACCTTTCACCCTCTAAAAGAGCTCCTGAGTCTTCTTCCAAAGGTTTGTTTTGAGACAAGACGTGACACAATTTATCATGAAGAAAAGAATGATGGCTTACAGTATACAGAGAAAACACTGACATCTAATTAGAGCTCCATACAGTAATTTGACTGTAATCTCTGTGTTTTATGGAGCAATACTTCTCAGAATATGCTCCTGCTTGTGTAAACAATTAAGAGCTGCGGATTCCCTGAGTCACAGTAAAACACATATGGGCAATTCAGATGGAAAGTATTTAGGAACAGTTTATGAAGACACTGTGGTGCCACTGTGTCTTCATGAGCCAGTCCCAGATGAGGGTTTAAGGTGACACACCTCAAAGATGTTAGATCAGTGGTTCCCCACATTGGTACTCTGGCAAAGATCACAGTGGGTGGTTACTATAACCAGATCTATTAAGGCATAATGGATTATTAAGTCTCTGAGCATGAAGCGCATCAAACATGCTGTCAGACAAAGATACATTGGCTGTGATGTGGACAAGTGTATTATGTGTGTTAGTGTGTTATGTCTAAAATAATTACTAATGGTCTACAACTTTGCGAAAAATACTTTCATACAAGCAGATGAATGAATCATCATGCAGTGCTCTTCAAGCCGGAAGACAAAGTTGGAAAAACGTCAAACCAGGAGCCGCAACAGCTGCTACTGCAGCATTGTGTCTGCATCTTTACGCATTTATGTATTATACGAACATGTTTCGCGGGGAAATTAAATCATTTTTTGCGGATGTTGGTTTGTACTTAGGAGTTATGAGTGTTTTATATCTGCATCTCACATAAAAAGACACAAAACACCACGAGCTATGAAGGTGAACGCGCCCATCAGCTGATACAGCATGGAAAGAGGTACCAAAAAAGACATTTCCTTATGAGTGAGCGCCCATAGGATGTGTCTGGGCTGGCAGGAGGGTCGCAACTTTTTATCGATACAAGCAGGGGACTTCCAGGAAAAAGTGTCTTTAGTCTAAATAATACATATACTGGAAACACAGGCGCCCCTGAGTCTGTCAGATTATTTCATGCGCAAAGATCCGCATGTTGAGACGTTACTTACCAAAAGCTGCGACTGCTGTCAAATTGACAGCACCACTCAACCCGAGCATCCTGCCTCACTCAGCGTGTCTTGTAGCTTCCACGGACTAAGCTCTGCTAAGCAGGGATCCTCAAAGAAGCAAAATTCGTTATATGACCATCAAGAGTCCAGAAGGCATTTCCTTCCCTTCAGCGCAATTCCACTGCGTGTCCGCTCCACTCAGAGGGAACGACAGATGCACAGACGAGTACGAGGGCGGGTAGAGTTGTAAGAAGTTCCACTTATTCACAGGATCTTATAACCTAAACAGAGGGGTTGGACTGCTAGTATTGGGTGGGTGGGGGGACTTAGTCCCAGAGATGGGACAAGACTAGAACAGAGCGGCCACACCTGACCATACTCATGAACATAAAGAAAGTCTGTGACAGATAACTGTCTTCAGAAGTCAAATTAATCAGGCAACTTAGAGTTTTCAACAGCAACATCATAACAGGAGAAAATGCCTTGCAGGTCTATCCATGTGGGAATTAAAACGTTTCCAAACTTAGTTTAGTTAAGTTGTTTTGAACAATTTAAGTAAAATCCAAAAACACCATATATCAGGGAGGCTGGTCTCAGACTTGTAGCATTCTCATGGGAATATAAATAGAATGGAAGGAGAGCTCAGCATGGTCTTATAAATATTTATATTTAATGTGAATAAGGGTAAAACTGTCAAAGCCTTTAAGTTTAGTGTGCCAGTCTGGGTAAATCCTTGTGAACATAAGCAAAAAAAAAAAAAAAAAAAAAAAAAAACTGCACTGAGGAAAGAAATAGAGCTGGTTTTATGTAAACATCAGCTTTGCTTTTCATGCTCCCTGATAAAATTAGTAAAATCACCCTTTGGCACTCAACCATTCATGGAAGTCTGTCCCAAGGGTCCGTGTTCACACACCAGCTGTGGTTTAGTGTTGAGAGTTGGGGTCAGACACAGCTATATATCAAAAACAGGCCTGAAAACTCAACATTTGCATTAGAAACCTTTGAAAGATGTTTTTTTTATCTGTCAGCTGGAGAATAGTTCCCACTTTCACATAAAACTCTAAACATTTTAAAATTAAAACCTATTTTATTATTTTTACAGTTTTAAGCAAGCAGCATGAAACCATTAAATCACTGAAATGCAAAAACTAAAGTTTTTTCTTTTAGCCACAAATGATTGTTAATGTATGATGTTTGCATAGGAATGCAGTCAATGATTGCTCTGATTCTTGTGGCTGTTATATTTCAGGTAAAAGATGTTAGATTAAATTTCAGCTGTAACTAACATATTCTTGAAAAAACATTAAGTCTATTGGTGACATATTGAAACCTAAAGACGTCCTCAGAACGAAAGCCTGTCTGTAAGATGCAGCACTTCACATGTATTGAGAGTTACTGGTTTGAATTTGCAAAAACATTCAGACCAGGTTGCAAACAGTCTGAAATCTGTTGCCAGATCCAGAAGACAAAACAGCTGAAAAGAGTTCACAAAAGTCCAGGTGAGATTATTAAAGGATCATTCCAGGGAAAGTGGTTGACAGTATTCATTCACTGCACCTGGAGTGAGATACTTACAATAATCCATGCAAGTGTAGTGTTACAGTATAATGCAGAAAACAGTCATCTTGTAGAGCATTTACTCGGAGTGAGAAGGTTAACTTATATAGCACTACTTGAGTATTTAGTTTTTTTTTCTATAATCCTATAATGAAGACTTACCCCTCAAATGCCTACAGATACCTGAGTAGCCTCTGCTCACTTGACAGGCAACCATTCTGGGATAAGTTGCAGGCACCAGATTTATAAAATCAACTGGGAAAATATAGTGCACACACCACACATTTATATGTTGTGTTTCCTTGATTACTTATCATATTGGTTGGCCATTACTTTTCTGATCATGCATACAATCTTTCTTAGATACTTTCCCAGCAGTTGCAGTGTGGTCAGCTTAAAACACTATTCTTTCATTCTTACACTTGAATTAGTAGGAAATCATCCTTTCTCTGTGCTTTCCAATAAAGGTTTTTGGTAAAAACAAGGACTTAATTTGGCTCAGGTCTGAATTAGGCTTTAGTAGTAATCAACACTTAGCTTTAACGTTGTTGGATGATCATGCTTATGCATGACAAAAACAATGTTGGAAACCAGAAAACAAAAAAAATTGCTGTGCATCCACCTCAACCTCCTTCCTATGGACTATGTAATCTACACCAGGGATTCTCAGCAGTTGTAAGATTATATCTGGGTATCAGCAGATGGCTGTGAATAAAAGTCTAAATCAGATTAAAAAAATAACAGATTCCATAAAGGGGAATAATTGAAACATGACATCATCAGAACAAGTGATATGATATGAATTAAAATAGATTTTATTGATTGTCTTTGGTGGCTTCACAGCGTTGTGATTAGCACTGTAGCTTTGTAGCAAGAATGCTCCTGGTTTGTGCTTCTCTGGCTTCCTCCCACAGTCCAAAATGCACATTAATTTGACATTTCTAAATAGCCCTGAGTGTGAGTGGTTGCTTGTCTCTTTATGTTGGCTCTGTGATAGACTGACAATCTGTTCAGGGTGTACTCTGCCTCTCGCCTGATACCAGCTGGAACTGACTCCAGAAAAGGGGGAAGAGTCGATTTGCTGCGCTTACCACAGCCACTTTGTGTGCTATTGCAGAATGTAAATGTGTTGTTGTTAAAGAAAATAACTGTGTGTAAACTGTACCTTTAGCAAGTGAATACTATTTAGCAGATTTACCTCAAAACCACAATTTCAAAGACCTCACACCTGAAGTCTGCTATTAATGTTCGCTTTTTGTTGTATTGAACTTACTTTTCAGCCCTTTTAATTAATTTGCTGTTAGTGCCTCCCAGGTTTTCCCCTCTTTCTGCAATATTAGACTCAGTCATTTGACCCACAGAAATAATCACACCTGCACACCATGTCCCTTTTCATAAGGATAACACAGTAATACAGATATCCCTCTCCATGTCTGCTTCTAAATATTATGACCTTTTAATATTCAGAGAACTACAAACATGAGGAATAATGAATTATTTAGTATGCATACAGAACATCCTCTTATAGCCTAGGAGAATATATGGGGCCTGCACATCATATACAAACAGCAAATGCAACACATACACACTTTTAATGTAAACAAATACACACTTCTGCCTCAGACAGGATCTCAGGAACACCCAACAAATGAAACAGTTTATGAGAGTCTTCCTGTCTTCAGCCCTGCAGACATCCCTTACTGAGACTCAGGAAGACTCTGATTAGTTTCAATGCACAACATGCCCCTCCCCACCCATCTACTCCCCTCCCCACCCATCTACTCCCCTCCCTCATTCTCTTGCCTGAGCCCATTCATGCGCTTTTCCCCCAGGTAACGATGTATAGAGAGTGCACTAATGATAATCCATGTTTTCTTTTTTGATCCATACATAGGTTCCTCCCTGCCCTGCCCTTTATTTTGACATGCTGTTTTCCTCTCTGGCTCTAGCTCTGGGAGTCTATGCTAATGTATTTTTCTTCTCTCTATCACTTTAAATGTTTCAGGACACACAGACAGGAAGAGAACATTAAGATAGTACAGGACAATGAGGCTCACTGCCTCCTTAAGGTATCTTCATTCAATTACACTGATACTTTCACTGAAAAGGAAACTCAGAAAAACATTCATATTACGAAATCGCAGTTTGTACAGCCCACTTTTGAAGCTCCACTTAGATAATCAAGACAAATTCTGCGTGCCAGACAGTGTATATCTCTTTAAGTGATCTAAACTATGATGGTTTATAAATTTAAACAGACAGTATTTTTGTGCAGATGAAGTTGATAATTGAGTCATGACAAGCCTCTGCTCCCCTAACAGTCCTTCTGTTTCACTGAAATCTGTTTACAGCAAGGATGTAAGGAATCTGTAATGTATACATAGGGATAGTGCTGGTGCATGAGTGAAAGCTCACAGTAAATATATACTATGCATGGTATTCTCTGTTATTGCACTAGATACAGTACATACTTGATACCTGGACAAAATTTAAGCCTTCAAAGAGGATTCCACTGGTTCATTCTCCAAAAAATGCAGTGGATTGATTGACTATAATATGTAATATTCCCCTCAGGTATGTGTTAAAATGTAAATGTTCTAAATGCAACATCCCAAACACAAAACAATAGTCACACAGTTTGACTACTAGGTGAATAGTTGAATATTTAACTGTTCAAAAAACAGATATTTCCCTTAGGAAACGTGGAGACCAAAACAGAGTGAAACAAAAAAAAAAAGCAAATATTGTACTCATGAATTTAAATAAATAATGCTGCCCTGTGTTTGTCAGATGCATAAGAATTGTTTGCATCCAGTTTAATAATTAAATTACTCAATAAGTATGGGTTTTGATTACAGGTTCATCTTTTGTTTCCCAGTTCGATATTCACTGCAGAAAAGATAGGCAGATATTTCATATGATAAAGCTGTAGAATTTAGTTATGGGTTTAGTGCAATACCATCGATGGTCCCTAGGGTGTGGTTCCAAAACATCTCTAATGTAATTCCATTCATTCCCTCTCAAAAAATGAATAGGTTTATCCTATAAATCCTAGAGTGTCATTAGCTAAATTCACTCCCTCCGATCAGTACAGTGTCTTTAAAAGTAGTTTAATTCTTTCATGAGATTTTCTTCTTCTCAAAACATACCCATGTGAGGTTTGTGCATGCTTGGAAATAAACGTTGTATTTAAGTTCAGAAAATATGCAACCCATAGTGGTGGTGAGTCAGTGCATGTAAAAAGAATGTATTTTATCCCTAACATGATCCTTTCTAACCTTTACAAGACCGGTTAGTTTAAATAATTCTGCAGAACTACTATTTTAAGCCCTGTAAGTGAGATAAGTGTTAGTCTCAATCTCACATTTTAAGAAGTGTAAAAAAATGCTACTTAGCTCCACCCTCCTGCCTTCTTGTGAAGACTTCGTGGTTTGATTACAACAAACAAACACTTTTACAAGACTTGTTTCCACGCAAAACATAAATATTTCTCATTTGTGTTTTTGAGCCAAAAAAAAAAAAAAGAGAGAAAAAGGCATTTACACAACAGTGGCGAAAACACAAAGAGGACCAGAAATGATGTAGTGCGCATGCCAGGCCTCTAGTGGAAAGTTAATCTGAAAGTGAATTTTGCAGTGACACACACAGGTGTGCACATCATCCTCATAAGACCTCAAAACACAACACAACACACAGTTATGTGGCACATGTGACTATACTTTTCCACAAGCAGGTTTTGCTTCAATTCCCCTTTTTTGTAGAAATGTGGTCACTTGTGTTTTTTCAGAAAGCCAAGATAATGCCAAACCCACGGCTTCAAAACTGCAGTTCACACACTAGTTGGTGGCACAACACCACAACATAATTTATTTACCCACCATGAACTATCCAGACATACTTTAAGGCTTAAAAGGACATTGAAAAAACAAACAAAAACAGGATTTTCTGAAAACCTTCCATGTAAAACATTTGTTTCAGCTGCTTAAAAAAAAAAAACAACAGACTAAATAAAATCAGTTTGAAGGAATAAACCTTTTGACTTAAGTTTTAGAAAAATAAGGGACTCAAACCAGTTTTTGACCTACAGATGCAGCTGCTAACAAATGCCTTTCCCAGTCAAATGCTACCCATTTCCAGCTAATTTCAGGCATAAAACTTGTAGAAAAATCAGCTGATAGATGAGTGATACATATATTAAACTGATACATCTGTCCTGAGTGGCAGTATTTGCATTTGCAACAGATTATAACTGTTTGCAAAAATACAAACTGAATATAGGGTTGTATCAATGCAAAGATTCTAAAACAGGATGTTTACAACCAGAAGACACCACAGCTCCCAGGTCTATTTTCGAGGGTTGACTCTGCAGTCAGAAACCTAAAGGCACACAGCTCATAGCTATAAAAGGATATGTTTGCTTGGTACAGTTGTACAGGATGCCTATAAGTGACTTCAACAAACAGTGAGGGTCCTGACAGTAAAAGATAAGACTACTTTATCAATGTGGATTTCTATTGGTAGCTGCCACACAGTTGGTTGCTTGTGAGCGTGACTTAGCAAAACCACTGAGGATGAACTTGAAGGGGAAAGTGAGTCCTGTGACAGCTCAATGTAGAAAAAAAGCAGATCCATCCGTTCTGATTCCATTTTGATGAGAACAGCTTTTGACAATGCTATTAACTCTAACATTAACCAGCCCAAAGAAAGCAAACAGAAACATGTTGAGTAAAACAGGCCACTATGATCCTAACTCCTGCTCGCTCACATATTCATGGTTTTTACTTTGCTCTATTTGTCTATAACAATAATAATGCAGTCACTTCAAAGACAGAAATACATATTAACTTTTCAGGAACGTCCCAGACTGTAAAGATAAGAAAGTTAGATGAGAATATCTTAGTCAACACATTCAGTGAATAAGTTTAAGCTGATCAGTCTTCTCTAATCAAATGAACCTCTGTTGTTTGAATAGGAACATATGAGTATAAATTAGCACACTTTCTTCAAAGTGGCCCTGCCATCACCCCCTGGGCAGGGGAAAACAACAGTCTGACACATGTGGGCAGCAATTAGGAGTCTCTTCAATCTCCTCCCTCTGAGGGCCTGACAGTACCTGGAGCTTCAATTCACAGAAGACCAGCAGAAGGTCAGGACCCTCTGACTCTGTCAACACTTTGGTAGTTTCAGTTACACCCCGACCACTGTTTCTCTGTCTCACTTCCAGACACAGTGGACTTCCCTCACCTCTGTTATAGTGATGGTTAATCCATCTCTGCCGAATATTTTCAGCCAACAATGAAATTCCGGTTTTGAACTACTGCAACTTTCTTCACTTAAACCATTGCAGTCTCCCTCCATAATATGTAACAGATACATTCAGCTCAAAATGTCCCATAGCAAAGGCTCATAAGTTGTAAAACTCTGGTTACAAAATCCTTACATGCCTACTTTTTGTATTATGCAAAACTCTCGCACATGATCAAAAAGTTTAAAGTGCAAATGTAACATGCTTATTCATTTTCACCATGTGAAACTGTAAAATTCAAAACTACTTATACAGATGTGCAGTAGGACAAAGTGGATGGTGGCATAAAGAACCAAGTTTGTCAGACCTAATATTCACCAACTTTTCTCATGGGTCATCAGTTGTGGTTAGTTTGGGTTTGGCATAGAGTAAGTAGTAAAGCTCATATATAAGTTAAACGGGGTTACAGGTCTATAAGTTTGCATTAAATCCCCCAGACAGCCTATACAAAACAACAGGCAATGAAAAATTTTTTAAGATACTGCTGTGTTTTGGACATGAGGATATCTATTGCCTTTTTGTTTTTGTGAAGATGAGTTAAAACCTCATTAAAACACAAACGAAGGCCATGTTTAGCATCATTATTGTCATATTTATGCTTAAGTGTTGAGAAATCCCAGAAAAAATCAGATCCAAACAGTGCTTGGGTTTGCATAATCACACTTGAGATTGTATTCTTTGTTTAAAACTTCTTCATAAAGATGCTTGTTTTTCTTTTTTAAATTTCTACAGCATCTAAGTTCATTTGTATTACCAAAGAAAAGAGTGAAAAGCAATACAGGTCCTCATCACATAGCTGCTTGCTCTGAATTCACAGGAGTTGGTTGTTCTAAAAATATATGGGCTCAAAATTCTCTGCAGTTCTTAAATGCAGCCCTTTTATGAAATGACTTCAAAATCCTACTTATTGTGCATGTCTAAAAATCGCTGATGTTTGCATTATGATTGTGGATGTGCTATTAAGCTGACAGCATTAAGCTCAAAGCCTCATGGTGATTCTTACATGCCTGTCTTTCTTCCTGCATCTGATGACAAGCGCATTGTTTGGAAGTGGAGTCAAAAGTTTGAGGCTATTATACTTCTGTCTTATTTGTTCTTTGACTCTTACTGCTTAACAATGACAGGAATGTGATTTCTATCACTTTGTCCCCAGACCCTGGTGTCAGTATACAGGAAATGGGGCTTCACTGGATTGTTTATATGGTATGGTCCAACAGCATTTCATACTGGGAGGCTTCACTTGTAAACAGTAAACTGATATGATAACGTTACTCTTTTGCTTCAGTGAACAGAAATTCATGCATACTTACTAAAAAAGGATGTAGACATGTGAGCACATGCATGCACAGTTGTTTCTAGCATTACGTTCTGGGCATGTCGGACAGCCATTGTGACTGAAGGATGTCGTATCCAGCACAGAGTTAAGTCATTTATTGGCACGGCATCTGACATGAGAGCATAACAGGCACAGGAGGAGACAAGGGAGGAAGGAGATTCTAAAAGTTATGTTCACAATTTAACACAAGAAAGAGTTGTCCACGTTTGATGCAGCATGTGCCCTCACATTTCAAAAAGGCAGACAGCAGCTTTGCAGGAGCCCACCCACAAAGTGGAGACAGACCACTTCTCAATAAAAAGAGCCTGAGATAAGAAACATAAAGAATTCAGTTTAACCGTGTATCATTTTGTTGTACAGGTCTTTGGAAAGCATTAGTATGACGCCTTCCCCTTGTTTTAATGTGGAATATTTGACTTTTAAAAAGATAAAAAAAATAATAATTAATAACATATTAAACATAAGGGAGCTATAAGTTTACACTATTAGTAATAGGTGTGCTTTCCCATGTAATGTTTAATACCAGACTATATAGAAATGGTTGATTTACTTTTGTCCTAAATATTTTACAGTTCGTTAAGCAGTATTAGATAAAAAGGCTAAAACTTCAAAATGATTGATAGGTTTGCAATTTTCAAATAAGTACTGTTGAATTTTACAATACACAAATCATCATATAAAACAAATTTAATCAAATTAGAGACCAATAATTAGATTGTAAAATTTATTCAAGGTGATTCTGATACTAATTAATGTATTACATGATTAAAATGCATTTTCCACTATTACTCTCCAGCTCCAAATGCCATGCTCACTTGTAACTGCAGATAAGGCAGATTGGCAGAGGCCGACTGTCAAACTGGAGGCTTTAAAAACACCAGTTTAGAAACAAATGTGGGACATCATACCATCACTGCCATGTGTCACAACAGGGAATTTTCACTACAGGGTTATTGTGGTCCAAAATATTTACTGCAATCACATTATTTCAACATTAATTTAAATAAACAAAAAAACAAACAAATAAATAAATAAATAGGATATTGAAAACCAATATGCTGGACAAATTCAACTTATTTATTTATTTATTTATTTATTTATTCCCCTTTTGGCATTCTATTATTTCATGGCGACTGAACTGCATTCAAAATAGGAAGCAAGGAAGTTTAAAAATTGTATAAATATCAACTCTGAACCATACTAATAATAATGAATTATATTTATATTGTACTTCTATGCTGACAGCACTCTAAGAGCTTACAATGAATTTATTCACTCCACATTCATACATGGTGGTGGTAGCCACAGCTGCACTGGAACAGACTGATGGAAACATGGCAGCCACAGCAGTGATGCCAGCAGGCAAAGAGGGTGAAGTCTTGCCCAAGCACAGTCTGACAGACTGATTAGGATGAAGCAGGATGCAAACCATGAATCTTCCATTTATTGGACAACCTGCTCTACCACCCAAGCCAATGTCCCCCCCTTGAGAAAAGCCATAAAACTATAAATGTGAAAAAGGAAGAAACTGAAAACAATACATGTTAGAATAAAATATCTAGTGGAGACATGTTTTGAAACAACTGCAAAACTGAAAATTAAAAGTTTCTAAAATACTAAAATGCAAAATATGGAGATACAGTTACTAAAATATCCAAACACAACAGAACATAAAACTTATTAAAAACAAAGACACATGCATATATTTAAGCAGCATGACTGAACTTATTTAGGATCCATCTTGCATCCTGTCTCTTCTCTCAGCCCTCTCCAGCCACTAAAGGTCAATCAAATGTTGACTCTTTTCTTATCTTTTGCTCTGTCACTTGTTGTAGAAAAATTACCAACAGTCTGGATTGAGTAAAAGTATATAAGGTTTATTACAGGAGAAGTATTGAATGCAGAATTACTGGCAAGTAATTGAGAGGGGTCGTCCCGACTCGCGTGAAGTTGAGAGAGACTCTGGTGAGGCAAGAGGAAAAACAATTGATATACATTTCTGTATGAAGAATCCTCCTTTCTGAAGACCTTGGGTGGACACAAAACTCAAAGAGCTGGCGTCAAAACAACCTCACATAGTTGTATCTCCACCAAAACCAGTCTGACTAAGGGTCTGGGGCAGGACCAGATAAAGGTCATCTTACCCTTGTAGTGAACTTTTAACAGAGCATGTACATGAAGAGAATAAACCTTAAAAGTGAATAAAAGCATGATGAGTAAAAATGTATAATGTAAAAAGTGTAATATAGTAACAATCAGTGTAAATACAATTTATATGTGAATATAGTAAAGGAAGTAATTATAGGTGTGATTATAATATTATATATAGAGCATAATAAGTAAAATTTCTTCCACACACTTTCTCTCTTTTATCCATTCTTCCTCCAATAATACATTCTTGCATTTCTTTCCTGAATCAGCCATGTGTGCATGGCGTGTGATGCGATGCCAACAAGCAAAAAGCAGCTGTCACATGATGCTTCGGGATGGAAAAATAAATGGTAAAGCTTGGTTTCTAAGCCTTGGGATGCTGCAGGGCAACAACAGCTCTAGGAAATGAATGTCGTGTGTCATCAAAAACTGTCAGAAGCACAGAGTTTTAAGGTTGGAAACATTTCTAGTGATGCTTTAAACCATAAATTGTGTTTTGTCTGATCACAAACAGCATTCTTGCAGCATTTTTTGTTAAAAAAAAATAAATAAATAAATCAACATCTTTGTTAATTGTAAAATGTTTTTGTTTGGTTTCTGTGTATTCCATAAATTTATCTTTCTGATAGGTTATAAAACATCTAAAATATGTTACATTTTTATAAAAATGTATTGTTTTCTCATGATTTTGTTTGCTTTTTTCTCTTTGGTTGTTTTGTCTGATGCTTTTCTACTTTTTTTTTTTTTTACCTGACGATTCAGTGCTGGTCATTTTCTTTTTATTTCTCACACATCAGTGGAATAAAACATTTTAGAGTTCATCTAAGATGGATTCGACTTTTCTAAAGTTAAAGCCACTTGGAACAAAACATTTATTTATGCTTCTGTAAAGTCAGCCTTTCTTTTTATCGCATTTTTTTCCCAACATTTTGCTATCAGCTTGAACAAATTTCACTTCATCATAAGAAGCTATACAATTCTCTTTAATTTTTAAAGAAAACAACAAAATGAATTTATTGTGCCTTTAAACAAGTTCCCATGCTTTTAATTATATTGTTAGGACTAATAAAATTATGTTTGACTTTTATAAGAAGTAATAAGATTTGTTATTTTGTAAAAAGAACAATAAAAAAGGTGTTTTTACCTATAATGTCATGCAGTAGCATATGCTTCCGCTCTCTTGTGTTGTAACTCCTGAACGGTGAGTTTATTGTGTTTTCCCTCATATGGCTTCAGTGTAATACTACACTTACAGTTTAAAGTTTATACGGTTTGCTTCTGGCTTTTATTACATGTTATTTTGCTGGCTCGGACCATTTGGATGAGAGGCTATTCAAATTACAGGCAAAATGTTGTTTACTAGTCAGTTGCCAGAAATGGCAATGGTGAACATTGTCAGCAAAATTCATAGCACGCCCACATCAGGAACATGACACCTCATGTAGCAAAAAAGAAGCAGTAAATTAGAGATCTTGTGACAGTCTGAGTTGAATATTGTGTCAATCAAATCATAGAAAGGGATTTTCTACGGCAGTTTACTTTTTGTTTTTGAATTCCTGTGTCATAACTTTGAGCAACTTAAGTTTTGACAGACCTGGCTGTGGTCATGGCAACAGGTCTCCAGTAATGAATTCAGGGAGTGAAGAGGGCACAACCACTCCAGTTCAGGCCCTCGGGGGTCACATCTCCTCAGGTATATTCTGTGCTACTCAGTGGGAATATCTTGTATGTGTGTGGTTGAATGCATGATCAAGGTGTTTGACCCTTCTATGCTTGACCTCCCACTGTGTAGCCAGATGATGACTGAGATCATGGGGTCTCCATGCCCCCTCATCACGTTCACTTTCACTTGACTTTTTGAGCCAGCGAATTGCATGTTTTGGGGCGAGCATAGTTTGGCCTTTGACCACAAGTAGAGAGCAGCCATGAGAAGTCATCTGGTCAAGATTATCTGCAGCCTAAATCTGCATTTTTTTAGTTTTTGTTTTTTACTTTTCAGGTACTTTTGGTTTTCATTGGTAAATGAAGCATTAAAAGCTTAAGCTTGGAGTCATTTTCATGAATATTTTTTAAATATTAAATGACTATAAGTTGACAGCTCTGCAATGTATTTTTGGCTCCTATTTTTCTATTTGTCTGTTTTTTCCATTCTGGGTCAAAAAACCCAAGATCACCACATTTTTTACTTAGAATCACCCTGTCGTTAAACTGTGCTAAACTTGCTTTGCCTTGGGAACTAGAAAACGGTACTTACAGAGTAAAACATAGTGGAACGGGGAAGCTGGAGTTCCCAAAAAGAACCCATACATACACGGGGAGAACATTCAAACTCCACACAGAAAGGTCACTGTTCGAACAGTCCCTCGGCCAAGGCTTGAACCAGCGACCTTCTTGCTTTGAGGCCACGATGCTAACTACTACACCACTGTGCATCATAATTATCACCAAGAATTCTAATTTAACATAAAAAACAAAGAAAAAGGAAAAGGAAAGAACAGATAGCTTTACTTGGGTTTATTCATCAATAACTTGCAGGTATTGCTACAGAATAAATTTCCTTCTGGTGTATAAGTGTAAAATGGAAGCACTTTACTTTAAAATTGTTCATGGTGGAAGTACAGTATTAAAAAATATGCATTCATTTACTTTTTTGTTTTGCCTTCAAGAGGGCAGGGTTTCTTTGAGTCACTCCATTGCCTCTGATGAGAAAATAAAGCAAATGCTGAGGTCAGCTGTGCTGCTTATTCATCAGCTGTTGTCTGGATGATTCATGTGTGTCTCCTGTCAAGACAAGTTTCCATCACACTAACAATGGAAGCTTCTATTTAACACAGAAGTAAATGAGTGGCTGAGTTTTCACTGTGTAAAGTGTAAATGTGTGAGTGTATATGCAGATGTAGACTCAGTCACAAGTTTGTCTGTACGATAAGCGTGTGTGTGTGTATTTGTGTGTGCATATGTGTGTATGTGTGTGTGTGTGTGTATCTTACACTCTCTGGCAGGGTCCTATTGTTCAAGACTTCCTGCAGAAACCGAGCAAGGTGACCAGAGGAAAGGGAGGATCACACAGATTCAGAAGTTAAGGAATTTTAAAAAAAAGATTTCATTCATTTTTGGTTTAAAATTTGTTAATTAAATCCAACTGACAATATCAATATATAAATTTTGAATTTCATGCCAGCAATACATTTCTAAATTATCGGGTAAAACATCTTAAGTTAAAAATCGAGCTTCTATAACAGGATGAGGGTACATTTGCAAGCATAGCATGGGTAACTTGCACATCTATGAAGGCAGCATTAATGCTGAACAATGTTTTCAGGTTTTGAATTAAATTTACAGTATGTGTTGCCATCCAGGATGCTCTTTTTTAGAGAGAGAGAGAAAATCTTACTAATGTCATTAAGACGATACTTAACCACATTCTGCTCTTATTACAACAACGTGGCTCTACAAGAGCATAGTTATTAAAGTCAAGGTCTTTAATCTGGGCCTGTCATCTACTGAAATATTTGGTACATTAAGAAGTTATAGAAAGATGGGAAAACCTTCAACTACTGAACAAGTAAAATCCTATATCAACTAAAAATGAATATACACATTAATTAGTTTCCTTAGTTTCCAGTTACTATGTTGTTAAAACAAATTCCAAATATACACATATGTTTGATTTTGAAGCAAGCATTTCCTGGCATTCTGTATTATTGCACATTTCACAGTGTTACAACTCTTTGGGAAACAACTCTTCAGAAATAAATCTCTGATCACATTATCAGAGCATGTATAAGTCCAGATTTGACAGCCTTAATTTCATGCAGTTTTAGTCAGACTGGTGTGTTTACACATTTACCAGCTGCAATACATTACAGTGACATTAGCTTTTGTTGGGAGGGGTGTTTATGGCTAACTAGATGATATTTATTTTCTTGTAGCTAAGTTTTTGTCTCCACTGGATCTTGGGGAGAAGCTGCTATTATTCACTATGTTCCCAGAATAATTGTTTGCCAAGTCCATCTGAGTTTCTCTGCTGAATCTGTAAAATATGGTCTGGTTGTTGAATATGTAAAGTGAAAAATAAAAGAAAATAGGAGAGAAAAGAAAAGACTGCTTCAGTGATGAAGGCTACAAGGTGAGAACAACCATTATCACGTGGCAATGGGCCTTCATAAAGCTTCAGATTTTGGGTGATTAATTATTTTTGTTCCATGCAACTTTCACATTCAGCAGTCCTAAAATGACTGGAAAACAGACATCACAACTTCTTGATACAAGACCTAACTTTAGCTTTCCTAGCAAGTCAAAAATGGTTAAACAAGATTAGTCAAACATGTTAAAGTTCTTCTTTTTAGTGTCATGTTTTCTGTTTCTGACAGATCCTGAAAACAACGCCCTCATTCAGCCAAATGCATGTAATAAAAGACTTCCTTGGTCCACTGACTGATAAGTCTCCCAGATACAGAGCCTTCACTACATGTATTCAAGCCTTTTCTGTGCAGTTAAGTTCCTGTTTGGTCAGTATAGGCTGTAGATGTATTACCTCATTGTTATGTTTATTGTTCATGTCATTGTGAATGGGGCAAAAGCAAAGCACTTCCAGTAATTGTGCAGACTTGGAGCAGATGTTCGTGCGTAGATTATTTTGTAGTTTTCAGCTGTGTCACCTCAATATTCTTGGTCCTCTGCTTTCCTTTTCTTTTTTAATTCTTGCTGGATGGCATGCAGCCTTATCTTCCCCATCGGGCCTTGAAGCCAGCACGTCCTTGGAAGTGCTGCTATCATGATCGCCCTGCAATTTGCACAGAGCTTCTGTTTCATTTGCTTCTCAAGTTCACACAAACCCAAAACAGAGAAACAACACCAACCTCAGAGAATTTGCAGACATGACCTTTTATCATCCAATTGTTTCCACACAGTTATGCCTCTCATCCTATCTGGTTTCTTGTTATTGTAACAAACTGCAAGAAAACTGATAGGATCTCTACGTTCAAGCCTTTCCCATATGATCCCAAAATTATGATTCTGCTTTTTCTCAGCCTTCAAGGAAACACTGAAGCTTTTGAATAACACAAGCTATTGAATATAATTATATTTTCTCAGCCATTATTCTCCAGTAAGATGCTGTGTGTGTGTCTGTGTGTGCGTGTGTGTGTGTGTGTGTGTGTGTGTGTGTGTGTGTGTGTGTGTGTGTGTGTGTGTGTGTGTGTGTGTGTGTGTAGGCAGCTGACAGATTCTATAATTCACTTACCGAAGTGCAAATGTAAAGTGACTTCCCTGGTTCTCTCTGTAGGGATGTTGTCTTAAACGAGTGTGCACAAATGTGTATGTGAGTACATTCATGTGCATTTATATGGGAGGGTTACTAAGGGTCACCCTTACGTCCACTTCAGAGACAGGAAATGGCTCCAATATGGGCCTGAGTGAGGCTTCCTTTAAAGCCCTGGGGAGTGATTTGGTCTCCATGTCAGGACCAGGACTCCAAGATCAGTGAACAAAAATGTACAAAGTGAAAAATACAGATGTTTTGTTCTAGGCATTTGTAACCAGAGATTTCTGGTAGACTTTAAAGGGATGCAAAGGTTTATTAAGAGTGTCACTGGGGCAGAAGATGAGGAGTTGATATGTCAAAAAACATTTATGTCCAAGTTTTTATTAACATATCTAAAACTTTAATTTCATGTTTATTTTATAACTTTTTTTTTTTTTACTTGAATATCAAGTCACTAGTCACTAGTGTTTCCACCTGTTCACATTCTTAAGCACCAGGATATTTTGTTGTTAGACATTTTCCAGATGTAATCATCTAATGCTTGTACATCTTGTCATCTTGGACTGAGTGCAAATATTCTACATAGATGGTCAGTGTTAGGCAACTGTCTTTGCTCGGATGCTTGTGGAGATTGTTGTTTACACAAAGCATATTTTCAGTCATCTGGAGAATTATCTGTCCTAGCAATTTTAATGACTCTTTCTTGTCAGAGAAGCATACACTTCAACTTGCAGGCTGTTTCTACTATACAAATAAAGGAGAAGTGTTTTTGTGTATGATGAAAACACATCACATGTTTATAATGTGCTGCAATCAGGAGTAAATCACAGCTGCTATCAGGTGAGAGGCAGGGTACACCCTGAACAGGTTGTTAATCCTTCACAGGGCCTGGACACCAAATGTTTCTTACTTAACTTGGGCAGTATGAAGATAAAACAAATGTCTTACTGTCAGTGTCAATCAGACATTTAAGAGTATATCTGCAAATGAATCATCATTGATGTTCCCCTCAAAATGATCAAGTGATTCTACATAATTACAAACATACAGTAGCTGAAAAAGCAGTGTACCCTCACTCAATTACATCACAGTGTAGGAAATATTACTGATATAAAGTGAATGTTATAAAATGGTTAATTTTCAATAATGTCTGTAGGTACTCCAGTCTCAGTGGTTGTGATGAGCCAGTAATAGATGATTAAGCAAAGGAAGAAGGTAAGGCAGTCATATTTTTAACAGTAGTCTGCCACCTTGTGTTGACAGTCTGTGTTACATAATGTACTCAAATTCATTGTATGTGCAAACTTACTTGGCAATAAAGTCCCATTCTAATTCTGAAATGCCCTATTTTATTTTAATAATATTAAAGTAATCATTTCTGGTAGAGCATTTCAGGATTATAATTCAGATATATAATAATCATTCATTGTATATATTATAAACATTGGCTACAACATAACATAAGAGACATAAACGTCTCTCAGCTAAATCTGGCAGGTTAAATCAGGGTTCATTTATGTAACGACAAATGTTTAAAATAAAACATAATCAAGCTTGGGTTTGTGTTGTTGTTAGTATTTGCCTTGCAATTTTTGTAAATGCCATTTTTTTTCATTAAAAAATACCCTGCTGTACATGTGCACACATGTAGGCTATGCCATTAAAACCATCGACCTGCAGAAATAGGTGTTTTCTGTTGTTTTGTACCGCTGCGTTTCTGAAATGTCTTTTTTCTGATTTATTGTTGTATGTATTATTATTATTATTATTATTATTATTATTATTATTATTATTATTATTATTATTATTATTATTATTTCCTTCACCCCACACTTTAATGCATTTTTACACTATTTCCTACGGTAATGAATGCAGCGCACGAGACGCCTTCAAGGCTTCAGTCCACATTTGACGTCACTGCCAGCGCCACCATGTTGGATCAGGAAGTGGACAGAGGCTACACAGGAATTCCGAGACGAGCTTAACGTCAACGACGCCGTCTGTAGTTGATCGTTCCACCTTTTCCCCATTTTCACCCATAACTTTTAGGTTACATGCTGCTCGGCTTTCTGTCTAATAGAAATAGACACTTGTCTTCATATTTAGTCGTCGTGCAGCCCCCATTATGACTTCGCTCACGCAGAGGACCTCGGGCCTCGTCCAACGGAGGACCGACGCCATTCGCAGCGCCGCCGCCGATAAGGAGAAGGAGTCTGGCGGTGAGGAAGATGAGGCCCGTCGCGGTGAAGAAGAAGACGACGACAAAGGGGACTCGAAGGAAACGAGGCTCACGCTCATGGAGGAAGTGTTGCTCCTGGGCCTAAAGGACCGAGAGGTGTGGGATGTTTGTAATCCGTTATTCAGCCTAGCTAGTTAAATTAACCAAATCTTAACTAACACAGTGTTTACGTTGCGTCACCAACCAAATGTCAACACAACAAACTTCGTGTATTTGAGCCGTTGCTATTATTTCTTGGAATTTTATGTTCACCGCTGGAAGCGTCTCGATTTAAAGTGTTATATTGTACAGCTTGTTAGCAATTGTGCCAAGTAGCTTGTATTTATCAACGTCTCAGTGAAACGTGTCATTATCCAAGGTGCTTAATAACAGCCTTGTAGGGATTCTCATATCAACGCCATCATAGTCATCGTTACCTGGGCAGTTTTCATTACTGCTTGAGGTGTACATTTCAACCTAAACTGCGTAACTTGTTCAACACGTCAGCTAAGTTTTTTTCTTCTTCTTCTTCCTCCCAGGGCTACACGTCTTTCTGGAACGACTGTATTTCTTCCGGGCTTCGCGGATGCATGTTGGTGGAGCTGGCTCTAAGAGGGAGATTACAGCTAGAAGCCTGCGGTGTGAGGAGGAAAAGTCTGCTTGCAAGGAAGGTGAGGATAATAATGATGTGTTTAGAAGTGGAAGAAGGTCTGCTTGGTGCCCCTGTCACCCTTTTGTTTGTGCAGAGTGATGTATTTCTCCTGTAGGGGTTGGAGGAAGAATGGCACTCCCTGCACATATTTTAATTCCTGTTTGCACAGGATGTAAGTCCACGTCTGTTGGGTAAATGCTTCATAACATTAATCTTTTGTTTGGCAAGGTCATCTGCAAGTCTGATGCTCCAACGGGAGATGTGCTACTGGATGAGGCGTTGAAGCATATTAAAGAAACTCAACCTCCAGAGAGTGTCCAGAGCTGGATAGAGCTACTGAGTGGTGAGATAAGCTTTACTGATTTTGCTAAGTACTTAATTTAATGTAGTCATTGTTTCACCTGTAGGACTCTAGTCCTTAAAACATTTGAGTTGACACTCAAATAGACATTGATAATTTGTCTTTGTTGTGAGTATTTAAAGTGTAAAAGTGGATCTGATCTTGTCTTGTAGGAGAGACTTGGAATCCCCTAAAGCTGCACTACCAGCTGAGAAATGTCAGAGAACGTCTGGCAAAAAACTTAGTAGAGAAAGGTGTTCTCACCACAGAGAAACAGAACTTCTTGCTTTTTGATATGACCACGCATCCACTCACCAACAGTTCAATTAAGCAGGTATGATGTGGGTGTTTTCATCCTTTCTTTCTAGCGTGTTTAAGTTAATTAGCTTTACAAGTAATGAATTGGAGTGTGCACACACTGGCTTTTATGAGAGAGGCAGTCACACCCTTGACTTACATTTTTTATAGGTTTACCTTCTCCTATACTTACATCTGAATTTGGTCAGGTTGATAGACAGTTAACAGCTCTGTAAATTGCATGACATGAGTCAATTTAAAATATGCTGAAACATTTTTTATCTACAGTAAAGTAAGGTTAACTGACTTCAGATAGATGTTCAAGGAGTTTTGTTTTTCCCACAGTTCACCTTGCAATAATTTATTTATCTTTTATTTTTAACTTTTCAGTGGATTCTTGCTCCACTGGCTAGTATGATCAATACACCAGGCTTTATAGCCAATCTTTTAGAGACGTATGGATTACCCCAAAAAAAAAAAAAAAGAAACTCTTAGTAATATTTAGCTGCATGCCTACTGAGGAAACCTTTCGGCTCCACAAAGGCATCTGCCACATTGTCATGCTACTAGCATTTTTAAATCATGAACAGGACCTTTAAAACATCTCTAGTACAATATATTACAGTGCCGTTGAGGTGCGAATATTATTCCTTCATTACTTTGATAAGCCTCTGTTTTAGAGTGCTCTGCTGTAAGCTGTTTAAGATCATTTTCCTCTGTAACTTGTCTCAAAAAAAGCACTGTTACATTCAGGCACATTTCTTAATCAGAAGTTTCAAATTATCAAATAACTTATTGATAACTATTGAACTAGAAATTCATTATAGGTCTCCTGAAGTGTTATTTGAAAAGCATTTAGTGTTCCTGGAAAACTTATTTCTTGTCACTGGTAAGCTGAGCAGCAGGCTCCATACTACCATTGTTGCATTCTCCACCTGGGTGTGCGGTCTGTGAAACCAAAAACTCTTTCTTTTTGTGCTCTTACATTTCCGTTTTTCTCTCTCTTTGTTCTTTTAAACCACTGACTTGGTTAAAGTTTTACTAAGTGAAACTCAGGAAATCAAGGATAAGGGTTATCTAGTTGACATTACAAGTGAAAATGTCTGATTGACAGAGACTCATCATTGGCCTGGAAAGCCTTTCATATACCTCATGCTAAACTGTAGCCTTATGTGTAAAGAGGAGAAATTAAAGCAGTATTGATCTTCTCATTTAAGTCTTTGACCCATTTTTTTAATATTGTGATGGCAATTAGTTCCTTCACGTTTCTGCCTCCATGTAAGCTTCAAATGTGATACATGTACATGTTAGAGACACGATTGTCCCTTGATTCTCTGCAGCGTCTTATCAAGAAGGTCCAGGACTCCGTTTTGGAGAAGTGGGTCAACGATCCCCATCGCATGGACAAGCGGGTTCTAGCCCTGATCCTTCTGGCTCACTCATCCGACGTTCTTGAGAACGCCTTCGCCCCACTCCAAGACGACCAGTACGACCTGGGCATGAAGAGAGTCCACGCTCTGCTTGAGCTGGAGCCCGAGAAAGAGAGTGCAAAGCCCAACGCCAATGAACTAATGTGGGCTGTGGTGGCTGCATTCACTAAATGAAAACACCTGTTTGGTTGGACTGAAAGATCTGGCTATGGTCTGTGTTATTTAATTGGTTGAAGGACTTAATGAGACAGACTTCACTTTAATGAGACAATCTATTCTGGTTGAGGAGCCTGTTTATACATCTATTCTGGATGACATTTTGGTGGTAGTCCATATTAACACAGTGCAGTTTGATTGGTAGTGGGCTTCACCAAGTAACAGTTGATTGGATGGAAAAGGTCTTAATTAAAAACGATGGGGTGCTTTTGGATAAGTGAGGTAAGTTACCTGCCACTGCGAAGATGGGATTTTTTCTTTTTTTTTTTTTAACATCCACACTACAAGCAGATGGGTTTCTGTTATTCTAAGATGACATCAGAAAATACAGCAGGTGGCAACGGTAGTCACGGTGAATATGAAGATATTGACTGGGGCCAAGTTTCAGCTCTACAACTTCAAAAACAAGAACAAAAGATCACCTCTCCGTTACTTTAGGATCTGGCCAGAGCCTGAAAACTGGTCTCTTCAATCTCACACACTCGTGCAAGGATATATTAAAAAAAAGTAAATCGCATAACTGTTAATGCTCTTTGCACTCTGCTTCCGCCTGTTCATTCAGACTTAATGGGGTTCATGCTCATGGTTACTGATAAAAAACAGACTAGCTGAATGTTTTCCAAATTCATTTATTACAGATTTTTCCTGCCTCCGTCCTCATTGCATTTTGAGGAGGAAAGGGAGGATAGATAAACTCTTGACTTCAGTTCCTCACCCAGTAAAAGAAAACTGGGTAATTTTGCCCTTAATGAAGAATTAAACCTTGAGTCTCGCTAAACTCTTAATTCGCAGGTTGCGAGTAGGTCCATTCTGTGTTTTATAGAATGTGGTCAGTCTTCCATTGCTACTTATGTTGCTTGTCGATGCTTGGAGTAGACGCCCATTTATCAACTATTTTGCACAGTCAGTAGCCCTGTTGGATACTATTTATAGGTATTTTCTTGGGTTGTATTAACTCACCAATGTTTGAAAATGATAAAACCTTAGCAACTCTAGTAAAAGGTAAAACATCTCACTTATTTTGTCTAAAGCTACTGAGCTCTTGTGAATACTTAAAAATCATTCCTTTTGACAATTAAAAAAAAAAAAGACGTCTGCTTATATTTTTAAGTGTGAGTTAACATGTAAAGATGCAAGAAAACCCGATCTAATCTCTGATTTGGTTCTGTGAACACCCAGAAGATCAGAAATGGTTGCTTACGCAAAGGCTGTTGAGCCAAAATAGATAGTTTCAGTTCAGTAAATGTTTGTCCATCCACCTACATTTTGTTTATAGCTATATATATAAAGAAGGAAAGAAAAGCACATTTCTTCACTTAACACTGGTGGTTTGTAGTCATGCAGATGGTCTTGTTAGTGTTTGGCTTTGAGATATTTATGAATGCAATGGAAGTGAATGGAAATGTTCAGTTAAGATCATCGGCTGCAAACTTGTCCTTTTACTGGGGAAATAATGTCTATGAATTGTGTGTGGATTAAAGCACCAGTGGTAAGTGGAAAAAAAATGTGTAATTTGGGTGAACTGACCCTTTAAACTTCTATCTTGCTGTGGATGTTTTTCTTTTTGTTCGTCTTGACATAAATCAGAAGCTATTACTGTCCGAAAGGTCACTGGGCATGTGGGATTGCTTTATACATGAGGATGATAGGATGGTTTCTTGGGCCTAAATATAATCCAGATGGAAACGTGTAGTCCATTGGAAAAAAAACTAACTCCAAACATGATTTAGCATAGGTCTGGTAAACTTCAACTTCTCTGTAAAATGATTATTACAATAATAATAATTCATTTCTAGTTGATGTGATCCAGATGACGTGAAAATGCCTTTTGTTTGATGGTATACTAGTTTTATTTCTACCTGTGAAATACCATGTGATAAGAACCATTCAGAGCCGTTTACAGCAGAGAGCATGCATGCTATTGGTGGAGGGCCTGGGTACTTGCAGATGTAGCTACAGAGAAAAGGCTTGTATGTAATTATTAGTCATTTTATGTGTATGATCTAATGGACTTCAATGAAAGGGATCTTCTCTTCTATCCTCTATAATTCTGTATGCTTTTTGTATTACCACACAAAATAAATTAAGGATCCTTTAAGTGCCTGAATTTACATTGCTTTGCTGCTGTTTTTATTTCTAATTGTATTAATGGATTCAGTATAACTTGTTCTTGGGTGGGAAGCTGTGGCCCTCACATTAATGAGATTTAACCTTAGTTTACCACTGATAATGGGTTTTTAACAACACACCACCACTCTAATCAAAATATGAAATTATGAAATATCTTTTGGAAGAAAAGCTGCTCTGGTGGTTCAGTATTCGATTAAGATATCTTACACTATTCTCTCACCACTACTCAGAAAATTGCTCCTTGACACCAACAAGGCAAAAGAGCTTCTTGTTGACTTCAGGAAACAAGAACACTACACAGGCTGATTTGGTCATCAGTGGAGAAAGGGACGTTTTAAGCACCTTGGTGGTGTTTCTCAAGAAGACTAGATTCAGGGAGTGAACACCAACGAGCTGGTGAAGAAGACCAAGCAGACACACCTGGTCAGATTTTACCAGCAGAAGCACCATAGAAGGTGTCCTGAGTCATGGATGCTGCACCACAGAAGAGAGGAAGGGCTGATCAGCTGATTATCAAGGCTGGTCTGTGTCTCTCTTCCTCACCTGGAGCATATCTGCTCTGCTCAGGTGAAACGATCAGGTCTGAGTGTATACACAATCTGAACAAGGTCTTTCTGATACCCTCCTCTCTGGCTGGCTCAGGATCATACAGGGCTTGAACGAAGATTGAAGAAGAGTTTCATCCCCAGAGCTGCAAAAGTTCTGCCGAAAGCCTGAGCTGGAGCTTTTTTTTATTCTTTGTCTAGTCATTTTATTCCCTGACCTGTTCTGCCTTACAGCTACAATACTTTTAGATTATTATCTACTTATTACTCTGTTTTATTAGATATTCTGCTACTGTATATGTGGGATTTTTGTCAAGGACAATTATGTTGTATAGAAATGTGAAATTACAATAAAGATGCTATTCTTAAAGAGTTAAAATACCAAGAACAAATATTATTTTTCATACATCTGTGGCCAAGTTTTTTTTGTTTTTTTTTGTTAGTTTTTTTTGTTGTTTTTTCTCTCTCTCTTTTTGGGGGGGGATAGAAATTGTGGATGTTCCCACCAAATTAATTGATCTATCTCTTTTAAAAAAGCTTTACATCTTTAGGTGTTCGTTTAGAAATGTGGGTGATATTAGCCAAGTTTAGCCACCATACACATAACAAAATTAAACACTCAGTCAGGAGTTTGATTATGTCTGACGATGAAAAGTAGTGCATTTGTAACCTGTATTAAAATAACACTTTTTTTTAGTTTAATACATTTTGTTTTATTGAAGTATGGTATCTTGATTGAACATAAATCATAAAGTTTGTTGAGCTCACCACCACATATATCACACAGGATTACATATAAACAGACTGAATCATATTTTAATATTTGTCAAAAACGTCTCATTCAACAAACGTCTTTTTAGAGATTTTTTTTTTTCATTAGCACGTGATCATTTATCCAACTTCATAAATGCGACAGACTTTAAACTGATAAATGTCATGAAAAATGTAAATGTCCACAGTATAGCCTCATAAGTGAGCAGGCTATATCTTCTCCAGACAGCTGCCAACCAGATGTTCCTCTTGGTCCAGTCAGCCAACAGGTCACAGGATCTCTTTCCACAGGCTCGTTTCTCTGTAGATCTCCGGTCTTTATTCGAGTCCACAGTTCGCACCAGTGACTCCAAAAGCTGTTTACACACGTTTATGTTTACATTTGAGTGCAGTCACTTTAACGCCAGTAATGAGTCTATACCTGAGACTCTTCTGTTTGGGCTCAGTGCCGTTCAATTTTACAATTCCTCTTATTCCGACACGATGTCTCATTTGATTTGAGTGACGGTCTTGTAGTTCCTGATGAGTATTTCCAGTAGCTTGTATCTCCAGTAAAGCTTATCTCCAGCTTCGCGCAGCTCGCGTGCGCAGAGATCAACAGTGGTAGCAATATCTGACGGGAAAAAAAATCACAGTTTGGATTAGATAATTTAATACACTGGAATAAATAAATAAACGAATTGATTTACTTTTACATTTTGCTCAGTCGAATGTTTTTACTCACCGCAGCTAGCCATTTTTTTTTTATTGTGGATCTGTAGAAGAGAGAGTCTCACACAGTTAAGGGTTTCTTCGCTCACAGCGCGCTTATAAAGCTCTGCTGTTGCTCTGTGACAAGACGGAACAGGTTTGAACTATTGATAGCGTGCTCAGCTTAAATACCAACGACTGGTGACGTCATTACGTACATGCGGTATCCCCAACAACAAGTTTATGTAGAAGTTTATGATATTATGCTAGTGTCTTATCAGTTCTGTTAGATAAAACTTGTACCCTCTTTACACTCAGCTGAACACCTATCTGTACTGAATGTCTCAGCTAAAGATGTTTGACAACATTAAATAATAAATACATTTATACGCGATCCTTAATGAGGTCACATGCAGCGTCACACCGAAAGTAAAAGAAACCAGTTGCCGAGAATCACGTGAAGCAGGATGTCATTATTACAGACCTCAATATCTGTTTATCAAGAAGTCACACTTATATAATCTCACCATAAAGCTTTTTGTTTATTTATATTCTTCTTTGTCAGAGTACAATTTAAGCTCCAACAGCTCACAAGAGCCTCGGTGGCCAATTTACTATCATAATTGACTGAAAGTGATGATGAAGTAGATACACAGTAGTTGTTTACAAGTATGTTCAGAACAGTGATGCCTCATATAAACAAGACACAACATTCAAAATAAAAACAGCGTATGATCAACAGAAAGTCTTCTGAATCGAAACATTATAGGGATAGAATAAAAATAGGCCTATGGTCTCAACAATCTGCTGTCATCATGAACATGTAACAACTTGCCATGCTACTTTTCTTCTATTCTGTAGAAACGGGGAAGTACCTTGGAAAATACCAGCTTCTGCAGTCAGGTGATCTGAGGGTTGAACTGCAGTAATATTACATCATTCAGAATAAAAACAATAAATAAGTGTATTAGTGTTATTGTGAAGAAAATTGAAGACACGAGCGTATTAGGAGATGGTCAGTTGTGTTTATCCCTTGTCCTAGGCTGTATTTGTCTTCTTTAATAATCTGTCAGTGAAATCTATGGTAGTCCCTTTAACCTTCTTATCATTTTTTTATTATGTGGCACAATGAGTGAGAGCAGACTCTTGATTATTCTCACCATCATTCTCACAAGTTTGTCTGCCCATAATCTAGTGCCACCAGGTTTATATGTTACACAGACAGGTGTTAAAAGCATACTTGTTACACAGATTAAACCAGCTACTGTGTATATTTGCATGATTTGGGGCTTACTTGGATTTAAAAAACAAAAAAAGAAAAAAACATGTAAAAAGATTGTGTCACAGTCTTTGGTGGTGGCTGCAAAAGAGTGTTTATTATTCACCCTGTGTGACAAGTTTTTAGACAACTGCTCTTATGATCTCCTGACTCAGTTCAACTTTACTTACATGCCACCCTAATCATTTTACAAAACAAATGCAAGACATAAACGTGAACAGCTAAAGCAAAAAGACAAAAATAGGAAATATTAAGACCACTAACAATATCAGTTACGTCTATAATTAAAATCAAGACATCAGAAAGGTTATAACTATTCAAAAAACAAATAACAGAGAAGGTGTTAGTGTCCCACACCCAAGGAAGGAGTTTGTTCCACAGAAGAAGAGCCAGAAAATTAAGTGTTCTGCATCCAATTCTAGTTCTTGAAAGTTTAGTAAGTACAAGTACACCTGCATACTAAAAGTAAAATGTTTGACCTGGAAGATTGGGAACAATAAGCTCTTACAGACAGGTCAGAACGTGGCCTTTAAGAGCTTTAATGAGAAAGAGTTCAAACTGAATTCTAATTTTTACAGTGAACCAGTCAGAGACTAATACCAAAGACATTATCAATGTGACACAAGCACTGTAAAAAAAACACAAAACTAGGTAGATGCGGGTAAAATGTTCAAAACAACATTGCTGGGAGTTCCATTTTACAGCCAATTGCAATATGTTGATGTAAAGAAGGTCATGTTTGTGGCTGTTTCATTCACTGACATCAGACTTGGTGCTTGGGTTTTCCATCCCTCTATGGAAAGAAAACATCTCATTCAACCAGGGCTGTTTTGCAAACACTTGTATAAATGTTTTACTTTTGTATTGCTTGGTTTTGTTTTAATTGGTTATAAAAACAAAATAGATAAATGAAAATAAAATTAAAGTTGCTGCCCTGAACTTATTACCCCATGTTCTTTGCAGCTGTATTTTTAACCCCTTTATCTTATTTAGTAGTCTCATAGCCTTACAACTGGGCCCCTTCACAATATGTGAGGGATCATAAGATGATTTTGAAAAAACAAACAGAAAAATCCTACACCTATAAATGCAAAATTATAAAGATAAAAGTAGATAACATAATCATGTAATATACCATGAATTGCTCATTAAAATCTTTAGGTTTCATATATATTTTCAAATTTAAAAATTTAAAGACATGCATTGTAGCAAGGAGCTCTAAATGGACACAAACAACAGCCAAAAGCCAAAAAGACTTCATTATTCATTCTTACCTGTCCTGTATTTCATCTTGTCACCATGTATTAAATCTTGATCTGTTTAGTAACCATATAAGTCTATGACATAATTGTACTCATGTAGAGCAAATGTTTGTTCTACCAAACTACTTACATGTACACTGTTGTTCGCACACACTGCAGACTGGTCACATGGTTGAAGAAGGTGCGGGCATCGTTGCTGATAAGAGGGTTTTTAAGTTGTCTGTTATTGCAAAATACTGAAGGTTGTGTGAGAAGAGAGATTCTGTTGTCCATGGAAGCTTATTGTGAACATGCTTATCAGTTGTACCTATTCAGTGTTTACTTGTGTGATATTCTATACTACAACAGTTTGTTGTTGTGACAGATTTTTCTGGAAATAAATCACCTTAATGGTCTGCAGGACTGGAGTGGACCAATTTTCAGCCCGGGAATTTTTTTTTTTTTTTTTAAGACCAGCCCACCTCTTTTTGATGCAGAGTGACCTGGATAATTAAAACATCTGTTTACTATTTACAATCCTGTTGGTTTTTTTGTGAAAATAAAGACAGTAAAAATCTAATTTCCTGTATTAATGCACCTGAATAGTGCCTGATAGTTAATGCCTGCAGCGCCAAAGGACTCAGAGTGACGTTTCTCCTCCTCCCTAGCACCTGTCCTCCTCCTCCTCTCCTCATTAGTTTGCTTCAACATAACCTCATCACCTCTGCTTCAGTGTTATGACTGATTCTCAGTCATTTAACCCATAAGAACCCGACGTGACATATTTGTCACATACAGTTTCTGAGACATTTTGCTTCAATTTATGGTATAAACTTTGCTCAGAATCCTGTTGAACACAATCTGATACTCATCTTCTGTCCCCTAATAGACACCCAGAAGCAGAAAACCATATTATAATATTTTTTATATATCACATGGTAATAAATGGTAGATATACCCCTAAAAAATGTAAATTTTTTTGTTACATTTTGTTAAAGGGCCAAATAAAGATCTCATATTTTAAAAAATGAACTTTTCTTACCATTTTTTCATGGGTCGGGCCTTAATGGGTTAAGGAGGTTTTTGGTCTTCACACACATACACATCAAACTGTGAATCGTTGCTGCTAGTTGAACTGAAATATCTCCATTCAGTGTTGCAGTGAATGAACCTGAGCCTTGTTTGACATATGCCTTTGGCAGGCAGAAGAAGAAATAGTTCCTATCTATCCTGAAAGTTTAATTATATAAATGTTGGTGTAGGAGGAATAGATATTTTAGTATTGATCTGCACATCACTAATAATTATTATCCTCAGATAACTACTTAGATCAAAGCATAGTCCCCTATTTCCTTTCATTCATTCATTCTTTTTTTTTTTTTTGATCGGGACACCGGTCCAAGAATTATGCTGGATACCAGCCCAGTTTCTGCGTCACCTCCCTGGATCTGTGGAGGCTTGTCACGTACCTGTTCCTGCTCTAAAGGCCACAACTAACAAAAAAGAATATTTCCACTTTCAGTATTTAAGAATAAGCTATCTTTTGAAGTTGAGAGACTTAAACTTATCCTTTATATCCAATAATGCACTTTAACTGCCAATGTATTGTCCTCTATTTATTCATTTATTTTTATACGATTATGTTTATATATACCTTTCCTCCTGTTTTTCTCCTTTTTCTGCAATTTGTGTTGTTTACAATAAAGTTTCCGTAAAAAACAAAAGTTAAAAAAAAGAGGGAGATGTGCACCTCTTCCAGACCTGACATATATGGCAAGCGAAGAAGGCCAAAATTTGCCACTCTAATGGCTCGTTTGTATTGAAACATATAAATGCCATTTTGTAGTGAAGAACGGTGTTAAAAGCACCATCTTATACGACCATGCAGACAGACGGACAGTTTCATATCTATTCTGCATTAGTTACACATGTAAACTGGTCCATTTTCTGAAAGCTTAGCTAATTGTTGCTTGATGCAGAAGATACCAATACCACTGAAGAATCGCAACAGCAGTGCTGAGCGATTAACTGACAAGCGACCTGGTAAAAAAAACAAACCAGAGAAGGAGAAGAGATTAAGGAAGGGAACAAGAAAGAAGAAGAGGAACGTGGAAATTGTGCAAGTTTTTGAGGAAACACCATATGCAAATGTTTAAGATGTGTAGGGCAGTTGGAAACAACTTTATAGCAACGCATTAATGCTGCCAAACGGTGTCTGAAACTGACTTCAGCTTGTGGGAGTGAACTCTGAACTTAGCACTGCCTGCTAGTGGAGGAATTGACTTAACAACCATGACCATGCAAAACACGCATAGAAGTACGAGGAAGGTGACGTATGACAACGTTTGAAATGGACATCACTATTTACACATATAAGGTAGCATAAATGGGCCTTCAGAGTGATCAAGATATTGACTTACTGATCCACACCACCAGGATCTACAGCAGGGACATCGGAATGTCATTCGGACTGTAGAAATGTGGCCAAATGTCTACGAAGAGAGGGCATTACACGCCCAGAGGGCAGAATAACAGATGTTGAGGAGAGCTAGTACCTTGAAAAAAAAAGTACCTTGGCGTACCACAAACAAATGGCAACCACGAAGAAGCTACAAGGACAGCTGCCACAGCAAACTATCTGCATCGAGTGAGGCAAGTCCTGAGAAGTCAGCTCAATGGCAGGAAACTAACAGCTGTGCCCTGCCAGTGATCAGTAGCAAGTAGTAACAGGGGTAAGACTTACCTCTTTCTGGAAGGAAAAACCCAGAGTTTCCCTCAGTTTGAGGTTAACACACTCAGAGTTTCTACACAACCTGTTTTCTCAAAGCCCAATTGATGATGGTTTTTAACTGTGATCCATAAATGTGTCTGATTCTGGGTAAAGATTCTATGGAAGTAACTCCAATCAGCTGATCGGACTTCAAGCTCAGAGCTTTTGATAAGAGCAAGGCTGTGTTGAACCTGCTTTCTGGAACAGATGTTTTTGTTTGGTGTTTTGTTTGTTATTTTTGTTTGTTTGTTTTTATTTGTCTTTTGTTTGTTTTGTTTGTTTTATTGTTTAGGCAGTTTTAGTTAGTATTCAGATAATGACAATTTTAATGGTATGATGATGAACGATCATTTGTTTTTCATTCCTTTGGTTAAAATAATAATAATAATAATAATAATAATAATAATAATAATAATAATAATAATAATAATAAAAAGAAAGATTGAACATAAACCATAGTTTTGATTTGGGTTGTTTTTTATTTTATGTTTTTGTTGTTTTTTTTTTAGAGGGGATAGAAAAGGAGGAAAGTGAGATAAGAGACATGGTTAAAGGATTGAGAGTAAAGGAAAAAGGAGAAAGACCCACTGAGCATGAGACACTGATTTTTGGTTGAAAATAAATTGATTTTGCAGTCTGAATGAAATAATCCATGTTCAAGGGGAAGACTGTGGCTATATCTCAGCTGCAATCATCTCTGTCGTTGTGTGACTGAAAATTTCTGTTGAACTATACAGCTATACTTTCAGGAAATTAATACCTAATTATACCATTAGTGGTACAAAGGATTACCACTGGGGTAGAACCCTTAAAAGGTATAGCTGTTGTACCCTTAACAGCACAGCTTATACCTCAAAAAGACCTATACTGTTCCTCTAGGGGCCGTCTGGTCTTAATAAGGTACAAACTGCATAGTTGAGGTAACAACAGCAGCACCTTTAAAGGTACCACCCCAGTGATAATCCATTTTACCCCTGAAGGTACAATTAGGTATTTATTTTCTGAAAGCAGAAACAATGACAGAGATCTTAAAATCAGTTTAGATTTAAGGCTAATATAATAATAATAAGGCTAATATAAAATAATAAGGTTAGGATTATCATCCCAGAAATTCCTCAGCGTCCACCGTGGAGAGATTTCTGTCTCACTGATGTCTTTTGGGCTTCTTCTTCTGTTAACATCAGAGCTTCTAGGTTCTGAACTCTTCTCAGTAAGCTCTCTCTAAAGCATTTTCTCTCTCTTTTTTTCTCTTCTTGTGACTTCTTCAGAGTGGCTATTTTTTCTAGAAGCTCTGATTTTTCATTTTGCTGCTGCTTCTCCAGGTCTTCCATTCTCTCTCCGACTCCATCACGGATCTTTCTGTGGAGGTTTTAGCTTCTTCCCGCTCAACCAGGAGAAGGTTCTTGTGCTGCTCCCATTGGTGTTTCTGTTCATCGAGTTCTTCCTGGGTTTTCACCAGAGCAGACTTTATTCTGGAGCTTTCCTCCACCGCCTGGGCCAAGCAGCTCTCAGCTCTCGATGCTCTTGACGGATGACTCTGCTGGAGACGTCTGCATGCCGCTGATGTTTTTTTCTCAGTTCAGCGTACAGAATAGCTATCTCCTTCTCAGACACAGATTTCTGAGATTTCAATTTTTGTTTCAGCTTCTCCACCTCAGTCATGAGAGCTGTTTTCTCATCACTGGTGTCCTGTTGGTGATCCTGGAGCTGAATGTATATCTGGCTCAGTTTGGTTTTGGCTTTGTCTGTTTCATGTTGCAGCTCAGATAAAGAAGTTT
Source organism: Melanotaenia boesemani (assembly GCF_017639745.1). NCBI lineage: Eukaryota > Metazoa > Chordata > Actinopteri > Atheriniformes > Melanotaeniidae > Melanotaenia > Melanotaenia boesemani. The sequence continues at coordinate 10,984,070 of NC_055700.1, forward strand.
CAGCCGATTCTCTTCTCATTTTCTCCTCTTGGAGTTCTGCCTCCAGTTTCTGCACCTGCTTAGACTCTAATGACTGCGTGATCTTACTTTTGTGGACTTCCTTTAGTTGATTCAGCAAGTCCTTGTGTTGTTTCTATAGCTCTGAGATCTTTTCATCTTTTACAGTCAAGGTCTGATGAAACTGGAGTTCTGGAATCATCAGCAGACCTGAGCTGTGAGGGATATTCTTTTCATCAACATGGTTCATGTTGACAGGCTGTTTGTTGGTTGGTTTGTTAGCCAGCAGAAGTTTTAGGATTGGATGTGGCTCCTCGGCTGGAGGTGCTAACACTGAAGGGATCGATTCAGGCTGGGGTTCTGTTGATTGTATTAGAACCACAGATTGAAGACCATAGACTGAAGGGACCCCAACGGGGATTTCTGAATCTGGGTTTCCAGATGTTTTTTTGGAGATTCCCCGAGTTTTCAGAAATCTTGCAGATGTCTTTCTGAGTCGTGGCTATGTCATGATCAGATGTTTGACTCACTGTCTGAGTGTTTAACAATGCACCAGAGTAAGACTCGCTTTTACCCTGAACATTTGATGGATGTTTAACCAGATTTGGCAACTTAGGGAATTCCTTAAGATAATCCTCATGGTTTTTGTCTGTGGAGTCCAGTGGTCGATCCCAGACAGGTGCTAAAATTATATCTTTCCTGCATTTCTTGCGGAGTTTTCTTGTACTTTGTTGTTCATTCTCCGACACTGGTTTGGTGGAAGTCTGCTGTTCTGCAGGGATTGGAGCAAGCGTGGTGGATGCAGGTGCTTGCTCAGAAAGGGTTGCTCCAGGTTGGGGAACCTGGTCTTCAGCAGACATATTGACAACACTTTTAGTTTCCATTACAGATAAATCTTTATTGTGTTCTCTGGCTGGAGGCTTCCAGATTTCACTGATGAAGTTTCAGCAAATTTTGGTGCCTGAGGAGAGGGCACCTCAAAGTAAGGTACCAAAGGTTTCCGTCTCCTAACGTTACCTTGTTTAATTTTGTTTTTTTCTCCTTCAAGTTCTCCCTTGATGTTAAGATGTTTCCTAGCTTTGCTGGGCTGGTTTGTCTTTGTAAGGAGTTCAGTGGGGATTTCTGATCCTGGGCCTCCGAATGTTATTTCCTGGAGATTCTCCAGGTTTTCAGATTTTTTGGAAACGTCTGTGTCCTCTCTCTGAATCTCTTCTTTGGGATCCTCAGTTGTTTGTTTCTTAGCCTGATGACAGGGCTGGTTTCTGTTCACAAGAAGTTCAACTGGGATTTCGGATTCTGGGCCTCCAAATGTTACTGGATGACTCTTTAGACGTTTGGACTTGACATCATTCTCCAAAAGGTTTGATCCCAGAAGAGACTCATCTGTGGGCTTAAACGCCGCCTCAAAGATAGGTACCAAAGCTGTATGTCTTTTAACCTTCTTTCTATGTTTGATTTCAGACAGATGGCCTTGTCTGTGTCACTCTAAGTGGTGGGCCTGGGTGGCTGGAAGGGCATAAAGGAATTATCTTAATAACTAAACAAATTTGTGTTACAACTTACACAGGAAACATGCTTCAAAAATTTTATTTGATTGCATGGTTGATTTTTTGTTTTCCACAATGGCATTATTTTGTTTTGTTTATCATAATTTTAGCAGTTTTTATTGTTTAATATGTTGTTTTTGTACACCGTTTTACATTGTTTTAGGATTTGCTCTTTGAACTTTGTATTTCTTGCCCTAAAATTTTACACTAAACATTGTTTCTTTTTAAATAAATGTTATTTATTTTGTGCTATTTATCATTTTTGTAGTGGTTCATTTAGTTTAGAGTGTTTCAGTATGACTTTTTTTTCTTTGTAAATAAAGAGCCAAGAATTTGTAAATTAGTTACAAAATATGTGCAACTGAGTCATGTAGCTTAGGTTTCAGTAAGCATTTTGCTGCATGGGGTGCGGTGCAAAACTCCTGTTTGCACCTGCCAGTCTAGAGCCAGCTCTGTGTACACACACACACACACATATGAAACTGCTACACTGCAATTTCACGCTGGGAATAATAAAGTTTTTTTTTTTTTTCATTTCCTTTCATTTCATGAAGAAGCAAAACTGAAACAAAAAGCATATGAACTCATAAAGTATCATTATCTTGCGATAACAGCATCAAAAATTAATAACAGCAGGAATTGACCATTTTGGCTTTTGTAACTTTTAATACATGACTTGTAACCATTTGTATTTATTAATTTTTAGTCTTTATATTTTACTTTTGAAACTTTTCCATTCTTCTTTATCTGATATCATGGTTAGGATTTTATTTCATTTACTTCATTGACGCCTGCCAGAAAATTCCTTTAAGTACTGTAAGTTTTACTTTTGGACACCAGATGGCAGCATACTCATCAACTAAAATGTCGAGGCATTAGATAGTTCTGCTATATTTATGGCTTAACACTGCGCATGCGTGAGTTTAAACCTCTCGCATACTCTTCTACTGCGCTCGTGTGAGGGAAGTCACACAAATAAAGTCTAATAATACCTTCGGTTCTGCTGCCTCTTCCGCGTAGTTATGAAAAACCTTCATTTCAAAGATTTTTTCTGGGTGAGTACTTTTATTTTCTCTTTGTTCGTTGCTAAGTTTTTGACTAAAAAAAAAAGCTGCTTTGAGTGAAAGTAAAAAGCATTTTAGTCATGTTTACAAACTGAGATTTTCTGTAATCTGTTATCGATTACATCACTGGAAAATTATAGATTCATTTCCATTTTTATATTTGATTTTTTCTGATTATGTTTTGTTTTAAAAAATTAATTGGTAGCATAAATAGTAAATGTGACTTTTAAATGAATTAGTAGTACAACATGGCCTCATATATGAGGAAAGTCTAAATGTTGAGTATGATTACAGGCTGTTAACCTCACCTTCGCTAAATTATGGAGGTGAACAACTCAAAACATCAATTACACAGAGTGTCAAAGACACTGCATGGACCATGCCTGTCTTACATTTCACACTGGATGTTGGAGCAGTGATAATGACGTCATTTTTAATGTAATGTACATTAAAATTGTAAAAATAGTTTTCCTCTTGCTGACAGAACTCGGATCTTACTTCCACTGGTGGCTATGACGCCATCATCCAGTATCTCGGTGATGGCAAAAGGACATGCAAAGAAGTAGAGGACTTCATGAAAGCCAGGTAATGATTAATTCAGCCCTTTCACAGAGATGTGAGAGTAAGTCAAAAAGACAGGTAGTGGAGACAAAAAAAAGAGTGTGAGGTGAAAAAGAAGCTAAAGAAAAAGAGGGACATGAACTAAAGACTTACTGGAGTTGTTGCCGGAAACAGCACCGTTTATTACTTGAAAGATTGGAGTATTAAATATTGGCAGACATTGAGAGTGGTGCAGCCCAATGCAAACATCAAATATGCATTCATGAAATAGGAAGTTCCGTATCCTAAACTTTAAGTATTCCTCACTTTTAAGGTGATAAAGCTGACTTCCACATCAAAGCAGACTGGCATTGATTAAAGTAATTCAGAAAGTGTTATTTGTCTTTTACTCTTTTTAAGTACATTTTACAATAAAGTCATGAAAAGTCACATTTTTAATTTTGAATTTCTCACTGTCCTCTTTTCAGTGCCTCAGACAGAAACAGAAACATACACAAAATAAGCCCATATGGCAGCAACTAACTCAAATTACTGCACCTGATCTAACGACCAAAATGATGCACTAAGATTTTTTATGATTCCATGAAGTAACAGGTGATTGTATCAGTATGATTTCCCATAATAAAGTATGGAAACAGCAAAAGAAGATATTGCATAATAACACAACTGAAAGTTGACTAATTTAGGAATGAAAACCAGTTGTTTGCAGATTTCAAGAAGTAAGCCTTTTTGAACTGAAAGTTACCACAAGGCAACATGCTAGAGGTTATGCACATTGCATAAAAATGGAAAAAATGTATTAATAGTTTCAGTGAATATTTGTTGCATGCATTTAAGTTTATATACCTTATATACCTCTTTAGTCAGACTCAGTAATATAATAATTAATTTAGGTCCCTGAGAGTAAAATTAATTTTAACAGCCACTTCCTGGTATGACTGAGTGTTTTATGCAGGTAACATTATCTATTACGTATACCAATTTAGATTTATTAGTAGCTCATAAGCCTTTTAATGGATTATAACACACTTTACCTTAAATCCAATCAAGATATATTTTATATTTATACAACTGTATAATGCTTATTGCAATTTAATTTAATGCAAGCAATGAATTTACCTTTTGTCAGCTGAAGAATTATCCTGAGTGTCACCATGCCATTTGCATGTGTCCTTGCATGATAGACCTACTTCAACTGCTGTCTATCTTTCAGGGCATCAATCGAAGAGAAGTATGCCAAGGATCTGCTTGGTTTGTCCAAGAAGGTGTGTGGATTCCATGAGATGAAGTAAGCAACCAGCTCTACTTTGTTTACACAAAGCTTCTGCTAATTAAATGCATAAGCATGCTCTGTGCAGAGATGGTGGTGCACAGCTCCACCAAATGTGGAATTGTCAGCTGATTCATAAGTGAAAATGAAAAGGATGATTGCACTGTTACACCTATACCAATAAGACCAACAAAAATAGTCTCTTAAGTATGTTAATTTAGTCTTTTATGTATATTTTAATGTTAAAGCATTGTTTGCTCCACCAACAAACCAAGTTCCTGTTCAGTCACACGATCAGAGGGGTTTTGTTTCGTTTAAGGGTTTTATTAGTGTTATGAGGAAGGAAGACTAATTGGGGAAGATGGTTCATACAATATTAACTACTTTACCATAAAAGACGTGCAGTCACATACCTTTCTTGTAAATGTGCCCTGTGGGGTACTTCCTGGAACCTGCAGGACTTATTTCTTTTCTGGGAATAATCAGGTATTTGTCATTTCATATCATTAAGTAACATGATGATGAGAATTTGTCACCTTGACCACTCCTACTAAGTTTTTATCATAGTTTTACCGGTAGGCAGATTTTATGGCAGGTATTAAATTGCATTTCTTGTTGTAATAAACCATCTTGAAGTGATTTACCTGCAGAAACTTTTCTTGAAACATTTCAAGGCCTTTTCCTCCCTCATGAAACTATTTACAGAGCATTTTAAGCATTTGGAGAATCAAGAGCTGTTTAGATGTGTTTGCTTGTTTCATAGCGTCTTACTTTCACTGACTAGCAAACCTTACAAGGTACTTTCACAAGATATTTTTGTCCATTTGATCAGGACTATATAAACCACAAGACTTATCATGCAAAACTGCAGCAAACTGATCTGTAGTGAGCAGCATTTCAAAGTTTTGCTGTGAAAACTAAAGCTTAAATTTAGTAGATGAAGCAATGAAATCTGAGTTTCTTCCGATGACCAGGCACTATATTTCTCCAATTTGCTTGTGTGTTTTCACAGGATTAGCACACACTCACTTCCATATTGAATGAAATGATATTTTTTTCTCAGTGGGATCTAGTATTGAAGATTTTGGATCATGTATTTAGCCAGAATGCTGGTTCTTTATTATTAAAAAGCCTCTTCTATACTGTATGTTCATAGCAATTATGTAATCTTTTCTATTTTTTAAGCACTTTAAAGAGATCCATGGACATGTTAAAATTACGTAAGTGTGTAACATTTTTTCTTAACTTTCTTAACTATTAACTTTATTACTTAATTTCTATTTAGATAGCAAACTAATTCACATTTTGACATTGCAGAGACCGAAAATGTGAGCGTGTCACACTTGCAGTTGGCACAGAGCCTGAGGGAAGAGGCCAAAAAACTGGAAGAGTTTAGAGAAAAGCAGAAAGAAGCCAGGAAGAAGGTTAGTGGTTTTATCAGTTCTGCAATGCACTGAAATGCAGACAGCTTCTGTGTAATATGTTAATTTGCTAACAATAGATACAAACTTGTTTTTCAGACAGAACACCAATTAGATGTTCTCCACAAACAGAAGTCATCTCAGTTTAAGAAGACAATGGATGTAAGTTGAGATGGAAATGTGTTGAAATGCAACTAAAGGTATTTTTTGCAGCTCTGTGTCTATATAAAATGATTTGCCACAAAAATTTCCTTTCAGAACATTTCTGTTTATTTTCCATGCAACATGTTAATGATAAATAAGCTATTTGCTATGTAAATTTGTAGATATAAAGGTGGCGCTTCCAGGTTGTTTTCACTCTCCTGCAGTGCTACCTCTGTTGTGAAATGAAAACCAGAAGTACTCTAATGAAGTGGTATTAACAGATTATACATTTTTTGAGTCATGTTGGTGAAGTTTCTTTTCCCTCTGCTCTTCCTCTTTGGTGGGGGAAGTTGTGTTGAGAAGTGAATTAGACCAAAAAAATCCACGCCAAAAGAAATCATGTTTGGATCTGTTAGGATTTAGGTGTTAAAGAACCCTCAAAACAGGAAAACAGGGTAAAGCATATCACACAAATGACAAAATCTCCACCGTGATTTTTTAGAGCTCTGAATGTTCTTTTACTTATAAATCAGTGTTTTTTTTAACTGCTCACCAATGGTAGGGTGGTTAACAGCAGACATCACAACAGCTGGTTTCAACAGCATCAGACATTCAGTCTGCCTAACCCCCATGTCCTCATTTGTCAGATCATTACACAGCACTTATATAATTATAGGTTAAACCATTCTACTGAAAATGAGCTTCCCTGACTTTTTAAATACAAATAAATCACTAATTACAACCCACCCCCCGGAAATTATTTACATACTACATATATTGTGTCTAACTAACTTAAATACAGAAAAGCAAAAGTATCCAGACAAAATAAACTAATCAAAACCCCCATTTACTCCCATCCCTCTCTACGCTGACTCCTTGGTTCAGGCTAAGAAGGCGATTATTAAGTAGCTTGGGTCCTTAAAGGCTGCCCTCATGTGTGTGCTCTATGAAGCCATGTCCAGCAAGACCTCAGAGAAAGAGAAATTTCCCAAAATAAATAACAAAACCACAACTTGGATAGAAAAAAAATGTCTCAATATATGGAACACATTCAGCTTAGTGAGGAGGCTGTCCGCTCCACCCTCACAGGATCAAATTATTAAAACAGAAATAACAGATTGAAACTCTCTGCAATGATGCACTAAATAACTGTGGTTCTCTTTCCAGTCAAAGAAGGCATATGACCTGAAATGTCGAGACAAAGAAGAAGCAGAGCAGAATGTGAACCGAAACACCAACACCACCAACACCAAGCACATTGAGAAGGTATAGAGGAAATAGTCAACCTCAATGTTTCCCATTTTACCACAAAAGATGCTATAGAATTAACTTTTAACTCTTTGTGATCAGTCTTCATGCAAGGTTATTGTACATTAGTCTGCATATAAAGTGAAAGGTAGTCCTCAGCAACCTTTTTAATTCACTTAATTATATTAGTTGTTTTTGTGTTAGTTGTTATACATTTGATTGTCCTTAATCTACTGATTTAGTACCCATGATTAAACCTATTAATGGACATTGTAAAGCAGGTGTAAATCCTGTGTGTTCTTAAAACAGGAAAATAGCAGGATTGAAAAGTTTTTTTCCATATTTAAGGCACATCACACTAACAATTTTTTGAGGAGAGGGAAAGGATGGTTTAATATGTCTAGTTTTATCATAATTCACATAAAATATTAAAAATCCCATTTCTAGTAAAAAGTCTACCCTCTTATCTGGTTGACACACATTGACAAAACTAAAATCTTTAATTTGTCAATATACTTAAACTTTGTGAACTCATGTGTGGGAAAAGACTTGATTTTCATTACAGCATGCTGATCCAAATTTCATTATACACCTCTACATCAATGTATGCTCAAATCACATTAAATGAGTCATTTGTTGTTAGTGATCACCCCACATATCATCACAGATGCTGTATTCTGCACATTTCTTTTATAACAGCTTGAATGGTCTTTCTTAGTTCTGTCATGCAGAACCATGTTTCACTTTTATCCAAAAAGAGCTTTAGCATGTACTAGGGATGTGACATTCGTGAACGAATCGATTCTTTTGAACTTTTAAATGAACGATGGGAACCAAGTTACAGCTGTGAGTCGTTCATTTGTGAGCCATTCTTTTTATATACAAATTTTATAATACTGTGAGTTCTAGCTAAAACATTTACTAGAATTTGCACTGACTGCTCAGGTTTATCCTTGATTCAATCTATATTTTCCCTATAATTTTTTAATCTTGTATAGTAGATTTTATATTTATATATTTATATAGGTACACATTTTGATTCTTATATATTATGAAATTTTGTAAGATATTTTAAAAAGGAGCCAGTCTTTTGAATGGCTCTTTGAAAGGAACGGTTCCTCAAGATCCGGCTCCCTTCAAAGAGCCATAAATCCCATCTCTAGCATGGACTCATTCGACCACAGAATGCATGTCCAATGGTTTTTTTCAGTCTTAGCTGAAATCCACTGAACTCAGAGTTGATTAATGGCTTTATCCTTACATTACTGGATGAAGTGTTGAATGAAAGTTTTTCCACGGTACTTAGAGTTGGTGCCAGCTTAGAACCAGTTTTGAGAGCCAGGAACTGGTGCTTCAGGAGAGGGAAGTCAAAGAACTGGTTCTAAGGCAGGCTCTGGCTCCAAACCAGCACTGGAACCAGCTCGACATTCATACTATTCTACAGTCATTTGGCAGACGCTTTTCTCCAAAGCGACTTACATCTGAGAGTAAGAACAGCACAAGCAAGAATTCAAACAGGATGGGACATCATAATTAAGTGGTAGTCAGACTGCTGTGAGTCCAGTTGGACCCAGGTGCTGTGAAAACCCCCCATGTGGCTGGCTGTACTGATCCTGGTGGCATAGTCATTCATTGGAGGACTTCAGAGTCATGCACATCCAGAAGTTGTTTCCGTCTTTGACCTCGACATAGTGAAATATCTCAGACTCAGAATTATATGCAATGTTGATGTTGAAAAATATATATGTTTTTTTTTTTTTTTTTTTTTTTTTTGCAATCCAGCAATTCTTTGTTTTCTAAAAAATTGAAGTTATTTGGTGAAAACATTAAAAATGATTTTCTTCTTTCTTGGGTCTTTTAAACAAAAGTTTAGGTAATAAATGTTCAGTTTTATTTTAGAGTGTTTATTACAAGGAAATCTTGTTTTTTTTTTGTTTTTTTTTTAAAATGTCTTGTAGCCCCATAAGTCACATTTACTTATTTGACCTTTATTCTCTTTCAGCTACACTCAAAAGCACATCTGGCAAAACAGAATGCAGAAGAAGCAGGTAAATTTACCAGCACTGCTGGGACGGAAGTGCTAGACTCCTTTTATATATTGATTTTAACTTACACTTTTGAGGCTCTCATTCACACATGAACACTGGTGACAACATGCTGTACAGATAAACGTTGCCTCTGCATTTGACGATTAAATCCAAAATGAATGTTCCTTGCAGTGACTTCTTTCGTGATTTATTACTGTTTGTAGGTTTATTGCATGACTCAAGTCTTTTTAAATGAAAGATTTAGAGTAAAATCAGTGACAATGGATGGAAACCTTGTAATTTATCGCTGTTGTATCCATATAAGTCATCATAAAACCTGCTTGCTCAAGATATATGGTTGATAAAATTAAAATAAAATTACTCAAAGCTTTAAAACTCCATCCATCCATCCATTGTCTGCCGCTTATCCGGAGTTGAGTAAGCAGGGAAACCTAGACTTCCCTCTGCCCGGCCACATTCACCAGCTCATCCGGGGCGATCCCGAGGTGTTCCCAGGCCAGCCGAGAGATGTAGTCTGTCCAGCATGTCCTGGGTCTTCCCCAGGGCCTCTTTCCGGTGGGGCATGTCTGGAACACTTCACCAGGGAGGCGTCCAGAAGGCATCCTGACCAGATGCCTGAGCCACTTCATCTGGCTCCTCTTAATGTGGAGGAGCAGCGACTCTACTCTGAGCCCCTCCCGGATCACAGGGCTTCTCACCCTATCTCAAACGGAGTGCCCGGCCACCCTAGCTGAGAAAATTTATTTTGGCCGTTTGTATTCGCGATCTTGTTCTTTCGGTCTCTACCCATAGCTCGTGACCATAGGTGAGGGTAGGAACGTAGATCGACCGGTAAATCGAGAGCTTTGCCTTTTGGCTCAGTTCTTTCTTCACCACGACTGACCAATGCAGAGTCCGCATCACTGCAGACGGTGCACCGATCCACCTGTCAATTTCCCCCTCCATCCTTACCTCTCTCGTGAACAAGTCCCAGAGAACTCCTTCACTTGGGGCAGGACCTCAGTGCTGACCCAGAGAAGGCACTCCACCCTTTTCTGGCTGAGGACCATGGTCTCTGATTTAGAGGTGCTGATTCTAATCCCAGCTGCTTCACACTCGGCTTCGACTCGCTCCAGTGAGAGTTGAAGATCACAGCCCGATGAAACCAGCAGAACCACATCATCCGCAAAGAGCAGAGACCCAGTCCTGAGGCCACCAAACCGGATCCCCTCAACACTTCGGCTGCGCCTAGAAATTCTGTCCCTAAAAGTTATGAACAGAATCGGTGACAAAGGGTAGCCTTGGCAGAGTCCAACCCTCACCGGAAATGATTCTGATTTACTGCTGGCAACGTGGACCAAGCTCTGACACCGGTTGTACAGGGACCGAACAGCTCATACAAGGGGGTCTGGCACTCCATACTCCCGGAGTACCCCCCACAGGAGTCCCCAGGGGACACGGTCAAACGCCTTCTCCAAGTCCACAAAGCACATGTGGACTGGTTGAGCGAACTCCTATGCCCCCCCCAAGACCCTGATAGGAGTGTAGAGCTGGTCCACTGTTCCACGACCTGGATGAAAACCACACTGCTCCTCCTCAATACGAGGTTTGACTATCCGACGGAACCCTCCTCTCCAGCACCCCTGAATAGACCTTACAAGGGAGGCTGAGGAGTGTGATCCCCCTGTAGTTGGAGCACAACCCAACTGGTTGAAGACGTGTTGGTGGGATTGATAAGGTCTTTAAAGTATTCCCTCCACCGCCTCACAATGTCCCGAGTCAAGGTCAGCATCCACCCATTCCCACTGTACACAGTGTTGATGGAGTACTGCTTTCCCCTCCTGAGCCGCCAGATGGTGGACCAGAATCTCCTCGAAGCCGTCCAGAAGTCATTCTCTATAGCCTCTCCCAACTCCTCCCATGCCTGAGTTTTTGCCTTAGCGACCGCTGAAGCTGCTACCGCTTAGCCTGCCAATACCCATCAGCTGCCTCTGAAGTCCCACAAGCCAAAATGGCCCGATAGGACTCCTACTTCAGCTTGACGGCATCCCTTACTGCTGGTGTCCACCAACAAATTTGGGGGTTACCACCACGACAGACACCGACGACCTTGTGGCTACAGCTGCGGCTGGCCGCCTTAACAATAGAGGCACGGAACACAGCCCACTTGGACTCAATGTCCCCCGCCTCACCCTGGACATGGTTGAAGCTCTGCCGGAGATGGGAGTTGAAACTCTTTCTGACAGGGGACTCCACCAGACGTTCCCAGCAGACCCTCACATCACGCTTGGGTCTGCCAGGCCTGACGGCATCTTCCCCCACCATCTGACCCAACTCACCACCAGGTGGTGATCAGTTGACAGCACCGCCCCTCTCTTCACCCGAGTGTCCAAGACATGCGGCTGCAAGTCCGACACTAAACAGTATGATTACATTGTCCTGAGACTGTTAGCATTTAGAGAGATTATATCTAGCTGAAGGATGGAAAAAAATTTCCTTAAGTTTAATGCTTTAACACGGTCAGTTTACTTATTAAAATGGTTAGTGTATTGTTTCAGGGTATTCATACTATTTATCCTGCATTTCTCTGGCAGACAGGTTGTACCAGCAGAATGTGACCATGCTGGGAAAGATAAGAGACGAATGGCTGAAGGAGCATGTCAAGGCTTGTGATGTGAGACTGTGGATGACTCCTCAAGTTTAAGCATAGCACACATTGTGTAAATTAGCTAAATGTCATGTTTTGGTTTTTTTTACACAGGTGTTTGAAAAACAGTCGGTGGAGCGTATTAACTTTCTGAGGAACACAATGTGGACGCATCTTAACCAGCTTTCCCAGCAATGTGTCAACAGTGATGAGGTAAAACTCCAAAACACCAGATCGACATGAAAGCTTTTCTCATCTTTTTCAAGTTTTTTTCATATCTACATCACCATGAAACATTTTAAAAATGCCTGACTAGTAGCTTGTTTTACAAGCCCAAACAATGCATTAGTAGCTACTTCCACCCCATCATTTTTGCCCACCAGAGAATGGAAATCTGACCTCAATATTTTATTTAGATGCTATATTGTGTTGCCTATTTAGAGGCTATCTAAGCCAAAAATGTACATTCAAATCATATTACAGTCCTTTTCTAATCTAAACCAAATGCTAAACTTACCTGTCCACTGTGTGTTAAATATTACATTCAAGAGGACGTCTTCATTATGAATATAATGACTAATGAAACCTAGGGCATTCTGTATGTCTCTAAAGAATAAGCACAATATTATTTTTTTATTTTTAAGTTTTAGCATTTGTTTATTTTCAGAAATTTGCCAAATAAAAAGGGGTTTGATTTTGGAATGGATCACATTTAAGTACAGTACCAGCTTGTTAATTAGCAACATTAGCATTTAGCAGTACAACATGAAGGCTCATTTTTCTTCCTTTAACTTTTCCATGTCTTCCATTTACCAGCAGTTTTGGCCATTTTTAGGCAAACAAAACTAACCAGGAAACAACTGCAGTAAAGAGAAATAACAGGCAGGCACCATGGTGTGAAAAACTTCATAATTTCTATTAACTAATTATTCAGTTGGCTGAATAGCAAGCATCTGTTTATACAATAAAGCATTCAGCAGGTTTCCAATGAGAAAATGTTGGTCTTAACTCAAAATCTGCTGGATATAATAACAGGTGCCATGATAGACTTTATTACTTATGTCAGTGTTGCACTTTAAACTTCCGTCTAAAACAACAGAATCAAATTTATTGTAGTGACAATCTCACCATCTTGGACAAATGTACTAAAACTGCATATTGCAGACATGGCTCCTTTTTTTTGACCCTGACCTTATTTTTATTGTCTCTCTCTGCATGTGTGTGTGTGTGTGTGCGCACAGCTGTACGAGGAAGTAAGGAAGTCACTGGAGCAGTGTGACATCCAGGAAGACATTGAACACTTTGTAAACCTCAGATGGACCGGAGAAAAACCACCAGGTATAAAAGCAGCAAAAAATAAAATAAAATAGAAAAAAAAAATCACAACAGCACCCAGTCATTAACAATCAACCTGTGCTTGGTTGTATGTAGAAGGAAGTGGTTATCACAGATTAGTTTCCTATGCCTAAACTGTATCTGTGTTCCTCAAACAGCTCCTGTTGTGTACGAAAACTTTTACAGTGGTCAGAGGTCACCGACAGGAGCTCCACCCTCTCGACTGCTTCCACCAATCAGGTGCCGCTTGTCTGTTAACTTATCTATGTTTTGATAAGTTTACCTGTTCTTTGCTTCAGTTGTTGAACATTAACAGCTCAGTCCTGTTTATTTTGTTGTGTGAATCTGCAGGAGGGGCCCATTACCTGAACCAACACACAACAGTAGAGGTATGTTTTTTTGGTCTACTTAAAGGCATAGGAATACATGTCAGTAGAATCTGCCCCGCATCATTTAAAGCTTTTTCTAGAGACACTAATTAAATATGACATTTATACTGAGCATATAACTCAATTTTAATTGATGAGTTAAAATCTAATTTACCTCATCAATTAAATTTGAAATATAAAAGATGGAAGATAATAGTAATAATCCCCATTATGCACTAATAAGCTGTGACAAGCAGTTATTTTCAATATTTAACAATAATGACCATTTTTGCAATCATTTCAACAGTTAGATAATCATCAGAAATTTTATCTTTTATATTGGTCCAGAAGGGGAAACCATTTCTAGGAAATTAACAATATGTATAGCTACCATGCATAATGATTAAAAAAAGGGGCCCAACAATCCACAATTCACACTGCATATTCCTGCCAATTCTACCTCTGGAAAAATTTTCATCCAAATCCACCTTCAAAGTAATCCTGCTGACTCTCCTAGAGCCCGCAGAGGCCAAAAATGTGTTTCATGTTTTTTAAAAACAAATAATACAGATCTGCTTTCAAAGGAAAATTAAATAGACATTTTATTCATTTGCCCATTCACTTACATATATTCATTTTCTAATAAAAGATATTTTCCTGATTGTATTTATTTTTTGCATGCACAGAAATCGTTTTTGTTTGCTTTGATTGCAGATGATGCACAGTTCTCAGAGGATGCAGACTACAGTGTCATCCAGTACTAACACACACATCTCCTGCAACTTTGTCACGAACATCAGATTTCCCTATTATTTCTCATCACCCTTTGTGTGTCCTCTAAACATACTGATGTAACAATTGAAAAATTTGGTTGCATGTTTGGTTAGTTGCATTGACTTTTTTTTTAATGCATCATGCTACGTTATACCTCAAAACAATACCAGACAGTCTACTGTTACTGCATCTATCTGAATAACATTTCAACCAGGCGGCTCTTTGCATGTGTATTGAGAAGCTTTTATTCTTATGGTTTTTTTGGATAGCAAATGTTTTTTCATGGCATGGTCTTATAGACCTCCACAAACATGTTTCTAAGCTCTTGAGACCTTGGCATGATTATCCCACACCTTTCAGAGAACATTAGATTCGACATGTCAAAGGTTCTTTAAGCCGGGTCACACACTGCAATTAGTGGCACTTATATGCAACTTGATGGGTAAGGAATACTTATTTATTACTTCATGCTTCAACACCAAAATCTCTTTTAACTTGTGCTAGATGAATAATGAAAAAGACCAAAACAAAGTAATTTGTTGGTATTTCACCTTTACATGTAAGCAATGTTCCACCCGAGCTAAAAACAGTCAAAAATGTTCTCAGAGGGTAATTTTGTTAAAACAGCCATTTATTTCTGATGATTAACTGTGACACAATAACATCTCAAATTAAAACATTTTTACTCTAACCATATAATACAGTCCTCAATATGAGCAAAACATTTCAGGTAACCATAATTTTTTATCTGTCCATGTCAGTGGATGGTGTGTGAATGTGTTTCTGCAGGTTCATCCTGAATTAAAAAAGGACATAAGTAACACTAGAATCACAGGCATTAAAAGGCGTGGAAGTTGTTCAGAGACAGCCTGTTGTGTTACACAGTGTGCTCTGATCTGATCAGATCCAGAATCAGCTGGATGGTTGCTTCACCTGAATGAGAAAAACAGGAACAAACCAAACAGCAGAATTAAAGTATTTTCTCACTTTCTTACTGATTTAGATGAATTATAGTTCCCCCTTTTTTATTAAGAGAATAAAATGTGTTATTTTACAAATCTTATGAAGATGTCAAATCCACACTACAAAGGTTGATTGCTTTCAACAGCATTTCAATAAAATGACTTCCTTTTACTGAATATGAGTATTTTTATTTAGTATTCACATCGCCTTGTGCTTCTTTTACTTTTTAGCTTCCACTGTGTCTTCACTTTGTTGGGCAAAGTGACTGAGTAGAGTTGTGCATTAGATTTAGTACTTTTTAAAAGGGGAAAACTGTCACTGTCATATTGAGATGCCTGGGTTTACCTTTAAGATTCATTCTGGGGTTCTCCAGCTTCTTTTCAAGCAAAGAGTCCATCAGTTTCCTCAGATGTTTGAAGATCACACCAATCCGCACAGGAGCCTTAAAAGAGGAACAAATGGCTTTTAATTAAAAACAGCTGCAAACAAAACACTGGGAACCGAAAGTTAAAGTAGATATGATTTTTTTTTAAGAGTTTGTTTCAGATTTATTTAGAATAAATCTGTCTTTCCTCGTGTTAGGTTATGGCTGCAGTTACTGTTCAGTGCATCATAAAGCAAGAGTAATAAATTCTTATGAGTTTCTTTACTGTTTAAAAGTAACTGGACTGAGCTGGATTTTCACCTCTTCTAAATACAGAAATCCTTTAATTCTTCATATGTTGAAGTATTTTCCAGTTCAGTTCATAAACATTCAGGACATTTTAATCTGTTGGACTGCAAAGTCCATTTTTACTTAAACAACTGGACCACTCCCAAAGTAACCCCTCAGACCTCAGACCTGAAAGTGGATCCAGCCGTCTAAAGTGATGAGCTTCTCTCTGTGCTGAATGTCGATGTCACCTCCAAATAGCAGCATTGGGAAAGGAGATATCAGCGTGGTGTCTCGCAGGTAGATCTTGGTATATTTTACCTGTGCATGAACATTTGTTAACACAACGGTGCACTACAGATGAAAAAACATCACATTCCAAGTACATACCTTCTCCTGGTACAGCAGCCAGCCGTGGGTCTGCAGGTTATGGTTTACAGATGAAGGGTGGACCTGAGCCTTGCCTTGAGGTGTCTCCACTGTGCAGGCCACTCGCTCTAGCACATCCACGGAGGGGGTGCACAGGACCCGGGCCACGTTGTCATAGAGCCCCGCTGTCAGCGCCGCATTCAGGACGGAGATCTGCTGCTTGGACAGCGCCACCGATTGCTCCTTCAAACGAGAGGAGGAAGAGCAAGACCAGAAACCTGTCTGCTCCATCATCTTCATCAGCTCTCGTTTCACATCCTGCAGTGAAGATGGAGTTGAGCAGATAGATTTAGACAGGAGGAGGGAGAGTAAAGGTTTCTTACAATAAGAGAAGCTTTTGTGTTACCTCTATTGTAATGAGAGCTGTTCGATTGAGGAAGTGTTTCCTGCAGTAGGACAACTCTGCTCTCATTCCTTCAGTCTGTGCATTTTTCCATCTAATAGTTTCAGAAAAGAGAAGAGGTCACAGAATTTAAACAATCCAGTTTAGAAATGACAAGACTGTCCTCAAGTGATCCTGAAGCATTATTTCCCTCAGTCTTCTTTTCTTCTCTTTCATAACTATAAGAACAGTTGCATTGGTTGTCAAGGTAACTTAATTGCTCATGCAAATGACTTCCTGATGGGAAATTTTTACCTTTTTATATATATATATATATATATATATATATATATATATATATATATATACAATGGGGGAAATAAGTATTGGACACGTCAACTTTTTTCTCATTATATTTATTTCCAAAGATGCCATTCATGTGACATTTCTTCCAGACACTGGTATTAACTCAAATAATCCACGCATGAAAAGAAATCACAAGATTCAAATCCATAAATAGTGATTATGTGGAATTAAGTGCAATAACACAGGAAAAAAGTATTGAACACACCATGGGAAAGCTGTATAGTTTGGCAAGGAAAGGCACCATACCATCTCAAACCTGAAAGTAATTAGTCTTTGTACTTCCTATAAGTGCAAACCAACATCAGCTGGGTTAGTGCTAATTGATGGCCCTATAAACAGGTTGTTTTTTTACTAAGTAGTCAAACAAGACACATCTCATGATGGGTAAAAGCAAGGAGCTCTCTCAAGACCTTCGCAGCCTGATTGTTGCTCAGCATCAGAATGGAATTGGTTATAGACTTATCTCAAAGAATCTGAGTATTCCAGTAAGCACCGTTGGGGCCATTATCCGCAAGTGGAAGAAGCATCACCTTATCATCAACAGGCTGCGCACAGGAGCTCCTCGCAAGATTTCTGACCAGGGAGTCAGAAAGATGGTCAGAAGAGTTCTCAAAGAGCCAAGGACCACCCGGAAAGCGCTCCAGAAAGACATGGAGGCAGCAGGTACAAGTGTTACAGAGAAAACGATAGGCAATGCACTCCACCGCCATGGCCTCTATGGACGTTCAGCCCGCAAGACTCCGTTCCTCAAAAAAAGGCATGTTGAAGCTCGTTTACAGTTTGCTAAACAGCATCTGGATAAGCCTGTGGAATACTGGGAGAATGTTGTCTGGTCAGATGAGACCAAAATTGAACTTTTTGGCTGTCATACTACACACCATGTTTGGAGGAGAAATGGCACTGCACATCACCCAAATAACAATATACCAACAGTGAAGTTTGGTGGTGGAAACATCATGGCGTGGGGTTGTTTCTCATCTCGGGGTACTGGCAGACTTCATATAATTGAAGGAGCAATGAATGGAAACATCTATCGGCACATTCTTGAGATGAACCTGCTGCCATCCACCAGGATGATGAAGATGAGACGTGGCTGGACCTTTCAACAGGACAATGATCCGAAGCACACGGCAAAGTTGACTCTCGAATGGTTTAAAAAAAAGAAAATCAATGTGTTAGAATGGCCCAGTCAATCACCTGACCTAAATCCGATTGAACATTTGTGGAAAGAACTAAAGATAGGGGTTCACCAGAGGGCACCAAAGAATATTCAAGATTTGAAGACAATCTGTGCGGAGGAATGGGCAAAAATCACACCTGAGCAGTGTGGGCGATTAGTTCATACATACAAGAAGCGTCTGGAAGCAGTCATTGCAAACAAAGGCTTCTCCACAAAGTATTAAACGAGTCTCAGATAGTGTGTTCAATACTTTTTTCCTGTGTTATTGCACTTAATTCCACATAATCACTATTTATGGATTTGAATCTTGTGATTTCTTTTCATGCGTGGATTATTTGAGTTAATACCAGTGTCTGGAAGAAATGTCACATGAATGGCATCTTTGGAAATAAATATAATGAGAAAAAAGTTGACGTGTCCAATACTTATTTCCCCCATTGTATATATATATACATAAAACAAATATAGTAAATCCAAACAACCACAGAAAACTCAAACTAATCTTACTTTACATCCTTTACTACTGAGTACTATGACTCAGTTTGCAAGATCCTGTTTTTCCATTCAAAACTAATCTGAGCTGAGCTTTGTATACATATCTGAGAATCCTAAACACACTTTTTAAAGAAAATTTAAACTCTTGTGATCTCATGTGTTCCTGCTGTGTTGTATATAAACATGAACCAAGTAAAAATATTTTATTAGCAGGATTGGGATTGCAATAAAAACAAAGGAATAGAGGTTGAATGGTTACTCTACCTAATGCCTACATCTAATTCTCAACATGAATCCCAAATAATCTAAATATAATTGTTAGTTGTTGCAGTAAACTATAAAACAGCATCACACACTGTCCTTTGGCAAGTTCCTGTCTTGTTAGAGGAAGGGAGAAAATAAGCAATTTGTTCTTATCATGGCTGCTTCTCTGTTAATTTAAAGTAATTTCCTTATGTTAATCCTATTCCTGAGCACAAACAAACAAACAAGAGATTATTTGAGTCTTTTAGGTTTGTCCATACCCCAGATATGCATTGTATATGGTCAGGTGATCAGAGTTGGCTAAAGCCAGAGCAGCTTTGGCCAGGTTAGCTTCATCTTTTGAGTTCATTGGTGTGGAGAAAGGAGATTTCTCTGTGATGGCTGCTGCAATGGTTGCCTGAAACAAGTCTTCTGTTAATGCAACTCAAACACACATGAAATAACACATATAAAATATCTATCAACATAATTATGACATGATACAGGAAGAATATGTAAAAGCCATAGCAGATTCAGTTTTTTTTTATAATGAACAGGTGCAACGTACTATGGGCTCCAAGCAGCCGAGGATGGCTCCATAGATGAGCATCTTGCCAATCTTCACATTGATCGGCAGACTTGCCAGGTGGTGTCCCAGTGGGGTGAGGATGTGATTATCGGCGTGACACGCACCTATCTTCCTCAGCAGGTTGACAGCGTTACTAACCGACTGAGGCTGAGGAGCATCCAGGGCCCGGCTCAAAAAGTCCTCTGGGGAGCCGTACTGACATTTCTACCAGAGAAGAGAAGAACTTGTTTTTGTGTGACTTTTTCTATCAAAGTGACAAAGAATAATTTATTTACCATAATGTGAAGACAGAGCTCCTCCAGTGGGACCCGCAGAATCTCTGGAATAGAGTAATCCATGAAGGCATCAAACCTGGAGATGAGCGTTAAACAAGACCAGAACAAAACAGTTTTATTCTTAATGACAAAGCAAGTCCTGTGTATTTAACAGAATATTATCATTTTATTATTATGTTCGCTGTACATCTTGGTGTCATACAAACACTGAGACTTGACCAACATGTTGAGCTCCACACCTGAATTTTGGGTAGAGTCTGAAGCAGAAGCCGTTTCTGACTCGTCCTGCTCTCCCCTGCCTCTGGAGGGCGCTAGCTTTGGAGACAAATGTTTCCACCAGAGAACTCATCTGGCTGCTCTCGTGGTACCTGAACAGTACAGCAGAACAGAGTTATAGCTGTTTAAAACCAGATGATAACTTCTCAGGGTGAGAAATATTTGGAAACTGGTCTAATATTTGTTATGATAGCATTAAACAAAATATATTTATATTACAGCTGAATAAAAATGAATGAGTTTTAAATGCCTCTTTGAGACGTCCAAACTGTAGGGAGAGTTTAGAAATTACAATTACAGTTAATTAAGTCTGGAAACCTTTTAGAGGGTTCCCCATAATGGGCAAAATATGCCAAAGGAAAGCCAGATTAGGATGTGTAACAAGCAAAAAAGTGGGAAAAATGGAAAACAACATTCTTTAGAAAGATTAAAAAAGATCAAACTGCATCTTTTTCTGAATTAGTGGATAAGTTCTGAAGATTACAGCTTAGACTCAAATGCAAAAAGATTGATAGTACTGCAGTTTCAAATCCTCTATACTTGCTCATTGTAGTTCAGGATTGTGGGGGGCTGTAGCCTATCCCAGCAGTTACTAGGCAAAAGGCAGGGTTCATCCTGGACAGATCACCAGTCCATTGAAACAAACCCAGAGAGACAAACAACCCCTCACACACACGCACTCACTCCTAGTGAGAATTTATAGTGAACAGTTAAACTAACATGCATGTCTTTGGACTGTGAGAGTAAGCCAGGTACACATATGCATACACAGGGAGAACATGCAAACTCCACACAGAAAGGCCCGGCTTGAACCAGGAACCCTTCTTGATAAGAGGCAACAGTACTAACCACGACACCACCAGGCAGCACTGTAATAAAAAAGCCCACAAAAGATAACTAAAATATTTAAAGCTGCAAAGATGCAAAACTTGTTTAAACCTGACTATATATTAACTATTGCCTTTTCAATCAATTTACATCACAGACACCAAGATAAAGTAATGTCTGAAAGGGAGACTCCAATAGTTAGAACTTAATTAAATGAGAGCTGGACACAATCAAATAAACATTAAATATTCTTTTTGAGAGCTCTTACTTATTTTCTTTGGTCTTCCCTGAATCAATGACAAACACAACATCAGGAATAGTAACACCTGTCTCAGCAATGTTGGTCGACAACACAATCTACAAGAAAAAGAGCAGCGAATAAGGACGACGACTTCTGCATTATACGTCATTCAAGTACTTCTGAATTACACTTCATTTAGCAGTACCTTTCTAAGGCCAGCAGGGGGCACTGTAAAGGCAGAAGCTTGGTCTTTTGATGAAATAGTGGAGTGGAGGGCAACAATCCTAAACCTTAAAAAGTAGACAAAACACAGTGAGACAAAGGGAACAGGTGAACCTAAAGCTGAATGGTGGGTATGTTTTAACAGCTTATGCGTTTTCAAAATGTGTTGGTAATGAATTTAAGTGTGTTACATCACCTCTTTTTGTCCTGAAACCTCTTATCTGAAGAGAGCAGGTCATACAGCTGCTGGATGTGAGCCAAACCTGGGAGGAAAATGAGAATGGCTCCATCCACATCTGCAAACTGAGGGGCCTTGTCTGGTAGAGACACCAAAAATCACAAGTGACAAGTTCATTTTTCACAAGTCCTAAACATGTATGATCATTTACTTTGTGCATCCTCCGACAGTCCACTTCATCTGTACCTAAATAGTGCACAAGGTCCACGAGCAAGTCCATATTGATCTTATTAGGGTTCATATACTGCAACACCTGCCGAGTCCTGCTGCTGAAGTGGTCAAGGTCCGGACCCAGGTCCCAGCTGTTTGAGTCCCTCACTATCACCTCCTGCAATCAATAGGAGCACACAGACTGACTTGTCTGATACAGTCAGCTCATCACAAGGACAAAGGTTAAGTTCACACAGCAGGTTAACAAACACTCGTTTAGGAAACATGAGTCCATCAGCATTACTGAGCTTTAGCTGAACATGTAGGGAACTAAAACCTCAATCTGAAACTTCCCCTTCAGTGGTAAATTGAGGTTACAGTCAGATTTATTTGAGCCTAAATTATTCATTTATTAACTTTTTACAAACTTTCCTTCTTGGATTTTGTTGCATATTTTCAGATTTTTATGTTTTACTATTCTTGTTAGGAACTTGCCCCTAAAGAGCTGTCCGTGTTTATGATTGTTCATCGATGTCAACACCATCCCTTTTACATTTGAGTGCTCGTAGACATTCAGTGACACAGCTTGGCAGGATTTTAAGGATTTTTTTTTTAGTTAGTGGAGCCAGATAACAAACTACCACAATCGTCAGATATCAAACTACTAAAGAGAGCCAACATTACCTGGTGCTGTAAAGTCTTCCCTCCTTTCTGTGTAACAGATATGGAGACTTCTTCTTCTTCTTCAAGAATTTTCTGGCTGTACTCGGAGTCCTTTTCCAGAATGTATCCTGTCTCCTCCACTATGTCTTCTAAGTGGTATACCTGGAACCAAAACCACAGCAGCTTCAAACTGTCTGCTCTGTTTGAATGTACCTTTGAATTTTTGTTACAGACTCATATCCAGCCAATCACCTGCACCCACACCAGTAAACTACTACTTTACCTCTACAGGGAAAGTCCTGCCTGGAACGGTGATCACTGGGCAGCGGTTGAAGTAGTTGGAGAACTTGTCACAGTCCACAGTGGCACTCATGAGGATCAGCTTCAGATCGGATCTTCTCATTACAACATCTTTAAGGATGGTTAGCAGGAAGTCTGACTGGACGCTCCGCTCGTGGACCTGAGAGGACGAAGGTGAGGCGGTGAGATGAGAAGTTAAAGGTTTTAGCCCAACAGTGGAAAGAAAATATGCGAGGAGTGTGTTCAGCAGCTGTTAGTACCTCATCCACAATGATGTGGGTCAGGGAGCTGAGATGTTTGTCATGTTGGAGCTTCCTAATCAGAACTCCAGTTGTGCAATACAACAGTCGGGTCCAGTCCCCAGACTGGTTCTCCATCCGGATCTGGTACCCACACAGCGAGGACTAAATTCAACATAAAACATAATCATTAGAGCGGATGGCAGTGCATTTGATTTAAAACTGGGGACGCACCAATACCATTATCATGTCTAAGTCCAATAATTCTCGTACTTGGTAATCATAAAAGTACTCCGAACTACACCACCCGACACCAATGTAAAAACATTAGAGCTGTCACAATTAACACGTTAATGCAAAGACATAAATTAATAATATTCAAAATCAGGTGTCCAGAAACAATTTTTAAAAATCTTAGTGAGAGAAGCTGCATACAGGTGCCTTGTCACAGCTGTGGACATGACCCACCAAAAGACACTTCATCTTCCTTATTTATGAAGATTCTGACCATTTTCAAGCTTTACATTTAGAGGATGGCAGCAGGATGACCTATTTTATATATCACACAATGAACTAATCAGTGAATGCATCTGGCATTCTGGTCCACATTCCTTACCAGTAAAGTGTTGTTTGAATACTATTGTCAAGTACTCAAATGTAAGTACTTGTATTTTTCTTTTTTTTTTTTTTGGTGCATCCCGGTTTAAAACCAAAGACCTGAACATGAGTAGTCACCTTGGATCCTGGTCCATCTTCACAGCCCAGTTCCTCGCTGACTCTACAAGCCAAACTCACGGCTGAAATCCTGCGTGGTTGAGTCACCACAATGTTGCAGGACTGAGCAGCTTTTCCTCCAGTCAACAGCTCCTCCAGGAGGAACTGAGGGATCTGAGTACTCTTCCCGCTGCCCGTCTCGCCAGCAACCACCGCCACGGGGTGACGCTGCAGAGCTTCCAGGATACGACGTCTGTGTTGAAAGACAGGAAGCTGCTCCCGTTCTGCCTTGGAGATTGAACACTAGGTGAAGCTTTATGTCACGTAAAATCAACTTTGTTTAAAAGTTCAGGTGAATCTACCTGCAGTTTTTGGGCGAGTGGAGATTTTTTCAGCTTGAGTATAATCTCTCTGGCTGCCTGCAGTGCTGCCTCTTCCCTCCTTCCTCCAATTCTTTCACTCCTTTCTTCCACATCTTTTTCTCTCTCTCCAATATCAAGACCAGCCAGGTTCTCCCAGGATTCTTCAGGCTCCTCTTCATCAGCGCCGCTCAACCCATGCTGTCCTTGAGATGCAGGCTTCTGCCCCTGACTCTGGTTCTGCTGCTGCTGTTTGAGTCTGGTCAGGAGCCGGGAAATGAACTGGTCTCGAGGTTTGTTGGCGGCAGTGCGGCTTTCATCCTGCTGCTGCTGCTCGCTGTCTCTCCACTCCAGCCACACATCTCTGTAAGTTGGAGGAAGGAGCTGATGTACTGACTGACAGAAGGAAGAGGAGGGAAAAAAAAGAGTTCACTGCAGATGCATAGATGGACACAGTCAAAACTAAGCAAAAATGAGGCATCAAGCATATTGGACCTGGTAATACATATTACCTGTCCTTTAACTAAGGTGTAGAGAGCCAGTGTGGCAGCCAGATGCTGAGCCTGCATGCTGTCCTCAGTCAGGATAGTTGGACAAACTTCCAGGACATCATCTGCTCTCTGAACACGCACCCTGATGCATGGAAAGTCATCATGTGATTAAAAGAATATAAATCTAAACTCACTCATAAGACTCTCAAACAGTCCTACAATCTACGGTTTTATTCTGCATCTTCTGGTGGTTTCATTTTATAGTCTGTTTAAAAAAAAAAAAAAAAAATGAAGATATTGCCAGCAGTCAGTTTAGGAGGATTTCAATCATGGCAATACCGTCTAACATTTATCTATTTACTAATGTTACTCACACACACACACTTACTTGCATCTCCAGTATCTACCAGCAGCAACCTTGTTGAAAGACGGTGGCGGACTTTTGGGAAGGTTCTTTCGGACCCAGTCGATGAGGAACTGTTTGGGAGACTTTCCTGTCCAGCTGCGAGCAGTGTAGTCAAAGTTACGAATGTCCTTTGGTTCGTTCTTTTTTACAACTATAAAGAAAAATTATACAAAAAGGTCAACATTTGTCTCATACAGAGGCCTCTGAAAACACGGTTACAGTCTTAAACTCCAGATAAACAGCTTTTCTAGGAACATCTATTATTATTTCCGCCAAAACGGAGGTCGTGTATTCGGCAACGTTGGATTGTCTGTATGTCTGTTAGCCAAATAACTCAAAGTTACACATGGATTTTGATTAAATTTTCAGAAAATCTCAGAAACAGAATAAGGAACAAGTAATTTGATTTTGCGGGTGATGCCTGGACAAAATACAATGGCTTGGTGGAGGTCTGCGCTCGCTGAGTGCTTCTAGTTTTTTATTATTCTTACTAGGTTTCCTCTTCTGCTTGGTTGATGCTTCACTCTGTCCTACATTGCTTTATTGTTAACCTTCTCCATACAAACATACATGAGTGCATTATTTATGGACTACATGTGCACTAACACACCTGGAGATTTGAATGATTGGTCCGGAACACACGAGAAGAGGTCATGAAGCCTTTTTGAAGCAGCATTTCATAGTATGGAAATG
Organism: Melanotaenia boesemani; assembly: GCF_017639745.1. NCBI lineage: Eukaryota > Metazoa > Chordata > Actinopteri > Atheriniformes > Melanotaeniidae > Melanotaenia > Melanotaenia boesemani. The sequence continues at coordinate 11,009,807 of NC_055700.1, forward strand.
AATTTAGTAGAAAAGCTTCCATTTCTATATTATGTGGATGAAACTTTTGTCCACACAGAATTAGTGTGACACAATATATAAAAACATAACCTGAACCATGACCTTAGAAAGTGTCTCTGAATAATGGCTGTTAATTGGCTCTGAAGCTGGTAGATGAACCTTTTTCTGCAGGAGGCTCCTTCTCTGCTTGCTCAAACAAACTGAAGCCAAGATCTTCTTTGACCTCACTGACAGGAAGCATCCTCTTCTCCTTTTGAGGGAAATCAACCACTTTTATGGCTGGATTGAACATGGGGTGGGACTCCAGTTGTTTCATTTCTGGAAAGAGAAAATATACCAATATATTAGAGGAGAACGTTAATGATGTAAAACTATAGGAAATGGCATGAGCTGCTGCCTTTTGCACGTGTTAAATGTGAAATTCCATAAAAAAAAAGTCAAAGAAAATACATTTGATGAATGCGATTCAAAAGTCTCACACACACAAACCTTGCTGTATGATGCGTATTCTGTCCTGCGCCATCCTCTGACCCGCCTTGTCTAATTTAGTCTTGGCAGCAGCTGCCATTTCTTTAGTGTCATACAGTTGAGCAGTGAGGATCAAATACCTGTCGTTCTACACAAAAGTACATAGTACAGTTAGTTACAGAAAAACAACATGAAGAAAAAAACATTTATATTGATGAACTGATCAGGCTCAATGGTTTTATGTGACTTAAAAACTATGTTTTGAGCTCTGTTGCTCTGGGAAAAATTATTCCATTTGATTTGGTAGAATTTTCATTGAGCTTTAGATAAATGAGGGCTTAATTCAGTTTGTATGAAAACTGCTAAAAGAAAAAGTCTGATCAGGTGGCTGACTGAGAAGTCTGTAAATGCTGCTTTAAAATGTTTTACTGACAGAGAGTCATAGATCCCAGCTGTAAGTTGCTTTAATTTTTCTTACTGGATCAAACTTTTCATCTAGTTCAGGATTGTGTGTCTTCTTCCCCCCTCTTTCTTCTTCCTCCTCCTCCTCTTCTTCATCGCTGCTTTGCTCTGCGTACCTCAAGATCCAATCTTTCATGCTGGCAGCTTCATCCTGCTCTGTGACCTGGCAAACACCACACACAAACTTACAGGTTATTGCGCAAAGCACATCATGTTCAGCCAAGCTACATGTACGTTGCCTAACACGCAAACCTTGGTGGTCTCTTTAGGGGTGTTGTTGGATACTTCTGGGCTCTTAGCTGCAGGGTTTTGCTGGGGAAGAGGCTGAAATTTCGGCCTGCTCTTTTGGCTCTCCTCCTGCAGCTGCTGGCTGAAACCATCTGGCAACTCCTCTGATAAATTGACAACAAATACAAAGAGTCACCTTTAGGAATTTCATCAGTATTTACACTTTAATGTGGAGTGATTCTTTATTACCATCTTTAAGGTTGAGACAGAGCCAGTCAAGAGCAGAGTGAAGATCACCTCCGTATAAGACGCTACTCTTCATCGCTTCTTCTATGTGTTCTCTCTTAAAGTTGAACTTTTGTAAAGCTGTGTATAGGTCCTAAAAACACATGAGAATACAAATATTTTAAATCCAAAATCTGAATGTGGTGAAACCAAAGAGGCATCAGAGGGATGGTTTAGTCTTTACCAATAATTTCTTGTTTGTAAGTCTACCAGATATGGGCCCTTTGTCTCCATTCTCCTGTCTGAAGTCATTGATCAGCTTGATAATCTTCTTCTCCAGGTCAGTGTAAATAGAAACCTATGCTCACAAGTTAAATGTAATTTATTATTATCATTTTTCAGTACGAAACACATTTTAAACCTGATATTTCTCCTTAGACATGGACACACTAAACTTACTTTAAGAATTGACTTGTCTGAGACCCCACTCGTGTCAACTTGCGCTGTGTTGGAAAGGCTGTAGGTCTTCGGAGCTGAAGACAAAACAGCAATACATGACATGTCACTACTGGGCCAATATTCATGTTAGTACAATTGTCACCTTGTCTGATGCAGATTTGTTAACTAATACTGCATAATCAGGTTTTATGGACATATTCTGGCTATTAAAATTATCTGAAAGTCAAGATACTAATGGTACAGCATGCTGACCACCGGCTACAAACTGAAGAGGATCATATGAACTGATTGACAGTAATGGAGTGTGCAACACCTACACGGAAATATTGATAAATACAGTATATGTAAACTCAGCAAAATAAATATGCGGCGTTTCAATTTATTACCACCTTTACACTTGCTCTCTTTCACTGGTTTGGTAGGTTTATTGCAGGTAGCCTGTTTCTTCGGTTCTTCCGCCGCATCGGACCCCGCTGTCGTTGCACAAGTCCGACCAGCTGCTACCGGGGCCGCCGAAGCAGCCTGAGCCGCCGATTTCTTCTTCTTACCGCCCATTAGGTCAAGATCCCTAACTGACTCGGTTTCCTTTACCGGGTTCCGTTTGCGGACATAAGGTTACAAGACATCAGTGAGCGGCTGGGTGGAAGAGATAATTACACCACCAGAACGTGTTACTGTTGGGCCACACGGCTTCCGTAGCGGAATTGTCGAAACTTTACGTTCACGTTGCATTTACGACCGTAGCCTTTTTGTAGTGATACGTCAACGCGTCCGCCATATTGGCCGTGGCAATACAAGACATTCAACTAAATCAAGTGAAACTGGATTTGTACTTCAACATATGCCCCTTTTCTAATCAAGAACACACACACAAATTTTTATATATATATATTTTATATATATATATATATATATATATACACATATATATATATATATACACATATATATATATATATATACACACATATATATATATATATATACACACATATATATATATATATACACACATATATATATATATATATACACACATATATATATATATACACACATATATATATATATACACACATATATATATATACACATATATATACACACACACACACACATATATATGTTATTTTGAGGTGTAATACAGGCAAATCCTAAAACATGCTGATAAAAAAAATACAATTCACAGGCTGTTTGTGTCACATGCTGTTGTGAATAAGAAATTGCTACAAATATTTGTTGCTGTATACTCTGTATAGCTGATTTTATGTTATCTATTGTGCAGCGCATTGAGATACTCCAGTAGTTATTCTCCCAAACCTGTGCACACAAACTATGAGAACTATCACCTTCAAAAGGATGCACTTTCCTTTTCCTCATACCCTTCAATCAAAAATACAGACATCCTAAATTCCATCACAAAAGTACACAAATCACTCTAAATTTAGTTTCAAGTGCCTTTCTAGAAATAAAACTATGATTGGAAAATAGAAAATGTCAAGGTGCCAAAACGCCTTTGTTTTAATTTGTATATTTCAGGTGTATTACTGTAAAAACATGCTACCACTGCATTAATTCTCTTATAAGACTAAATATATGAAGCAATGAGACATTTAGAATACTCTACCTGCTCTTGCCCAGTAAATTCTGATTTAGTTCAGTTTGGAAAGCCGTGAAAATTCACACAGCTATTCCAGGACATCCAAACTCTAAATTCACCTGGAATAGAGGATGTTTAGTGTTAATGGATTTACCTTTTCAGGTACTCCAGCTTCAAGCTGTGGCACATTAATTCCTCCATGTAAACTGAATTACAACCTCATATTCAGGGTTTGACCAATTATAGCAGGCAGCAATAATGGTCAAACACGCTGAGACAAGCAACTGGAGCTTGATTTAAATGAGTGTCTGGCACATGTTTGTGATCTTATTTCTCTGGTGGTTACTTGAACATGGTGATCTCCAAATTTTGCGAACTACAGCTGTAATAAGGAGACAGTATTTTATAGAAACATTTTATTTCAGTATTAAAAAGGCAGATGGTTCACATGAAAATTCCAGTTTAATACTCTTCTCCCTCAGCCTCATCACCCATGCTGTCGGTGCCAACCTCTTCATAATCCTTCTCCAAAGCTGCCATGTCTTCTCGGGCTTCAGCAAACTCTCCCTCCTCCATACCTTCACCCACATACCAGTGCACGAAAGCACGCTTGGCATACATCAGATCAAATTTGTGGTCGAGCCGAGCCCAGGCCTCTGCAATAGCTGTGGTGTTGCTTAGCATGCAAACAGCCCTCTGAACCTTGGCCAGGTCCCCACCAGGTACTACAGTGGGTGGCTGGTAGTTTATGCCAACTTTGAAACCAGTGGGACACCAGTCCACAAACTGGATGGTGCGTTTGGTTTTGATGGTTGCAATGGCAGCATTGACATCTTTAGGCACCACATCCCCACGGTACAAGAGGCAGCAAGCCATGTACTTCCCATGGCGAGGGTCACATTTCACCATTTGGTTAGCTGGCTCAAAGCAGGCATTAGTGATCTCTGATATAGTTAGTTGCTCATGGTAAGCCTTCTCAGCAGAGATGACAGGGGCATAGGTGGCCAGAGGGAAGTGGATACGGGGATATGGGACCAAGTTGGTTTGGAACTCTGTCAGATCAACATTGAGAGCACCATCAAAACGAAGAGAAGCAGTAATGGAGGACACAATCTGACTGATCAGCCTGTTCAAGTTGGTGTAGGAGGGACGCTCAACATCGAGGTTCCTGCGGCAAATATCGTAGATTGCCTCGTTGTCAACCATGAAGGCACAGTCCGAGTGCTCTAGGGTGGTGTGGGTTGTCAAGATGGAATTGTAGGGCTCCACCACGGCAGTGGACACCTGAGGAGCAGGATAGACTGAGAACTCCAGCTTGGATTTCTTGCCATAGTCCACAGAAAGACGCTCCATCAGCAGGGATGTGAAACCAGAGCCAGTACCTCCACCAAAGCTGTGGAAGACCAGGAAGCCCTGAAGACCAGTACACTGATCAGACTGAAAACAGATTGAAAACCTTATTAGTTCTGACTTTAGTGACAGACATGATAAATTCTGCTCACAATTTTACCTACCAGTTTACGAATTCTGTCCAGAACCGAGTCAATGATTTCTTTACCGATGGTGTAGTGACCACGGGCGTAGTTGTTGGCAGCATCCTCCTTGCCAGTAATGAGCTGCTCAGGGTGAAACAGCTGGCGGTACGTTCCAGTACGCACCTCATCTTAGGAAACAAACTCAAATGAATATGTTTGCAGATACTCAGTTAAGAACTCTAAGTTCATCCAGAAACATTTACCAATGACAGTGGGCTCCAAGTCCACAAAAACTGCTCTGGGGACATGCTTTCCAGCTCCGGTCTCGCTGAAGAAGGTGTTGAAAGAATCATCTCCTTTTCCAACGGTCTTGTCAGAGGGCATCTTTCCATCCGGCTGGATCCCATGTTCCAGGCAGTAAAGCTCCCAGCAGGCATTTCCAATCTGGACACCAGCTTGACCAACGTGTACTGAAATGCACTCACGCTGTAGGGGGGGGAATAATAATAATAATAATAATAATAATAATAATAATAATAATAATAATAATAATCTTACTAGAGTCAAGGTTAATTTACCTAGTACCCTGTCATATTAAAACTTCCTGAAGTCACATGTTCATTGCTCTTCACTAACAGAAAGGCTCTATTGTGAATTACTGAGGCATGAATACAGTCACCTGATTTGTCACAAGTACCTCTGAACCAAAAACATATACTAGAAGTTCGCATTTGAAACGAGCAAAACTTTTACATGAATGTTAAGCCATGGAACAAATGCACACGCAGCTGCAGTTTCCTCACATGAAAGTATCAGACCTGGCAAGAAAACTTAACCTAACACATGACAGGACCACACAATTACTGAAAATGTGGTCTTTTTAAAGTTTGCAACTGTAGTTTCATAACGGCCCTGTCAACCCCTTAAACCGTATTTCAATACGGAAATGTTTGAGAGACATCCACTCCCGCCAACAATGTGCGCACGAGAATTTTGAAAAAAAAAAAAAAAAAAAATTCAACTCGCCTGTTAAGTTCAACAAAAGATGTCGAGAAATTATACAACTTAATAGACTGCTTTAAAAGCTCATCCCGTTTGTTAAGTCTTAGTTTATTGTCGGGAAAACTAAAAAGTTGGAGAGAAAATAAGTTTAATGAGTTGTCACCTTTTAAATTTAGTTGGATAAGTCAAAACAAACATATCAAAAACAAAAAAAAATGTACTTACCATTCTTACTCGACGAAAAAGCTTCAAACTCGGGATGATGAAATTAGGGAAGGGCACTAACTGTAATCTCTTGCAGAAAGACGTTTACGAGTCTTGCTCAAGAGACACCTGACACCTCCTAAACTGTGCATGTTCCTTTTATATTTACTAACCGGAAACTTGTTAATCAAACTGTGGATGAGCCTCGTTCCCTATTGGTTAGAATTTTTTTGTCATTTCCTTCGTCGGCTAACTCGTGTTGCATTGTGGGAAAATTTCTTCTGACAAACATGGCAGATCCCTTTGGAGATGGGTTGTTCAGCGTGTTTGACGATGAACAACAAAGTTCTAATAGCAAAAAACCACCCGCAACTGTGGCTACAGAAACAACGTAAGTTAATTTCGCGAAACAAAGTCTTGTATGCGTAATTAGTAGGTTTTCTTGTATAGAAAGCGTAAACGTAGCATCATGCGTTCTCGAGCAAGCACGGATCAGTCTTAACTAGCTAATAAGCTAGCTAGTATACTGCTTAAATTAAAACAGAATTTAAAGTATTAATGAGTGCAGATCACAGCCAGTTTTAAGCTTGTCTGTATTGTAATAATAATGTTACCCCCTTTTCGATGTGTTTGAGGGAGGTTTTAATCTAGTGAGCTACATGGAGATAGCTCAACCAACGACCTGCCTGTTTATCTGTTCTCCAGGAAAACCGCAAGTAAAATCAGCGCTGACAAGGATGCAGGTCCGTCTGCTCGGGTCAAGAGGGAGGCAGACTTTGATGGCGGGGATGAGGTGGTGATTGGGAAGAAAGCTCGACATGAGACAGTTTCATCTAATGACATAAAGTAAGTTCAGTTTCAGCTTCTTTGTATCTAAGCAGTACATTATACAAATCATTCCTGATAGCCGTTATACTTTTTAGTTTATTAAACAGAACCAGTTCAGTTCATTTATGTTTTAATCTACTTTATACTTTTATTTCACAGCCTTTCAAATAAAAATGCTTTGCATATTTAAACTATACTTATTTAAATACTTTATCCACAAGAGGCCTGTCCCACAGAATATGTTATTATATGCCAGTAATGTCATGGATGTAGTTGCAAAGGATCACTGTGGGCACAATAGGGCTGCTAAACTTGGAGATCATTTGTTGGATTTATGGCAAAAATCACTGCCATTAATTTAAATAAATAGTTGCACAAAATAACCAACTTAACTTGTTCTGTTTTTTTGTTTTTATTTTTCATCTGAGACTTTGAGTTTATAAAAAGTCTTTTGCACTTTCTTGGGTTTAAGTAATTAATTGTTATGATGAAACTGTAGGGTTATCAAGTTTTTGAGAAGATTTAGAAAAAGTGATATTATAATTTCCCAATGCCCACAGTTACAGCACAGAATGCCATCTTTTATTGTTTAAAGAAATATTAAATATTAACACTATAATATTAATTAAAAAGTTACAATATTCACTGTTCAGTTTCTGATTAACATACTTTACAATAAATTCAGCTTTTATGTTATTCAAATAAACATTTTAGTTTCTAACTCAAGTTGCATAAAAAGTTTATCATAATCCTATAAGCAGATTTTTACTGTTGCCTCAATCATTCAATTTACTGAAGTAAATGAAGGATCACTGTATATACCAAATCTAGCTTTTCTCTATTGTTTAACCTCTTGAAGTTTAAGATGGATCTGATTGTTGTATCACAGTTTGCATTTTCCTTTCTTGATGTTAGTCTTGCAGAATTAATGCCTCAGGTGAAGGTGGAGCAAGTGGAAACTGTGGAAGGATGCTCACATGAGGTCAGTTAAAGACACTTGATGTTTTATGCACCTTTTTTTTTCATTCTTAATTTTGTTGCCTGTCTTATTTTTCAAGGTTTGAAATCCTAAAACTCACATTGCTACAAATTCAAACTTGCCTCAACAGGTTGCTTTGCCTGCGGATGATGAATACAAACCACTGAAACCGAGAGTGGGGAAAGCAGCAAAGGTATAACACTAATGATTTGAGCCTTCCTGTGGATATATTTAGTTAATATTTCTACACTAAAATCTATTTAGAAACTACTACAATTTTTTAATTTCTTGACAAAGGTTTTCCCACGTTTCCACAGTAACACATCTAATTGCACCTGCCATGAAGAATAGTGTATAATTTCATAGGAACATTATTTAGATTGCATTGTGAAAAGCACTAATGAATTTAGATAAAAGATAAACATGTTTCTTTCTTTTTTGTTTCAATTCATCTGACTTGTTTTGCAGGAGTATCCTTTTGTACTTGATCCTTTCCAGCGTGAAGCCATCTTATGTATCGACAACAACCAGTCTGTGCTGGTCTCTGCACACACCTCTGCTGGCAAGACTGTTTGTGCAGAGTGAGTATCCTCAGTGAATACAGTACAGTTAAAGGAATCACTTTTGTTGTTGTGACAGCTGATTGTGTTCATAAAAACTTTAACTAAGCAGTGCTGTAGTCCTGCACAATTGATGAAACAAAGCATTTAGTAACTCAGCTACATTTAATATCCTTTATGATCTATATTGGAGATTGTGCTGTCATTTATTTGTGTTGTCATTTATCACACATGACATTTGGTGGGTTTCAGAAATGGCTGAATAAAATGCAAATGTATGCATGTTTTACTCTTCTATTGTCATGTGATTATTAAGGATGTATTTTTCAGTTTTAAGTATTTTAATCTCCAGTGTTGAATTGTAAATGCACTTTTGATCCTGCCCATACAACAAACAGAAGTACAGACTGAGAACAATTGCAGTTATTGTATTAGTTTTTATTTGTTTCACTTCATCAGCTCTAATCAGATCTGAAATAATTTACTCCTGTAGATATGCCATTGCACTGGCTCTCAGAGACAAGCAGCGAGTCATCTTCACCAGCCCCATCAAAGCCCTCTCCAACCAGAAGTACAGAGAGATGTATGAAGAGTTCCAGGATGTTGGACTGATGACTGGAGATGTCACCATCAATCCCACTGCCTCCTGTCTTGTCATGACAACAGAGGTGGGAAGAAGTTGTGTTCAGAGTGGAAGCATAAATGGAGACCTCAGATACCACATTGACTTGAAACTAGTCTTTAGGAAGTGCATTGCAGCTGGTCTAACATGATGAACTTGTTTTCCATCAGATCCTGAGGAGCATGCTGTACCGGGGTTCAGAGATTATGAGGGAAGTGGCATGGGTCATCTTTGATGAGATCCATTACATGAGAGATGCAGGTGTGTAGAGAGAAAAATATTTTTGAAGTTTGGTTGTACTTGCTGCTTCCCTATGCTGAACATCATGTATACTGTGGTCTGTGACGTCCTTGTTTTGAAAAGCAGTCTGCAGGATGGGCACACAAGCTAAGCAGTGAACTGTGATGTTGCCTGAAAAAACAAAAGATGTTTGTTATTGAGTGTTTTATTACTGTTAATGTTGTCTTGGAGCTTTTAAAAGAGCGCAGTTTGATGTAACAGTCCTTCATTTGAAACGGTCACGTGACAGCAAAGTAACAAATTAGATAACTCATTACTTTGATGTTATTGATGACTACGATAATGAAGATACCAGTAGACTGACATTCTCATATTCTTTGAGGAAAACTATTGCTTTATGTTGAGTCTGATTGCTTTGAAGAGAACATGGATAGATATAACGCTGAAGTTTTACAAAAGCCATTTTTAAGGTCATGTATAATTTCATTGTGGTCCAGGCCATGCCATGGGACTGGGAGTAATAAATGATGGTTAACTTCTCTATACACTTAAAAGAAAAAGAATTTTTGACCTGAAACCGTGATGGCATATTAGAAAATGAAAAAGAAATGTGCATATGATGTCAGAAACACTTTTAAGTTTTTGTCAAGGCACAGCTGCCTCCACATCCAATGACCTTTTCTCAGTTCTTCAACTGTTTTTAAGCATCAAACTTCAAGTGTTACTATCTTTGTTACCGTGCTGTTGCAATGACAAGCTGTTAGTAGATGCACTGATAGTGTTTTCTAGGTATTTATTGACTCAAATGCATTTAAAGAGACTACAAAAATATACTGTTACTGAATGCAGTGTTGTAGGTTTTACAGGCTTCCGATTATTATTTGGTAACAATTTTCACAGTGAAACTGGCACATAAATAGTGTGAAAGAAGTTGGTTGAAATCATTGGTTGAACATTTGTGTGTGCAAAGCTAAACCATAGGGCAACAGTAAGATATTGAAAATGTTCTTGTATTTGGCCTGCTTTTGGTAACATGAGCTGCTGCTTTCTGTGTGTTTCAGAGCGCGGTGTGGTTTGGGAGGAGACCATCATTCTTCTTCCTGACAATGTGCATTATGTATTCCTGTCTGCTACCATCCCCAATGCCAAACAGTTTGCTGAGTGGATCTGCCACTTGCATAAGCAGGTGGGATTACATAGATAGATTGACAGATAGACAGGGGAAATTAAGTTGTCACAGCAGTCCGGTATAGTACACATACACACAAAAAAAAATAGACACACACAAAAAAAAAACACTATAAGAAATATTGAAAGTAGAAAAATAGAATAGATACACTTAAGGGCACTTGTGAAATGATAATACAATAATAGTGAAAGTGAAAACAGTGTAATAATAACAGTATGGTAGCAGCAACGGTATATGCTAATAATAGTAATAATAATAATTAGTTTCTTTGTCTGTCCTTTTTTTGTAAAGAGGCATCCATTATCCAGCTGTTTACAGAAGTGAACTGTTCTTGCATTACTGATGAAATGTGCTGATTTAATATTCCTGCAGCCATGCCATGTGGTCTACACAGACTACCGCCCCACTCCTCTGCAACACTATATCTTTCCAGCAGGGGGCGATGGACTCCACCTCGTGGTTGATGAGAATGTAAGGACACGTGGAACTTGCACCTATCAGAGTTTGTCAGAACTGATTAATGACATGAAGTCAAACTCCAATTTTACACTGATAATTCTGTCATCTGAATTTTATGGTCTTATTGAGCCCAGATGAAGTATTTTTTCCTCTAAACTGTGATATATCTAATGGAGTCATCATGATGTCATACAAGCATTCACACATCTTTCTGTGTTAGCTTATTAGTATCTGACATGCGCCAACTTGCTATTGGCACCTTGTTAGTAGTGGATAGATAAAATTTTTGTTTGTTTGTCCTCAGGGGGACTTCAGAGAAGACAATTTCAACACTGCCATGCAGGTGCTGAGAGATGCTGGGGATTCTGGAGGCAGCAGTGGAGGTGGCAAGTGGGACCCGAGAGGTCGAAAAGGAGGCACTAAAGGTCCGTGTATAAAGTTAACATCTGTAAATATATATTAGAACAATTAATTCACCTCAGAATGCATATTTGTGTTCTCCTTTAAGGTCCATCCAGTGTTTTTAAGATAGTGAAAATGATCATGGAGAGAAACTTCCAGCCGGTCATCATTTTCAGCTTCAGTAAGAAGGAGTGTGAGGCCTACGCTCTGCAGGTGGCCAAGCTGGACTTCAATGGTGGTATGTATGTTTGTGGTGATTCTGCTTAACAGTTTGACTTTTATCATCACTTCTTTATCTACTTGTAATTAGGGCTGCAACTAATGACTTTTCTGATGGTCGATTAGTCACCGACTATTAAAACAACTAGTCGACCAGTCGGATTATGTATCTCATGATTATTATATATGGATCTTATTTCACTTTCAGCTTTGAAATCTTGCATGAGGTTGTTAAGTAAGTCCGACGTTCCTCCTCTTTAAATGTTCGAGCATTGCAGACGTACTTCCGTGGTACACAAAGTCCACTTTACAAATCTCACATGTATTTAATTTATTTTGTAAGTTTAACGTGAAGTTATCCCAGACTTTTAACGTTCTCCGCCGCAGGTTTCCTCCCTGGTCCGCCACCATATTTTTCCCCTGGCAGACTTTATTGCACATGTGCAACTCTCAGATAAAAAAAGAAGACGATGTCTCACTCTGTATTTTTTCCCCTCTCTGCGCATGTGCATTGTGCAACTCTCAGCAGAGATAGAATTAGAAGACGATGTCTCACTCTGTAGTTTTTATTTTTGTTTCGTTTTTTTTTTTTTTTGCCGACAATAGTCGACGGCTAAATTCATTGTCGACTATTTTTATTGTCAACTATTGTCGACAACGTCGACTAATTGTTGCAGCCCTACTTGTAATTATTTAATTTGGCTCACATATAATCTCAGGCCTCCTCACAAAGAAAGAAAGGTACAGTACAAGTCTGATAGAGTTAAAATGAATCTGGTCTCCTGTAAAAACTCTACTTGGCCTGTCAGTATCCTGATAATTCAGCAAGGCATGCCAGACTAATGTTGTTGGCATGTTGTGGTTGTCTTGTGATCACAATGATTGAGTAGTTTAACATGATAACAACCAGTGATGAGTAAAGGGCATAAGAGCACATATAAGTTATGCTTTTCTGCTAAACTAGATACAACTAAACTAGTTTTGGCAGCTGTCTTTAGATTGTTTGTTTGACTAGAAATTTGTAATACATAAAATTTATCCTGGCACTTTTTTTAAAGAGTAGAAAAAAATCAATTCTTAAAAACCCAATAAACTACGATTCTTGGTAATAGGAATGAAATAGTTGCTTAACTTAATGTGTCTTATAATGTTTAACGCTATAACTTTTAAGTGATCAAACAATTCTTCTTAGATTTAGTAGTCAAAATTTTAACATGCTAGTTAGTGGCATGTTATTAATTAGGTCTCTATTTGGTGAACACGTCTGCATGCTAAAATGACATAACAAACATATTTCTTTTAGAAAAAAGCTGCTGAGACAGCTGGGAGTTGAACTTAGGAAATGGAGACTGCTCACCACCAAAATGTTAAATTGTTGGCAGGCTGGGCTGATTGAACCCTCCCCACAGGATGAGTGCCATGAATATGGCTTATTGTGCCTTCACAATTGGGTCTGCTATTTGTCTCAGCGGATAGGCAGAGGAGTTGCTTCATGAAGGCCAATCCTGTGTGGAGATAATTCAGCTGCAGAGAGAACTTGGCTCACATCCACTTACTTTAGGCTTTTTGCAGTGAAGTCAAACATGCATATGAATTCTTGTTGGGAAACATTTGTTCCTCCTCTTGATTTGTTTTTCCTGGATTGTGACATTATTATGAATGAGGTTTGTCTCAATGCTGAGCTCCTCCAGCACTGAAGGCATTTATTTTGTGTAAGAGGAAAAACTTTGCCAAAGGTAATACTAATTTCTAAAAGTACTCTTTCCTGAAAAAGTTTACTTTCCTAGAAAATGAGCATAGTCCCAGCAACAGCAATGAGATAATGTAGCTATGCTAGAAATAGAATTGAATAGAAAATAATAATGTGCTAATTCCATTTGCAAATATTGTAAAATTAACCTATTGACAAGTATTTTAGATTTCCTCACTGTGTAATAGATTCAGCCAAAGTAATGACCTCACATGATACAAGTCTAAGTTAGTGTTTGAACCAGTTCTATCTAACAAACAGCTGTAAAATCACATTGTGTGACCATTGTATATGTGCTCACATTTCTCTGTTTGTCTCTGCGTAGTTGTGTGTAGGTGGGCTATGATGAGTAGCCGGAGCCACGTGGCTCCTCTTATTTCATTTGAGCTGCTCCCCATCTCCTTCCATTCCTATTTTTTACTTTGTGCTTTCATTTCTTCCTGCATATATTTATCTATTTGTCCTAAAATACTGAAGTCTGCAGTGTGCTGTGTGATAAACTTTCTGGGCAGCGTTGGTAGAGTTGGAGAGCTATGTTGGAGTCAGGGGACCAGCTGGTGCTTAAACCCCAATCAACTGACCACATCTTACAAAATATTTAAGTTTTGGCTGGTTTATGTGGAGTCTGACAGAACTGGACATAAATCTTTTCTGTCATGTTGTGATGCAGCTTTTTTTTTGGCTGTACAGCTTCAGTACAGACATTTTTGCTACTACTGACTGTGCCTCAGGTAGATGCAGTCTCCAGGTCCAGTGTTTTTATCAAACTTAAAAAATATCAGCTTTTGTTCTATACAAATAAATATATCCTGTCCCACATTAGCTCTTCTTTTATTGTGCTTTAGCTGTTTTCTTTTCTTACCCACTTTTATAGCATGGTGTGATTAGCGAACAGATTTGTAAGATTGATGAGGAGAGTTTAATTTTTGGGTTAGAGAAATATCCAAAGCTATGCAACCCACAGCCCAGTCATTAAATCCCATAAAAAATATTTTTCTTCAGTTTAGTCACAGACGTCTAAACAAATGTCTCAATGTGGCAGAAAAAAATATACGGGGGAAAATAAATTGATATAATCGTAAAATACAGATCCATCCATCCATTATCTTGACCGCTTATTCCATTATGGGTCGCGGGTGAGCTGGAGCCCATCCCAGCATTTTAACAGGTGAGAGGCAGGGTAGACCCTGGACAGGTCACCAGTCTGTCGCAGGGCCCGTAAAATACAGATAATTTTCAAAAAGTAAAGAAACGGTGTGTTTTTATTAGTGAAGTTTATGGTCAGTCTGAAATGGTACAGCCTTACTTTAGAAAGGGCTGTGCATAAGCCAACGCTAAGTTCTTTATATTTTGTTTCAAGGAGACATATTTTCTCTGGACATTGGCTCCTACTTGGAGTGTCATCATTCTGTATGTTATGCCACTTAACGCTCACATATAAATCCTTCGACCGTAAAAAGGAAAACCCACCTCAAGGCATGAATTCGTTCTGTGGCTTCACACAACAGAAAAATTGGCAAAGAATCACATTTTCCGGGCAATATATAAAGAAATGATGCGTGTGGTGCCCCTGGTGTGAATGGGTTGAAAATAAACATCTTTTGTTGATGGATGACTTTCTCTTGCAAATTTTTATTTTGAGGACTTCCCTCTTTCACTTAATTTCCAAAACAAATATGGGATTTTTTAGATGGTTAGATTAAACCCTTTTTAAGCATCTTTATTACCCTGTTCTGTGGATCCTCTATGCTTCTTATTTTTTATTTTATTAGTAGTAGTTGTTAATATGGCTGGACGATATGAACCAAATCTTATATCTCGATATTTTTCACCTGAATTACAATATACGATATATATCTCGATATTTATTTATTTTTTTGTCAAGTAACTAAAGAGACAGTTCTAATATACAGCCTTCAGTGCCAAATATACTAATAATGTTAATATAAAGATCAGCAGCACATGTGCATTTAAACGGCTGACTGAAATTACAGTACCTTTATATTAAATTAAATGCTCCTAAAACAAAATAAATGAAAAATACTTTTCAATGACCACAACTAAAATACAGCTGTGCAAAATGCAAAAGAAAAGATGCTTTTAACTCAAAACAAGCTATCTCGATATAAACAATATTCCCTCCTTCTATATTGCGTCTCGATATATTTGGAAATCTCTATATATTGCCCAGTCCTAGTTGTTTATATGATCACTTAATTAAAATCACAGATTTATCAAAGTCAAAGCCAGTTTTATTGCCAATTCTGCAGCATGTACAGGACAAGCAGAATTGAAATGACAGTTTTCTCAAACCTTGGTGTAATGAAATACAAAAATATAAACATAAACAAAAGTACCATCACTAATAAAATGTGATAATAAATAGGCAAGGCAAATTACAGTCAGTGCAATATATGTTTATGGTTATATTGCAATAAAATAAGGAAACAGTTCAAGGTTTCCTTATTTATAAATGTATTAATTTATTTCAACTTTGGCCTAATAGTGTGCATGTGGTATTGCCTTAATACTGAATCAACTAAATGAAATTTACTAGAACTGAATTTCCATTGACCATGAATACTGAGCCATCAGACTTTGGAACGTCAAGTTTCTGAGTAATATAGACAGAAGAAGGAACATTTCCCTGAATAAATTCGTGAATAAGTAATACATGATTAAATTCCTCCAAGGATAGACACCAGTAAAGACAGTTGTCCAGCCACAGCAACATGACTCGCAACAAGATCCTCATTGTATGTAATGGAATGGGCCATAAATCCATTTATTATTCATCATTATAAAATGCTTATATTAAATCTAACAGCTTGTAGTTTCAGTCGGTCATCAGTTGGAAAGTATTGACATTTGCAAACATTTTGTACAGAATTACACAAGTTACAGACATTGTTTTATTAAAATACTTTTGCAAAGTGGATAATAATCTGTAGTCAGCAGAGACTTGCTTAATGTGTTTGTGGTCAGTGTTTTCCTGCAGGAATCCCCTCCATTGTCCCACATTTACCACACATGCCAAGAGAAATTAAAATAACATTTTGAAATGACTGCGATTTGGAGTGGTCAAGGATATAAGAATATTTTTGTGCTAACATTTGGAAAATGGAGCAGGCATTCCAGGATGTTAAGAAATTCATTTTTTTTTTTTGTTCCAGATGATGAGAAACGTCTGGTGGAAGAAGTGTTCAGCAACGCGGTGGACTGTCTTTCAGATGAGGACAAGAAACTCCCTCAGGTGACGGGACTGGTGCATAGCTGCTGTCAAACTAGTTCTTCAGACCTGTGATGTTTTAATAATTATCCTGTTTTTTAACTTAAGCTTGACACCTTGTAAAACACAAAGAAGGCCTCATAATTTCCTTTAGTCTTTTTTCTGCTAAAAGAATACAGTCAGGCAACCTGATTAAAAAGAGCTACACGTTTAATGACAGCCTCAAACTGTGAGCTCCTGTTGTTTTATCCTGCTCTGTTGAGTCATATTAGGAAAGCCAGCCATGCGTAGGTTGTAGCTGTTAGTGGGTAGACCACAACATTATGAGCCCTGGCTTTTTCCTCCTTGGTTCCTACGATTAAACTTTGTGAATTCAACGTGTCCCAAATCTGGTAGTTCAATAGTACTGAATCTCTGGTGTCATGCAGGTCGAGCATGTGCTACCACTGTTGAAGAGGGGGATAGGAATCCATCATGGAGGCCTGCTGCCCATTCTGAAAGAAACCATTGAGATTCTTTTCTCTGAAGGACTTCTCAAGGTACCTCTATGTATTTCAGAAGATGCTCATCTAAAAACAAGTTGATCTCCTTCAGCAGCTAATATCAAGTTTTACTTGTAAGCAATGCGACTTTGCCATTAGTAGTCACACGTAGAGGTGCAAACAGATTTTAGAATTCTGAATAAAACTATTTAATTGTTGTATGAGTTAATGACTGTCCTGGATAAAATACACAAAGCTAATGAAGCATTTATTATGAACGATCTTTCTGTACATAAAGATCTTGAAAGCTACATTACAAGGAACGGAAACAGACTGAATGTGTGTTGTTTGGGGTGTAACCTTATAATTAGTTTAAAAAAAAAATCTCCACAAGGCAACTTTGAAGCTGAATTGAAAATTAAATTATCGTTCGAGATGAGATTATGATTATGTCTTTTATTTCCCATTCCAGGCTTTATTTGCCACAGAGACATTCGCCATGGGCATCAACATGCCAGCTCGAACTGTGCTTTTCACCAGCGCACGCAAGTTTGATGGCAAGAGTCATCGCTTTGTAAGAGCAGCCACAGCTACACTCTATTCATAATTGCATATTAACTTGTCAGGAGGAAATTCTCTTTGTTCCTTCACCCAGATTTTTCTGCAAATAATATTTTTATATACGGCTTTGTAGCTGAGGTTTGGCCTTGCATAAGCTGGAAAATAAGCTTGTAATGCGGTTTAAGTAAACAAGGCGCCCATCTTTGGAAAAGTCAAATGTCCAGAAAAAAAGCTAACTTTCTGTATCTTTAGTAAGGTTTCAGTTCAAAGTAAAGCTTTCCAAACACTATGCTGTCTCGTTTAAACAGCTCTGGACTGTGTTTGGTGTGCCGCTGTTGTCACACAGCGTGTTGCTGTGATGGCTTTATAAGGGCTTGGAGCACTGCAGCATACATCACCACATAAACAGCCACGTATTGTTTATAAGAGCTGGGGGCCGTGTGTGAAGCTGCCATCACACATGCACACACACTTAGGCTTGAAAAGAATGAGAGTCGGAGAGAAACTGCCCTCCAAGAAGTTCATCAAGAACATCTGGTGCTTGTGATGGTGCCAAAGCTCCACGCAGGCACTCGCACTTCAAAACACACCACTCTCAGGAATGAGAGTGGAATTCAAATGAAAATCAGATCTCTAGATATAAATGAAGATCGGATAATTTCATCACAAAATAATCTGTGGGATGGGGAGAATAGTTGAATCTCACACTTTCCTGTTCATAAATTCATAAATTTAGCATTTAGCATTCTGCCTTTGGTAATAAATAAATAAATACATCTAGTTGGACAAATACACCTTACATTGCAATTATAGCTAAAAATTCTCTAATGACTTTCCTCTTAATATAAAAATACATCTTTTCTGGCCGTCTAGATTACATCAGGTGAGTACATCCAGATGTCAGGACGTGCTGGAAGGAGAGGAATGGACGACAGGGGAATCGTTATTTTCATGGTGGATGAGAAAATGAGTCCAGCTGTGGGCAAACAGCTACTGAAGGTACTGTAAGTCTGGCTGCTACAAAGCTGTGCTCTTATCACTGTAAACAGCTTTCCTGTGGCCTACATCGTTTTTTTGGTGAAAAATTGTCTCCCTATCATTTAAAGACATTTTGCCGCTTTCCTGCGTAGGAGCTTAATGTGTCCCATCTCGGGATCATCGGAGCATCTGGCTTTCTGTTATAACTTGGCAATGCTTTTACAGAGAAGTCAGAAAGTCTTAAACGTTTGCCTTTCATTGACACGTTTATTGCCTTGTTGCTACAGAGCTGCATGGATTTGAAAGAGGCTGTGTCGTATAACTGCTGTTACTGTGTTGGGACTCATCTCCCATAGAGATTTCAACAAAGCTGTTAAATGTAATCTGCTGTTCAGAAGGTTGAGATAATAAAATCTTTCTCAGGACTTAAAATTGGAGAAAATTATTTTTCTTTTAGCCCTCATAGATTCTGAGCATGTTGATCTAAATGTCTTTTTTAATATAATTATTTATGGTAAATGTGTATATTTATGTTTTTATGTGCTGTTTAGGGATCAGCAGACCCTTTGAACAGTGCCTTTCATCTGACCTACAACATGGTGCTAAACCTGCTGCGAGTGGAGGAAATAAACCCGGAATATATGCTGGAGAAGTCGTTCTACCAGTTCCAACACTACAGGGCCCTACCTGGTGTGGTGGAGAGTAAGCGTTTTTCTAGAGTTTGCCTCTGCACACACACTGGATTAGATTTGGTAGTAAGTGGTGGATAAATCCTGATTTTTGGAGGTTTTAACCCCTTATGCCCGACGGACCCACAGGTGGGTCCAACAGGTGTAAAAAAGTTACTTTAGTGATGTAAGGATATTTTATTTATAATGCGTCTCAAAGAAGAAAACCTAATGCCACTAAATCAACTCTCCAAGTGCATTTAGTCAACAAAGTATTTGTTTAATAAAAACTTTAAAATATGTATACCACAAACAACAGCACCACCATAACGAGTAACACCCGAAACAAAATGCAACACAACGCGTGATCCTTTCACTCCACCCCAACATATTGGGTATCAAATGAAACTAGAAAAGCTGCACTTTCATATGATACCAAGCATAAAAAGATTTTCGCAAAACACCTCACGTCAGTCTCAAAACATTCACAGCTCCCATTCACAGCCATTTTGTTGTCTTGTTGTGGGTCTTGGCAGTGTAAATAAAGTTTGGTCAAATTCTACATCTTACAAGCTTTCCAACGATATCTTACACTTGAACGAGGCTTTTTCTGTCAGGTATAAATGCTTGCGCGTAAACAAAGGAGCATCATTGCCATTTTGCTGCAGTTACGCACGTGGGCACACCGGAAGGAGCGAATATCGAACAGCGTTCATTTCTTTGCTTCATTTTGACTTTTTATCCATTTAGAACGAAGGATAAAAGCCATAACATGTCCAAGAAATTACAAAAAAACAAATACACCATGTTAGAAGCTCTGGAGGAAATACAGACACAGCACAATGTGGCACAGTTTCTGTATCCAAGTGGCCAAATGGAGAGTCCGCCTGGTACCATCCACACTAAAACCTGCATAAAAGCTATGAGCTTTGTTCTATTCTCATGAAACTTTGTACAGTTGTAGTCAAGGAGTTGCTGAATGCATGCAGTGGTATCTTTATGCACAGAATGATTTCTATCATGATGTTTTTATCTGTGTAAAAAAAATTTGACCTGAAAATTACAGTTATTGTTGATTTAATTTGGGTAGGTCTGTTCAGGCGAACTACACCTCCAAAAACCCTAGGGTTCAAGAGGTTAATCAAACTTCTGTTTAATTTTGTGCAGAAATTAAGAAGTTGGAGGAGCAGTATCACACTATTGAGATTCCCAGTGAAGATGGTGTGGTTACCTACTTTAAGATAAGGCAGCAGCTGGCCAAACTTGGTAAAGAGATACAAGAGTTCATCCATAAACCCAAATACTGCCTACCCTTCTTGCAGCCTGGGCGACTTGTTAAGGTTTGTCTTCACTCACCTGAAGTCAAGTGATGATTATAGATTTTTTGCATGTTACTAAAAGACTGAACTCTTTTTATGATGCAACAGGTTAAAAAGGACGACGCTGACTTTGGCTGGGGAGTTGTTGTAAACTTTTGCAAGAAGTCTAATGTGAAAGTAAGCTGTTTGTTTTGTTTTTTTTTGTAAATGTACAGAAATTAATTAATGAGGCTGGAACTAACTTGGTTTTCCCAATGTAGGCCAGCACAGACTCCGAGCCTCTGTATGTGGTGGAGGTTTTGCTCCATTGTAGCAAGGACAGCGTGAAAAACTCTGCAACGGAGGCTGCTAAGCCTGCTGTATCTGGGGAGACCGGAGAGATGCAGGTTGGTGAAATGAGCACAACAATGGACTAAACTGCTGCCACTTTTATTATAATAATTTTCTATGCAGGTGGTTCCAGTGATGCTCCATCTACTCACTTCAATCAGCTCAGTTCGTCTTTACATCCCCAAAGACTTGAGGCCTTTTGACAACAGACAGCTCATGCTCAAGTCCATACAGGTACAAACTACAGCCAAGATATTAAAACTGTCTACATAAATCCACAGATAAAGTATTTTTCTTCTCCTCTATTCATATTGTACATAGGAAGTCCAGAAGCGTTTTCCAGATGGTGTTCCTTTACTCGACCCCATAGATGACATGGGCATCAAAGACCCTGGGCTGAAGAAAGTTATTCAGAAAGTGGAGGCATTTGAGCACCGCATGTATACCCACCCCCTGCACACTGACCCCAACCTGGAATCAGTCTATTCTCTCTGTGAGAAGAAAGCTCTGGTGAGAAACTGAATCTGCATGAACGTTAAATGTCAGCCTCAGGAAGTCCTGTTAAATGTCAGTTTATACCACACGCCAGCCTTTCTAGACAACAGGTTGTTATTATGCTGCTGAAATGTTTAAGCTTACCCATTCACCTATTTTGTTAAAAACAATGGCTGACCTTTTATTCGACAAATGCAGGAAGAAAACATGGATATAACTCCTACGTCCCCAGTCATAGGTCAGTTAGCAGACTTCATCGTCAGATGACCGACAGAATATTTTTATTTTATTATGTTTCTGTAGTTTGTGTGGTGCTGTTCTCCAGAGAATCACAGTTAGCCTACAATTCAGCAGTGTTGTTCCCCTGTAACCACTGAGAAACAAACCAGCATACATGTTCTCTGTGCCTCCTCCAGCACAAAAAAACTTCATTTGTCCTAATATTTATAAAATGAATAGCTTAAGATAAATGCAGATATAAAAATGGTAGAAAAACACATCAGTGAATCTTGCTGACATTAATGTTCATCCAAGCTAACACGACCTCACACCTTTTAGTCACAATACACAGCAGCTCTGCTTCACACATGCAGTCCAGTTCTGAGCTTTGCGATGCCGTAGACAGACACGGCTTTACTCTGAGCTCAATGATGATTATTCCAGATCAACTTTCTTTTTCAATACAGGCATCAGTTTCTTACTAAAACTCAACATCTTTTTGACGCACACATATAAATGAATTGCACGGCACAGTGAAACAGGTCATTTGCATGAATACCAAAATGGTATTTTAATTTTAAATAGGAAGTGAAGTACGTGCTTTAGGACAAGAAAATCAGTTACACATTTTTTCACCAAAAAAAAAGTCAGATGTATTTTTTTCCTTATTTCTAGACTTTTCTCAATGCATCCTGATATGACTTTTTACCAGATTTTACACAACAGTTGAAACAAACAGGTGACATATTTCCCAGTAACGGTTTGTCATGCTGTCTGTGACTCTACATCAGAGCTCTGATGCATGAAAGCAGCAGACCAACCAACCCACAGGCTGAGAGTCTAAATATTTTTCAGAATAAACAACATTAAAGTAAAGAAGTAAATCTATCAGAAATGCTTCATGTACAGTTGCTATTCTTCACCTAATTAAACAACAAAACATTTACCTTTTAAAGGAACATGCATACAATTGACATTAGAACAAACTCTTTCTACAAAAATATAGTGTCCATTTGTGATGTCCTGATGGTGATTTGACACACCCCATCCATCTAGCACCAACAGTCAAACAACTAGACTTACTTTTGTTCTGTGCAACTCCACCAAGGCTGAAGTGTGTTGGTTTTAGGATCAGTGTCTAACTTATCAGCGCAGACAAAAACAAACCAAGCTGTGCTCAAAAAATTTGAATAAATATTTACATTTTGCTGTGGTTTTGAATTTTGTAAAAAGATAAACAGTGGGGTGTAAACTGGCCTTAGGTGGAACAAGATGAAACTGCTCGTTTTAACAGCCCACTGAAGATCTTCATTAGTTTTATAGTAGCTTGGTTAGATGTGATGACTTAACAAAAAAGGTACGATCTCTACTGTACTTTCAGGGATGGCTGATTTATTTATTTTTTAAAGCATCAGCTACTAAGACAATAAGCACTAAAAATAAATGCTTTTCAGTTTGTGTGATTTATTTCTTCATCAGCACACATGCAGCCATGAGTTCATTTGATTTTGAGTTTCTTTTCTTGAGTAATGCGCCTCGCTGTTGAAGTCTTTATGCGCATTTGCGTTTTTGGCCTGAAGGTGTGTTGTTTTTTGTAATGAGGAATTGAAGTGGGTAATAGATTTTGCTGGTTCAAGATAAACATGAACCATCTGTTGCAATTTTATTTCACATTCCTTTTCATCACTATGACAGTTACTGTACTGGTTGAGATTATCTCATGCACGAAACAGCTGGTAGTTATCACACAGTTGTGAGTGATGACAGTGTTTATCTAGAAAGCTGGGAGTATTACCAAGTTACATATTACACTGTATGAGAAAATGTGTTTGTTTTTTTTTTTTTTTTATGTTTTAGATTGCGGCAGACGTTCGATCGGCCAAACAAGAGCTGAAGAAAGCTCGGACCGTTCTGCAAATGGATGAGCTGAAATGTCGCAAGAGGGTTCTGCGTAGACTCGGCTTCGCCAGTCCCTCTGACGTCATCGAGATGAAAGGGCGAGTTGCCTGTGAAATTAGCAGGTAGGGAAGAAGAGAACACGTATCTTTTTCCTTTTTTCCAGGAATCCTTGTAGCCCATATTCAGTTTCAGGCCCTGGTCATGTTACTGTTTGAGTGACGTTGCTGTCAGTGCTCACCTCTTCATATTTCAGTTGAATTCTGGTTACCTCTGACAGCACAAAATACTGTATGGTTGATACGCTGCTCCTGATGGGGGGGGTGTGTAACTGACTTAAACAATTATTGTGCAGCATGCCATATTGCTGTGGTTAATCTTGCTGTAAATGCATCACACCCTTCCCTCACAGCGGTGCACGCTTTGAGTTTTGTACAGTATGTAAGGTGTTCATGTTGAGAGGAAGGAGGGACAGTTCGCCTCTGGAGCTGTTTGTGAAGGTATTAACGCAGAAAAGATGGCGGAAAGAGAAGGCTAATAAATTGTCTGGAAATGCTTTGATTGTGAACATTCAGCCTTGAAACAAACAAAATTACTATGCAAGATTTGTCCTGTCAGTAGCTGCACTACAAGGTAACACATCTCCCTGTGCATGCTCAGGATGGGGAATTGAATCAAAGTCAAGATTCAGTGCAATCTGTTGGTGTCCTTAGATAGGCAGTTATTTTTTTATTAATTGGCTTGTATGAACACAGTTATTATAAATTGAAGTAATGTGGATTTGTTTTATCTGGATCATTGAATTGATTTGGTTATGTCTGTAAAGTGCTTTGAGATGACTTTGTTGTGAATTGGGGTTATACATGTAGAGATGAACAGAATATGAACCATTTATATAACTGATTATTTCAAGTATGCTCACAAAGCAGTTCCTGACCAAGCAATAAAAGAATAAAAAATTAAAAGCTCCCTAAGCCCGCCACAGCAACACAATTACTCATTAGGACATGCTGTATTAAACATCTGCCTGTGCACCCAGTTTTCAGAGAATGAGGAAATCTAGATAAATACTGCTCTTAAAATTCAGTGAAGTAGTAGGACGTTCTTAAATAAATTAACAATATAGATTAGATGTGAGAGGACGTCTGATCCAACCTATCCTTACTTACATCATAACCACTGGTTCAATAGATCAATTGACGTTGCCATCATCTCCTGTGTGATTAACTACTAATTATTTGCATAAAACTTTGCAGCGCTGATGAGCTCCTGCTGACCGATATGGTGTTTAACGGTCTCTTCAACAACCTGACGGCTGAACAAGCCACTGCCCTGCTGTCCTGCTTCGTCTTCCAGGAGAATGTATGAACACAAACACACAAACATGTATAATTCCCTTGGCTGGCAACTGAGGTGAAAACACAGGGGGCCCCTGAGCAATGCCCTTAACCCCTGACTGCTCCCCAGGCCCCAGGATCTAGCCTGGCAGTCCACTGCTCCTAGGGTAACTAAGACAGGTTAAATGAAGAGAAGAAATTTCCCAGCTGGGATTAATTAAGTATCATAAAAATGTAACTATTAATCAATGAAAACTCTCCAAAACACTGACATAAACATCAGACATAAACATTCCCACACAGCTGAGCTCAAATCACATTTTCTGCCTCCCCTTCTTTGCAAGCAAAACAGTAACTTGAGGTCGATTTTGTCTTGTTCTGTCAGTGAGCCTGTCCAGCATGAGATGTTTGAGCAAAGATTTTCTTTGGCTCCGCGTCTTCTGAATGGTTTTCTGCCTAAACTCATTCCACTCCGCCAACGTCGTCTCCCCTTTAACTTTTCCTCAAATGCTCCTTCATGAGTAGATGATGACAAGCAGCTGTCACATTTGCAACACAAGACCTGTGTTTGGTTTGTGTGTACACAGCTGTTGTCTGTCATTTAAGACCACCTGTTAGTTTATTTTGAGTTAATGACACTGATGCGTCTTCCAAGTCTAACAGTAAATACATTGTATTTCTCTGTAAAACACTTGTACTGTAGTCTTTTTTTACAACAATCAGCGAGACATTTAGCTGTTGTTTTAGTTTAACAATGATGCCCCCAGTCTTGCATTATTTTTTTAAAACACTGTTGGTCATCCATATATACGACAGAGCCCTCATTTGGTCAGTTTTGCTTTTTAACATATAGTTTATCCTCCTCTGATTGAGTTTTAGTTGCAGCTTTAAACTCAAACAACTGTACGTCATGTAAGTCGAGTCACTCGGCCAGAACTTTTAGACCTGGAGCAGCATTTTGTGTGATTCCAGGGATTGTTATTATTTAAAACTATTACCTCTTTTATCTTAAAAACTCTGGGGCAAAGTATTTATATCATTAAAACACATGTTTTACCTCTCAAGCGGTTTTTGTTTGATATTTGTTTTTTAACTACATAAGAAAAATATTTGTTGGAACATATATTTTAAGTGTTGCAGGTCTGAATGAGTTTAGGGGCTCAGAGTGAAGCTGATGGTAGGAAACTCATAGCTGTGGACATATTTAACAGTAACATAACTGACAGTTAACAGCAGCTGCAAGTAAACATGTTCAAATGAGACAATATCAAATACCAGCTCCTCATTTCTGGTACTTTGCTTCTGCAGTGCTTTAACATTGCTGTATATTACTGGCTCGGCATGCTTGCAACCACAACTAACGTAGTACCAAACCAAAAGTAAAGGATAGTATTGGTTCTGTGGTACTACCAACAAAGGAAAAGAAAAGCAAACCACACTGTACCATAAAGTACCTTCTAATGGAAAAGCACTGTTGGTGTACTGACAACAAACATGATTTCCTTTTTATTTAAATGTGTACCAACTTTCACCTTTCATGCTTTCATTCCTCTCTCCAGGCCAGTGAGATGCCGAAACTAACCGAACAATTGGCTGCACCACTCAGACAAATGCAGGTGGGACAACACAAAGCATGAGGTGGAAAAAGTTTCAGCTGTGGTGGAAATATGAACGCTGATTCTGTTGTTGCATTCAGGAGTGTGCGAAGCGCATTGCTAAAGTATCTGCAGATGCCAAGCTAGAGGTGGACGAGGAGACGTATCTAAACCAGTTTAAACCCCACCTGATGGATGTGGTCTACGCCTGGGCCAACGGGGCCACGTTTGCTCAGATCTGCAAGATGACTGACGTTTTTGAAGGTTTGTCATTAATGTTAAGATTCAGCAGACAACATCAGGTTTTTAAATGTTCTCCTTGACAACCAGAGAGAGGATTTCCTTCACATCATCTGCCACTTGTACTGTATTATTAGATCCAGAATACTGATGCTTTTTCCCTCCACTGCTGGGGTGCAGTGACCTTTGAGTCCATTCAAAGATCTAAGAATTCGTCACTATCTGTATGCAAATAATCTTTAGAATTTTATTTGCCTTTTTGGTTCCCCAATAGTTTCCTTCTCTTTCTGTCAGCAGTGACTTTAGCTGAAAAAAAAAATCCTTGTCATCGTAACAAGGAAGTAAATAGGAGTAGGAAAATTTGAGAGGAGATTCAATTATCTTGTTTATGTTTTAGGAACAGAGAAAGAATTGGAAATGTTTTTTTTATAATTATTCTTCTGTGCTAATTCTGCTTGAAAATTAGCCTTCTGTGTTTTAATGTACCTCCTTTTTGCCTTTTTGTGTAGGAAGCATCATTCGCTGCATGCGTCGTCTGGAGGAGTTACTGCGACAAATGTGCTCTGCAGCCAAAGCCATCGGCAACACTGAACTGGAGAACAAATTTGCAGAAGGTACGAAGTTCACATGGTGAAGTTATTAAAGCTGGAGTGATTGGTTGAAAACTAAATGGTTATTTTTTAAGATAAAAATTTGCTCGTGGCTCAGAATTGTGATATAGGATTAGAGCCATTGTAGATTAAAAAATAGGTGATTAATCTAAAGAAAATATTTTAAAATATTTCTCTCATAGTTGGACACAATTACCAGCTCATAAAACCACTAGATGTTTTGTAGCAAATGTAACTGTGCCTGTATTTGCTACCAGTTGAGGTAGCAGATGAGAAACGGAGGCAGAGCATGATATAAACATTTACTTCCACAAACAAATGATGAAGAGGAAGTCGTGTCTGTTTATGTTTATCTGTCTGGAATATTCATTTTTAGAAGCTGATCTACAGGAAGATAAATTAATGTAGTGTTCCTGAAAAATGTATTATTCTGTTTTAGTTTGAACAGTTATCTGTCTTCTTTGCATAATTCGAAACCTTTCCAAACAAAGTGATAGAGATGTGGCATAAACACTGACACAAACATTATCAGCATTTTACATATAAGACCAACATGTAGACAAAAACATATTTTGTATTCCCTCCATTTTGTAACCCAACCCCCAAACACATTATGGAACTTCACTTTTTCTTCCTTTAAGCTGTTCATAGCACTCAGTCTCATACATTTTTATTTTTACATCGACTGCCTTTATTTAATATTTATGTAATTTTAAAGCAACATTTATTCAATTAATTCCTTCCAGGATGACTCTGACATTAATGTCCCTATTAAAAAGAAATAAATAAATCTTGTTCTGTGACAACAGCATGCAGTCACATGATTAATTTTTGTTCATTCGGGCTTTGCAGGAATAACAAAGATCAAGAGGGACATCGTCTTTGCTGCCAGTCTGTATTTATAGTGGTGAACCCGCTCAAGGTTCACGTTGGCCTTCTGTTCTTCACCAAGAGATATCCGATTGGAAAATGTCTTTTTTTTTTTTTTTTACCCCTACCTTCACTCATAATTTCTAATTTAAACTTTAATGTCCTTTTTGAGCTCATTGTTTATTTACATTGAATGCATCGATGTGGCCAGAACACATTAAACATTCTTTTATTTAGCTTTTTGCTTACATGGGCAATAACAGTCATAACAACAAACACCTGTTAATTTTAATGAGTGAAATGGCTTTATTTTCCATAGTTTGACATTTGTACATATTTGTAACATTGTTTTTCAATAAAAGTCTGTATGGTGATTTGTATACATACAGATTATACAAAAGTACATTGTTGTTTATTCACTTGTTAATATTAGATACATAGCTGTAGCATTTGCAGTCCAGCAAAGGCAACACAAGACTTAAAACTGACAGTCTACTCTGCAACACTAACCAACACAATAGGTCAGACAGCTGGAGAGTAAGACAGCAGCAACCTGGAGTCAGCAGTTCCAGATGTGCAGCACTTAATGCTCTCTGGTTTAGGATCAGCTTCATTTTCCAGCATTTGCTAGTTTTTCTAGCCCTTTGATTAACACTTGCCTTAAGGCAGAAAAGTTTAAAAGCTCACTTCTGTGTGCTGGAGACATAAAAGTGACCCTTAAATCACATCCTCAAGTGCTGACTGCAGGTCAGGAGAAGCACTAAGCAGGGTACATTCACAGGTTTCCCACCCTCCTCTTTCCCAGCAGTGGTCAGACCCTTTTAGTGTGTGTGTGTGTGCATGCAGGCAGGCCTTCCCACCGCCTCAGTAGGTCATGCTAAATGATTCCCATCTCTAGCTTACATCTTCGACAGTCACTTCAGTGGGATGGACAGTCTCTCTTACCACTTTGCCACCACATAAAGAACTGGTGGACAGTCTTACATCTAAATAGGCCTTGTGTGATTCAGAGTTCCTTTAGTTCAGCGTAAAATACAATCAGGTAGTTTACACGGGAGGTCCTTGCAAGGTATTGGATGAGAATTTGTGTGATATGAAAGCTTGAGAGCTGGGATACTGGGGGTGCGTTGGGACTGAGCAAGGGTCTGTGCCGCTTGCTTAGCTTAGTTAGGACTCTCAAAGTGGTTTCCATTCGTGGGCGTCTCCTGCAGGGTTGTGTGAGGGATGTCTGCTTCCTTACGGGAATCTGCACTCGACTTGAAAAAGTCTGACACAAAGAAGACCTGCAGGACAAAAAAAATGAGAAAAACCTATTTAAATATTTTATTCTGTACACCGTTTTAAATGACACGGCTCAAGGGAGAAAGTCTAAACAAGTATCCTTATTTGTGGTGTTTAAAAACCATTAGAAAAACAAATCCATGAAAATCTGCTTATCAAGCCAGATTTGACATGATCCGACATAACTTCTAAAACAACTAAGGTTGTTGTTGAAGTTGCCAGATGAGGAAAGGGACATAAGCCGGAATAACATTGACTTGGTATTTCTAAAGAGGAGAAAACCTGAGAGCCAAAAAGGCTACAGCTTGACTCAGCTAGCTCTTCTCCTGGACAGTAAGTAACAACATAAACATAAAAGTTATTTCCACATGTTCCACAAATTGGTAATGTTGTTTTGCTCAGTATGTTCGCACTTTGCACGTTGGTTCACAAATGAGGTGAGTTGAGGGTGGGGAGGAAGAGGTAGAGGGAGGTGTGGCTCATTGTTTTGGTCTACATGTAGTGCACAACAGAGAACCCTGCGGTGAAAAGATTTTGCTTTTTACTCCTTTAAGTACTGCTTTCAGTGATCAAGATTAGCAAATAGCTTACCACCAACAGAGCCATCAGTGCACCCTGCAGCAGTCCAGTCAGCACATCGCTCCAGTGATGTTTGTAATCGGACACCCTCGACAATCCTGTATACACCGATGCAGCAATCAGAAAAAACTGAAGAGTCGGTCTCAACAGCCGCGCCCACTCTACCTGGAGTCGAGCCTGCAGATAGAGCTGAGAAACACAGGCCATGCTTTAAAAAACAGAATAGATCAGCAGTCACTGGCACTGCGTAGTGAATAACTACTGGAGTAAGCAGAATTCGTCTCTGAGTGGTGGGAAAATAGGCTGCAGATGACTTAACATTTTTCTCACTTTCAGAAACAGAAGACTGTAAAAAAAAAAAAAGGTTTTTCTCCCAAATCTTATAGAGTTGAGAAAAATCTGCTGACCACATGTAACTCAAAACAAGCTGATACAAATAATCAGTACAGCAGAGACTGACAATGATATATGTATATATATATATATATATATAAAATCTATGAGAGAGAGAGGGATCTCTCATATAAGAAAAATATAGATATCTCTTATACATAATATAAAATTGTGATTTATGTACCATTCCTACCAGCAGCCAATTAAACATTATTGGTGTGTTTTTATTAAAAAAAAAAAAAAAAACTACAACATTGTAATTTCTTTCAGGGATAAAGTATTTTTCATTTTCCTTTGGTTTTATAAACCATCTAGTATCAAAGGTGATAAATACCACACCACCTCTGAAGCTGAGCGATCTTTTTTTAACTGAACATTGTGTTTGTGTCATAAGACTGCCATCTTTGTTTGTGATAATTACAGGGCTTGTCCTTTTTATTTGTAGGACAAACAAGTTCCTCATCTCTGTTGGTTGATGTCATTTAAAATGTAATGACTACTGGTGTTTCAACTTCCACTCCACAGGGAGAAAGGAGCTTATTGTGGTGCCAGGACTTTGTCCCAGTGTCTATTTATATCTGCTCTATTAAATGAATCAGCAGCTCATGGAGTTTGTGCAGTTAAACAGGCTCTGAACAATCAGAACAGGGCTACTGATACCAGGTCATCAAAATGTGCAGGGAGGTAATTTTAAATCTGTATTTCAAAGTTGTTGTTGTTTTTTTTTTTTTAATCAAATAATTCCTGCTCCGTGTTTGCAATAAACTAAAGTCATGAGACAACATTAAAACAAAAAATGTGGATAATTAAGTTCAGTCTTAAAAACAAACTGGTTTAAAGGTTCAACATCAAACAGTTAATCAGCTGGCACAAAGCCACTTAAACACCTTTACAGTGTGTAATGCAATGAATACCAGTTGATTGGCAATAATTATCCAAGTTGTCATACTATTGGTAATCTTATAACAAGCATTTACTTTGAGGCAATGTTTCCTTTTGAAAGAGTAGTGAATTGACTAGAACAGTGTCTAGTCAGTTCTTTCAGTCTGAGAACGTGTACCTGCCCAAATCTGATTCCACACAAACAGAAAAGAAGTTTAATCCTGCTGAATTTCAACATTTTAACCAATGACATCGTAATTGTGTGAACATTTAACATCTGAACCTTACTCTGCTCTGCAGACTGAAGCAAGGACTACCTGCTGTTAGGATGCAGGTTGTTTTCATGTTCAGATCAGCAGATTAACTGCTTCCTCATATTTACTGGTTTTAAGAACAAAAACAAGTTGTGAGTTTACTGGGAATTAAAATTAACATATTTACCATGAAAGCCCTGTTTGTGTATTACTGATGTTAAAGGTAATAATTTGGAAAAAAGTTTTTCTAAACTCGCTTTGGATGGAGACAGGGTACCGTTTCCCCGTTACCAGTTTTACCAGTTGAGTGTTAATCGCCTAATTTCAGTAAATATTAATGGAAATGAAAGCATCTTGATATGAAGCTGCCTGAGATACTTACAGCAAGGAACAGCATGCAGTACATGGAAAAAGACGAGTGGCCGGAGTAGAAAGACAGTCTGCAACAGAAAGACAAAAAGAAAAAACTCAGTATGTGTTTACTTGGTTAACATCAAGCTGAACTAGTTGGACAACAATATTCAGTTGTGTAACCAGAATGGTCCCTAGTAATGTTAGCGTCAGTCCTGGCACACCTGAACCAGTACAGTAAGGTTTGATGATGTATGGACTGGAGAACAAACATCTGAGAGGGTGGTTGAAATCAACATAGGCCAGACTCCCTTCTTAATCCACCTTGTTACTTCCTGTTTGTTATAGTTTTACCTCAACAGCAAAATGCAAACGAACACACAAAGTGTAATATTACTGCACACTGAATTTCTCTCCTCTGTCACTTGACAAAGAATCAGAAGCTTTGCTGTTAAAGGATTCACAGTCTGGACAGGAGTCTGGATTAACAATTCAGTGCTTGGCCTGAAAAGAATATAACCTGGTTACATTTGCAGGTAAACAAACATCCTCACCCTGCAAAGTCATCTAACATCAAACCTACCAAACAAACTCTGCATTTCTCTTTACAATACGCACCCAAAGACATCTTGTTCACCAGATAAAAACAGAGGAAAGCAGACAATCTTTGCTCTATCATCAGTACAAAACAAACCGTTTTCAGTATCAGCAGTGAGTCGACAAAGCAGGGCTCTGCAACACAACCCAGCTGGCAAATGCAGTGATACTGTTGACCTCTACATCCCCGAGCATCACATCAAAACGGCATGTTCTGATGAGACAGGTTATTGGATGTTTCCACTAGGTCAAAAGCAGTTTCTTAAAGAAACCCACCTTACAAATAATCTCTCATTTTGCCATCCTGAACAAACACAAGAACAGCTCTGACAGTCAACGTAGTCTCTCTTGGGGAAGAGGAGTCATGTTACTGTAAGATGACGCTGGGCAGGCCACCCTGACCTCCTCTCTCCTCTCTTACTGCACTTCACTTCTAGCTTAATAGCTTCTAGCTTATACACGCTGGAAGCATTATGCATCCTGAAATCAATCTTAAAAGCTCTGAAGATCTGCCTTTAATCACTGGATTCGTCTCCGCTACATTAAAAAATAAAGCAAGCAGCCTGCAGATAAGAAACAGGGTTCCAGGAAACATCAACAATGTGTACCACACCCATATAAATGTACAGTGAATTGAGAAGAGAGGCGCGGGTGGACACATGTACATTCAACTCTTAAACTCTAAAACACTACAGCTCTGAAAAATCTAAAAGAAAACAAAGCTATGAAGTATAAAAGCTAAGAATTAATAGGGTAGAGCAGAAAGCTTTTCACAGCTCATATCAAACTGTACACCCTTATTACTCTTCTGTGGTTATGCCTGCATCAGAGCAAGAAGAGGAAATCCTCTCCTCCCACTATTCTTCCCTCTGCTCTGAGCCGATAACAGACACAGACCTTAATGAAAACAAGCTTTACATTCCTGTGACATTACTCGGTCCTATCATCTCCGCTCTTGTGTGCTGGAACTGGTTGCACTGCCACGCATCATGTTTACTACATGTTAATAGTAACTGCTGCACAAATACAGCATGCTTTTATAATTCACAAACTCACAATGGATGACAATGAAGCCTTGATAATGATTCTCCTATAACTCTTAAAACACATAACTCTGGTTGTTTATGTATTAAAGATGTGATTACTTTGCCAACTAGTCCTGTTATTGTGATACAAAGTTAATCTATTCCAGGAGAAAAATCCAAAATTGCTTTTACTTGTCATGTTCAGAGTTAGGCACCTAAAGAAAAAACAGAGTAGCTGCCTGACCAAAATAAATAATCATACCATTCTTTAAAGGTTCCTTGGTGGCATATTAACCTTTGCTCTTTGTACTTACAGCATGGCGCATGTTACAAAACAGAGAGAACAGTGGTTTCTGGATTTTTTTTTTTCTCCAGATTTCAGTAATCTCTGTGAGGACTACTGAATTTTTGCAAGTTAAATGTTTACAGAGAAAAAAAGCATGTAAAGCCCGTGGACATGCTCTGATTTCTTCATTGATTACTAATTAAATGTGGTGTGATGTTCATCTTAAATCACAACTGTACTCCAACAGTTGTACTTTTCATGTCTTTAATGAACACAATGAGCATCACTGACAGTCTAGGCAAGAAAAGTATGGCATCTATTTAATTTAGTAACTCATCAAAAATCTTTATCTAGTTACAGCCTCCATTAGATGGTTCCTGTTGCTGCTTATGAAACCTGGAGAAGAATTAAGATTTTTTCATCAGCTGTTCTGTTGATTTACTTATGTCCTTTGTGGTCTTGTATTACACAACTTCTCTAAAGTCTAAAGTAAAAGTAACACAGTTTTGAATGTTTCCTCAATAATTACAAGGTATAAAATTGAGGTAGCTAAGAAACCACAAACCATTATACTGCCTCCACTGTGCTTCACAATGATATTTTGGTTTGTTGTGCTTTTTGTTGAGCTATTGTTTCCTTCCTGTAACACCCTTCTTCCGCAGAGTTTCTGTTGAAATGGACGCCTAAACAGAGCAGTTAATTTCCTCCTTGTTTGGATAGTTTCTCATTCACATCACACCACATAAAATGGTCATCCTAAAGGGTTTGCAAACTTTTGTGTTAAATTTATATTTCTTGCATTACTGAAACATCCCAATGAAGTTCCTTTTTTGATGAACTGACTAAAAACTGGCAAAGGTAAAAAAGAAGAAAAAATTGATAACATATTTTGAACAAAACACTTACCTGCCCTCATTGACCATTGTTGCATCTCCGCTGCAGGTGAAGTCTTCGATATAAGCCCCTAATGAGCAGTTGAGGAGTTTCCAATCAGGTTTACACACATCCAGGAAGTGCGGCCTGAGCCGGCCGATTGAATACTTGGCAATGTCCGTCAGAGACTGGCTCATCGCAGCACCGAAAACGAAGGTACCAATGGCTTTGTAAACACAGGCAACATAGCTGCCGAAGGATGACTTGGATTTGAGGCGGTTTAGATAAACTAAAAGGCACTCGCCAAAAACCATCTGGAAGGAGAAGAAAAACAGGGTTACAGGTTTGTATATATATAAAAAAAAAAGCTTAAAACTGAACATAATGAACTAGCTAACTGAACTACAGAGCCAGAATCTTAACATAACACACTGAATCAAATATAATTATTTAGTTTGATGATTAAAAAGTTCAAATCACAACAACATGCTGATTGCAGAAATAATTTGTATATTTAACAAACAGTTTCTAGGATGTAAAGATATTCTCTATTGGAAATTAGAGAAGTACGTTGATGCTCATGTCTGTACACAGACAATAAACCACCAACATATGCTTTAACTTAACTTTGCATGAAGACTGGAAACAGCTAGCTTGGCTTAGATGGCCGTCAAGTGATTTTAAGACAGTTTTCTTCGGATTAAACAATCTTTTAAACTGTGAACTTTGACTTTGGACAAAGACAATGCAGCTTATTTACTTGTTCCACTATTTATGCTTAGCTAACCAATTCCTCTTATTCCTGCAGCTTCACATTTAATGACGTGAACTGAGACTGTTATTGATCATCATCTGTAACCATTATAAAAAGCACAGACTACTCAAAATCTAACTGCTCATCTGACAACATTGGCAGTCTCTTGGTTTGCATCTATTTCACTGTTTTAGAATTAAATAGTACCAGCCAAAGAAGGATGCCCACTCAATGACAAAAAACGCTGAATTCAGAACCA
Source organism: Melanotaenia boesemani (assembly GCF_017639745.1). Classification (NCBI taxonomy): domain Eukaryota; kingdom Metazoa; phylum Chordata; class Actinopteri; order Atheriniformes; family Melanotaeniidae; genus Melanotaenia; species Melanotaenia boesemani. The sequence continues at coordinate 11,045,542 of NC_055700.1, forward strand.
TGCTGTAGAGTTTAAGTGAAAGTATGCTTTTTAATGGAATAAGTCAGATATTTAAGCTTATAAATATAAGTTCACAAATTCCATGTAGGTGAGATGAATGACTCATGATTTCCTCACACTGTATATGTTGAGGTTTATGTGCTTATGAATGTGAGTCACAAAAAATGACAATAGGTTACGGGCCCAGAGATATTAAACTACAACAACATATCTGAGGACAGCTTCATATCAGTACTGATCTTATAAGGACTACATGCTACTGTTTGTGCTGCAAAACATTAAAAAAATAATTACTTTTTTCATCATTACGAAGATGTGTAAAAGTAAGATTAAATTAGACTGTCAGCTTTCTAAAGAATCCATACTAAAGATTAAAAAAAGCTAAGCATCTTTTCAGCAACTGGTTGATGTTTCCACTGGATTTCTTGCAAATAGTTTCACATCTGCTATATTTAGTGTCATTCTGCAAACTGTTACTGCAGCTTCGTTGGGGTAGATAAGTTACACAACAGAAATTTACATGTTTCTGTTTCAACTGCCGAAGATTAAAATTTTCTTCAACATGGGATTAGAATGTTATCGACTGTTAGTGAAGACAACAAAAAACATGCATGCAGAGAATTAATTAGGTGTAAAATAGGAGAAAAAGGAGGAAGCAAAAAAAAAAAAAACAAACAAAACATTAAAACAAAAGTACAGGAGGGAACTGTTAGCAGAAATAAAATATATACAATATGGACTTACAATGAGTATTGTGACGGGTACCATAATACCTCCTAACAACTGATAGGAAATGGTGTCCTCTTTAAAGGGGTACTTGATTGTATCATCATTACAGAAAAAACCTCGGCGAAAAGGCCGGTGCTGCAAATTGAGTATTGCAAATGGGAGTCCAGCTAGCAGAGAAGCAACGAGAGAGACAGAAAATACAAATTATCAAAGGGATTCAGACATCTTCCCATCAAGCAACTCTGTGTTTGTGCAAAGCAGGAGATAGCAGTCAGGTGAGAAGCTCTCACAAAACACTGCATCCTCTGAAGGCGGCAGTGTCCATCGCCAGCCTTTCAGGATCATTAATGGTTAAAGTGTTGGCATGGCAACAGACAGTTAAATGCTGTTAAAAGTGCATGTTAATAGGAAAAAAAGTCAAAGTGAGAGAACAAAAATTACATTTGTGAGTAGCATCAACATGTGCATTTCCATTCCTTTCTCCTTTGAGATGTGTCCTGAGCAGCAGGAATTGTGTTTCTAGACAGGCCTCTGAAGCCAAAACACTCAAATAAAGGGGCACTCATTAATTACGTCATTATCTTTCTGTATAACATACACTCTCAGAGCTGATTTTCCAGCTCTGTTCACATATATTTGCCCACAGCTTCCACTAACAGACAACAATAAGGATAAAACAAATAAGGTCTTACAGTTACATTCGCTCAGGATAGATTAAAGAAAAAAAAAGAAAAAAAAAAAAAACATTGACACCACCAAAACTTGAGGATACACAACCAGCAGCCCTTTCTGTCTCCAATATTCTCCATAATTCAATCACTCTGTTCCAGAGGAGCATTGCAGCTATTTTAGGAAGAAAGGGTGTAGCCTGCACGTCTGTCACTCTGATTAATAACAGCGACTGAAAGTTTACCCAACAGGTTGAATAACTGTATTAAAATCCAGAAGAAGCCTGGCTTGTGTTTGTGTTCCACGCTCAGATTAGTAGCTTATTTTGTGGTTTGGATCTGTTATGCTAGATTGCATTTGTGTGTTTTGGTGGTCCAAATGTTTAATTGTTAAGTTAAATTAATTAATGACTGAAATAACCAAAAATCATAAACAGCCTTGAGTTAAAGCCTCAGAAATCCTGCTGCAGTCACATTGTGAGAATAATCGCTCTGGGACAGAACTGGACTGGAATATTCCTTTACGGATTTATAGGTAGGTTTTTATCTGGAATCTACTGATTTTAAGTGGACATCCTTCTTTGCCTTTACGTTTCTTCACAGCACAGTTATCCATCTATTTGAAAACACACTGTACATTAACCTCTTAATATCTTTTTTATTAAATTGCTTTATCAGTTCCCACAGACCTTTCTCACAGTTGATATTTTGACTTGCCAATACAGGAAGAGAAAACGTGTACCCGATAAAAGCAATGGAGTAATTTTTCTATTTAGGTGTGGCAACAAAAAGGACGTGCATCATACCGAGGCAACAGCCTTGGCACACCTGAAAACGCATGCGCTACACCTGCTTATGACAAGTCAACATACTTTCAATGAGTCAGGACCTGCTATGAGGAACTCCTACTTACGCAGCTAATGGGCAGGGTGAAGCCCACAGTGTAGAGCACCGTGGAGGTGATTGTACTGTGATGGAAAGGGTACTTGATGCTGTCATCATTACAGAAAAAGCCCCTTTGGTAAGGGCGGATTTTACCCAGGTTAAAGGCTGCCAGAGGCAGACCTCCTGTGAAAGAAGAGATCAGGACGAGTTATCAAGGGGGGGAAAAAAAGACAAAATGTTTTATAAAAGTGAAAATTATCCGAGTTAGGGTGTTTTAGATATCAGGAAAGCATATTCACATAAAAGAATATGCAGAAATGCAGAGAAACGCAGCAATTTAATACATTTACAAACCAGGAATAAGAAAAAAAAAAAAAAGAAAGAAAAAACTACAGAATCAGTTGTAAGTTATCAAAAAAAATTAACAAATAACACTTTGTATGTATTTGCTTGCATGATATTCTGTTCTTTAGAAAAGCTCATAGACTACCAGAAAGTAAGAAATGTAAAACAAACTCATGTTATGTGGTTTTCACCTTGGCTTTTTTTTGTGGGGTGTAACACAGCTGCAGGTGAGATTACACAGCTGCAGCCCTTCAGTAATTGTGTCTTTGTCTCTTTGTCTGCAGTAGTGTGCTGAGACCCGGCAGAAGACAGATGTATGACGGAGTCAACCAGGGCTGATTATTGTTCATGTCCTTTGTTCAATAGAGAAAACAAAGTCTGCACAGAGATAACATGCTCTGTGACGGTTGCTGTGGTTAAAGTGTACAGCCAGTGGCTGGAGACAGTCATATGTTGTGACTGTCTTTGCACTTGTCTTTTTGTTTCAACTTTTAACTGTTTGCCAAAAAAAACCAGAGATGCTAATTTTGTACTAACAGAACCAGCATATTTGACGTTTGCGCACCAGTTTTGTTTGTGAAGCACAAAGGAACCACTCAGAAGTTACCTGGCACATTTCAGGGATCATCTTCAACCACAGATTTAGACAAACAGGTGTGCAACACAGCAGGGCAATTTACAGGGAGCTGTCTACTTTTACACAGTACTTAAATTCCTCCTGACAGAAAGAGCATGCCACCCAGTGTGAAGAAAACAATGGCAGTCTATGTATAAAGGAATAAAATACATCAAACTTTGGAAAAATAAGAAATACTAATTGGATCATTTCATTGTGGATTGTTTTTTCCCTGAGCTCAATTCCCTAAGGGAATTTGTTTTGTTTGTTTTTTTTCCACGCTGGACTCACAGAAGTGTTCATTACTGAACTCATTTACAAATTCTGCAAAATAAGACCTAAATCAGTAAAAACAGCACTGGTGACATAAACCACATAAATGTGCTTTCTTCAGGAAGTTAAATAAAAGGACTGAGTGGCTTTTGTCTGAAGCACACTGAGGCTGTGGACACAGCAAAGCACTCCATATAGAAAGCACCATAAAGATAAGAGATCATACTGATTGCTTTTGACAGTCCATAGTCTGCACATAATGCCGCTGTCATCTCTCTGACCGTTTGGCCTGTTTAGCCCATTGTATAGCAGAAAAAAAGACACATTCATCCAAGTAAAAAGTAGGGGTCAGTTTATAAAGCTGTAATGCACAAACCACATGCATGAGAAAACGCACATGAAATTTCACATGAAGATGTACGTTAATCCACAAATATTCTGCATGTAGTTTCTGCTGCTGCTGACACCTTCAGCTGTGCCATACTGAGATGACGGGTACAACAACTGGAGGTGCCAGAGAGTTGGGACACAGACACTTAAGGCATAGGCAACTCATGGGTCTGTTCCAAACAGCAAACAGCTGTGTGACTAAGTAAGTACGTAAATAAGTAAATGTTTATTTATAATCTATTCTATTCTACAGTCATTTAGCAGATGCTTTTATCCAAAGCGACTTACATTTGAGAGTAAGAACAACACAAGCAGGAATTCAAACAAGATGGGACGTCATCATGAAGTGATAGTCAGACTGCACCTTTGCAGGGCAGACAGCATCTTTCAAGATAAAACTCACAAAGTGCTTAACAATGAAACATAAAAACCAAAATAACACTTTGTCTTCGTCCTGCAAGATTTAGATGTTTAACTGCTCCAACACACCTGATTCAAATTAATGCATCACTGTACAGAACTTAACAGGCTGTTGGATCCATTTGATTTGAATCAGGTGTGTTGGAGCAGGGGAACATCTAAAACAGGGGTAGCCAACGTCGGTCCTCAAGGACACCAATCCGGCAGGTTTTCCAGATTTCCGTGCTCCAACACACCTGACTTAAACTAACAAGTCATTGTGGAGATCCTTATAGGCTGTTGGATCCATTTAATTTGAGTCAGGTGTGCTGGAGCAGGGAAAACCTGCCGGATTGGTGCCCTCGAGGACCGACGTTGGCTACCCCTGATCTAAAACTTGCAGGACTGCAGCCCTTGATATCAGGGTTCACTGTTATAGACGGATCCTTACTAAACCTCATCAGTGCTTGACTTCTGCTAACAGCCTTGAAACAGACTCACGGACTCCTGGTTATAATCGAATGGTTTATTTCACTTAGAAGAATAATTACAATCCAAACACTAAGATTCTCATGTACAGTCAGACTGCTTAACATGCTAGTTTTGCACAAATTTAAATTAAGTTAAGTAAAATGCCAAGTATCCTGTGCAGTCTGGGAAATGTTTTGGTCACCTGAAGACACAGCACACAGTTTGAAGGCCAATTATGATAAATGAACATGGAACTGATATGAGTTGAAGGTAACAAACATTGAAAATGAACCATCATGTGCATCTGGCCTGTATTGAATCCAGTTGCATTTTCATTGATTAAAAAAAGAAAGAAAAAAGTAAGGTAGAATGAGTAGCTTAATTGAATATGTTGACTTTTAGTGGGGAAAAAAATATGTAGTAGTTCTACCATGACTCATGGTTGTAATTATTCATCGGATTTTAGAGGCATGAAAACCTACAAGATCCTTGCTGGTTATCAATCTAAATATAAAGACTTAATTTTAACAACAACAACAAAAAACAAAGTGAATAGGCCCATGTGAATATCTAGAATAGAAAAAATAATCTTCAACATATTGATTTTAGACATTCAGCAAAAAATCTCGTTACATGTGCCATCAAACTAATGATAAGAAATTCCATCTAACTAATACAGTATTATTAATCAGAAGAACTGTCAATAATATTCTGCATCCACAGATGGACTCTTTATTTTAAAATACATATATATCTATAGCATCAATCTGATGGCTATAACCATTTAACCAGTTGAAAAGTCGTACATATTACCCATCCAAATTAAACAACGTTTACGCATCAAACAAATTATATTTGACAATATCAATAAAAACTCAGTAAAAGTCTCAGTGAAGCCCACTGCCTTGGACGGTCACCACTCCCTTCACGTGATGGCAAGCTGCTAAATACCCCAACAGTCAGATTATATCAGCTCGCAAATCGGCTTATCAGTAACAGCAACAAACAGGCTATATAAATGAGTTAAAGGCATTTAAAACACATACCCAGTATCAGACAGACTAAGTCGAGGAGGACGAAGGGGATTCCTTTGGCCTCAAACATGTTGACTGTTCTTCGTCTCGGTCTCGAGTCCCTGTCTGTTGATGCGTCCTCCGCTGTAATAAACCTCAGGGGAATGCTCCTCCTCGGTACGTCGTTTGCGCTGCTGCCGTTTCCGACTGAGTCAGGTCCGGAAAAAAACGTAGCAGAAAAGAGGTTTTTAAAAGTACAATCAAGGCTGACGCCCTCGTATAAAAACAAAAAGACCACCCAGGTTGCTGGAAGGCAGCTACATATTAAGAATATGCGTCTCGCTGCAGCTGTTGCTGTTGTTATTCGGTGAAGCAAGAACTCCGTGTGAGCTTCATGATGACTTAACAGCTGTTTAAAGCTTTTTAAATAAAAAATAAAGCTGAAAAAACAAACTATTCACTCCCACGAAGAGTCGGTCATTTGGACGGACACCTGTCTCGTGTCAACGTTTGTAGCCGGTGAAACGAGAGCCGACAGCGGAGCCGGTGTCGTGCCGAAAAAAGCACCCCTGCCGTGAAAAGCAGCCCCCTCAAGGAACAGTAACAGCATCTTGCCTTATCAAAAGCCTGAACTAACCCGCTGCAAAAACAAAACAAAACATATATATATAAAATTAGGAATAATGTGGACAGATTTACTGGGGGAGTGCATATTCTGGCAGTGCAGTCTGCCAGAATATGCACTTCCCCAGTAAATCTGTTCCCATTAGTCTCAGCACTTTGATCTTTTCGGAATATGCTCAGACCATGATCATCAATAACTGTTGTGAATTTGGGGGTTGTAAGGGATTTGGAGTCAGATATAGAAGTAAATCTACCCCTGTTGGTCCTGGTCCTATTATTTCTGTGTGACCTCATACAGACCATTTAAGCATAATAGTATATATATATATATATATATATATATATATATATATATATATATATATATATATATATATAATCAGCAGGTCAGTTCAGGCTTTTGGTAAGGTTCCTTGAGAGGGGGTGCTTTTGCAGGGGTGCTTTTTTCGGTACAACACCGGAAAACTCCGAAAGCGACGCAGCAGTAGGCCTCGCGCTGCTTTCCCGTACCAGGCGGAATGTCGTAAATACGAAAGACCGTGTTGCATTCACGTAACATCAGTCAAGTGGGACAACACAGTTTACTTAAACGTGGTTAGTCCCCGTGCTAACTTTATAGTCACGAGAGGAATCAGCTTGATTAAGAATTTGTATGCATGTATGTGCTACACATTATAGCATTTAGTTTGTGTCAAAACATAAATATATATTAGGCAAAATCACAAATTTGTAGCCCAAGTAGAAATTTTGACTTCTTGGTTTTATATTTGGGTCTTACGTTGTATATACATATAGGCCTATATGGCATACGTGTAATATGTCTATGGGTCATGACTTAAAAGGTTATGTCAGCACAAGCTAGGTTTCCTTATGCTTGTGTTTATGGCATGTAAAGCTGGTTGCTAGCAATTTAGGCAGAAGGGGGAAAAAATATGAATATTACTCTCATCTATACACCCCACTTGCCACTTTGTTAGGTAGATTTTACTAGTATTGGGTTGGAGCCCATTTTGCCTTCAGAATTGGTGCCTTTATTCTTCTTGGAACAGATTCAACAAGGGGTTTGAAACATACCAAACCAATGAGCTTGTACACCAGAAATGCTGAACTACCTTCAGCCACATACGCTCCGTGATCAATCAGTTTTGTAATAAAACCCCAAAAGACAATTTGTTTGACTTGAGATTTATTCACTAAGGTTTTTACTTGGTAACAAGAATGCATTTCCCCACAGGTTGCTGCCATGTGATTGGCTGATTAGCTATTTATTTGTGTTACCAAACGATTGACTGATTGGTTAGTGAGAGTACGTATATGCAAATTTATATAAATATATAGCCTATATGTGTGTGTTCCAGAAAGCCACAAAAAAGTAGGAAGTTTAACTCAACTGCAAGTATCAGATTACACATGAAGTTCATTACGCATGTTTCAGAAATCTGATAATTGTGACTGCAGTGCTGATATCAACTAATTGCTTGGATTAACTGAAAATTAAACAAGAGTGAGCTATCAAATGCAGCTCACACGGCTGTGAAAAAATCTAATTAATAAGTGAAAACACCTGTGGATTAAGCTTAGTTACAAAATTAAACATGACAAGTCTTTGGGTTTCATTCTTGCTTTAGTTCAAGCTCTTTTACCAAACCAGCATGGACTCCAATTGGTTGTAATTTACTTACAGATGCTTGAATAAAATAACACAAGTCTCTGTGTTGAGGCTTCACATTTTTCTGTAAATTCTCTTGCAAGCCTCTTTTGTTTCTTCAGTGGACCACTTTCCACACCATGCAAGTCCAAAGCCTCCAGTATCTATCCATTTTCAGTAAGGTCATTGTCCTGAAAGAATATGTTTCAGTTTTCAAATTTATTTTTGATGGAAAAGTCTAAACAAATTTGAGTGGTCCTTATTTAAATGAAGGAGCTGGGTTTGAACTAATTCTGTATTGCAGAAAAAAGTCTCACAAGGTTTTCTGTTCCACAGTCCAAGTTGTAGTTGAACAAGACTTGCTAATATAAGAAAATTAAATCAAATAAGGAATCATCTTTATAAAACATTACAATTCACAAATGTTTATTTAACTTATTTACATGAAATAGAAAAAATAACTTGACAAAGAATTCATCTGATGTTTACAGTAATGCTATCAGCACATACATCAGAAATATAAGTCAATAAGTGCCTTTTAAATATCACCCACCAAAAACAGCTAATTTTGATTTAACCTTAGTACTAAAGAAGTGCAGGAGCATGATTTCAAGACATAAAAATGACTTTTGGTTAGTCATTTACACTATTCTTAAAAATTGTGGCTACTTGATAACACATGTCACATTGTTTTCTTCATTATTGCACAATGTTTTTGCCTGTATACTTTTCACATGAGTCACACTTTATTGACATAAATAATAACAAAAAAAAAAGAGGATTTAGTTCTGACTTCTCAAGTCATCGTCAATGTCAATATTTTAATGAATTTTATCCATTCAGAAATCAGTTATGAAGAATAAACTAACACAGAGTTGTCTACATAGTTTTTGTTTTATCTTAAGTTAGGTAAAAATAAACTTTTTTTTTGACAGTGTAGGCATAAACACACACATCCTAAAAGCCTCCAAGATAATTTAATTAATGCCATGTTTTTTCTTCCACACAGCACCACTCTCCCTTCATTGTCCTGTAGAGGTGAAATGTCCTGCTCATAATACTGTTTGGGAACAAGGTTAAAAACAAAACCTTGTGGAAGTTGAACAAAGCAATTAAACACAACTAAATTAATAAAGACTGCTGATTAAAAATTTATGTAAAAAGTTTTACAAGACAGCCAAGTCTTTGAAAGATTCCTTTACTGACGGAACACCAGCATGCAGTTCTTTTTTAGTCCACTAGATGGCTCTGTTCTCCTACATATAAAAGCTTGAGGGTGGTTCAGTTTTCATCTGCCACTTACAGGAGATTTTATTCACATAAGGCACTTGGTTCAGATATGTTGTGAAGTTTAAAAAGGGATACATATTTTTAATTAGAAATGCCTTGAATGGACCATAATTATAGGGACATTTGCTGAATAAGATCCACAGCAATTGTGTGAACCCATGCTTCAGGGAGCTGTAATTTATTTGCTTCCTTAAAAATGAAAATGTTTCACTTTTTTCACTATATGAGTAGTTTAACACCTTAGAAACTACAAATTGTTTTTATAGCTGAGACTTAGACAAGAAGACTAACAATACTTTTATATCTGTATGCTTAAAATTAAGCTACAGTCAGAGGACAGTTAGCGTAGCTTAGCATAAAACTGGGAACTAAGGCAACAAAAACTAAACCAGACCTCATGTGGGTTAGAGATATACCATGTTAGGTAGACTTTTTCATTATATTAAGATAGAGACACATTAGGTCTTTTCCTTTGTTTCCTACCTTTGCAAAAAGCCACCCATCTGCCCCAGACAGTGGAGAGACAACTCACATATGGCTCTGCCTTAATTGGGAAGGCAAATTAAGCAGTTTTTCAGTTCAGACAGGCTGGATTCCCTTGCTCTGCAACCAGCTGCAGTCCTTGCAGTCATTTTAACCAAACTAGCTTTGAGTCTTCATGTTTTTTTCAGGTTTTGCTGGTGTTTCTGTTTGCGGAGATGGGCTTCAATTTCATGTCTGAAGAAGAGCATCCCCAACTGGCCGTGAGAAGCCTCGTTCATGGCCTTGGACTGCATGCACATGCGGTACTGGTCTGGAGGGAGCTCATCAGCACAGTGCTTCTCATGCCACAAGTGGAACAAGCCACGAGATGGGGCTCGAACCACCAGAAGATTGCTGTGGAGGTACTTTCTATAGAGGTGAACATCTTCTCCACCCCATCCTTTAATGTCGATGTCAAAACCTCCTGAGAGAAAAGAATGAGAATATCGTGTCAACCATTATTTTTTTTACTGAACATCATCATAGGATGTATTCTCAGTGGTGTTTCACTTCCTCAGATGATTTTGATTACGATTTCCTGATGAGAGTAGGCTGTAGAAGATTATAATCACTATGTAGTTTGTTGTTTTCCAGAGGGGGGGAGGCATTTGGACTGATGCAGTTTTCAATCAAACATCATGTTTAAACTTGCATCTGTACATGCCTAAACTTCCACTTTGTTTCTTTGCTGTTTAAAGGTCCCATATTATGCAAAATTCACTTTTTAATGGTTTTGGAACAGTCATACTGGTCCCCCCGCATGTGTAGGAGACCCATAAGTGTGAAACTCTTTCAGGCGCTCTCTCTCCCCCCTGCTCCACCTCTAGGGAAGTAAGCGCTGAAATGAGCTTGTTTGAAAGCGTGTACGTTATGACGTCATAAGGGACAATAACCACTCCCCACAGAGCGATGGACCCGTCTACCGGCTCTCAAAGCCCGCCCTCTAAAAATCACCTAGCGCCCAGTGTTTTTCCCTCTTCGGCAACCCTCGTTAGCGGACATGGCTAAGCGACAGAAGCACTGTTCTGTTTGTGGCTGCATAAATGAACACGAAAACGTTTTTTTTACTTCCATCCACTGAACCCACGAGGACTGAGTGGATTAATTTTATTTTTGGAGGAAATGTACCCGGAAAACTTCCAAAGGTTTTGCATGTCTGTGGCCAGCATTTCAGAGAGGACTGTTTCCACAACATGGGTGCATGGAAAGCAGGCTTCGCCAACCGTTTGAAGCTGAAGCCAGGTTCAATACCAACTGTCCGTGACACAGCTGGAGAGGTAAGAGCAGTACTGTTAGTCTTCTTGCTCGAACTTCTTCAGGAATGGGTTCCGGTGTTCCGGCGTTTGTTTATCCTTCACTACGCTGTAATCAGCGTCTAGTAACCGCTAAGGCCTAACCTGTCAATCACCTCATGACGGGCGATGCGATGGGCGGAGCCAACAGCTGAGCTGCTCCACCAGGGTTCCGCCCACCATAAACGGCACATTTCTGAAGCTGCTAAAAAGAGGGAGGTGAAGAGAAGCCGCTGCACTCAAACTGAGGGTCGATTTGTCCATACCATGGCGGAAATATTTCATTTAGATATTAATGAATGGTCTCAGATTGGGAATAAAGTGTATAATATGGGACCTTTAAATTTTGATTGTGGTGTCTCTCTATTTCCTTAATTTTTTTTTTTAACTCAGTCTCCTACTAAAACCATTTTACATCAGTTTGTGCATATCCAGAATCAGAAAAGCTTGTGTTGACTTACTGAGTTAAGATCTACCCTTTAAGAATTAGTTAAAGCAGTTAGTTAGCAATCAGATAATCTGCATTGTTGTGCATAGCCCTGGAGTCTACTCATGTGCATATACAAAAACAGGTATTCTCAGCAAGAAAGACAGTAAATATGAATATTCATCCTGAACGTCAAAGTATTTCTAATAAAACAGTCTTCTAGCCTTCTTGTGGCTGTGCTTTACACTTCAACATAAGTTAACACAGAAAATGTGCATTGCTGTGTGTTTGTGCATGTTTCTGTGAATGTGTTTGGGCCAAACACAATAAAACACTCAGAATTCCATTGGAGCCGCTAATTGATTTCACTTTGGAGGGGAACGAAGTTGATGTAAATCTGTCTGCAGAGCCAATATTCTTCACACAGATGGAGAGTATCCAGGGAGATGCTAATATAAGCTGTGACTGCTCAGAGCTGTTTCATGCATTGTGATAAAATAAAATCTTCTCCCTATTAGGAAAACTAATGTGATACTGAGTAATTTATTTTTTGGTCTGACATTTTCTGTGTCCATTATGCTATGGTACCATTAGCATAGCAGAGTGCATATTTTGTTGCAATTTAGGAAGCCCATTTTACAGTGTTACATAATGCCTCTCCAGAGACAATCAACCCTCAGGAACAACTGTTTATGAGTTCCAGCATTACTGAGATCTTGTGATGACTCTGACTGCATTGCAGTATTTTTTGGTATGTAAATATACCTATGTTGATGAAGTCAGATCTGTACTGGCAGGTCATGCCAAAACCAAAATCCCTCCAGAAACCTGTGTCTTTCTTGATCACCTGCAGGAAAAAGAACTAACTTTGAGAAAATAACTAAATAAATACAAAAGTACAGTTAACATACATGCAAAGGAGGACTTATACACCTAGCAGACAGATATGTGAACTATTTCTGAACCTCTCAGCACAACAGTTCACCACTGACAACAATTTTCCACAAGTTGCTTGTAGAAATCAATGAACAAAAAGCAGATTATATTGTTGGATGTTACCAGTTGCTGCTCCACAGGTGGGATGTGCTCAGGACTTCCATAGATCAGGGTGGGGTTGTACTGGCTGAATAACACTGGGTAGAACACCTTTTTACCTGCAGAGACAGTGTCATATAATTGAGAGTTGATTTGAATAACTTCAAACGTAAGTAAGAGGCCATGGTATAAACATAAAGGGACACCAAAAAGTAAATCCCAAGCAGAAAAGGTACAAACGTTCAAGAGCAGGCTAGGTGTACTGGGATGTTAGAGGTGTTGGGGAAGATTTCTGAATTTAGAGTGCGAAACCCCTGCTCTGTTTGTGATTAGTAAGCTGCTCCACCGCTTTCAAAAACAGGCTGAACTGATTATGTCTTATGTGAAGAGGTGGCAGAACCACACTTGCATGGCTGAGTTTAGATAACTGGGTGCAAACCCCACAGTAAGTGTTTTCTAAAGCTTTTTAGTTTGGTTTAAGCAGACATTCACTTTCTGACTTTGGTTAGGATTTAGCCCCAAAACTACTTCGTTTGGTGATTATATATGGTTTAGACAGGTCAAATTCTGACCTCCTTCAATAAATGAATCTCCTGGTAGTAGGTAGGGCTCATATCTCAAGCAGGTAGGTCTGACTGACATAATGAAATTAGTACAAGATGCAAGTATGTTGCTTTTGGTGGACATGTTGTGACTTGTTATCAGACTGATCAAAGATCTTCCTTCATCATTCATGGCACCATACAGCATCAGCATCATGACAGAGGATGAACCCAGCTCACAGATGTTCTCACTATTATGTTTCCCATTCTTCAAAGAAGACCGTAAGATACTTGAACAAGCGTTCACATGGACAGTGGTGTGGTAGTTAGTATGGTAGCCTCAGATGTTTGAATCAGCTCTTCTGCGATGTTAAAAGTTTCAACAAATCGTTAATCATTAATGCATGCCACAAATATCTAATGTCTTTATTCTTTTAAATGTTGAAGAGGCTTCTCTTAGCATGTGTGTCCTTCATCTCACCAGGTTGTGTGTTGAGTCGGCAGGTGTTGAGGAAGTCAGCGGTGAAGTAGATATCCACGTCACAGAAGAAAAGCAGTACGTTGCCTCCCTTCCAAGCTCGAGCCCCGACATCGAGACCCCGTCCCCGAGAAAACTCCTCATCCAGCTGCAGCAGTGTGTAGTTCTTAAAATTTACCTCCCTGTAGATCCACAGAAACCACAAAAAATCTTTTGTTTTATTAATTCATTTTTTTTAAATATTCGTCTTATTCACTAGAAAAAAAAATCTTCAATTCTGTTCTCTGTCTTTTGTGGCTTGAGTATTTCATATACAATTATCAAAACATATGTATTGCACTAATACTCCAAACACAAGCATCATTATAAATTTCTGCTCTTCCCACTTAGAATCTGGTCTAAATTGAAGAGGAACCTCAAATGAAGAATGCTAGAAAACAGTCTCCTCTATAACTGATTTTTTCAGGGCTGTGGTTTGAGTAAAAGGAAACATCTGGATCCAGACGTACACATCTGGGGCTTTTCTTCAGCCACAACAATGTTAGTGATTAACCCTTTACTCATGCATACCCCCACACAGATGCTTACATACTCACACACATATCCACACACCAGATAAAGGATACCAAGGAAAAACTGTTTCATGTGTGTCAGTCTAAAGCAAAACGAACAGGATAAAATCTTGACTCACTGATGCTGGGTGGGACGGCACATGACCAGAGGAAAAATTTTAGACGGCTTGAATCATGACACCACAATGCTCTTTCTTTGCTATGTGTTTGTTTTTGTTTGTGACTAATGTTTTTCAGTAAATTTATTTATGTGTCGTACCTAAAACCCTTTGTCTTGTTCTTATTGTTCAGCCTTTCCTATAAACAAGACATAACAGAATTATTTGATCATGAATGGCTCTAAATCCCAGACATGCATAAACATAACGCCAATTGTGAGCCTCTATTTAATCTTTCTGACCTCTGAACACCTCCAGAGGGACAAGAAGAAGTCACGTCCCCAAAATATTTGGTGACTTCAAAGTGAATTTTTCCTGACACAACATGTACAGTTTGGTTACTGACACTAATGTGCTATGTGTTAGTGGATATGGCAGAGCACAGAGCAAAGCATTTATATCTGTTTGCTGTAAATGAGTCCAAACAGAGTTGATCTGTTTATTTGAGTCCACAGAGAATCCCAGAAGAAGTGGACCCTGCAGCTGGCACTAAACTGTCCACAGCTGGCAAAGACAGAACAATGGCTCTGTTTGTCTAAAACAACTTCAAGGCAACACCATCTACGTTCACATGTTGGTTCAGACTCAGCTTTAATGGGGCAGGAAGCTTGTTTGTCAAAGATGAACAGAAAGCTGTAAAGCGCCAAGAGCACCAAATTTCTCAATGATACTTATGTTTCACAGACAGATGTTTTATGTTTTAGTTCTAGCAGAAGATTAGATTAGTTTAGATTCAACTTTATTGTCATCACACATGTACAGGTACATGGCAACGAAATGCAGTTTAACATCTAACCAGAAGTGCAAAAGCAGCAAGTGCAGATATAATAAATTAAATATGTACACGGTATGTTATGAGAATATCTTAGTGATTTATAGAATGGACTATGAACATATTATCCAGATTAATATGGGCTTTAAATATAGTCAACTATAAACAAACTATGAACATAATTTACAGGATGAAATATGCAGATGATAAATTATGCTATACAAAGCTACAGGTGGAATGACATGAAATATTGCAATAATATAGGCAGTAGCTACCTAGGATTGCAAAAAAACTAGTGATATGCGTGAGTGCAGGATAATCAAGTGGTATAGTGGTGGCGAAGTACAGTTTATGGTCCAAGGAGGAATGGGGGGTGGGCAGTGAAGTTGTGTGTCGGGGTCAGCAAGAATTCAGTAAGGACACAGTTCTGGGGAAGAAGCTATTCCTCAGTCTGCAGGTCCTTGTCCTGAAGCTCCTGAAGAGCTTGCCCGAGGGCAGTAGGGAAAACAGTTTATGGGCAGGGTGGGAAAAGTCTTTAAGAATGCTGCGGGCTCGTTTCAGACAGCGTTTCTTCTGGATGTCCTTGACGGCTGGAAGTGGAGTTCCTGCAATGCGTTGGGCAGTTTTCACCACTCGCTGCAGTGACTTGTGCAATGCGATTGAGCAGCTTTCATAGCAGACTGTGACACAGTTTGTTAAGATGCTTTCGATCACACAGCGGTAAAAGTTCACCAGGATATCTAAAGACAGGTGGTTCTTCCTCAGTGGCCTCATGAAGAACAGGTGCTGGTGAGCTTTTTTGACCAGACTGGAGGTGTCGGTGGTCCAGGACAGGTCCTCTGAGATGTGGGTCCCCAGGAACTTGAAGCTGGAGACACGCTGTACGGCCTTTCCATTGATCCAGATGGGGTCATGTGTGCCTCTTTTCTCCTTCCTGAAGTCTACAATGAGCTCCTTGGTCTTGCTGGTGTTGAGGAGCAGGTTATTTGCAGAGCACCACGTGGCCAGGTGCTGCACCTCTTCTCTGTAGGCGGTCTCATCATTGTTCCTGATGAGACCAATCACTGTGGTGTCGTCCGCAAACTTGATGGAGTTGGATCCATGCACAGGTCTGCAGTCGTAGGTGAAGAGAGAGAAGAGGAATGGGCTCAGCACACAGCCCTGTGGCACCCCAGTGTTGAGGGTGATGGTGGTGGAGCAGGTGTGGCCTGACCTAACGTGCTGTGGTCTGTTGGTCAGGAAGTCCATAATCCAATTGCAAATTGATGTGTCGGTGCCCAGATCTCCAAGTTTAGTGATTAACTTGGAGGGGATGACGGTGTTGAATGCTGAGCTGAAGTCAGCAAACAGCAATCGTGCATATGTGTTGCTGTTGTCCAGGTGTGTGAGCACAGAATGCAGCGTTATGGAAACTGCATCATCTATGCTCCTGTTGCTGCGGTAGGCAAACTGGTGTGGATCCGAGGGGGTGGGAGGGAGTTCTTCATGTGTGCCAGGACCAGCTGCTCAAAGCACTTCATAATGATGGATGTGAGTGCTACTGGGCAGTAGTCATTGAGGCAAACCAGATTGGAGTGTTTCGGCACCGGCACAATGGATGTAGTTTTGAAATATGTTGACACATCTGCTTGGGCAAGGGACAGATTGAAAATGTCAGTGAAGATCCCAGCAAGCTGCTCCGCAGATGCTCTGAGCACATGTCCAGGGATGCCATCAGGACCAGCAGCCTTGCGTGGATTGATCTGGCTCATCGCTGTGTAGACATCAGTGGAGGACAGTGTAAGGGGCTGGTGGTCTGCTGACAGTGTGGTCTTGGCAGCAGTGTCTTTGTTTTTGTTGTCCCTCTCGAAGCGAGCATAAAAGCCATTAAGCTTGTTCAGGAAGTAGGTGTCCATAGCTGTGGGGGTGGGGTTCCTGGGTTTGTAGTCTGTGATGGTCTGAATACCTTGCCACATACGGTCTGGACCCTCTATCTTGAGTTTGTAACAGTACTTGGCCTTTTTGATGCCCCTTGTCAGGTTTGCCCTGGATGAGCTGTAGGCCTGTGCATCACCTGATCTGAAGGCAGTGTTACGGGCCTTCAGCAGGAGCCGCACCTCCTTGTTCATCCATGGCTTCTGATTAGGATACGTGGTGATCTGCTTCTTTGTCGTGATACTGTCAATTGTGGTGGTGATATAGTCCAGAATAGAGGAAGTATAAGTGTCAATGTCCGTGTGTGAGTCGCAAGTGACCTGGGGAGCAAACATACTCCAGTCCGTGTGTTGAAACCTGTCCTGGAGTGCAGAGTCTGTCCCAGCTGGCCACACTTTGATGATCCTCACCGATGGTCTGACACGTTTGATGAGGGGTGAACATTTGGGAGTGAGGAACAAAGAAAGGTGGTCTGATTGTCCTAGGTGGGGGAGGGGGTCGCAGTGTAGGCACCCGCCACGTTAGAATAAACATGGTCCAAAGTTTTGTTTCCTCTGGTGTTGCAGGAGACATGTTGGTGGAATTTGGGGAGCACTGTCTTTAGATTTGAGTGATTAAAATCACCTGCAACAATAAATGCAGCCTCTGGGTGGACAGTCTGTTGTTTGCTAATAGCCGCATGAAGTTCGTTAGTATACCTTCCCTTCTGTTTTAATGGGGTTCTCTAATGAATGTGTTTTTGTGTTTTTATAACAGTCAGTGTGAAGGTTGAGCTTTTCCACCCTCTAACCCAAGGCCGTTCCTGCAAGTTTTCATTGTCTCCCTACTCCAACATACCTGACTCAAATGAATGAGTAATTGACATTGCTTGAAAATTTAATCAAAATCCGTCCATAACTTTTGAGTTATGTTGCTAACAGATAGACAAACCAACACCGCCAAATACATGACCTCTGCCTTGGAGGAGGTAATAAAACATAAGAAAGATCAACTTTATCAGCTGGTTGGTACTTGTAAGAGCTGGAGACCTGTAACAAGGCTCATCTAACCCCACATTATTAAATGAGCAGGTAAGAGATAGAGGTGAGCAGCTCATGCAAGAGGATGCAGAGTCAAGGCTGATTTGCATTTTTAACAAAGTTTGCACCAGGGAAGGGTGTAGAGTTGCAGGCACATCTCAGACTGCATTCATGTGCTGGCAAATACATCATCAGTTTGTGGTCCTATTACATTCTGCCATTAGGTTCTTCTGTGCCACAGCTTCCCATGAACGGCGTGTAATCAGTCAACAGTAAATTGTAGAAGTATAGACATCAGTGAGTCTCTTTTAAGGTCTCTGAAAACAGCTGCTCTGCTCTTTGCTTTGTCTGTTATGTTGTTTCTCTAAATAGAGATTAATCCAGGTGCATGTGTAGTTGGAAGCTCGAATAAATATTGAGGCTGCAAAATGGCCCGGTGCACACCGGTGAGGATGACAACATTTATATTACACAGGGTTTGGAGCCAGGCAGACATGCTTAAATTGCCTATTTAACCTGGTCTACACAAACCTTCAGGCTCATAAAGGGTTGTCTGCAAATGTAGGTGGGTTAATTTGAGCCTTCAGAAATAATTATAGTAAAACACTTGGTAGATTTTAGTTCTGATTTAATGCCTCGTTCTTTAGCTGGAAGTCTAATTCAATTTCTGAGCATGAGCAAACTTATCAGACAAAATGAGGAAGTAGCCAAGAGTTACAAACCACTTAATCTGACTTCAAGTTGTTTTACTACTTGAAATGAACAAATTAGATAATATAATAATATGAAACATTGTTTAGAGAACTTTATAGATTCAAATGGGCCATTTTTTTCTTTTTTTTTTGTTACATCCATCTAAACTTTTGTGTTGTGTCCACAAGTTTATTTATATTTTGAAAATACATGTGGTTATAAATAAATAATTAATACTCTACACACTCTATAATAATAATAAAAGCTAGTTAAATCACAACCAACAAACAAAATAAAAACAAGTAAAATCACTAAAATGAATTAAATAAACGCAACATAAAAGTTTCTGTTGACAAACAGAAGTTTGAAATCGCGATAAATGGAGAATGTGAGTGTGTGCTTGTTTTTATAAACAAATATTGCATATTCTCAAATATTGGGGATGCTTGTCACCATGGGAACCAAACTGAGATCCCTGCACATAGTGGTTGTTTTCTCTAAGGGTCAAAGGGTCAAAGGGTGGTTTTAGAGTAGGAAATAATTAGTGGTCGGGGTAAGTGTTAGGGTTAGGTATTAATTTGTAAGGAGCAAGAGAATATATCATGTTGATGAAGTGTCCCCATGGGTAAGTAAAGACAAATGTGGGTGTGCTCTGGTTTGAGCATATCATTTATTTAAATAAGTCTCCCAGAATTTTTGGGTGTCACCCAAACGGGAGCATAAAATTATGAACAGGCACTACTGCTATGAGGAATTCCATTTAATCCCACAAAATCCTTGTTTTCTAAATCATATTTATATCCTGCTTTTTCCTCATTTTTGCCCACAGACATCAGCCATGTTTTTATAGCCTTAAATAGTCAATTTGTTTAATGCGTGATGGCTCATACCTTGTAGCATCTAAAATTATTGAAAATGTGTCAGAGTGAAAAGTCTGTGACAAGCTATCCTGTTGTGCCTCAGCAGTAGGTCTAATCTCGTTAGTTATGCTCAGTCAGGACAGGGAGGGGAAGAATTACTGCAAACATGGTGCATGTCCAATACAGACTTGACTGTAAGCTCCAAATATGGGTCTACATTCAGCCCTCCTTTTATTATTATCACTTTTTATAGAAACCAAAAAGGCACAATAGCTTATTAGTCATGCTAGTGGCATTAACCGTCACCACTTTGGTACAGACTGAAATATGTGACAGATGTAGAATGGATTACCAAATTTTGTACAAATTTCAAACGTTTTCAAGGAACAAATTCTTTAGAACCTCCAGGTTTGCTGTTTTAAGTTTGGTAATGGATTTTAAGAGGCAGAAGTGAGATGTAAGAGATGGATTTAACAGCCTCAGGACACAACCTATTAAGATCATGGTCACAGCACTCAAATGTCTCTCAAAGCATGCCCTTAATCATTTATACCTCAGAACATTACGGTACACCTACCTAGTGGCTACCTAGCCAGTGGATCAGTTAGGAAATAAGAAATTAGCTATAGACATTAAATAAAATTTTTTGTTGTACTAGCATGGTGTGTTGAGATCAGCTCACTTGAGGATCCAGCACCTAGTGGCCATTCAAGGAACAGCAGTTTGTGGCACTTTCTGCCATTGGGTTCTTTTTTTAAATTATTATTATTACTTTTTGCAGACAGTCTGGGGCAGAGCTGGTTCTTCGACATGAAATTAGTTTTATTCCTGCTGTGAATTTTAAATGACTGCCATGTTTGGATACCTGCTGTTTATAGAGCAAACGACTATGGAGTTATTTTCTTGACAGTTGTGCAGGAGACTAAACAAAACAAAAAATGTGCTTCATGGTGAGCTGGAGAATCTGCAGGCTGTGTATGTAATGGAGAGGTAAGTGCAAGCCATGAAAAATGCAGGGTTGTTGCACTCACTTTCCAGCTGAGGCCTCAGGCAAGACAGCGACATGGGTTAATAATACTGACTAATTTGCACGATGGGTCTGCATTATATCTGTAAAGAGACATGTTCTCTTCAGAATGAATTAAATTCAGCTTTCAGAGTTCACTATAATTTGGACAGCAGTTCCTCCACAGATAATCTTCTCTATGTTAAGTCCTAAAAGATGTTCCTTACCAAAAACCCACAAATTAAAAAGACAAAGTTAAAAAAGTTGAGGGTGAAGGAGAGACAGAGTGATCTCATTCTTTGATTCTTTTAACTGTTCAGTTTCCCACATAATCCTTGTTGGTCTCCTTTCAGTCTTGAGAATTTCTGTTTTTCCTATGTCAGCTCTGTTTTTGCAATCTTATCCGTACACCTCTTCGCTAACTTCCTTTCCCACTATTTCCCACCCAAGCTATCAGCTCTCCTCCCATTCAACAACACAGTAATAATTTCTATATTTATTGATCAGTATCTTATTAGAATAGATCAATCATTCTTCTCCATCCTTTACACACAGTCTCCTTTCCTCTTTCTTTTGATTTTTCATTATTTTCAATCACTATTGGTGTGTAATGAGGCTCAGAATGTACTGAACCACTTCCTACTGTCTACATTGTGTTAGGTTTAGATTTTTCTGTAGAAGAGCTGCTTTAGTTTTGATATACAGGTGAAACTTAAAAAGTATGAATATCGTGCAAAACCTAATGTATTTCAGTAATTAAACTTAAAAAGGGTAAATTAATATATAGACTGGTTACATGCATAATGAGATATTTCAAGCATTTATTTGTTATAATTTTGATGATTATGGCTTACAGCTTATCAAATCCAGAAAAATCTAAATCTCAGAAAATTATATTACATGAAAAAAAAAAAAGTTGTTGATCATCTGTTGAGTATAGTCATGCTTATGAACTCAGTACTTGGTCTGAGCCTCAGTGCGGCGTGGCATGGACGTTATCAGCCTACTGCTGGGGGGAAATAGAAGAACAGGATGTTTCACTAGTGGCCTTCAACTCCTCTGCATTGCTCTGTCTCATGTGTCTCATCTTTCGACCTAATAAATTTTATCTGGGGTTCAGGTCAGAAGAGTTTGCTGGCCAATCAAGCACAGTAATCCCTTGGTCCAGAACCAGGTTTTGGTTCTCTTGGCAGTATGGGCAGGTGCCAAGTCCTGCTGAAAAATAAAGTCAGTATCTCTAAAAAGCTTTTCTGCTGAAGGAAGCGTGAAGTGTTCTAAAATCTCCTGGTAGACGGCTGTGTTGACTCTGGACTTAATGAAGCACAGTGGACCAACACCAGCAGATGACGTGGCTCCCACATCAACACAGACTGAGGAAGCTTCACGCTGCACTTCAAGTGTCTTGGATTGTTGCTTCTCCATTCTTTCTCCAGACTCTGGGGCCTTGATTTCCAAATGACTTTGGACCTCTGCTCAACAGATCAGTTCATTTTTTCTTTATCCTTGGTAAGACTCATCTGACATTGTGTTTTGTTCAGGAGCGACTTGACAAGAGGAATACGACACGTAAAGTCCATATCCAGGATCCGTCTGTGTGTGGTGGCTCTGGAAGCACTAACTCCAGCCTCAGTCCGCTCTTTGTGAAGGCTGCAGTCATCCCTGCTGATTGTTCCACCTTTTTCTTCCACATTTTTCCCTTCCACTCAACTTTTTATTAATGTGCTTTCATACAGCACTTAGAGAGCATCCCATTTCTCTTGAAATGACCTTTTGAGGCTTACCCTCCTTGTGGAGAGTGTCTATGATGGTTTTCTGCACAACTGTCAGGTCAGCAACATTTCCCGTGATGGTGAATTCTACTGAAATAGACTGAGAGACCATTTAAATGCTCAGGAGTCCTTTGCATGTGCTTAATTAGCTGATTAGAGTGCGGCACTTAGAGGCAACAACACTGAACCTTTTCACTCTTTTCTAATTTTCTGAGATTTAGATTTTTGGGTTTTCATAAACTGTAAGCCATAATCATTAAAATTATAACAAATAAATGCTTGAAATATCTCACTTTGCATATGAGTCTATATATTAGCTTACCTTTTTAAGTTGAATTACTGAAATATATTAAGTTTTGCTCAATACCCTAATTTTTTAAGTTTCCCTAATTTTTGAGTTTATAATATACACATTTGGAAATAATTATTTGCTAAACCCTGTAGAAGTTTTTATATGAGTTAGGAAGCTGGTGGAGACCTAGGAAAATTTTGATCTTGTTACAGTCTCATGGGAAGTCTTGCATAGTTTATAATGTTGATATTTTCCCAAAATGCTTCTGCAAAGAATTTGAGTGGGAACATCGTGCTGCTCAAAAGCAAGTAGTTTGACTGCAATGTCCGTTGAGAGTAGAAAAAAAGCTGCAGGTCATGTGTGAGCGTGCACAAACTAAAGCAGTTAGAGGAGATGAATTGAATTTGTTGGAAACGCTGTGCAGGATCTCATTGATCTGAGCCACTAATGATTCCCACACTGCTGAGAGGAAATTGATGTTTTTGAATTAAGATGTGTGGATGCTTATTTGCTTTTGAACTGTAACTCTGACTTAACCAGTCTAGTTTTACATCTTCACAGCTTTGCAAAAAACTGGAACTCTGTATAAATGCAAATACATGCAATACAGTGATTTGCAAGTCAATTGAACCCTAAAAGTCAGCAAGTCAGTAACATAATTAGGTATATATATATATATATATATATATGGTGAGCGAAAGAGAGAGAGAGAGAGAGAGAGAGAGAGAGAGAGAGAGAGAGAGAGAGAGAGAGAGAGAGAGAGAGAGAGAGAGCGTTATATAGAGAGTAGTTACACACTGTAATAGAAACTCCAATGAGGATTAAAATAAGCATGTCCTTGCACTTTCATTGCTGTATGAAACAACACATTAATAAATTACAAAAGTGACAACAGATACAATCTTTAAGCTATTCATTAAATAATTAGGACTAGTTTGTGGTTTAAATACTTAAAACCACACATTGATTCATGCACCCTTCCTTGGGAGCCTGTGAGCAGTTTGCAATTGTATCTGTGAGAATACTGTACATATGTGTCTGCTTGGGTTTGCAGATAATGAAACCACAGGTTGTTATCATCCAAAGATGATTCATATTCATTTCGTCCACAGACCAAAAGCCAGATAGAAGAAAAGGGGCACTGAGTTGATTATAGGCAGTGATGCACACCCAGATATGCTGCTTTGTAACCAATGAAGGCACTGTTACACTGTAAGAGCAATACAAAAGCTGAAAGAGTTTAAAGCTTCTGCTGTTCAGGACTTTGTTATATTGTTTTTCTTTAACACCCTTCTTTCACTGATTGCACCTTCACGTTAGCTTTAACTGTTGTCACTTATTTGTGTTTTTCTCTACAAATGTCTTTCTCTCCTTTATGAATCCTCCTGCATTACAGTTGAATCAACACAATTTCAAGTTTGTTTTATGTTCTTGTCTTCCTTCCACAATCGGAGCTTAGGAATTTTCCTTTTTTCCGCTTCATGTGACTTTTCTATCAGAGTGTCTGGTGCTGCCTTTTTTAGAGAAACAAAGACTCTGTGTGAGTGTGATACTGGAGATAGTTGGACTGATTCAAGGCCACACACAAACCTTCAAGGCTGGAAAATCGACAAGCGTCACCATAGCAACCCCTCTGGGAATCTGTGGCTGAATCCACAGCGGACCTGACTCCAGATTTGCCAACAGCCATCGTCTCTATAGGTGGTGTGGGTGTTGCGAGTGAATCATGGATGATCACAGGCCTGTTGTAATTTATCAGTGTTGGCTGGGAGCTCTTCAGCTCTTCAGCATGGGTGGCACACTGCTTCATTATTCATGGGATTGATGACTGGCTGTGGTAGGATGCCGAGTCAGGAAGGGTGTGTGATTTTGTGTATCATAAGAGAGAGTAAAGAAGAGCTTTCTCTGGTGCATCTTCTTTTATTTGACATCTTCTTCTGCGAGAGTGTGTGTGACTAAGATAGATTTGGTATAACTTAATAAATTATATTTCATATTCTATGTTTGGGCTCTAATTGAAATGGATGATTGTTGGCTGTGGTTCAAACCCACCTGGATGTGTTCTCCAGAGTATTGCGGACTTCATCCATCTGCTCCTTCCCGAAATATACCACCGTCAGATGTACCCGGCTGTCTTGACGCACACAGACTTCCCTTAAAATATGCACAAACACACAAGGAAGGGACAATAGGAATGAAAGTGTTATGTAAGCTGAGCTGATTCGAGGAAGGAAAAAAATCTAGGATCACAAGAGATGTCTTAGGAAAAGGCACTGGCCGGCAGGTTTATTTCTTGTAGAGCTGATTCAGTTAGTCCAAAAGCAACTTATTTACATCATTTATCAATAAACAAAAAAAAGTTATCTAATTTGATCTTCTCACATTTAAAAGGGTTTCCTTGATTTCTGTTTCATGCAATTATAACCTCACTGTCCTGCTTCACTCCTGTTTCCAGCAATGCACAAAGGAAGCTTATATGTGAGCACCGGAGAGACCAGGTGGAGATGCCCTTGGGTAATTTGAAGTAGACGTGTCAAATGCGGCACATAATTCAGCCCACCCACCAGAAACGCAGATGTGCACATGCATACATTTTTCAAATGTAGAAAATAATTCAAAAACAAACAAACAAACAAACAAAAAGTACATGAGAGAGAAATGAAATATGCTTACTGTATGAGTATCATGATTAATAATCATTTTTACAGTATGTATAGCCACTTTTGTATATAGGTCTCCCTTTAATTACAAAAAGATTGGAGAAAAAATATTTATTTATTTTGCTGAGAGCTGATGCTTAGGTAATGTTACCTGGACCAGAAAGCTGGAAATATGTGTCTATTTTTTGTTGCTGTTTATTCTGCACTTAAGCATAAACATGTTGGTTTTTCACAGTCTACAAATAAATATTATTTTACTAAAAGAAAAAAATCTTTGTCATCATCTCTTAACATCCAAACACTGTGACACTCGCAGTTTCTCTACAACTTAAATATAGATGAGGGGAAAATGTTTGCTCAGCCACTCACCAAGTCTTTCAAGTAAGTACACTACTTGCCATGCTGTATATCACCTACTGCAGGTCTGCCCTGGGAGGACATTTTAATGGGCTGCAACACTCCTACTAAGCAGGATTTACCATGTAAAAAGAGCTGTGATAAGCAGCTGCAACACAATGAATCACAGACATTATGGAGGACATTTCCTTGACTGATGGTGATGGACTGCAGAGCTGAAACAAGCAACGTACTTTGCTGCTACCCGATTCATTCTATTTGTTCCAACATGAATATGTAACAAAACAAAAAAGTACAACGTAGTTATTCATTTCATTTACATTTTTGCATTTGCATGAATTAAAAAGGTATACCTCTCTACCACTTTGTTTGATTACAAATCTGTAATTTAGCCGTCAGCTTATCATTGCTTACTTTTCTACAGCGCTTTTAGCCACAAATGGTTGGGTATTAAAAGTACAGTTTGGAGAAAAAAACATGGCTACAAAACTTTAAATGATTATGGCATGGTGAATAGAATAATTATTGTTTTTATGTTATGGGAACACTGCCTACAGAAAAGAACAGTAGCCAATAGATACCTTTCCATTTCACAATGCACAACCATAGATTTTGAATCTGTTTTGCCTAAACTTATCTATAACACAAAACTGGTGAAACTGGGCTGGCTTCTGTCGATGCCATGTTATTAGCCCGACTTCAAACTCAAATGCTGAGGACACAAAGAATCACAGAAAAACCCACTCACCTGAAGTTGTGCATGAACTGTTTGAACTTGTCTGTGCGTTTGGACAGTGGGACGATGATGTTGATCAGGACATTGATTGTGTCCACCCTCTCGTTTTTCACCTTCATCAGGGGTCCGAAGGGCCGGAAGAGGACAAGGCGCCTGAATTCTTTATTTGACTCCCCTCTGAAGGTCAGCTCATACAGCGTCCCTTTATCTTTCTCTGTGCGGGTGATACCTGATGGGTCAGACACACAGATATATACTTATAATCAAACACATTTATATACAGCTGAAATGCAGCCAATCTCATGTCTCCAGCTCTGCATATATACTACAGTTATGGACATGGTATTGATCTTCTTAAATTTTCTTTTTGGTAAAGCTTATGGTTAAGACTGGCCTGGGTGATCCTTGGCTATCCCTTTAGTTATGCTGCTATAGGCTTAGACTGCAGAGGAAGAGCGCTGCCCTCCATTTCTCTCTTTATTATTTTTTCCCCATGTATAAATATATGACATTATTACTGTCATTAACTTGGGCCTCTCATTTTCTGTTTCAGCAGATATCCCTGGCTTAGAGTCATGGTGCTGTTCCCGTCCTCTCCAGCCGCAACCAGTTGAGGCAGATGGCCGCCCTTACTGAGCCTCGTTCTGCTGGAGGTTTTCACTTTCTATTGTTGCCTGCCACCAAATGCATGCACAGAATGGGGGGACTGAATTGAAGAGAGGATTTTATGCAATCCATTAGTTTCCTTAACTAGACAATTATTTTCACGAGTTGGTTTATATGAACACAGTTATTATAAACTGGACTGATGTGTGCTTTAATATTGTTAGGTGTTATATGATGTATTGTCCAAGAATGGACCAGGATGAACATACTAATAGGAGTTTGCTGTTTATAATCAGCTTTTGAACTCAAGTTTTAGTTTCTGAGCCTGCAGTTTTCTGTTTCCCTTTGTAACAATGATTTTGTTATTCTCACTTTCTCCAGGGTGCAGCTTTTCTTTAAACCTCATGAGATTTTCATGTGCCAAGAATCATGTTTTTCCCCTCCAGTTTTTAAGCATCTTATTTTAAAAGTTCAGCATTAAATATAAACATTTCGACGGGACACATTTTTTCTACCACAAGTACCATCCTTATGTCTTTTTTTGGGGGGGGGGGGGGCATATGAGACATCATCCATGCACTGTGCTGCTGTTGGGCTCAGATCCATAACTATATATGTAACACACATACACTAACAGAAAGAGAGGCTATTCTCGTCTTCCAGACTAATTTACTTGTTGAGGGTCTTACATCAGCATGTTCCCTAAAAGAGAAGCAGTTTTCCAATTGCACAGCCATTACTAAGACTTTTTCTTGCCAACTGACCCTGTGTGGTAACTGGACAAAGAGAAAGAAAAGGAAATTGAATGCAGAAAGTGGGAAGTGAGACCTCAGAGAGATGCAGAGATAAGGAGCAAGAGAGAGAAAACTGTGAAAAGAAGCATATGATCTTCGAAGATAGATTGGAGCCAGAAACAGAGCAGACAGACAGATAGAGGAGAGCCAAAAGATGACAGATAAAGAGAAGAGAGAGACACAGGGGTTTCTGTGGGTACAGATTAACAGCCTGATAGAAGCTTGAATTAAAGCCTCCTTGTTAAATTGGACAGCTACTTGTGTTGTTCGGCCTCATCTCCCAGTGGGACATGGTGAGCATTCATTTAGTGAAAACACTGAACAATTTCAACTAAGTACTCACTTCCTGTTTCAGTCTTTTCTAACTGTACATCTTTGTCTCCATCTGAGGACACAGTGGCTAAAGAGTTCATTTTACATACCCTCAGTGTTTGTGGACAGTTTCAACTCACTAGCTTGTTAATGCAGCCCTCAAGCTCCCTGAAAATGCTGATGTCAGTCTTCCAGTCTTGTTTGCTTTTCACTTGGATTTAAAACGCTTCTTCAAGATTAAACAAAAATGGCTGTCCATTTAATAGAATTAAAAAATGAGTAAGAGGGAGTCACTAATTCTCTAAAAGCAAGTTTCACTTTCCTGCTGTCTAGAGGAAACGTACAGCCCATTTTTGTGAATACATACAGATACACACTAAAATGCATTCTCATTTCTTAAATCAGACTCACATAAACACACTTACTGTAGATTAAACAAGACTGCACACAAGTTATACACATGAGCCAAGCTTGGTGTCCCCACTGCTCACTTCTGAAGATAGTAACCTTTAAAGAGTGTATACACACACACATGCATACACACAGACCGCTTTTGAAGAGATGCTGCTCTCTGAATGAGCAGCAGCTGCATTCATTTCCTGAAGTTTTGATCAGAGTTGAGCAGGACAAACCCAGAGGATATCCTGGCAGCAGTTGTGGACAAACACACTCATGTTTCTGACCCTCCATGGATTTACTTGTAAGAAAGACAAAAGTAACACAAAGTGGAGGAAGAACTAAATATTCGCATGTAGGAAACTTTAGAAAATAAACAGAGTTCACATATGGTTATCTGCATCATATCCTCTGAATGATTTTATGTATATGATATTTAATAAATGCCATGTGGTGCATTTTCAGACCTGTACATTTTACTTGAACATTTTACTTGTAGAGTGCAGAATGAGGTAGACACCCCAGAGTTTGCATCCTGAACTATACATGCATCATCCAGGAGCAGCTAGTCTAGGTGCACTTTCCGAACACTTTTTTTTTTATTTAAAAAGGTAAAATATCTTTCTGATCACATGATAAAGCAGTAAAAATACTCCTAATTTAACATACAGTTAAATAAATATTGATTTTTCTGTTGGTGTTTCTTGATTTTATTGCAGGTAGTTGACCCTATTAAAAGTACTGTACTGTTTAAGATCATACTGCTTTCTTCTGCCTTTCCAAACTGAAGGAAAGCAGACTACTGCTGTCTGTGATACTGACAGTAGTGCACTGATAGCTTACTTGTGTTGGTTAGGGGCTTTGATTGATTTAAAAAGATTGAAGTAAAATCCTATGAAGTTGGCTTTTTTAGGTTTATGTAAGGATACAACTTTTGACAAACTCTGTAATGAACCCTGTTGTCTTTAAGCTAAAACTCTGTTTATTTGCACCTTCATCATAACGGCAGACAGGTCCACTTCATATGTCTGTGTGTGTGTGTGTGAAATAATTTACTGTTTTAAATGAGCTGCATATGACCATATTTTCTAGGAGACATTGTAGAGATGAGTTCTCACCTTCTATGAAGTCAGACGGTGTGTAGACTTTGCTTGTTTGAGTCTTTTTTGCTGCAGCTTTGCTGTCTTGCTGGGACGAGGGTGCGTTGAGGCTGTGCAGAGCAATCTCCAGAACCTCCCCCAACTCATCTCTTTTGTCCTTCCTCACAGGCTTCTCCTCAGGATGACGCGTGAGCCCCATCTCCAGTTGGTATACCCTTTGCAGAGTGAAGCTCTCAAAAGGCACCACAGCATACTCACTGGGCAACCTGATGCCATTATTGACCTCAGCCTTTGTCAGCTGGCTCTTCAGGAACTCCTGGAGGTCAGATTGCTGACTCTTGGACCCCTGAACTTCTCCAAGGACACCTCCCTGCAATTCAGCACCCCTTTCCTGCCCTTCACCCAGCCCCCCAGAAACTCTTTTGAGGCTTTCCTGGACTCTTTTTAACTGCTGGCTGCGCTCCTGCAAGTCCTCCTTAAGCTGAGCTATCTCCTTCTTTAAGGATGAGATGTAGAGACGGTGCTGCTCCTCTCGTTCTTCAAGGAGCACCTGGTAAGTGTGGGCTCCTGCTGGGCCACTGCTTTGGGCAGCAGCTCCAGCTCCTCCTGCCCCACCAGCCCCTGCTCTGATTACTGGCCCTGTACCTCCTAAGCTGGGGTGGTTGGATCCAACATGGGGTAATACATGACTCAATGAAGGATCGTCAGAGTGAGGAGGGCTGCATGTCATTACATAAAGGAGTGACAAGGAGCAGCAGAGGATTACCAGTATGCCCCCAACTCGGGACACCCAGGTTAGAAGTCCACGCCGCAACATTTCTGCATGAAACATCAAAACTCACACAAACAGAAATCTCATGTAACTTCACACACTCCAGCCTCAACAATAAGAGTGCATTTGTGATTATATTCCATTACCCAGCAAGGAGGTGGCTACTTATCAGTGTGAGGTTATTTATTCTGAATTAGGTCATTGCCTCTTAGCTGCCTGAGACTGTGACTTATTTTCTCATTGGCAGCAAAAATGAATGAGTCAAGAGCTTGGAAGAAATCACTCTCCCTCTTTCTGTTGGTCCATTTCACTTCATGGTCTGTTAGAGGACTACTTGAGCCATTTGTTACATCATCTGTCACTCATATGTGACTCATCTGTTTGCATGAGTTCTGACTCTCTTGGTCAGTCCACATTGTCCTGTTTCTGTCTGCCCGCCTATGTTTTGGGATGACGCAGCATTCAGCCACATAAGCTGGAGTAAAGCTGACAGATGCATAGAGAGAAATGTGAAAAGAAAATTCAATAATAAAACAAATCCTCTGTGATCAGCGTTGGTTTTTCATGTTGTCGTCCTGAGGGAGACACAGACAGAGACAGATGTTTGTTATCAGAAACACAATCATTCTTCACATTTAGACACTTAAAGTGTAACAAAATCACAACCACAAATACCAGGTTTTAGGATTGGAAAAACCTAAACTGCTTTCGTCAAATATATTACAAATAAAAAGCTGCAGAGTGAAACAGACTTCTCTGTTTATTTACATAGCCCTTTTTTCAACCACACCATCTGCTGAGATATATTATCTTCTCTGAAAGATAATGTCTATTTAAAACAGTTACATCACTCTAATAGTGTATACCCAATAATACTACAGCCTTGTTCATCACTTTGGACCTGTGTGTTTCATACTATTTGATGGATTCTTGATTAAATTTATAAACATTTATAATCTCTTGTGGATGAAGTCTATTAAATCATATATGCTTCATTGATTTTTTTTTTTTTCTTTTTTTTTTAGAAACAGGGACGAAAAATATCATTTTTAATTAAATATGGAGTTTACATGGTTGTAAAATATTTGGCTGGCTACAATATGTAATGTTTAACAGGACTAAATGCTAAAAAAGGAGCTTTTGGTGTCAGTTGTATGGCTGATACAATGGCTGCCTTTTCAATTTAGATGTCATAGGTTTTAGGTGCAATCAAACTCATTGTAACCAGACATAAAATAAAAAATATTTAGTACACATTCTTTATTTTCTATCTGGAAACAAAATTAGAACTAGAAATAACTGTGAATGTGAGACTTCTGTGTAAATTTAGAAACATATTTTTGCTGAAAGGTATTTCAAGGTGTCTGAGTTACTGTATGCATCTGTAAATGTATGTCTGTGTATCAGTCTCTGTCCGTTGTGACTCCCTACACAGTCAGCTCTTTGACACCCTGAAGCCAAGGCAAATGAAAGGATTAGTATTTGGGAGAAGTGAATACTGAACTGTGCTCTAACACATGGCTGAACCAGGAGACACAGAGCATCTCTCCAGCGGGGTCTCCACTGCCCCTACCAAAATGTTTGAGGAGAAGGTGCTCAAGGAGAAGTGGGTGAGTTGGTTTAGCAGAGATGGAGTATCATCTTTAGATAAAGAAGAAGAAGAAGAAGAAGAAGAAGAAGAAGAAGAAGAAGAAGAAGAAGAAGAAGAAGAAGAAACCATGATGCTATTGCGCAGCTATAAATTCTCAGAAATAGAAGGGCAGCTCAATCGATAATGTTTGGTTTGCATGTGGTTTCTATTAGTTCTGCTGGGAGCTTTCTTTATTTGAAGGATTACAGAACTTAATGTAGATTTTCTGTTTTCATGATTTCCTGCAACATTGAACAATACAGTACTTCTACCAGTGCCAAGGACTGTGATCACAAGCCATTCACACAAATGAAAGCATTTATTTGAGATTGTAAAGGCCAGTTTGTGATTTTGATAATAAAAAACTCCTTACTACTAAGTATTTTTAACTAAAGCAAGCCACTAAAGCTTTTAACTACAGTGGGCATTATATCCATCTAACATCCAAAGTGTTTATATAAGAATGTTATATAAATGCAAAATCCTAAAATTTAAGAGGTTATAATATTTTTTTCATTGTAGTTTGTTTAAGAAACAACTGTAGCCTTAATAAAAAGCATAATTTGGAAAAAATAAACTGAGGTCAGACATCTGTATCTGACAGTGCGGTATTTTCCCTCCCTGTTGAGACATGCTGCCTCCAGAAACCTTTGCATGACAGAAACACAATAGAAGGACATGTCACCTGGAGCGAAGCAATCATCCCCATGTTGTAAAGTTACCAGAGAAAGAGTCATCGAAGGAAGGGGGGGCTGGTGTGATTTAGATTTACGAGCACTGACTCTCAGTCAGACCGCTGAGTCTCACTGGAATGAATGCGTTGATTCAGTAGTTATTTGACTCCCCATAGGGATAAGGCATGGCTGCAACACATGAACACTGGCTGCTAAATAATCATGTTTGATTTTATTGGTGGCAGGATGCCTGAACAGGCGTTTGTAATTTCCTGCTGCCGTAGCTGCCTTGATTGTGCCCATGTAATGCTTATCCTTAAGGTATGCATCTAAAGAACATTGCATTTGATATATGATAAATATTTGGTACATTAAGATGATGGAAATATAAATGATGCATACCGTTTACAAAGATCAGATTTAACCAAATAAATAAATAAATAAGCCCAAACAGGTCTGGAGCAGCATTCTTTGGACAGATGAAACTCAAATTACCCTGTTCAACAACGGAAGACTGATGACACAAACATACGTGGCTTACAGAGGCACATAGCAAATATTGATAATACAGAAAACAGAAGCTGTTGGATAACTGCCCAAGCATACAGCTATAGTCTGGATACAAAAAGCAAAACAGCTGACTGGATGGTGTGTCATAGTTCAGACAGCCAATGACTCAAAGCATGCTGCTCCTGCATCCCAGGAGCGTCTGGAGGTAAGGAAGTGGAATATTGTGGACGTCAACCCTATCAAGCTGCAATGTACTTGTTAACAAAAGACGACTGAATAATAAAAATATACAATTTAGGTAAAAAACATTATTTGGCCTCAAATATATGAAACTTGACAAATTGTTAGTGTTATAAAAAATGGATAAAGAACTTTGTACTGGGACACTTCAAAGGTGCAGAGAGGAAACCAAACCATTTCATTATGTGATTTTAACAGCATTCCCCCCCCCCCCCCCCCCCCAAAAAAAAACAAAAAAACACAAGACTATATATTTAATACAATTATTTTACAGCATATTCTCAGCAGGTGCCCATTTCAGCTAAACTTACAATGAGCCTGACATGAAATTTACCACAACAGTTCCTGTTTTCTCCTTTTCTCTGCAGAGCTTTGACTTTCCTCTCTTAAAACTCTGTGCCTGGAAGGACTGGCAACATTTTCCTGGTGTTATTTTCCCTTTGTTCTCTTCATAAACTCCTTATATAAAAAAAAACCTCAAGGTGTTGCATTGCTAAACCTCTATTGTAAAACAAAACCTACGAAGCTACAGTCTATCTGCACACATTTGTTTACTTACACTGCAGCAAAGGGGAGAATACGTTTCTTTCACTTCCTGAGATGGCAAAACTGATAAATGTGTTTTCACCTTTATCACATATTCCATTTTGTTTGCAGGAAATAGAAACACAGATGCAGAAACGAGAGTGGGAAAGGCTTAGAGGGAGACATGAAACAAATAAGTAGGATGTCAAGGAAACAGGAGATGAGATAGAATATTTCAGCATTTGGTGACCAGAGCTCTGCAGCCTTTGGTTCAACCATGAAAACAACTTCCTTTCGTAATGCTGCAGCTTCCTGCCCACAGCGCGTTTGTGTTTTCATCAGAAAAGATTCCACTTTTATCTGCATAAATATCAGCGTTAACCTCAGTCTAAACACCTGTTAAAATAATAGCGGTTATCTTTAGGAAAGTGAATCAGACGGAGGCTGCATGGTGAGCAAACAGAGATAGCCGACTGACAAGCCAGTGCTGCAGGGGTTAGCTGTCAGGAAACATAAAAGATGAATTCCTTCTCAGTCCTCTGGCCTCATTACTGTTCGACAGTAACACTGGTACTGCAGAAATAACACACAGGTGAAAGGCTGTCTCCGCTTGTGTGTGCCTCTGAATGTCTGAGGCATCTGAGAAGCAACCTTGTGACCCTCTCAATAGTGACAAATGTTGCAACTGACTCCTGATGTTGGACTTGAAGAGCAGTGTTTTTATTCTCTGACTGTATCTAATATATTCAAGATTGCTCTTAAAGAATAATACATGCACTGAGACCAAACTTTACACAATCTTTTCAAAGAGTGTAAGAGAGTGGGAGCAATAAAAAATTTAAGGGAAAACTGTAACGTGGATACACAGAGAAGATACTGTATGTCTGCTTTAAAGCAGTTTATCTGTTTCATGGTTGCTCTTGTGCTTTGGTCTAATAATTGGTGATAACTGGGATAATCACTCTCATTTTACGTTTAAACAGTAACATGTCGATGCAGCAACATTTTTATTTTAATTTGCTATTTTCTTGCGACTTTTGGATTAAGCATTGCTAAAAATAGAAATATGCTTATCAGAAGTGGAAAAGCTAGAGAAGGGATTTGGGTTATGCAGAGCAGATCCTCCCACAACAGCTTGAGCAAACATCATGAGGAGCAACTGACTTGGAAAGACAAAGGTTTGACCTAAGTCAGCTTGGACCTATGACTATTTCTTTATGCATCTGGCTAAAAAAACTGCACATAGATGTAAATGTGGCACAATTTAAAACGTTTAATGTAAATTCAACAGCATGTATATGTACTGTATAAATCCCGTACGGAGGAAGGGGTAAACACTCATATCCTCATATTGATTTCTTGTCTATCCCCCAACCTTGTGTAATGACACATAAATTGAATTTTTAAAAGAAAATAAATCTTTTGATTCATTTTCTTTTGAAGTATTTATCTTTCTGTTCCTGGCAGCCATTGATTTCTGTTCATTTTCCTGTTTTCTTTTTCTGGCCTGCAGCACGTGGAAAAAAAAAATGTAAATGTCATCACATCAAAAGATGAATCAACAAAAAGAAACAACCCACAAATCCTCCTTAACAAGACTAAAATGGTGTAGGCTAAAACCAAAGCTGATTGGATCCACCTTTCCACATTCACCTTAACA
Source organism: Melanotaenia boesemani (assembly GCF_017639745.1). Taxonomy (NCBI): domain Eukaryota; kingdom Metazoa; phylum Chordata; class Actinopteri; order Atheriniformes; family Melanotaeniidae; genus Melanotaenia; species Melanotaenia boesemani. The sequence goes on from NC_055700.1 coordinate 11,081,216, forward strand.
CTGTTTCTTTTTATACCCCACTTCATATGCAAAATAAAAATCATTATAGCATAAAATGAAGGACTTGAGAGAGACAGCCGTGGAGCCTGCTGTACTTATCTAACTACTTTACTACTATAAATACAGATTAGAATATCTGTCTGGTCATACTTAAAAAACCGCTGATCATCTGTTTGTTTTTCTTCTCTCACAGTCAGTACAGAAATTTTTTAAATTCCTAAACAGTTCCTAAAGCATGTGCTACATGTTGTAACACATGCTTTCTACTACACATGGATGATCTTTGGTGAAATCATCACAGACTTTAGAAACCTTCTCCTGGACACAGTGCACTCAGAAAATCGGTGCTTAACTGGGATAGTCAGTAAACACATAAGGATAACACTACCCAGTAATCTACAGTAAGCATTATGTTTTTATTATGCTTTTCTTTCATGTTCATGTATTTTTTAATGAAAGAAAAAACTGTGACTTGCTAACCTCATAGTAAAAGTACTCATTAAAAACTAACTGTACCCATACAAACATACTGTACGCAAAGTATAAAGTTAAGGAAATCATAAATTGAGCATAGATATTCTGCTTTTATGGTACTATAGAATTGACCTATGATAAGTTAGCATGCATATGGAGCTGATCATCATTCCTATAGGTTTCTTAAATATGTAGCAGAATTATCACAGTGTACTACTCAGTGTTAAGTAATTGAGATGCATTACCATGATGTCAGCCTCGTTACGCTTTGTCAAATAAATAAAACATTTCAATTAGTGTTTCATTCTCACAAAACATATAACACAAAACTAACTGTATTTCCAAAATTTACACCCGGATATTCCTAAGGGATCTGCTTCAGTGTCACATCTTGGAGAGATTGTTCAACAAAGTCCAATACATAGTCAGCCATGCTGACATAGATCTTTAGTATTTCCACTTTACTTTCTCTCACGAAGTCATCTTACATGAGGCAGCTGCTGGTCATACAACTCATTGAGCCCAATAAGTTATAATATTAGTGACAAATAAGTGTCTACTTTTAAAGAAAAGTGACCAAGTTTGAGTGCAGGAGACTTGAACCTGCAACACTGAACTTGAGAAGGGGAGCAGAGTTTTGAAAGGATAAACTATATATTTTAGAGCAAGAAGGGACTTTTGAGTGTGAGAGCAAAGAGTTTTGAGAGAGAGCAATATATTTGATATCTTGCTCTCAAATCAAACAATTATGCGTTTGATTAAAGATAGGAAAATACCTCCATAAATATATCTTTATATCTATCAAAACCAGTGTTTGAAGGCAACTTGCAAAAAGATGTTACTAGCTAAGAAAGTCACAAGTAACTAGATTTCTAAATTTGGAGATGAAACATTTTTTAAGCAAAAATAAAAAAAATAAAAAAAAGATTATTTGTTTCCAATAAGAATCAGCAGCAGAAGTTTGGACACCCTGCATGGTCACCACTTTACAAAAAGCTCTGACAGTTCTGACAGCTGGTACACATGTTGTGTCCTTGAAAAAGGATTTATGCAGTATTACATACTCTTTCCATTTGTATGCAGAGATCTTTTTAAATCATGTTTCCCTTAAAGGGGGTGCGAGGACCAATTCAAAACCTTCAGATCATTGTGGATTTTGAGGTAGGATCATTATGTTTTTATATTCAGCTTCTTTACTAATGGTTTGATGTCTGTTTTCAACATTTAGTGGTCATGAAAAGATCTGCTGTAACTTCATTAATCCACAGACCTTGTTTCCTACATCAGGCTTGGTTAGATGCTTCTTTGCAAACTTCAGAGTCTGACAATTTTGTGGTGGACCTCCACTGTCACTCTTAATTGCCAATTACATTGTTACAACCCCAGCTCTGCTAGGGGCAAAGGGGTGGAAACATTACAGACAGAAAATGAAAGGTAAATTAAACAACAAAAAATGGACTAAAAGTATTAGAACACAATTAAAAAAGACAAAGAAACTCAAATCCAAACAATCCCAGGTCAAGTGCTTTACTAATTAACAGAAAAACCGGTGGCCTAAAGCCATTCACAAAACCAAATCACAACAAAGACCCAAATCAGTCCACCTAAGAGTTATTCAAAGCCATCACAAAATGGGTCAACATGGTACACAGTTCAGCAAAGCACACAATCCCAAGTCCAAAGATTTCCAGTGGTAAGCTACTCTGAATAATCACAGCTGCCCTGAATGACGGTCAGCAGCCTGATAAATAGTGGAGAACCAGGTGGACATCAGAGGATTGGGCAAATCACAGGCAGGTGATGACAGAGCCAGTCAATCGCATGATGGGTGATCTCAAGTATTTGCTGAGAAGCCAGCCAATTGCAGATGGGAGATGGCACAGCCAAATACATGCTGAGGAAATCCAGACAGCCAACCAATCACCTGGCTGCAACCACAAATAAATTTAAATACAGTCACAAAGGCCAAATCCAAGCCTTAGGGCCTTAACAACATAATCATCCAAGAACACTGCTTCCTGAAAATGCCTTACAACCATCTTCTCGTAGCCTTCTCCTTTTTTGTGGCCATAATTACTTCCATTTTCAGAGAGCCTGGCAGCTTTATGCTGACTCTCTCTTATTGATGACTGGGAACAATCCATAGCCCAGATAGGTTTTAGTTCTTGGTAAGCGTTTTCATATGAGAGCTTGAACCTATTTGAATGCCCAAATGTTACATTATGCTTTGTTGCTGTTTTTTCCCCATATGCATAAATTATGTTAGACCAAACCTGATTTAGATGTTGAAAGAAAGTTGTATCTTTAGCTTTATTCATTTTTGGTGATGAATTGATCTACTTAAATTTTCATAGCAACAAGAATTTAGACCAGAGTTATAATTTTACATCCATGCCACTGCCAGTCAAACGCTAACTATTCAGAACCAGTGTTACTATCCTTTAGGGAAGTTCAACATCCATTTAGTTTTATAGTTTCAAATACTCATGTTTATATGGGGGTGCATTAATCTTTTAAATCAGCCTTCCTCCCAAGTAAGTGGGCTGTATGAGTATTAAAAACACCCTGATTAACTACAGGCTCATAAATGTGTGAGTGTTTCTGTCCATTTCTGTCTCCCTGTGGCCCCTGCTGGGTTGTGTATTTGCTACAGGTTAAGAATGTTAACATGTTTATGTGCATGCCGGTCTCGGTGAATGTCAGTGTTTCTTCTCAGACAGCTCTGTCTGAACATGCCCTCTGGCTATCTCTCTGTAAAAATGAAGAATTATCTCTGGGGAAGATGGAAGAGAAGAGATTAATAATGATAAAATTTAAAAAATGGAAAAGGAGCTATAAGAACATCAACAATCCAGAGATCACTTGAGGGAAACTATTACACGAGCAGATAATTTACATGGTGGAATAAAAAAAATCAAGAGCAGATACAAGCGAGTATAAAGTGAATATATGGGAGGGCAGAAGGCGAGAGAAAGGTTTCTTTTGATGTCTCCTGTCCCCTCAGGTGATTCTCCCTCTCATTCATTAGGAGCTGTTTTCCCCGGAACCTTCCTCTCAACATGCCATCTGGAAGACCCTTAAAAAATCCACTACACTTCTTTACATCACTACAAGTGCCGGCTATTAACATCAGGAATCCAGCCCCTCCTGCCCTCTCCCTTTCTCTCTGTCGGCCCTCAAACTTTTCTGCTTCCTCACAGCAATGGCAGACTGTAGCAGATGAAACTTTAATGGTCCCCAGAGGAAAGTGGGTCATTGCAGCAGATAACATAGACTGCAAGCTATTCTGATAACAGAATAAACTTTTTTTCTTCTTCTTTAAAGTTAAAATTTTGTTAATATTAGAAAATTCTACATTTCCCTGTTTTCTACTGTAGTGAACTTGATATTTTGCTACCTTTAGAAGACATACAGCACCAGTCCAAGGTTTTGGACACAACTACCCATTAACTTTGAATGAGTAAGTGTGTCCAAACCTTTGACTGGTATTCTACAATAAGTAAAGAAAACAATGATCATACACAAATGAGCTGCTAGCATATTAAACATTGAATTTTTTGCTGATTGCACAATTTGTTTTGATTAAAATTAATCCAGTAACACACTCATCCTCCACTCATATTCTCCAGAAAATTAAGAACCCATTAAAATGAGTATAATTACATAAATAATGTACAAATTCATGCTCAGAGACATAGTTTTTGCTGCTTTTATTTGCTACCGAACATGAAATGCGCATTGCATCACACTTAGATGAGTCCACATTTGGAGGTCAGGGGTGTGAAGGATGGAGCTACATTGATGTTTTTACATTACAGTTTTTAATGCCAAACCAAGTATAAGCTCTTGGCTAAGGCTAGAAAATATCATAGCTTCAACAGGTACTGTTATAACATATTGCATGACTAGGCTATATATTTTCCCTGGATCACCAACAAATCAAGTCCTGTCCCCTTCACTAAACACACTAAATATGTTGGACACACAAATCAAATGGCCCGTTGAAATACATTCGTATTCTGTCTTGAGACTGTGGAATTTAAACCTTTTGGTATATCAAGGCTACTCGGTCATTTGTTAACATTGCATTTCTATATACGGGCCTTGACACTGCTGCTACAGAAGTTATGTTTGTGTATAAAGAACAAATCATGTAGAATTGAAAACACGTTTTTGTGCAGCAGGTATTTGCTCCTTCTAGTTGCAGTTTCCAGGTCATGAGTTTCTCCTGTATCTTAACAAGACCAAGACTTGTTCTGATAATATTTTCCCTGGAATGCCATATAAATTGGTGTGAAGGGAAAAAAAGTGTCTCCCTCAACTGCCAGTAATGTGCTTTGCATCCTCCTTGCAGCAACTATCACATGCATTGTTTTTCAAGCTGTAACTTACAGCTAAAGTAGTTGTGTGGCAATAGGTTTTGTAAAAAATTCAAATGATTCCCCCCTGTAGTTCGGACAGCCTTAAAAAAGGATAAAGACTCAGTTGATAAAACATACAACTTCTACCTCAGAAATATGTTGGCTTAACAAATGCAACATATTATGACTCAGTTTTAAAGATCTTCATTACAATTGCTTGCTGAAATAATAATAATTGGTAGATATGATATACACTTAAATATCAGTTCTTGCATCTGCCTCAAAAATCCACTATCATTTGAGTTTTGAACATAAACACCTTCTATTAACCAACAAGAATGTCATATCTATCCAAAATTAACACAGCTTGAAAACATGAACATGAGCATTGATTGCAGAGTTTGAAGGGATACAAAACTATTTGTGACCTAGATTGATCTATTCCATGAATCAATAATAAAATGACAGCTATCACCAAGTTCCACAATGTGCTACAGCTATATATAAAGCAGAAAGCTAAACTAATGGACTTCGATTTGGTCAAAAAAACACAATGAAAAACCACAACCCTGACAAGACACAACACAATTCTGCATAATTACGGTGTAGTATGATAAATCTTAGTACACTGAGACACTCCCTGTGTCATATGCTTCACAGTTGTTGACAGGGTTTTACAAGTGGAAAGTTACGAATAGCTGATAACAGAGATACCAAAAGGGCAAACAAGAAGGATTGACACAAGATAAATACATTCAATATGCCAACAATTCTGTTTATATCAACCATCAACCTGCAGCACAACATAATGACATTTACAGCTAATGCCACTTGTGCAACAGCAGTGAACTGGAAATCCCACAGATGTTTGGCAAGCTTTGCTTTCCTGTTCTACATGTATTGTAAACTGCCACAAAGTCATTAATAAAAGTCTGTGCTGCCTCCTAACTGTAACATTTACACATGGAAAGGTGGTTACAGAGGACTGGTGACTTTAGTTACTGCACCATCTTGACTTTCTACCGTTGCCAACACTGATTTATGCAAGAGAAACTGTCAGTGAGACCTTAAGGCGATACTGCACTCAGTGTAACTAATAAGACTTCTATTTAATTCAATAGATTGGAATAAAGTGGCATGATCTAAACAAGCATAGGCAAATTTAATTTCATCTGGGGTAATTTGTCAGTTTGCCACAGGGAGAACACACCAGTGCCATTAAAATGACACTGGTTAACTTTCTGTATGACACTGTGATCTGATATGTGAAACATGAGAACACATAGAGTCTGCACAAGAAGAGAAAGTGAGAGTACACACATTCCCAGACTCCCAACCAGCACTAAACACATATTTAGGACACCAGCACATAAAGAGGATATCAAATGATACAGCTTTATCTTCAGGGCAGAGGAAGCACATATGTGTCATAATGTATTACATCATGAGTTTCACATACAAATACAATAATTTCCTCATGGCATGCACATGTAATGCAGTGCTCTGTTTGCTAAACAACCTGAAATACCACATGTTGTAATCCTCAGTTCTGTTTTTCCAATATCAGAAAAAGAGAGAGAGAGTAAAAAAAAAACAAAAAAAACAACTGCCTGCTTTCAAACCGAATACTATTTCAGGGTGCTATGTGCTTGTTAGTGAGAGCACTAAGCAGGATTAGAGCAATTTTCCTGATAAAACCTTCAGCTTGCTCAGTATGCTCTATGCGTGTGTTTGTGCTTGTGAGGGAGATGGAATGGAATACTGTTGAAAAGAAGCACGCGCTCACACTGCGTGCACGTAATTTCATTATCTGGCTCTGCTCAGTAGAAATGACTGTGGGCAGTATTTTAATTAATCCACGTGATTTGAAGTGGACAACAATTAATATTTGCAATAAAAGAGTTGTTTAGTTTCTATTGAATAAAAGGTGAGTAAAACGTGTGTGGCTTAAGTCTGTGACAGTGCGATGTCTGATTACAGGTTACTTTACGATTTCAAAACTAAACAAAAGAAAAAGAAAAAAACACACACAAGCAAAAAAAAACGGGATGTCCCATTTAATAAGCCTAAAGTTACTAGTTTTAATTAAGCAGTTTTATATAGGTGAGAATAATCACAAAACTCACAGAAACTGAAAATTATTTAACATTACAGGTGTCTACAGTTTCTGTCTACTCAAGTAGCGTGAATATGCCTGATCAACCACTTTACCTTTCCTTCCAGCAGGCGTTGGTTCCGTCCATTCCTGAGCGCAGGTTTTGTTTCGTCTCGGTGCGGCAGACGCGTCTTGAGGTATCGGTCTACAGTCGACTCCAGGGAAGTCAAAAAGCAGGCGCTAGCGTTTGTACTGAGGAGATGTGTTAAGTCAGAACAACACCGGAAAACGATGGCTACTAACCTTCAAAATAAAAAGATAGACTATTTATTTGACACAAGTCGAAATATAGGCGTTTGGGAGAGTTCGGAGTTTTGCCTTCCTGAATATTGGACCTGGAAACAAAGATCAATTTAATCTCTAAAACCTATTAAATAAAATTTAGTGACAGGCTATCTTTTTGGATAGCCTATGTCAACCAAGTTTTCATCCACATAATCTGAAACTATAATGTCCATGTCTAGCACACGTGCGTTTACGTTCTTTTTTCTTTTCTTTTCTTTTCTTTTCTTTTCTTTTCTTTTCCAATGAGGTAAAAGTGAGACAGAAAGGGACCTGGACTTGGAGCAATTGTCTGTATCTGCAGCTTAAGAGCAGTTTCTCCCTTTACAGACTGGCAAAGAGGAAACATCTTTAAGCAATTAGTCTTGTTAAGTGGTTCATATGTTTTTTTTTATAACAACTTACAGCCTCCATGACAATTATTATAGCCATTTCCAAGATATGCCTTTAGAAATGATTAATGATTATGGCATTAATTTCTAACTGGGATTTTTATGTTACCGCACATTGATAGTAAAATGAACAATAAGTAGCCTAAATAATTAAATCAAACTTTGTTGAAATAGCTAAAAAAAATCTCAGAACAAAATACCTTTAAATTTGAATATAGTTTAACATGCAGTGTACAAAGCTGAACAGACAATCTAAATCCACACCTGTGCTAAAAAAATCAGTTTGATGTGAGAACATTAGAAATGATAAATAGGCTTCCTTGTGTTTTTAATAATTTGACCAAAAATATTTAACTATTAATTAGATTTAGGTTCCCATATGATTCCAACGTTTTAATGAGCAGGAAAAGACAACAAGATTGGCAGATAAGATGAACAGTGCCCACCAGAAGCAACCAGTGCTGACTCCCGAGAAACAATAAAATTATAATTAAGTTGATAAGAACTCAGATTGCATTAATTTTGTTTTGACTTTGTAATGTACAAGCCATTCTATGGCTTCTAAAATAAATCTCATACTACCTTTAAATAACTAAAAAATGATGGACATTTGACATAGAAAGGTTGTTAGGCTCTTGAACCAGTTCTGTTACGGTGCAAAAAAACTGGAGTTTAATGTTGAAAGTTTTGAGCAGAAGTTCCTTTTGTCAACATGTTGAACTTGATGTCAGGGCGCTCTCTGTGCAGGTTCGCTGGTCCACCCAGATCTCCTCCCCCCCTCCCTCCTTGCTCTCACATAAAGACAGCCTTGTTAGTTGACTAACTCAAGACACCGCTACAGCAGCAGGAAACACTACCGCCTTTCATTTGTAAAAGCCTAAATATGAAGTCGACATCCTAATCTAAAGTGACCTGAGGGGTTCCTGGCTGAGCGGGGTCTCGATCAGATTGCAGGCAAGAGGTAAAAATCCTCTGACCTTAGAGGTGTGGAAACGTGCTCTTTTTACATTGCACGCTGCATTGTAGAAATACTCTGCAAACATTTCACTTCTGTCAAATTTGTAAAACACTTCAAATAAAATACTGACTTGTAAATAAGCAGTTTTCAGAAAACAATAAAGCTCAGATCTCAAAGCAGCTCATTGCAACAAAAGGAGAACATCTGTTATAAATTCAAAAAACAAAAATGAGCAGATATGATTTACATTTAGTTAATCATAGTAATTGTATGTCAGTGATTATAGTGACCTGTTCAGTTTTGGACCTATAGCCAGTGTCTATCTGTTATTCTGCAGAGCCAAGACAGGAAGAGATCAATCTCATTACTAATCATAACAAAGAAATGGGATACAGAAAGAGGTGCAGCTGTAGTCATGAGGTACCACAAAAGCCCCAATACTACAAATCACAGCTGCAGTAGTGGTCCTTCCAAAAATGGCAACACTTGCAGTGCACTTCTTACTCAGTGCAACGCTGAACGCTGCACGTGATAAGATAGGTTTCCACTGGAAATCAGAATTTCTTTAACAACTCAAACCCTATGAAAGAAGCAGCTAAGCCTAAATAAATAAAATGCCTGTTTGTGTTTCAGTAGGAAATTTTTAGATTAAACTTTATTTTATAACATGAAAAGATGCTTGAATATTGGAAGCAAGTTTCTTTTATTCATATACCCCAACATAAACTTGTTTAGCTCAGACAAGCTACAGCATGTTTAATTTGAACCTGGCCAGAATATCACCACAACAAATGCAAAGTTCTGTCAATGAAGCATGGAGGAGGGAGTATAATGGTATGGTGCTGTGTTTTTATTAACTTTTTAGGAAGTTTTCTGGTATAATTATTGCTCTTGCTGTATCCAGTAGTGCTTATGAGGACTGAAATCCAGTTCTTATGAGACAGAATGCCATTTCTGGGGTCCTAGTTATTCTTAGGACCAAGGTGTAAACTTAAGTTGAGTTGAGTTTAGCGTTAAGAATGAACTGGACATGGTCAAGATTATGGTTGGGGCTAGGCTGTCCCACTTAAAGAAAGTCAATTTAACGTCTTAACATAGATAGATGCTAGTGTTTGTACTTTCAATCAGCATGCTGGCATTGCTGTTACTTGGTGAAATGACAGTATGTCTTTAGCACCATGTTCTGCTGTGGCAGGGCTCTTCTACCCAAACAACTATTTGTCTATGCGACTATCTCCACAGGAAAATTCCAACATGACAACAATCCAAAGCACATTGCCAAGACTGAAGAAGGGTTTTTTTCTTAGAAAAGAAATAAAAACTACAAAACTGCATGTATGCTGTCCAACTTGAAACCAACAGAAGATCTTTAGGGAATTTAAAAGATGAGGTCAGAACAAAATAACTTCTCCAGGAAAAGAGAAGCTGGGAAAACATGTAGATAAAGAACAGTGGAATATTTTCTTTCCAGGACATTGGGTAATACCAGTATTTTCCATTTGGAAGAACATTGAGTCTGTCATTAAATATTATGGTGGACATGCTGAAAAATAAATCCACCCATCCAGTTATCTGATATCTGGTCTCAGCAGCAGGAGCTTAAGAAGGGAAATCCAGACTTTCCCGGGCCACTTCTTCTAGTTTGGATCCTAAAATGTTCTCTGACCAGCCGAGAGATATAATCCCTCCAGTCAGAGTCCTGGTTCATCTCCAGGATGTTCTCCTGGTATGCCCAGAACACTTCACCAGTGAGGTGAAGACAGCAGGCATCTTAACTAGATACCTAAGCCACTTCATCTATTTCTATATATGAAAAAAAAAGTCTACATCGCAGTAAATAAAACATACTAAATTAATCAGTATGTTTTGTTACCAAATAGCTGTAATGAAATTTGTAATGGAGGGACTGCACAGTGGTGTGGTGGTTAGCACCGCTGCCTCACGGTGGGGTGGAGTTTGCATGTTCTCCCCGTGTATGCGTGCATTCTCTCCGGGTACTCCGGTTTCTTCCCATTGTCCAAAGACACGCATGTTAGGTTAATTGATCACTCTAAATATCCCCTTTGGAGTGAGTGTGAGTGTGAATGGTTGTTTGTCTTTCTCTATGTTGGCCCTGCGACAGGCTGGTGACCTGTCCAGGGTGAACCTTGCCTCTCACCTGATAGATGCTGGGTTAGGCTCCAGCTTCCCCGTGACCATTAATTGCACGAAGCGGCATAGATAATGGATGGATGGATATTTACAACGGAGTATAGGCAGTAGGATATTAGAAAAATATTTAAGTACACCAAAATTTTGGTTTTTAGTAAAGAACCACTGGCAATGCTGAACACAGCATTTGAATAAATTAATCAAATATAAGTAATCCTGTGTGCTCTTTCATCTCATATTGTGCACAACTTGTTCCCATATTTTAAGTCAGCCCAAATAAAAAGACTGTATATGGATTTAATAAATAACTTAAATTTCATGTGAGTGCTGCCATCTCATGGCTTCTCCCTGTCATGGGGTTATACCACATCAATTATTCATCACAAATCACTGTTCCCTACTTGCAATGGTGGTCATCAACTTCTTAAAAAAGTCTTCTTCTTCCTCACTGAATCCATAAAATACTCAGATATGTTTTAATATAAAATATTTAACTGGTGGACAGAGGATGCTTTCCAGTGTACTGAAAAGTTTATGAGACAGCATTTAGATGTGAAAACAGGATTTACACCACAGCTTCTGCACAGTGACAGTAAAACATAAAAAGAAAAAAAAAAGAGTAATATTTGAGTAATCTCCTCAGACCTCTGGATTAAACTGCATTTTATAGTTTATTCCTCTAACTGGTATTACAGACTAATGGAAAATCCACTGCTTAATTTAAGTGTGCACACTGGTGACGGTAAGCCGTTTTCTCATATGTAACAACACACTGACCTCACATGGCAGGGTGCAAAAACTGCAACTTCCACAGACTTGCTTCTGTGAAATAATGATGCAAACTGGAATAATAAGCCTCTACTGGATGTTAAAACACCTAGATTCACTTTGAAGTACAGCAGATGTCTGTGGGTTTGTCAGATCTTTTTCCAACATGTCAATTTAAGTTTTGTACTTCACATTACTTCTAGGAGTTGCATCAGTTTACCAAGTAAGATGTAAGAAGATGCTTTCACGGCACAGTCCTCAGAGGTTGGCCCGTGATAAGCACCACCCTCTGCCCAATTTATTTGTGAATGGAGTGTCTGAGAATTAGAGGCTATGAATTATTTGAGGCCTTAAGAAGACAGACTTGGATAAATCAGCCTGTGCAGAAGCATCATGAAGTCATCACGTCTGCTGGATGATAATTGTACAAAGTAAACGGGAGCATCACTCAAGGTAAACAGGCAATTAGGGCAGTGGATGTAAATGTGCTAGCATGCTGGAAACAGATCCTGAGGGATTTATGTCATTTAATGAGGCATAAGGGGAATCAATGTTTGTTGTTCACATGAGCTCATTGATACAAAATTATAAAACAAATCCACCCAAAATCACAATATATTATCATTGCTTTTATTACAAATCATAAAAAACAAAATATAAAAATATACAGGCAGTTCCAAAATATACCCACAAGCCTTTTTTTTTTTTATTGGTGGGGGTTATACAAAAGCAGTCTACTTAATATGGGGAAGGTGTAGCTGTTTTTCTGGTGCACTACCTTCAATAGAACATAAATTAATGTTTATATATAAAAAAAAAAAAAAAACCTGAAAAACTAAAGTGGCTGTTAATTACACTAAACACACACTTTCCCAAATAATTATGCCTGAGATTCATTTTAAATGCATAGTATGTTTGGTAGTTTGGTAAAGGTCTGCAATTGAAGCAGTATTTTAAATATCTGTTATCATAAAACCATGTCATGTACTCAGTCAAATAAGGTTTGACTTTTCTTCTAACAATGCCTCATTCTAAGGGTTTGAGTAGGTACACAGAAAGAAAACATCCAGGCTTTAAAAGGATAAATTAACTAATATAATTTAGTTTAAAAGACATATAAATTCTTCTTTCTTTAATTTAATTATTCTATAATCTTTCGGACTGGAAAGGAAGCAATAGAAGTGTCTTATAGGGTAGGGATATCTACTTGATGCTCCTTCTAACCCTTGAAGTTTTGAAAGATCTCTGCAGCATCCAACCAAGACCTGAAGCAGGCCAGACCTCGGTCTCGGATCTGTTTCCTGCCCTTATCGGTGATCACATCTCCATTTTCCTTCACGATCACCAGTTTGGGAACCGCTGTGATTTTGTAGCGCTGCTTCAGTTCACTTGAATGAAAAAGAAAGAGAAACATAAAGGTAAGTTCAGCAGAAAGAGACACTTGATATTTTAAATTATTCTATTTTATGCAAGTTTGGAGCTTTTCCATTCCCATCTACTTTTAAACTACTCCACTATGTGTATCTGAGAGGCAGGGATGCAAGATACCTGAAACTTTTGGTATAAACATGGTAACGCATTCTGATGTTATCATAATGAACCAACCCCACAGTAAACAGCATACGGAGAAAAAAAAAACATAACTCCACACTGAAAAACTACAGAATTAAAAAGCAACATCAGGGATAAAGTGAAACTTTTGGATTCATTTTAGAGGTTAGACTGTTAATCAGTTAAAATAAATCATTTGATGATGTTGGTTTTAGAGTTTCTGATTATTTTACAAAAATATTAAGATAAATAAGCTGAATTATCTTTGATGAAAATAACAGCCAGATTTACACACTTAATAACACAACTCAGCTTTAATGACTAATTTAAGACAGCTGTACTTGTGTAAAACTTTTGAAGCAACCAAAAACTTTTACTTTTTACTTTTCCACTTTCACAGATGCATTTTACTTACAATAAAGACCTGTGTGCGATTTAATAGAATCTGAATTTAAGTGGTTAACAGCCAGCATAAAATACACTGATAACAGCGGACCTGAATCAACCCTGAAGTGAATTAAATTAATCATAAAATGGACATTAAATTAGATTGCTCTGAACCCACTGTAGCTCTGAACTCAGTGAGGAACTGTGTCTGCTCTGAATTTAAACCTAATCCCTGGCAGGGTGACCCCATAAGCATTTTACATAAGCTGGAGCCTTTTAAGCTGTGTAGACTACACTGTTTAAATCTAATAGGATGTAAAGCACCTAATTATGTTCCAGACATGTTATATTAAATTAAATCTGTGAGAAAGGGCGCCATTACAAAGGCAACTTTTCCTGATACTCACTGTTTATAATCATCTGTCCAGGGCAGCGCGAGCCAGTCTCCATGCATATCATGATAATATTCAACCATGTCGTCTGTCGACTTGTCAGAGGAGACAAAAACTATCTCAAACTGAGCCGGGGGGTCGTTCTCCTCCACCAGCTCCGTGTAGAAGTCACACAAGATTGGCGTGAAGTCCCGGCACGGAGGACACCATCCCGCAGAGAAGTATATGCCCACCACTTTGTTTCTCAGTGCCTCTTCAGGGTCGACTACATCCCCGTCTTTATTCAGCAGTGTCCGTCCGGAAAACACCTCCACCATGTCTGCTAGACTTTCACATACAACTCAAGATTAAGAGTCCCGTAGGTCAAACTGTTCAACGAGCCGGTTAGCTCATATCTGCCCGGTTACATCGACTCTAGTCAGAAGTGTTGAAGGTTTCCCTAATGTTTACCTTACTGCAAAAGCTACTTACAGCCAATCCCGATAATCACCTGTGGACCAATGATAAAGCGAGAAGACTGTGTCGTGTTTGCGTTAACGATCCACGTGGGTGTCACACAAATCTGCATTGCTGCTCTTAAATATGTCATATGCTACGAGCTCCTTCCGCATCAGCGTCAAGAGCTGCACGACAATTCTTTACACTTTCCGCCAATCTGACGCAGGCGCAGTGCCTGCCTTTTCTTTCTTTCTTTCTTTCTTTCTTTCTTTCTTTCTTTCTTTCTTTCTTTCTTTCTTCAGTCAGCAAAACAAACCTTGAAATTATGTATTATGTAAATTCATGAGTCACCTAAACTTAGCTGAAATAAAATAAAATGAATAAAAATAACACTAAATTAAGCAATAGATGAATCAGATTATTATATGTTACAGTTTAGCATTCAAACATACACAAAAAGATTAAAGGAAAGCATTACATTACATTTGGCCACTGGCTAATTTCCATTAGTAATCCATCTCAGCTAAACACAAATATTTATGGAGTATACAAATACATATCAAGAAATTAAATACAAATAAATACACAGATATACTATGCTCCCACTCTAAATAGTGTACTGTCCAGTAGGTCTACAATAATAATAATAATAATAATAATAATAATTCTACAACAGTAGTTATTTTATTCATTTGTGACAGCAAATAGGTTTCTGTGAAAAACATCATCAGAATGATTAAAACTGTGGGGGCTTTACTGTGGTTAAACACTCACCGTATTTCTAACTAATTATTAAAGTAGCTAATTTGTCTTACAAATGAATATCCATGTTGTGGGCTCTAATATTAATTAAGGGGGCTGTTGTTGTTTCATTCTTTGTTTTGTCTTCAAATGCACGTGGAGATCAGTATGCCTCCGTCCCTCCTTAGTTTCCTCAGCGGAGGGCACTGAGGTCATTTGGAAAGAAACCCGGCCATTCTTTTCTTGTTCAGCATTTGCTGCTCATTAGTGGAGTCAACTGCTTGTGTCTAGAGACTACGGAGACTGTTTTCTTTAAACAAGGGATTTCTCTTCACCAAAACGTCTCCTGCAGATATGACTTCTAATTCCAATTTATCCAACATGCGACGCTTGGTAGAACAACTGAAGCTTGAAGCCAGTGTGGAAAGAATCAAGGTAACAAAGGGAATACTTTAAAGATGTGAGATATGAAGCGAGTGAGACATTATAGGAAACATTTTTTCATTAGTTTGATTATAATGTTTACAATCTGTGATTAATGGAAAAAGAAACAGTGCTTTAAAGTGTATTTTTTTGTTTTTATGGTACTATATTAAATCGTACTTGTGTTGTTACAGGATGGTTATTCTTGTATTCAAACTAACTTTAAATAATCCCAAATGTCTCTGTTTCAGTGTCTGAAACATGAACCTTTATTGCTTCCTGTTTTGAAATGTTTTAATATTTTCAACGGATTATTTCAGTTTATTGAGTTTTTAGTTTGGGACAACAAACAAGAGAGTTTGAGCTATGAGTAAGATGCTGTGAAGACATTTTTCCCTTTTTAATGTTAATTTTGTATGAAGAAAATAAATAAAATAACTGAAAAATTAAATATCAGTTTGATTATTTTCAGTTCTGCACAAAAGAGTGAAAATTAAACTTCACCTTTACTAACTACAGTTATACAATGCAATGAACCTATTAGGGTATCAGTATTAATACTGTAAATTTAAGATTGCAACGGTCATTGTTGCCTCCTTTTACATCCTCAGGGCTGCACGTCATGGAGTATTTTTATATTATGGTATCATTACTAAAGAGTTGAATACTTGAGTTTCTTGCAACAGTTTCTGTTTAAGAAATGTGTGTTCTTTAACAATTCATCAACAAAACGTCAACCATCTGCATTTCTGGTTTTTATAAAAATATTAACAAATAATTTTAATAATCAAGTCTGTAGATCAAGAATATAAGAATGGTTTTGCACAACCTGGTAATTCAGTAGCACCTGTTAGCCCGTAGATAAATATTTCTGATGGTGTTGCCAGGTGTCTCAGGCGGCTGCAGAGCTTCAACAGTATTGCCTGCAGAATGCAGGTAAAGATGCCCTTCTGGTTGGCGTCCCTACAGGCAGCAACCCCTTCAGAGAGCCACGTTCCTGTGCTGTGGTATGAAGGTCAGAGTCCATACAGTTTCTTTTTTCTTTATATAAGCAGTGCTTACTTACTGCATTTGAATTTTAAATGAAAACTTAACAGCGTGCAATTTTTTTTATCTTACAGAGGAAGAAGATGTGTTCGTAGTGGCTCAGAGGAAAATTATCTTTTTTATAGCATGGTTTATGTTGTCTTAACTTCATGTTTTTATAAAAAAAATAAAAAGTAACAAAAAAGCACATGATCATTTTGATGTATTTGGTTTAAACTTACTGTCTTGTTTTGACTTATTTTACAATATAAACATGATGTTTTTCAGATATATTTTAAAGGGCATTATGTGATGTCAGTGTTTATTTGAATTCCTTTTGATAACTTAAGAATTATCTCAAGTGGACAGTTACACACAGTGGACAGGGCAGAGTCACACTGTAGTTATCTGTAAATTGCACAAAGCAGATGTTTTTGACTGAGCTCTAAGAGACACTTTGGAATCTAATGGCCTCAGAACTTCCTGATAGTCTAAAGTTAGGAATGCAGCCAGAGAGAGGAAACTGAGTCTTCCTGTTTAAACTGCAGAGACAGAGTGCAAAATTTCCCTCATTCAGCCTTTAAGCTTTGTGGAATTTTTTTAAAATGAGTTTGAAACAATGCTAAACTAGGAATAAAACATAAATCACCATGGTGTAAAAAGCAGAATACATTTATTGTATGAATTCTGTTGAACATAATATGCCAGTGCCCTTTATAATAATGGTGTATGATAATAATCAGTGTTTATTTGTGTATCTTCAAAATAAATCAAAATTTCAGTGTTGATATTTGACAGTTATCCAAGATAGAACTAAGTTCAGCATAAATGTCTAGCCAGTCACGGGACAACTCCATTTGCTCTCATGTTTTTCACTTCCTTTTCCTCTCTCTTCAATTTCAGGGACAAGTCTCAATAGTTTTATGCACAACACAAAATCATGCCCCTCTTTTAAAATAATCATAAGCATAAATGATCATTATGTAATGAAAAGTTGAACAAAGCGTTGACATTTTACGTTATCTTATATCAAGGCATTAAAATGGGTATGAAGCCAGAAAACTGAGGGAAGCTGGTTTGTTTGTATTTCTGTTTAATATATATATATATATATATATATATATATATATATATATATATATATATATATATATATATATATATATATATACATATATATATATATATATATATATACATATATGTATATACCGTTCAAAAGTTTGGGGTCACTTTGCCATGGGATTCAATAGGGAAGTGACCCCAAACTTTTGAACAGTAGTATATATATATATATATATATATATATATATATATATATATATATAGAGAGAGAGAGAGAGAGAGAGAGAGAGAGAGAGAGAGAATTATTCCAATACAACTTTGTACAATAAAATTTATAAAGATAATTCTAAAAACATGAGTTTTTTTTCTTTATTTGATTGTAAATTTCCACTCTCTTTTCTACTGTAAATTCTAACTTAGCTAACATTCAGTGCCCCTTAAATGTTTATAACATATTCATAGAAGTAGTGAAGCTAAACACAAAAACCAATAGTAAAACATAAATGCTATACACCTCTGTGTGAATTGTATTTAAATATCAACATAAGGATTGTTTTTCACTTCTGTCTCACTACTTTAACATATAATTTTTGCATAAACTTTCAAAGCAACATGCACAAACGATTTAATATGCTGCTTTATTATCTATATTACACTTTTAATAATTTATGTATTTATGGTGTGTGTTGATGACCATAAAAGACCATAAAAATATAAATTAATTTCTGAGCTAAATTCAGTTAATAGCACAAGAACACTTCACTAAAACAATTTTTTACTTCCTGGTTGTTTAGGCAATACAAGAGATGTTATCAATAAGATAAAGAGACTGTTAAGTTGTTATCTCTGGATAAGGATGTTAATTTTTTCTTCAAGCATCGTTGCTGTCGGCTTCCAAACTGGTTCTAAACTGGTTTAGCCAGTTATTTCACTAGTTGGGACCAAAATACGTTATTTTTTACAATGTGACTATTACATACACGGAGGCCGTTCGTATGCTGTTTCTCTAACGGCCATCAGAGGACTCATTTTCTCCAGGACGCATTTTACCAGCATCTCAACAAGGAAAATAATCCCTGAACACATCACAAAGATGACTTCCAACTACCAGCCAGATTTTGAAATTAAAAGATGGCAACTGGGTGCACACACTGAAACTACAAGAGAGTCAGAGACATGGCTGGTTGTTAGTGTTTACTTGGTGTAGAGTATAAATCCGCCTGCTAAGAATGCCAACCATGCCACATTCAACGAAGAGGGCACATCATGGACCTACTATGTCTTGCAGGTATTTGGTGTAGTATTGTTGAGCTTCATTTATGTTGGATTAAATTTTCCAGAGGTATAGTGGGGAGTTTGTAAAAAAAATTTAATATGATTAAAATCAGTGACTCATTATAATCCTACAGTTTTAATTTACAGAGTCTCTTCTTTTCTGAGTTTATGGCTGTCCATTTTGCCCTCACATTTGTGAAGTTTTCCAAACTAATTGGCCATGCTCAGCATGTTCTTTTAACCCAATGGATTGAAAAGTCGATGTGACTCAATAGCAGTAATATAAAGCATTTTTTGAGCATCCTTCCTTATCAAAGTTTGAAGGTTAGACTGTTGAATTACTCTGCGGTGATGAGGGATTATTATTCCTATTTACATGTGAATTTTAGTGGGTATAAAAATGGACAATGTCTTGGTGTAAACCATGATCAGTTGCCATGCAACAAGCATTAATTACATAATCCTATATTATACTTGTGTGGGTAATATTATAATTAATAGCTATATTCTTATTTTCAACTTGTAAGTTATAATCAATATGAAAAAAGCAAAAACAGACAAACATAATTTTGACCTTTCTTTCCTCCAGTGTCGACATCGCTGGTGTATAAATGTGTGTGAACATTTGATAGAGGTCAGAGAAGTTGTTGGCTGAACATTTGATAGAGGTCAGAGAAGTTGTTGGCATGAATTGTTTGCCAAGTTTTTTATCATTCTGCTCCATGGCAGCTGTCAATTCATATGTAGCTTATTACCACTAAGTATGAATGTGATGTAAATGAAAACTGGATTCAGTGTAAGGCGATTTGGGTGCCTTAAAAAGGTCTATGTCAATGTAATCCATTATTATTATAATTATTATTATTATAATTGTTATAATAATAATAATAATAATAATAATAATAATATATACACAGCAGTGCATAGTAACAATCACTTTTAATTTATTATAACATTATGGCAAAATACAAAAACAATGAAACAGCAGAAAACCAAAAACAGCTTAAGATTTTACGATTGATAATTGCTATCACACCAAACTTTAGTTAATAAAATATAAACAAAACAAATAGTAAAAGGGAAATGCATATCGTCATTTCACATTGGTGTAAAGTTCACATGAATTAAATGCATACGTTGTTTAGATGTTTACAGCTCTCTGTATACACTTCCACTCAGTTTTAATAGAGTTTAAGTTTAGTGGATTCTTGCACATGTTTTGTTTTTTTGACAAAAGAATGAGTTGTTTTTTGTAGATGTTCTCACAGGAAACTGACTTATGGATGGGTCAACCACTTATACTAACCCTAGCGTGATCAACCATGCAGCAATGCATTTTTTTTTAAAAAGGTGATATGATATTATAATCATTTAAACCATGTGCACAATGTTAAGTTTTGCATGACAGAAGTGTTTGTTTTCAGATTCTACACTTTCTACAATAAAACGTCTCAAATTCTGCCATCTGCTGGTAAAGTTTAGAAAAACACAAACTGAGACTAGGATTCTCCTGTTTGATGCATGAGTTCAGAAAGAGGCCATTTCATGATGTAGAAATAGTGCATTACAAGCCAGAAATTGGGTAAATTATTGCCAATGTTCACAAAGTAGCGAAAGTTCTCAGTTCTTTTGAAAATGTTGATTTGCATGATACATTTACTATAATGACATAATTAATGGTTTAAGAATTAGTAAGCCTCATCAAAACTGTTTTCTGTTGAAGTTGTGTTAATCAAATGTATAATAGTTTATGGACTCATCGGGTTGTTTAAAGTAACTTACAGCTATCAAGTAAATGCAGTAATGAGAAAAAAGTATAATATTTTTATTCATAGCAATTTTAGCATAAGATTTTCTTTAAATTTTGGAGTAATAAGTAAAGACTTGTTCGAGAGGAAGACCTGATGTTGCAATAGTCCCTCCTTCTACATTTACTTTCTGTTTTCTGTTGGTCCAGTTTTGCCTGCAAACCTCTAAAAGACAATACAAAAGAAAGCAGAGGCTTAGGTTTGGCTAGTAAACAGGTTGCTCTTTATTATGAATGAATGCTCCACCTGTCATTCCATTCTCAAGAAAAAGAATGTCAGGTATAAAGATACACTTGTTCTACAAAGAGGAACCAACCTGAATACCTTGTCTTTTCCTTTAAAGGTGTGGGCGGAGAGCAGACTGCAGTGTTGGATTTCAGTACATCCCCTTTTCTAGTCTCACTAACTGCAGTCCAGCCCAGCCACAGTCCAGAGTCGCTTTGCATGTGAGGGTGTCTGTGTGTGTTTGTGTGTGCGCTTTAGTTGTAGCCTCAAGCTTTCCTGGCTGACTATTAATGTAGCCGCCATCAATGAAGAGACACAATACAACACATCAGTGGGGAACTTCCATAGATTGTCCACACCTTTCTCAAAGGTCATTGACCTCTGTTGAGAGGCTGATCCAGTTTGATTTCTATTTTTCAATGACGGCACATTTTCATGACCCATGTGAGTGTTTTTATCAACTGAGGAGATGGCCAAGGTAAATAGACTCTATATAGGAGCTTTAACAGGTAAGATTCAATGTTGTTTTTACACATTTGCTTTTCACTTTCTGTTCTTCCTAACATATTTTACCCTTAGTCGTGTATCAGCAGCACATTTTAATAATGCTTACAAATGATTCTTATTTCTATTGCATTTTTCAGTAAAAGTTTTCTGAGGATCAAATAAAGTATGAAAAACAACATTTTCTTGCATATAACAAGCCAAACCAGGCTTGAAGACAGGGCCCTCTGAGCAAAACAGCAAGATTTAGTGTTGGTTAATGATTGAAAGAAGAACCATACATAAGCAAAATGTCCTCTGTGACTACAAATGATTGTTCAGTTAGAGTTGACTGTGTACGGCATTTTGAAAGTCGTGGTGTTATCATGTCTATAACTTTACACAGTCATTAGTAAACAATTATTTACTCTGAGTCCTCATGGGGGTTAATATGGCTTGTGTTGAAGGTAGTGAAAGCTTTTTCATCTCTTATACAATATTTGGAATGTGGTTACAAATTGGCTAAAATGTTTGCACATGGCCTGTGTCCACATGTTTGTTGTGTGTGCCTGGCTTTTTGCTTGTTGTGTGTTACTGGCTTTAATATTTATTTGTTTCTGACTTCAGTGCTGGCCTTATGCAAATACTGCCTGGCAGAATGGAATTCCACCGACAAGTCTGCCAATCGAACTGTGTCCCAGTGTCATCTCCATGGCGACAGAGACAATTGCACAGGTAGACAGACAGGCAAGGGGGTGGATCCGTCAGTAGTGCCATAAATGCTTGGTTTCTTTGAGGTTTTGAAGTTTAATGGATGAATTATCCTGCTCTTAATAAGTGTTGTTTATTTATTAATTTCTTTTGGATCAAATTGATTTTATGTTTTGTATATTTTTTCAGCTGTTTTATTTACTACATATTTTATTCATTTAATTTATTGTTTTTATTGTAATGCTTTGTATGATTTGTGTTTTAGTATGAGTGTGTTTTATAATTTGACAACTCTAGTTGCAACAGAGGTGAGACCTCTAGAAATTTCCCCAAGTGGGACAATAAAGTTGATTTTAATGATTGGCTCACACACAGAAGTAGATATATGCAAATATGCCATAGGCATTGACAAGTTTATTAAAGGCTAAAGCTAATTGTGAAAGACAGCAATTTATTAAAGTGTGAATTAAATGGAAATAAACTAAATGAGGCAAAAAAAAGTTTGTGCAGTACTAATAAAAATTAGTCTATATTTTTGACCTCCTTTATTCTAAACCCAGCATGAACATTGTTGGACAAGCTTTCTTGTTATTTCTTTAAGTAGACACCAGGAAAAGTCCTCCAGGACTTTCAAATTACTTTTTTTGGATGTTGGCTGCCTTTTGATCTGTTCTCTGTCAAGACGAACCACCACTGCTTCAGCACTGTTGAGACAGTGGGGAGGATTCATCACTCGATACAACATGACTTTCAGTTTTTTAAAAATGAAATTCCTCCTCCTTTCACTTTAAAAGTCAATGAACAAAATGCCGAGGACAGACCTTTTCCTCAAAATGTCTTATTGTGTAGGCAGATATAGACTACAATCATGTTTAAAGAATATTCAACCTCTAAGAGCCATGAGAACAACTGCTTGTGAACTATTCATCATCTTAGCAAACTATTGACAAAACTACAAAAAAGCATGCCCCTCCCAAACTGTCTCATTAAACATTACGTTTGGAGGTTTTTCCTTTCAGTGCAGAGGTTATGACAGCAAGCTGGTTCTCATGTTTCAGCTAATAATGGAGCGCTGCCATTGATGTATTCTCGACAACAGTATTGTTTTACAAGCTCATTTTAAAAGATAATTTCATTTGAGTAGGCTGTGAAGATAGCGGCAGCTTTGTAAGAAGTGCTACGTGAAACCACTGGTCAGAAGTTCAGCAGGTGTTTCAGGGTGTGTTTTGAGTAAACTAGAAAGAGATGAGGACATAGACAGAGAATGGGAATCCCAACCAGTCATGTTTTATTTAGCAAAGAATTGTCCTAATTGAGAGAGGTGGTAATGAGACCTTGAGGACACCAGGCCTTCTTTTGGTTCTGACCATCACACTCATATTACAAACACTATTTATAAATCAGGTCATGTCAGGGTGTACGTCAGAGATCCACAGTCAAACATACAGAGATACAAATAACATATGACTTAGCACACCAAAGTTCTCTAGAAATGTACACAATGAATGATGTAAGTATATCTCACTGGTTGCACATAACCAGGAGGGAATGAAGTAGTTAAAAAAAGAAAATCTAACAGCGCACATCCAACATGGCAAAAACCTCTTTTGTCTCTTTTTTTGCAGATAAAAACAAAAATAACAAAAACAGGATAATGTGCAAAAAGTTTCATTACTTTGGTTCATGACGTCATTACAAAAATCAATAAAAAAATCATATCAATAATATAAATAATCAAGAATCATAAACAATAACATAAATAATATTTATAGCAGTTAAAGACTCCATAGATATATATTATGATTCTGCTGATGGTTCCTAATGGTCTGAATTTTAGAAGCGCATTGTTCTACTGGGAAAGCAACCAACAGAAAGTACATGTAACTTTTCAGACTGTTCTCATGCAAAAATATGAAATTATAACAAAGCAAAAACTTGCACAAATGGACACAAATAATAAGAAATATTAAATCATCTTTTTTCTGTCACTTTAATTTATTCCTTTGGGAGATGAGGTTGGTGTTTCCAACATGTTTTTTTTTTGGACTGTTTTCCACTTAGAGGAAGTTCTGCTTTTGTGTGTTTCCTGCAACACACACCCTGTGTTCTTGTTAACCCTTTGACAGTCCAATCCAATCCAATTTAATTTGTAAAACAATACTGTCAACCAAAGTGCTGCTCAGCCTGTTTGGTAGTAATGAATTCTTTTAAAAAATTGTGGACATAAATCTTCCTGAACCTTTTCTACTACTTGCGTAAATCAAGTGTTTATTATCTCATTATTTCTTATTATTATTGTCCAAAAGAAAAGAAAATCTGCACAGAAACTGTTTTTCCTCTTGCTTTTTTCATGTTGTAAACTTTAAGGGTTAATATGCCTGAGCTCACGACCACATATAAAAGTAAAGCATACTGCCAGTGCAATATTCAACAATCATGGTGCATTTTTCTGTGTATATGACTGTACATATAGCACAAATGATAATGATGATAATAATTCATCCAAGTCAATCTGTCGTTGTGTCCTTGGGCAAGACACCTCCCCTTCCTTGCTTCTAGTGTTGGCGTCGCTGGTGTATGCATGTGTATGAGTGTTTGGTGGTGGTCAGGAAGCCCACTGGCATTGATTGGCTGCCATGTTTCTGTCAGTTTGTTCCAGGGTAGCTGTGACTACACATGTAGCTCACCATCATCAAATATGCATGTCGGGCGAATGAATAATGGATTTAAGTTTATATTGTAATGAGACCACCAGTGTTGTTCACTTCAGTTGTTAGTGGTTTGAATGTTGTGACTAAACTTTGTATTGCCCAGGTTAACAACTGATAAAATGCAAACCTTTTCTTGAAATAATTTCAGATACTGTGATTTTTTTCTGTCTGACAGACACAGAAGAAACAGGACAGTGGAATGGCCACTTCTCAGAATGTCCTGAGGATCTGACATATTACTGCGTTCATGGAGAATGTCGTTACATTAAGGAGCAGGAGACACCATCCTGCAGGTGAGACAGCTACAAAAAGTTGTTTATGGAGAAGGATGAGCTTGAGAAAGTGAGAAGCTCAACTGCAAAAACAGTTCTGCAAACAAAGATCTTTTGAGCTGCTTCAGTATGTACCTGTAGTATGATGATCAATTTAATTCAGTTCAATTTAGTTCAGCCTTATTGGTATAGCACCAGTTCACATCTCAAGTCATCTCAAGGCACTTTACAGACAATATCACTTCAAGACAATTAATTGGGATCCAATTTAAACAAATCCACAACAATAAAACAACTGTGTTCTTGCCAATTAAAAAAAAAAAAATGTAACTAAGGAGTCCAATAGATTGAAACGTGTCCTTGAATTAGACACCCATCCTGAACATGCATGAGCAGCAGGCGACAGTGGAAAGGAAAAACTACCCTTTAACAGGAAGGAAAACCTCCGGCAGAACCCGTCTCAGGAAGGGTGGCCATCTGCCTCGACTAGTCGGGTGTGGAGAGGACAGAACAGAAGGATCGAAAGGAACCACAACTTTTAGCAAGAAAGACTTGTTGAGACAGAAGAAGACAAATACAAATTCATGACCCCAATAATACCATATATTTATACATGGGAACTACAGAATAGAAAGAAAAAAAAGAGAAGGAAGCCTATGGCAATAAGGTGGATCCTCCACCAGCAGTACATCACTTGATCCTGCAAAAACTGCTCAAAGGCAGCCAAAGAATCTGACAGAGTTTAAGGGGTTCACTGGGTCTCCAAACCCCCCAGATACCAATCTAAAGGGATCTGATGGCTTCTGGGGGAACCAGGGCCCATCTGCAAATGCTCCTCCTTACAACCCACGAGAATAAAATTATCTGTTGTTAATGTTCTGGTATCATACACCTCAGGAAACTCTGCACTGACCAACCAGAGCTGTTTTTTGTGGCAAAATGAGAGCTTTTTAGGCAGTGTTTGGTAGATGGTTATAATGTTATGGCTGATCAGTGTTACTTCAGGCAAGCATGGACGGCTGCAAGGAAAATTCACAAAAAATGGAAGCTAAGAAAATCTTTGTTGTTTTCTCTACCCTCAGGTGTCAGAGTGGTTACACTGGTTCCAGGTGTGAATATGTGGACCTGGACTGGCTGATAGGAGAGAGACGACAAATCATAATAGCCTGCGTCATTGCTGGGCTTGTTTTCCTTGTGATTGTCATTGTTTTCATCTGCATCTGTTCAAAGTAAGATGAAAAGTCGTTTAACTTCATAGAAAATGTACTTAAAGGAACAGTTTGGTTTTCTCACCAGTTTCAATCAGGTCTGTTTCAGCTTAGTTGACTTATTGTCATTTTTGGGTTTTGTTGAAATTAAGTAAAATTTAGGCAGCTGGTTTTATGAAAAGCTCATTGCTTCCATGACTTTAGCAACAGGTTAGAAAGACTGTCCAGCACAGAAGACTGGGAACGAACTCCTCTCATGTGCTGCAATCCGTCAGCCTTTTGTACCTGCAGCTATGGGGGAGCTATGAGTATAATGCTACTAGAACACCAGCCATATTAAAAATAAAGAATTCATTTCTTGAACAAGGAGCAAATGGTAATTCTGTTTTGTTTTCTTATTGAAAACACATTTTGCTCTTCAGTAAGACTTTAATTTACATCATGAACTTGCTGGAAAAGGTTTATTGATCTACTTGCCTGATGCTTGCTCTTAAAAAATGTCATTAGAGCTTTTCTTTTTCAAACTCAGTAGTTTTGTTAAACCATCTACTGCAGGGATCCCCAACTCTGGTCCTCAAGGTTCACTGTCCTGCAGACATTCTGTGTTTCCCTGCTTCAACACACCTGACTCAAACTGATGGTTCATTAGTAGACTCGTGCAGAGCTTGTCAGAGAGCTGTTTAATTTGAATCAGGTGGGCTGCAGTAGGAAGATATTTAAAACTTGCAGGATAGTGGGCCGTGAGGGCCAGGGTTGGGGACCACTGATCCAGTGTATTAGGTCATGTCTGCACAGGATCAGGGATAATGTGGGTCACCTGAGGCCAGGTAACAGACAGTCTCAGTTTGGGTTAAGTTTGAATATGTATGTATTGGCATGCAGCGAATGTCAGTCTGATTGGCAGCCATTTTTTTTTTTTTTTTTGCTCATTTGGTTAAATAAATTGCATTATCTAACTTTTGGAAAGAAATGTGAAGTATTTTCCACAAGCTGTTCCTTTAAGATTGAAATCTAAATAGTCAACAGCTGTGATTTTTGAGTCCCTGCCATCCTTTGGCTGCAAATGTACTGTTGTTGTTTGTCTCTCAGTCGCAGGTGCAGACGGTTTTGGCAGAGAAGAACACGAAGGGAAGAACCAAGGAATGGGACAGAAAAACTCAGTATGATGGTCACCAGTGGGACGCACACACCCTTAACCGCAGACTTAAATGAAACAACACATACCAACTCTGTATGAGATCTTTCTGGGAGCAAATGAGCACTTACAAGTCTGGGAATTATTTATACACGTGTCTCAGTGACAGCAGGGAGCTACAGGATGTCCCTGTGCAGCATCGAGGCCTTAGAGCAAAAACACTTCAAGATAAAATGTACCTTGTCGCAGGAGTTAGAACCTTTCCTTTTAAAGAGTGGCTGTGTTTGAGACTTCAAAGAAGCCTCTGAATGAACAAGATCCTCTCGTGGATTTAAGAACAAGAATTGGGCCGGAGCACCCAGCTGCTTGTGTTCTGGCAAGGAGACTTAATTCAAATGCTGCAGAGCAACAGGCCTTTCACTGAGTGGTACTGAGTGAACAACACTACATAAATTGTTGCTATGTTGGAAAAAGCTGGGACACCAGCTGGCAGCCAGTGATAACAGCCGTTGGTTGGTTGGTTGGTCTGCTAATGGCTTGTGTGGGAGACACATTTACTCTGTCAAATGTGAAGAAAGGGACTGTCTGAAGACGCTGCACTCCACGTTCACTTTAGGGAACTGAAGTCACCAACATGGATCATTGAATGTATAGAAATATGCAATCTTACAAATACCAGCAGCTGCTGTTTAGTATGCCTATCCTTTTAGATTGTTTCTATTTTGTTTACTGCTGGTATTTACTTAAGTGTCAGTTTACTCTCTGGGTAATAATCCACAGTTATCACTTCTTCACTCCAGAGCCACATCTCCAATTTAGCTGACACAGAAAATTGTTACTCATGTACTTTAGCAATGCAAGTGGTGCCCCACGTAAACGAAAGGTTGCAGGGTTGGAGGGAAACAAGGAGAACTTGTGCTGGAGGCTTTTTTGATCTGTATATTTGGAGCTGAGCAGCCACAGCTTCAGAACAGCTGAAGCTGTGTGCACAGGCTGAAAGTGCTCCACTGTATAAAACAGTTTCCAAACAACCAAACATTTACTGTGATTTAATGTATGTCTCTATTCGTATGAACTCAGAGTCAGTTAATTCAGCTCCTGCTGTTTTTTTTATCACCTTTTTCAATAAATATGGCTTTTTTTTCTTTTCTTTTTTTTTTGTTGTTCTGTGCATTTTCATAATTTCAGTTATTTGTATCTATTTATGGAGGCTAGGTTTTCTGCACTGTGTTTTGTGTTTTAGCAGGATTTAGCAAAGAAGTCTTGAAGAATCTTCATGAAAGAAACTACATACATTTTGGTGTCATAAGCACTTTAGTGTGATTAGTAGCACAAAAGGTTGGAGATCTAACTTTTCAACTTCTTCTCTGATTGTTGCCAATTAGGTTTTGTTGGATTCCTTGAATTACCCAATTCACAGTTATGATGTCAATTGTAATGTTATTTACCAATTACAAACTTGCTCCATTGACTTTGAAGTATGAAACTTTGCAAAAAGTAAAATTATATTTGACATTATGACCATTAAAGTTTTTACTTTACACTTAAAATTTGTCTGGCAGGTCATGCCATCACTTATTGTGTCAGGAATAGCTTCTAACTCTTGATATCTGAATGCACCACTAGTTCACACCAGAAAAAGCTTCCAATTTAATTAATAAGATCTGCTGCTTCTCATTGTGCTGTACTGCTGCTGGCTCCTTTGCATCAGACTATAATGTACTGGTTACCTTTGGGAATTTCTCTCACCAACAAAGTACTGAAAGCTTTCATGAAGAAAACCCCCACACTTCACTGAAGAAAGTAACCCACCTCTTTATGTAGAGTTTGTAACTCACGAAGCAGAACTTGCTCAAATATAACAGTGGCCAGGGTGTCATAGGACACAGAGCACAGAACACTTTACATATGGTGTTTCAAAGAAGCTAATGGCCTTAAGAAAAATTCAACAGGTTTTTCAGCAGTTTGAGAATAAGAAAGTGTTTTCTTGGAATCACTAGTCAACATGCCCTTACTTTGCAACCAACCAGTGAGTTCACAGAACCACTGCTGACTGGGAACCCCACAGATTAATGTCTCAGATTTCCTGAAAGCTCCATGCCCTACAGTGTCCCTTGATCTAGGTGGGCTGAAATTATCACTTGAACATCTGCAATACAGACTCTGTGTAGAATGAAAACAAATAAGACTTTGAGGTTAATGTTATTAAAATTTATAGTATTACTGTGCTGCTGTGGTGCAGTTTCACCAGCTTGAGAACATGTATGTCAACAAATATGACTATGACCATAATACATTACAGTCCTCTGACATATGGGACTCTATCCTGCCTGCAGTAAAGCCTTATTTAGTGTCTGAATCCTTGATTCTAATATCACTTTAATCATCACCCATTGTTTGTCTTTGCCCTCCAGTGTTGTGCCATTAAACCCTTCTTAACAGATTTATTCAAGTCAAAATCCATTGTTTTCTCAACTTTTGTGTTTTTGACAATTTGGTCAGACTTGTCAAGAGGTCCAAAATGCACATTTACACAAATAAAAAATAATCCAATTAACATATCTACCACATGCTCTGTTCACACTGAAAGCTTTCAGATATTTGATCTTATTTCAGGTGGCTTGTATGACCAGCTGTTTTCAGCTGAGTGACAACTCCAGTTTCTATATGAGTGGGTGTGTTTGCAGGAAATTAAACTGATAAGAAAGACAGATACCAGCCAAATGGCTGTAGAACAGCAATGGAAAACCAGAGCATCTGCAGTAGTTCAATTTTCAATCATGTTAAACTGATATGCAGTATACTTGCCTCTGGTAGACCTTAGAGTTCAGCTGAAATGTGATTGCGGAGCAAGCTAAATGCACTTTTCACCCTTACTGCAAACAGCTCCATCTGTTCTCCTCTGGTATGCTGGTGCCTCTAACAGCTGTGTGGGGACTACAACAGTTGGGAGATATTGCAGTGCATGGAGGGCTGAAAGCTGCAGATCATCACTGGAAGTAAAGATCGTGTTTGCCAAAAACAAAACAAAAACAAACAAACAAAAAAAAAAAAAACAAACAACAACAACAACAAAACAAAGGGGAAAAAGTAACAGTGTCATTCCGTTCTGGTCAATTCATGTTCAGCTTTTGTACTTTGTACAAATGCCACTGGAGGTCAGCAGAGAACAGCAGCCTTTTAAGGTACTCATACATACAACACATACAGTGTGTGCAGAATTATTAGGCAAATGAGTATTTTGATCACATCATCCTCTTTATGCATGTTGTTCTACTCCAACCGGTACAGGCTTGAAAGCCTACTATCAATTATGCATATCAGGTGATGTGCATCTCTGTAATGAGAAGGGGTGTGGTCTAATGACATCAACACCCTATATCAGGTGTGCATAATTATTAGGCAACTTCCATTCCTTTGGCAAAATGGGTCAGAAGAGAGATTTGACGGACTCTGAAAAGTCAAAAATAGTGAGATGTCTTGCAGAGGGATGCAGCACTCTTAAAATTGCCAAGCTTTTGAGGCGTGATCATTGAACAATCAAGCGTTTCATTCAAAATAGTCAACAGGGTCGCAAGAAGCGTGTTGAAAAAACAAGGCGCAAAATAACTGCCCATGAACTGAGGAAAATCAAGCGTGATGCTGCCAAGATGCCATTGGCCACCAGTTTTGCCATATTTCAGAGCTGCAACATCACTGGAGTGCCAAGAAGTACAAGGTGTGCAATACTCAGGGACATGGCCAAGGTAAGGAAGGCTGAGAAACGACCACCACTGAACAAGACACACAAGAGAAAACACCAAGACTGGGCCAAGAAATATCATAAGACTGATTTTTCTAAGGTTTTATGAACTGATGAAATGAGAATGAGTCCTGATGGGCCAGATGGATGGGCCCGTGGCTGGATCAGTACAGGGCAGAGAGCTCCACTCCGACTCAGACCCCAGCAAGGTGGAGGTGGGACACTGGTATGGGCTGGTATCATCAAAGATGAGCTTGTGGGACCTTTTCGGGTTGAGGATGGAGTCAAGCTCAACTCCCAGTCCTACTGCCAATTTCTGGAAGACACCTTCTTCAAGCAGTGGTACAGGAAGAAGTCAGCATCGTTCAAGAAAAACATGATTTTCATGCAGGACAATGCTCCATCACACGCATCCAAGTACTCCACTGCGTGGCTGGCCAGAAAAGGTCTAAAAGAAGAAAAAATAATGACATGGCCTCCTTGTTCACCTGATCTTAACCCCATAGAGAACCTGTGGTCCCTCATCAAATGTGAGATCTACAGGGAGGGAAAACAGTACACCTCTCTGAACAGTGTCTGGGAGGCTGTGGTTGCTGCTGCACACAATGTTGATCGTGAACAGATCAAGACACTGACAGAATCTATGGATGGCAGACTTTTGAGTGTCCCTGCAAAGAAAGGTGGTTATATTGGTCACTGATTTGTTTTTGTTTTGTTTTTGAATGCCAGAAATGTATATTTGTAAATTTTGAGTTGTTATATTGGTTTTCCTAATGAAAATAAATAAGAGAAATGGGTATATATTTGGTTTTTGTTAAGTTGCCTAATAATTATGCACAGTAATAGTCACCTGCACACACAGATATCCTCCTAAGATACTAAAACTAAAAAGAGCCCCACTCCAACTTCCAAAAATATTCAGCTTTGATATTTATGAGTCTTTTGTGTTCATTGCAAACATAGTTGTTGTTCTATAATAAAATTAATCCTCAAAAATACAACTTGCCTAATAATTCTGCACAGCCTGTACATTTAGTCCTAATCCTTGTTAAAATTAGTTTTAAAATACTTCCTTCTTTGCTTCATTTCCATCACATATAGCTGTTTCACATATAAGTCTGAAACAATCAATCTTCTGTACTCATTACATCCTTAACTAGGCTGTTATTTATTATGAATTGGCTCAAATTGATATGCGTGTAAAGTGCACTGAGATGGTGTTGTTATGAAGTGGCACTATACTGTACAAATAAAGCTGAATTGAACTTAACTGAATTGAATTGAAATTCCCACTTTGTTAGAGCTTGTTATGCCTCCTACAGTCTGTCCACGTTCCATAATCTTACATCTTCAGACAAAAATAACAATCAGATTACAAATGAAAGAATTCCTTATGTAACAAAGAAAACATTCACTTTAACAGCTTTATTTAGCTGTTTCTACACCTAATGAGTTATGTTACAAGTCACATGTTTAACTCAATATCAAGCAATGAATTAAACAAAAATAAAAAAGTAGTTTGAATTAGTTATTCAGCCTAATAACTGCACTTTTAATATGTTGTTAATGTGTTGATCATTTAGGTATGATGTACCTTCAAGCATTATAAGTATACTTTTATCTAGTATGCTTTTATTCAATATAAAATTTTGAGGCAGTTTTACGGCAAGGCTAGAGATGGGTGCAAATACTCCATCTATTGTATTTGGGATTTTACAAGTCTATGGCAGGCATGGTCTGATATGTATTACTCCTGTTACTACATGCACACATTTGCATCTTTAAAGCAACTGTTATTTATCAGGATATTACAGAAGTGTGGAGCTGTCATTCAAATAAAAAAGGGACCTTATCTCTTTATAACATGATAAGGTCCCAATTCTTTTTATTTGGGTGGCAGCTCCATGCTTCCGTAGGATATATCTAAAAGAAATGTTAAAAATAAGTTTCATATGACCCCAATCTTTTTCTAAAGAAAAGAAAAAAAAAGTTTGGTAGAGCTTATAAGAAATTTGGTCTCTATGCAGTAAACGGGCAGCCGCTTTTACTTTTCTTCATTTTGCTGTCATCTGATGATAGCCTCTAAAAGTCAGAGGATCAGGAGGCCATTATTGAGATGGTAGGAGTTGGAATTGATGGTAGTGATACCAGAGATTTTTCCTTGCCAGAAAGCTTAACCCAGATTTTCAATCCATGCTGTTGAGAATCAGACATGTTGGTCTCTGCAGAAGCTTGCTTGGTATAAAAGAAATGAGCAAATGTTTGATTAAAGCAATATGACAGCAACCAAGATTTTCTTTTCTTTGGTTGTGAACCCACAAAAATAGAAGAAAAATCCTGTCCTGCTGACCTCATTGATAATGAAAATATTTTTTCCTTTTCAATTATGGATTATCTCTGATGATATGATGCTTCATTTCATTCCGCCTGCCTTATCAAATTAAACTGATAAGGCAAGTCTTTTTTGACAGATAACAAATGATTCATAATTTATTAAATCAAATAAAGAAAACTTAGTAAAACATTAAAATTTCTCTTTTTGAATTAATAAAGTGTTTTTTTTATTCATTTTTCTGAAATGAATATGTCCTCATGGTTTTGATATGTCATGTAAACTGTTGTTTTAATTTGTTCAAAATTATAATAAGAAGCCTGACGCCTCTACAGATGACTTGAAAAATCTTCTGGTAGAAATAAAGTCTGAGTAACTAATGCAGCCATAACTCAAAGGCTCTGTGAATCACTCTCCTTACAGCAGTATGAGTTATTTACTGTTGGCTGCTGGAGCTTGCACATCAGCCAAAGAAACACCTATTGAAAAGCTCACCATCATGTCAACATCTTGTCAGGTAGAAATAAACAGCAGCAAATGAACTAACATTTCAAACCATAAACAAACTGTCAGAATGTGTCCATCATCTACATATATGCAGTTAAAAGGTATTCAAGTGGATTTTCTTACACTCTGAATCTTCATTTTAACTTAAAAGAATTGCTTGAGCTTTTTTCAAATAGTAAGGCTGCACAGGCTCTCGTCTGTTTTTCCTTGTTTGGCTTTCAACTTACTATCCTGGAGGTTGCACTCATCAATTGAGAAATGATGAAAATCAAAATCAACTACATGTCATTCAAATTTATTTGACCTAAATATCATCATGGTGTATGAGTTCACGTATCATATTGTGCTATAACCTTACATCACAGCACACATGACAAGAATAAACATGAAGAATTAAAGCTGACATTTTTACCAATAGTGGGCAGAGTTAGAGCCTATAGCAGATGATGTTTAAATATACCAAACACTGTAGTCTCTATGCTGCATGCACACAGCAGGCATCAGCTGAGAAAAGTTACAGCTGCATTATAAGCAGCACTTAATATGTTAACAGTAAAAGGTTTTTGAATGACAAGTTCAGGTGAAAAAGGTAAGTGTTCTGCATCAGCTTAAGTCTTCACTGTCCAAAAGTTGTTTCCCTCAAAGAAAAGCATCAGCAAAAAAGAAAGAAACTGCTGTTTCTAGCAGTTTGTTCTTTTATGTTACTGCCAGTTTCCTTTTCTTCCTGATTTATTGTGATTCAATGGTTTTCTTTGCTGGGGAAATTTGCATGAACTAACTTTGAAAATACACATATATACACACAATTCTACTAATATCACATCTAGAGGTACAAAGTGGAAATATCCTGAAAGTATCTTGTTTATTTCAAATGAATGTTTTATGGATTGTAATTGGTACAGTTTTTTCTAGTACTGTAGATAGCTATTGTGTATGTTTAGTTCAGCAATCACCTCATAAAACATGCTCTTTGGATTTGGACATGATGTAAACGTTCTGTCAAAAAATCTGTTACTATGAACAATCAAGTGTAATAGATGACCAAATAAAGTTAAAAAAACATTTAGATCTTAATTATTCTAACTAGTAGTACAAAAAGTCATTTTGTGCTGTGAGATTATTGGCCCCCAGGTCAACCAAAACAAACATTTTTGGATGATTAATTCCAGAATTTCAGAAATGGATGCCACAGGCGTCGTTAGATATCTATCTGCAAAATGTTGATTCTACATTGTGTGGAGAGCTATTCTCTCAAGTTTTCCAAGCTTCATATTTTCACCTTATAGGTGTTTTATTAAAAACTGCATAAATGGTTCTGAAAAACTTCACTAGCATCTATTACACAGTATTTTTTTCTGCTTTAGCGGCATACAAAGAGTTTCATATTTTGATTGGAGTGTTTTTGTTGAAAACCTTCTTCGGTGTTGATGATTCACAGCAATAGAAAATATTTCACCTGGAGTTCCCAAGGTTTTATATGCTGTTGTGTTATCTTCCAGGAAGAAAATAAAATATTTGCTGCTTTCAAAATGTAATTTTATTTCCATAAACTTTATTTAATACTATTATGACACGTATACCTTTGTAGAGAGCATTCATGGTATTATGCAACTACATTCATCATCATCATCATTATTATTATTATTATTATTATTATTATTATTATTATTATTATTATTATTATTATTATTATTATTATTATTATTATCATCTACTCATGCCATTGACTGAAATTAAGAATGATGGCTTTCCTGCTGGATTACAGAAAAATGAGTCACAGTATCTAAAAGGAGAAATTCCCTCAGCTCTAACAAAAGAGACAAAAGTGGACAAGTGCCTAAAAAGAATCCCATTCTCTAAATGAAAGCTTTACTTATTTGATGGAAAATAACGAATCATGACAGAAGAGACAAATGCCCTTTTCATTTTAATTAAAAATTAAGCTGAGGCTTGGTAGATACTATGGTCTTGATTTGTGTGCTCAGTAAATAAGTTCAATGTCATAATGACAGATTAAATCACTAACCAGTACAAAATGTTATATAATAGAGCAAGATGTCCACTTAATGAATTATAGTTTAATTTAGAGGTTACACTGTGATCTACAAGCTAGGAAATTGTGGTTTCCACTGATTTCTGTCAGGCTCACTGTCATTGCTCAGAGGTAACTTCTAGTTTCAAAAACCAAGATGAGGATGATCAAAGCTTGTGAACATCCAGCTTCAAAATGTGAATTATTGAATGCATGGTTGAAGTCAGTGTTTGCCATGTCAGTCTGTTCTACCCAGTCTGTGGAGACAACATTGTGAAGCAGAGGTGGTGACAACTCACATAGCAATATTGATTGTTTCCACAATTGTCCTGCTGTGTTTCAGCGCCGCTGTTTTATGCCACATAAAACAAAGTATTGCAGGTTGTAGCCTGCATTCTGGAGCAGATTTCAAATTTTAACATTTAATGCCATCCAGTGTTATTTGATTAGTTTAAATATCTGATTTGGCCACTGTGCAAGATCACTTTCAATAGTCTGGATCTGGGTTTGGGTGGGCCGAAACAACATGAGCTCAGATATTAAAAAGGACCCTGTTAACTACAACATTGCTATGTGTCTTCTATCATGTAATTTTTATCCCTTTGTTTCGCTTAAAAGCTTGTGGGGAGCAGTGCAGCCTTTTGATTATCAACAATGATAAAATTCAACTATTCAAATATGGTACCAAAAAGCTATAAACGTTTTCTGTACACAACCTGAATATGGACTAAAACCAGGCAGATGTAGTTAGCATGATTAACATCAAAAGTATATATACTAGGTGGACACAAATACAACTCAGAGTTGATAAATTAAATATGAATATGCACTGTTGTGAGGCAACAAGATACCAATAACGTGATGGTGCCCATGTGTCCTAACTGAAGTAGTGGCTAAGGTCAGGATTCTTGTACTCCATTGTTTTTTTTTATGTAAGTTACAGCCTGCTATCTATCTTTGCTGTCTGGGCCTCTGCTTACAAAACACTAGCCTGTGCAAACACTTTTTGTTGAAATTGCTCCGAAAATTATAAACTGGTTCTGATGCTGCTTGTGCTGAATTGGCAAAAAAAAAAAAAAAAAAAAAATAGGATTTAGGCAGGAGCTGTAGTTAAAAGAAAATGAAGAGACACGATGTCTTTTGGGTTGACAGTTTTCCCCCTGCAAAATCCCCTTAAGTGCGGTGCATGACTGTCATCCTAAGCTGTTGGCTTCACATGCAGTAATGCCCAATTCCAGGGATTTTGCAGCTAAAACACAAGTAAGAGCAGAAAAAAACTCCAACCAGGTCTCACAGTTGCACATAAAAACAGTTATGAAATTTAAATAACTGGGTTTGAGATAATGGATGTGCATCATCAATTTTCTGACACCCAGTATTTCTTTGTTCGATGCAAGC
This sequence comes from Melanotaenia boesemani, assembly GCF_017639745.1. Taxonomy (NCBI): domain Eukaryota; kingdom Metazoa; phylum Chordata; class Actinopteri; order Atheriniformes; family Melanotaeniidae; genus Melanotaenia; species Melanotaenia boesemani. The sequence continues at coordinate 11,118,619 of NC_055700.1, forward strand.
AGCTTTTAATTCCTGAATTGACCCAATCAACTGAAAGTGGAGGTAAATTAATACTAAAAGGTTGGTGTAGTATAGTACAGGATCAGATGTGAACTTGTGTACCTGGTGAACAGTCTTGTGTCATTACTGACCTCTAAGAACAGAAATTTGAGAAATTAGGTTATGTTTCCCACAAGTTTACAAAATTAGTTAAAGGTTGTATAAACTAACATAAACCACATGAATAAAGATATTGGCAAATATTTGAAAATCAGCACCATATTTTACAGACTTCAAGGACAGTGGGAGTAGGGCCATAAAAATACTCTATATAAAAAATAAAATACTCTATATCGTTATAATGAATATTGTGTCAAGTCATTTAACTGACTGTAATTCTGAGCAAGACAGCATTATATTTCTCACTTTTCCATTAAACTTATCTATTGAAAATTCATATAGATTCGGTAGAAGTGAAAAAAGTTCCAGACATGAAAAACTCAGCATCCTTGTCCTAGCATGCCGAGTAATTCTTCCTAACTTTGGAAGCTATATTAAAATCTAACAATGATAGTTTAACAGCACAGGTATATTCAAATTTAATCACAACCTTATGTCCTTTTATGACCTTTATCTTTATCTACTCCTCAGTTAAACTAGTTCACAGGTTTCAGATTATTTCCGGTTACACTTTACAACTAAGAATTCACAAGGTCGATATTTTATTGTTATCTTATTCATACAACCAAATGACCCTTTTAACTTGTGCTGTGAAGAGATAATTTCCATCTGTGTCATTGAGACAGTCTTGGAGACACTGATGTTCCAGTAAGTGACCAGCCATCAACCAGTTTGAAGCGAAATTCAATGTATAAATACAATTTTTATAAAAAGAGGACTGGCATAGTACATAGTACAAATAGTACGCAGTCATACACAAGCAGCGTTTAAGCATGGTTGTTAAGTCCAGTAGAGCAGATTTTATTTATTACAAACTCTGTTTCCAGAAAGATTTATCTTTGACAACTGCAGAAAACTGCAGTCTCTAATTTGTAAATTAATTCAAACTGTTACTGAACACACTTGAACCCCCAAAGACATCATTTCCGTTTTTTTTATTTATTTTTTTTAAATGTGTAAACAAATCTGGGACAGAAGCATGTCTACCTCTGAGTTAGATAATCTTTTTTTAATAAAAAATTTTTTAAAGTAACCTTTTAAAAACAATGGCATGTTTAATTGAATAACAATTTTAAATGGTTTTGTAAAAAAGATAGTAACTGATGCAGTTGTTAATCTGTTCAAGACTCTATAGTCTTTGTTAAATACACTTCCTCATAACACTAATTTCATTTAGTGAATCTACAGGTGAATCTACAGAGCTGATGTTGATGTGGCTTCTTTGCATAACAAAGCCTCAGATTATATTGCTGGATGGTAGACAGTGTTTAGTAAAATTGATTTTCCAAAGTGCTACCGAGTCCATGTAGCTATATTAATCATAGTAAATAAACACCTGGATGAGGGAGAATTTTCTACAATTAAATGAAAACAAAACTGAGATTATTCTGTTTGGTAGCAAAGAGAAGAGGGTCAGCATTGGCAAACACCTGGAGACTCTGGCTCTTAAAATCACCGACCAAGTTCGTAACCTGGGAGTGTTGATAGACTCAGATCTGACTTTCAGCAGCCACATCAAAGCTGTCGCTAAGAAGCTTTTTACCAGCTCAGAAACATCAACAGAATTAAAAGTTGTCTCCCAGAAAGACCAAGAGAGACTCATCCATGCATTCATCTCCACTAGGCTGGATTACTGTAATGGTCTTTTAACAGGACTTCCTAAAAAGAGCATTAAACATCTGCAGCTCATCCAAAACGCTGCTGCTAGAGTTTTACTAAGAGATCTGAACACATCACACCAGTTTTGAAATCTTTACACTGGCTTCCAGTCAGTCACAGAATAGATTTTAAAACCCTTCTGCTTGTTTACAAATCCCAGAATGGTTTAGGCCCAGAATACATCTGTGATATGTTCAGAGAATATAAACCTAGCAGAGCTCTTAGGTCCAAAGACTCTGGTCAACTAGTCCAGACCAGAGTCCAGACTAAACATGGAGAAGCAGCATTTAGCTGTTATGCTGCAAACAAGTGGAACAAACTGCCAGTGGAGATTAAACTTTCACCAAATGTAGACATTTTTAAATCCAGGTTAAAAACATTTCTTTTCTTATGCGCCTATGCATGAAATCTGCATGTTAACTTTTTGTTAAACTTATCTTGCTTTTAATCAATTTAATGTAATTTATTATTTTTTTGTGATTATGTGTTGATGCCTTTTACTATTTCTAAATATCTGTAATGCCTTTGTTTTATGTAAAGCACTTTGAATTGTCCTGTACATGAAATGTGCTATACAAATAAACTGCCTTGCCTTGTCCATAGTGGCATGACCATTTCTTACACAGTGATGCCTGAGGGCTCCAAGATCACCTATACTGAACAATGATTCAGCTTTGGCCTTTATCTTCAGAGTCTTATTTTCAGATTGAGAAATATTTTTCTTAAACTTCTTGATGCTTCATTGATTAGGTTTGGCACAAAATGATGAACCACAATCAGTCCTTTCTTGGAAAGACTAAGCTTTAAGTGAAGGCTCTTTTATACCCAATCCTGGCACTCTGACATGTCACTGATGAATCTATTGCAGAATCTTCCAGAGGCCTGTACTACGAAGCTGGATTTTCTCTTATCGGGATAACTTCAGGGTTAACTCTGGGTTTTCTGTACTATGACGCTGGTTCGCTTCTTACCAAGGTGTGTCACAGCAACAGACTCTGAAAGGCTAACCTGCTCCAGAGCAGGTTATGTTCAGGATAAGAGATCAGCGAGTATAAAAGCGCCACCTTCTGACCAATCAGATCTCATGAAAAATTGGCTGCCCATTTTTAGAAGATCCCGTTGACGTTGGTGCACGGATAGTGAGAGGAGCGCTTAGGAGAGAAAGAGTCTTTAGGGACAGATCCAACCCGTTGGACTTTCCTGGTGACATACTGTACCAAAGGTACAGATTTTCAACAAATGGGCTAAGATACATATGTCAGCTGAATATCAGATGAATTGTGCTCCTTTCATCCATGAAACAGATACAGTAATAAAGCCTTGTCACTGACCGCTCTGAATTATGGTTTTATATTTGTTCTTTACTTGCTCCCAAGTCCTTTTAGCGCCACTGGGGTTGCTTCTGAAATGGACGTTAATAATAATGATAATTCCTTTCCACGCATGACATAAGAACAGAACCATTAAGTTATGGAACGAACAACTATGTGTGCATTCGTGGTGGAGGAATTGCTATTCCGACGTATAACGCGCTCACGTGGTAGCGGATCCTTTAAAGAACTGGGAAATATGACGTAAATAAAGCATTCCCAGACATGTTTGTGCTGTAATACAGTGATCTGAGTGCTGTCACTTTATATTGTCCCATTAATTAATTAATATTGGATAATCTGACGAACTAATGCATTAACGCAGCCGGAATTTTCTGCCAGCTTTCCTTCCTGACTTTTGCTGCAGCAACAGTGTTGCTTTTAGTCTGAATTATATTTTTAAATTTTTCGTATTTTTGAAGAATAATAGATTGTTCCTCCATGGTAAAATACACTCAGTATATAAAGTACACTCAAATATACTGGTTAGAACGTCCAACCACCACCCCTTTTATGTGAACGCGCACTAATCTTAATTGGTAAACCGCTGAGTTACCGAGTTGATAACCAGCTTCGTAGTCCAGATCCTGAATGTCTGGGTAAGTCAACCCAGGTAACAGAGAGCAATCCGGGGTATGTCAATCACGCTTCGTAGTACAGGCTTCAGGACACTGTTTCTCAACAAAGAATTGCGTCTTTCACATATTTGTTTTGAGTGTTAAAATTTAATATTTGTTTAATTGCTTTTTAAATAGTTACAATTAAATTCACCAGAAAAAACAAACAGAAAAAAAATGCAATTAATTTCTTTACTTGCATCTAGATAAAAGAGCAATAAATAAATTACACATTAAAGTTTTTTCAGAAAGTTTTCCTAACCTTTCTGAAAGTGCAGGTTGTAGTTTTATCACATCTTGAAAGGATATCGAAATGTTAATCTGCTGTAAACAAATAAATGTTTTAAGTTTTAACTCTTCAAATGGCTCTTTAAATGGCTAATCCAATTAATAGAAAGTAGCATTAATTGATATACATCATAAAGGTACGGTACAAGTTCCCCCGCTTGTACAATAAACAGTTCATTACCTACATGCTTGATTTTAAAGCTCCATAAAGTAGGTGTGAGTCAACAGTAAAGACCTAATGAAAGCTTTCACAGGTTGACCTCCTTTACTTAACCTAAATGAATAAATTTAATCTATGTAAACACACGTTTGTGTGCGTTTGTGCGTGCATATAAACTGGGAGAGGGAAAGAGAGGAAAAAGTGAGATAAAGTGTGAGAAAGAGAGAGAAAGAGAGAGAAGGAGAGACAAAGAGAGAAAGAGAGAAACCGTGACTGGGCAAACAGTTCAGTTGATTTATCCCTTAAACCACTGAAATTTCCTCTGTGTAAATTGTTTAATAAATGTTCCACCATGATAGCCTTCGATTTTCTGAGTTTTACCAGCATGGAATGGATTGTGAGACGGAATTTATGCTTGCTCGGCGTCTAATCAGGACCAAGGACAGCGGCAGATTGCGCCGAAGCGCTGCGTCAGGTTGCTTTGTTCACTGTTGGAGAGCTGAGACGCACTGAGACATTCTCAAACGACACTGCAACCTGATGATCAGCTCTTTGTACTACTAAGCAACATTCTTTTTCTTTTGCTAATTTGGATTTACAAACGACCTGCGACTTACATTTAAATATTTCAATGTTATACCAACGTGGAGTCTGAGACACGAACCTAGAGCCAAGGATTATTTTTCCAAGACGCACATCAGTTGATCAGGGCATGACTTTTCTAAACATCATCAGAAAGATAAGGTAAAATGTCTGGAGAATTTACCAACGTTGTTGATGAAGGCTCGGTAGTCACTATTGCCACATCTCTTAACTTTACCTGCAGTTTGAACACGACTAACTGCTCTCACAGGGACTTCCAAATATCGGACTTGGGGAAAATGAATTTTTTGGGAGATGGCGCCGCTGCTGTGAGGATTACCATCTCCGTCATTTACTCGCTAGTTTGTGCACTTGGTCTTGTGGGGAACTTGTTAGTATTGTACTTAATGAAGTCTAAACAAGTGTGGAGAAAATCTTCCATTAACCTTTTCGTGACATGTTTGGCAGTGACTGACTTCCAATTTGTCCTGACTCTGCCTTTTTGGGCAGTGGAAAACGCGCTGGACTTCACTTGGCCTTTTGGCAAAGCAATGTGCAAAATAGTTTCCTTTGTGACAGCTATGAACATGTACGCCAGTGTGTTTTTCCTGACAGCTATGAGCGTGGCGAGATACTGTTCGCTTGCCTCTGCGCTCAAAGGCAGGCGGCGGCGGACGCACTGCTGCTCCGCGCGGTCCGTCACCATTTTCATCTGGTTTGTCGCTGTCTCTGCGGCTCTTCCTCACGCAGTTTTCTCCACTACCGCAAACGTTTCAGGCGAGGACCTGTGCCTCGTTAAATTCCCGGAAGCCAACGGAACAGTGCAATTTTGGCTGGGACTGTATCACTCACAGAAAGTGTCACTGGGTTTTGTGGTGCCTTTGGGAATAATCTCAGCCTGTTATCTACTCCTTTTGCGCTTCATCACCTCTAAAAACATCAACACGTCCAGTGCCAAACGACGCGCCAAGGTCACAAGGTCTGTCACCATTGTGGTTTTGTCCTTTTTCCTCTGCTGGCTGCCCAACCAAGCGCTGACTGTCTGGGGCATTCTCGTTAAACTTAACGTGTTTAATTTCAGTTATGAATATTACACCATGCAGGTGTACGTGTTCCCCGTATCCGTGTGCCTGGCGCACTCCAACAGCTGCCTGAATCCCATCCTGTATTGTCTGATGCGACGGGAGTTCAGAAAAGCGCTGAAAAATCTCTTCTGGCGCATGACTTCTCCTACCCTGACCACCATAAGACCGATCACAGCCTCCACAAAGCCAGAGAACGACGAGCAGGGGCAGGTACTGGTGCCCGGTAACGCATCAGAGGCGCCCGCTGTGGTGTTTTTTCCTCCGGGGACTGTGGTTTACAATGACAGACGAGACCTGCCGCAAAACAGCACGTAGTCTAATGTGACAGCTTAAGTTTTAATCGTATTTGATTGCTGTGCTCATATGCATTTATGTTAATCACCACCGTTCATGCCCAGCATGCTGCCAGAGAGCTTAAAGAGCTGAAGTTGGATCTGCATTTTTTTTAAAAAGAAAAACTCAAGAAACCTGTCAGTCATTATGACTCATTCTGGTCCAGAGAAACGGTACTATGGTCTCATCAAGTCTGTGTTTTGAATCACTGATGTAAAGTCAATTTTGTGTATAAGACAGAAAAAACATATTTGGATTGTATTGTTCAAAGGTGTCAAGAAATGTTCAATGTGCAAGTAAAGTGCATCAACAAACTGTGGCATTTGCTGATCATTCTCTTTTTTATGGAAATACATTTATTTGTAAGTAATAGTCAGTCAAGCTTCATTACTGATTATGAATTTGGGGGAAAGAAATCCAGCAAATGGAGGGTTAGGATGCCAGAATGAGCTGGTGTTTAAGGAAAACTTGGACTGCAAAGACAGGGGATCATAAGTTTGAGGAAAAGTAATTTTATATAATCTTTCAACAACAAACAGCTGAAACTTATTTGGTTAACAGCCCTTTAATCCTTTATCCTCCTGCCTCTAATCTATGTGTGCCTGGTGAGTCAAGACAGTGACAAAGCTAAATAAAAACATTCATATATGTCAGACTTAAAGAAATCTTACAAATGCACCAACAACAGTCTCCCAGAGATAAACACCTTATGAATTATTTAGCTACACAGCTCACAGCTAAAGGATTATTTATTTCTTAATTTAAAATTGCTGATTTAATTAGAGACAATTGGCTAATGGCAATAGTACTTTGGTATTAATTAAGTACACCAGACAAATTTATCATGTGGGTGCTGAATCTGACACAATGTGTGCACAAACACGCTGGCGTTTTTGAGCATTCATCTGTAGAAAAGCCTTAAATTGATATCAGGCTGAGAATTCAATTGTAGTAATGAGTATTCTTTAAACGAGTAGCTAATGTCTCAATCTCTCATTCATTGCAACGAATAGTACCCTCTAATGTGTTGAGATTAAATAGAGAATTCTGGAAAATATTTCGACATTTGTAAAAATGTTTTCTTTAACTCAATTCCTCTTTTCAATCAAATGTCTTTTGAACAATGGTCACAGATTAATGCTGACCTCTGAAGTTCTGCCAGGTAGTTTTAGCTGTCAGTTTCAACAATTACAAGCTAACAAACATGAAAATGTTCTTTTAACAAACTATTGATCTGTCTCTTTCCAATGCTTCAAGGAAGCGACAGAAATGCTGTATAATGAAGGGCAGAGAAGGATAACTTCACTGAGCTCCAGTAAAAAGCTTAAAGTAAGAGAGCTCTGGACGAACACATAGGGGTCCCCTCATTTTTCCCCATTTCTCTTGTGCTTGTCATTTTAAAATAACCTAGACTGCTTCTTTGCAGAATTTCTCTGTCTGTACATTTTACAAATATAAAGAAAATTCTGATATAATTCAAGAGGAAAATACTGCCTTAATCATATTCAATACACCGTTTAATTACCCTGTTAAAAATGTTTCAACAAGGTTACTCATTCACCCATAGTGACAGATACAGCATCAATGCATTTCCTTTGAGAAGTTTAAGGACCAAAAGTGCCAGAACAACATGAACAACCTTAAAACATCATCAAGTAAACTGGTCATCTTCCATGAACAGTAACGATTCCTGAGGCAATTTCCCCCATGATTGCAATCACGGGGGAAATTGTCTCAGGAATTGTTACCAAACACTGAACCAAACAGTATAATTTTAGGTAATTTCACAGTTTCAGTTGATATTCAGGAAAATTTTCTCCAAGAAGATTGCAAGAAGAAAACATAACGAAATACAATTCCAGTTATGGCATTTAAATAGTTAACTGAAATAAGAAAGAAACAGCACTAGGAGGCACAGTCAGAAGTCACAGTAAAGAGTTTCCAGTGGCTATCGATGGAGGATTAACAGGGGAAGATGTTTAACTTAGACGGACTGGGAGTCAGTCACAGAAGAAACTATTGAATCAGATCAAAAGCACAAAATTCACCTATTGTTTCATTGCAGTTAAAAGTTCTTAAAGACTAATAAACATCTATACCTTATATATAACTCTGTGGTGCATGCTGCATCATTGGATAATTTTAAAGTTAGTGTGTTTGTTGTGATTTGATTGATTGCTGTTATTTTAAGCCACAAACCTGCATGCTGTCATTACCTGGTGTCTTCACCCTCTGTCCACAGCCTTAAAACATAGCAAAAACAAGAAGAAAGAAAGGAGTGACTTGTAACAAACATGGGGGCAAAGAAACAGACTAAGACTCACTTTTCTGGATGTATAAACACAACTAAGAGGGTTTCATTTGGTAGGAATCTTTACATTTCATAAAATGCCTTTTATAAAAGGAACATTAGCAAAAAGACTCATTCAAGTTTTCACTTGTGTGGAAATATTTCTTAGGACCATCAGTGATATCCAGAGTGGTTGGTGTGTCAGACAGTCATGCTTGTACACGTCTAAAACTTCAAAATGATCAAAATCACATTTTAAGAGTGTTTCTCCATATGTCTTGAAATTGCTTAAATGTTACTCGGCACCTACAGCTGCAACTGTCTCATTTAGTTTGCATGGATCAACAAGCCTCTCTCCATCTTCACTGGCCACCTGCATATTCTTATTCACCTTCAGACACCTTAAAACCTCAATGTTAGAACATTAAATGATTTGGCTATGCATGTTTGAACCAGAAAGCAAATCCAAAGAAAGCTGGACTCTACAGCAGCAGTCCCCAACCAATAGGCTCCACATCATTAAACACTTGTCTGCAGGTGGTCCAGCCACAAAAGTATAGAGCAGTAAGTATTAAGTATTTCTTTATTGAAACTGTGAGTTGGGAGTTGCAAAACTTTCCTCCATTTGAGGAAAATATGTGCTTTATGTATACTGTCAAACAATCCTTGGATGTTGAGATGGTATACATGTGCATACAATAAATATAGCTACAGCTGATGAGAAATAGCTTAAGTAATATGTGTTAATGTGCCAATTAGCTTTTTGCAAATTAGCTCTATTTAAGTGCTAAGTACCAAGACTTGTGACTATGATGCAAAAGCAGGCTGTGAGGATGGTTAGTTGGTAATGTTTTATTTACCAGAAAGAATCCCAATAATCTTATAAGTTTATATGACCATGATTTATATGGCTGGAGTCAGTAATGGAAGAAGCAGGATCCAAGCAGATGAATGCAGTTTTCTAACAGTTTTGAATGTTGTGAGCAAGGCAGCAAACAGGCAGCAGGCCAGCCAGTTGGTCCATCTCTCATTGTGAATGCAGAGGATACACCATGAAACACCAAGAAAAAACAAACAAACAAAAAAAAAAAAAACAAAAAAAAAAACATTTGTTCACTTGCAGATTTAGCCTCTCCAGTATGGTGGACAAGCACGCCTGGTTTGTACTAGTTTACAGTCTTGTAAACTATAACTTTACTTCACTTTAGGACATATTATTTTGTAAAATAAATTTCAAACATAAAGTAGCTACTTCTAATTATTTCTAATAATCTTTGTCTGCACCCACCCAGTTTAAGCTGCTAGTAGAGCCTTAACAAGACCCTTGTGCAGGTGGGTGTTTCTTATCATAATCCAAACATAGAAGTGGCAGTAATTTTGTTTCAAATGACTTTTTCTTCAATTCACAGTTTTAAAACCAAACACCTATTTAGCAATTATTTTCTTCAGCTGGAACCCTCTAACAGCAATTGAGGTGGCAGCCTTGGAGCCATGCTTGAAGTGGGAACCATACAAATCAGAGGTTTCAGAGGAGACATTGTGAAATGGAGAAAAAAACTAAACAAAATTTTCTACATTCAAAATACAATTATTCTGTTTTTCATTTAGATGAATTCAGGTGGAAGGTGGAAAAACGACACAAAAGCCACTCCAGAGTTAATTAGGATAATATAGCTCACTAAAGTTAATTTGTGAGATTAAAAAAGTGTGTAAGTGTAAGCAGTCGGTCTAACTCTGTAAAAAGATGAACGACCTTATAAGTAAGTCTAAAGCTTGTTATATACTCTTAATACAGCAGTTACACTATCGCTTGAAAGACTTTGAAATATTGGGAAGGAAGGTAATGCAAAAATACCTTGATGTGCAGTGTTGAGTCAGTAATAAAATTTGACCATTTTGTGAGATCTAGTCATTGTGATTTTCTTGTAATTTTTCCTGTCCAGCATCGTAGCAGCAGAATGATGGTCTGGCTACTGTGCTGTGCCGAACAAATTTGCTTTGCCAAGGGAAGCTTTATGGGTACAAGGCTCCTCTTGATAATCTTATTTATTTATTTAATCTTGTTTATTTATTTTGAATTATGGAATTTTTGCAATCTTGCTGGACCTGACCAGAGGGGACAGAAAAAAAAGGAGAATAGTGAAGAGAAGTTAAAAGGAAAGTAGAAAGAAGAAAGAGGAGACAAAGATACAACAGAGAGAAGGCAATGACCCTTCAGTCCAAACTAACACCAGACAAGCAACTGCTACACCTGTACAGAAACACAACAGAGAATTTCTCATGGCTTTTATGGGTAAACTAAGCTGACAATCATGAGGAATTCCTAAAAAAAATTTGGCCAAGACAGGCAGCTGCTGGGCACTGGCCATCCAGGGCTGCCAGAGAACAGGGCCAGGACCACCCAGTAAAGTGAAGTAGCTGATAAACTCAGGATTTTTAAGTAATGATGTATTAAATCTTCAGTTTCTAGTTGCTGGTTCATTGTTCTTATTTCTTAGAGTGAATCATACTTGTGTTTCATTGCTGATGGTAATGGGATGGATTTTGATTTGTGACATGTCACTCATCAGCGAGCTGCTAGTTTAGAATTAATCTAATCTAGAATACGAATGGTGAACTGAAGAGAAGAATGTGTATTCTCTTAGTGTGGGAGGGTGAGAGCGCCAAGCATCCTGCAGCCAACTGAAAATTTTAACCTCTTTTCCCTTGTGCCAGCTCCATGCACATTCCAAATGCTTGGTCCAGATGGCACAAACCTATTCATGATCCAACAACAGAAATGAGGGCTATATGCATATTACTGAAGCGTGTGTCTGTGTGCATGAGCGCATGACATGGATCTGTGTATTAAATGTTTGCATGTGTGCTTGTGCCGTTCCCTCATACATTGCGTGTATGAGGGAATGTGTGTGAATTGTGCAAAGGGCTGATGTGTCTGCAACCTGGGCCTGATGTTTGAGTGTCTGTGGCCACGGTTCGCATTAATATAATGACAGGTGGGATTTCCATTAACTATAAAAGGGTTGGAAAGAAAAAGAGTGAAAAGTATACAGTGACAGTGCCAGAGGAAACAAAACAAAAAAAAAAAAACCAAACAAACAAACAAACACATCTGCATTGAGAGCAGTGTAGTGGAGATGGGCAGTGAATTTACTGTTAACTATATTTTATGGCAGTTTAAGCATTGACACAATGTAGTGAGAATATAGGAGGATTAAAGCACATACCAGCTAGTCAGTAAAACCATGGAGTGATGTTTGGGTCGCGGTACAGCTGTCCGTTAATAAATAACTTATCCACCACGTTGACAGCATCAGAGTCTTTAGTGATTGATTTTCTCTTGATGGGAAACAGGACTCTTGGTTGATCTAGGATCTCTCTTGGATATTGGTCATAATTTTGTTATTATAATTAAAGTGTCATTTTAGTGATATAGAATATGAGTCTTACATCTTTGTCAATTCAGATCTTCTCAAGCTCACAAATCATTCCATAGTGTGATGATGAATGTCATCGTTGCCTCTGCAAGTTCATTAGAAACTGAATTTTGATTACCATCGCTAGACATGATGTCAAACTATAACAAAGTTTTTAATAATAATTAAACCTAAACCATGTGCAATTCATCATAAATGAATGAATTAATGAATGATGTTAACCGAGTCACAGCTATTTTAAAAGAGAAAATGTGTTGGATAACATTAAGTAGGATAGGATTTGAACTTGGTTTTCTTGCATGTCAGTATGCTTACATGACACTAGAAAAAAATGGATTATTGTATCATAATATGACCTTGAAAATGCATTTAACAGATATAGTTTGAAACAGTACAAAATCAAAGCTGTCAAAATCAGAGTAACTCAACCATTTATTGGAGTTTCCACTTGATCAACTTCTGCATTTATCAACTCAACACGCATGCCACACGTTTTTTACACGTTATTTAATCTGTTTTTATAATCAGAAAAGCATACGTATACATCAATACAGCAAAAATCCCAATAATGCTGCTTTTGTTCAAAGTTTTTTCTTCTTCTGTCAGATGGCTGAACATATCATTAATTGTGATTGAAAAGTAGCTCATTACACGGTTTTCCATTACACTGGGCCTGTAGAAGATTTTGCCTGCTTTGTTTTTTGTTCACTAAAGAAAATGTGAAACTACTCAACATTATTAAGCAAGTCACAATTTCCATGCAATGGGAAAAAAGAAGGATCATTCTGCAAATGAAAAGTGTGAAATAGGGGAAATAGTGTAATGTTCTGCAAAAGGAATAAAACACTGGACATTTAATGAAAACTTTGGCAAGATTTTTGTATTGATAAATCAATAATGCATGTATTTCAGAGAAGCAGATTGGTTAGTTCAGCTAAAGGCATATCAAGGAAAGTCTCCATCAGGAAAATACTGGTGCTGAATACAAAGAACCACTCCAGAGGCTGAAGTTGTGCATATAGCTGTATTTCCACAAGAGAAAGAGAAATGTTTGTGGTGGACTCAAAATACATGAAGACTCATTTTCTCTCTATGAGAGTTATGCCAAGTGCAGAAAAGCTCCTTAAACAACTGAGTCTTTAGCTTGCTTTTAAAAATGGATATGGACTCTGCGGATTGGACGGCGTTTGGTAGATCGTTCCACCACTGGGGGACAACAGAGGAGAAGAGTCTAGCTACTGATTTTATGCCACGTTTTCGCTGGCAAAGCGTAACTGTCGAGAGGGAGTGTAGCTCTGGATTAAGGAGTGAAGGTAGACAGGAGCCGTTTGGGTTATTGTTTTGTAAGCCAGAAGCAGCGCTTTGAATTTGATGCTTGCTGCAACTGGAAGCCAGTGGAGAGCGATTAGCAGCGGAGTGACATGAGCTCTTTTGGGCTGGTTGAAGACCAGGCGTGCTGCTGCATTCTGGATCATCTGCAGAGGTTTAACTGAGAATGCAAGCACACAAGCCAGTAAGGAGTTGCAGTAGCCAATGCGTGAAATGACCAGAGCTTGGGCCAGGAGCTGTGCCGTGTGTTCAGTCAGGTAGGGTCTGATCCTCCTGATGTTGTAGAGAGCAAATCGGCAAGATCAAGCAACCAAGGCAACATGGTCCTTAAAGGTCAGCTGGATGTCTACCATGACACCAAGATTCCTGGTAGAAGACGTAGGCACAAGCGATCCTTCATCCATGCAGGGATATTAGCAAGACATGCTGATATTCGCATTGAGACGGTTGTGTGGTCAGGTGGGAAAGAAAGGAAAAGCTGAGTGTCATCTGCATAGCAGTGGTAGGAGAAACCATGAGAGTTAATGACTGCACAGAGTGAGGAGGTGTATAGTGAAAAGATAAGAGGACCAAGCACTGAGCCTTTTGAAGGATCTTCCTGTGAGGTAGGACATGAACCACGAGAGGACAGATCCTGAGATCTCAAGCTCCGAGAGTGTGGAGAACAGTATATGATGACTGACCATGTCAAAGGTAGCAGACAGGTCCAGCAGTATAAAGATTGAGGGCAGTATAAGGATTGAGGATTGACCAGCTGATCTGGCAATCCGTAGGGCAGAGGTGTCCAAAGACGGCCCTCGAGGGCCGCTGTCCTGTAGGTTTTCAGTGTTTCCTGTTTTAACACACCTGACTCAAATTAAATAGATCCAACAGCCTATTAAGTTTTGCACAAGGACTCATTAATTTGAGTCAGGTGGTTTTGGAGCAGGGACACATCAAAAACTTGCAGGATTGTGGCCCTCGAGGACCGGAGCTGGACACCCCTGCCGTAGGGAATCAGTAACTGACAGGAGATCAGTTTCAGTAGAGTGGCCTTGCCTTGCCTACAGCCAGATTGATATGGATCAAACAGGTTGTTGTCTTGGAGGAACTGTGAGACCTGACTGAAGATGGCACGCTCCAGTAGTTTAGACATGAATGGAAGCAGTGAGACCAGCCTGTAGTTTTCAACCTGGGCTGAGTTGAGTGTGAGTTTCTTCAGCAGCGGGGTAACCCGAGCTTGCTTGAAGGCAGAGGGAAAGACACCGGATTTAAGAGAGGAGCTGATAATATGGGTTACTGCAGTTTTGATTGTAGGTAAAATGCTCTGCAGGATGTCAGAAGGAACAGGATCAAGAGGAGCTGACTAGAAGTTTAGAGACTTCGTCCTCATTTAGAGAACGGAAGGAGCAGAGTGAGGCACCAATAGCTGGTTTGGTAAGGCTGAGTTGGTCAGGTTCATTGAATTGGTTACTGATGGTAGCAACCGCTTCAGTGAAGTAGGAAGCAAACATTTCTGCAGTCAGCATAGTGGGAGGCTGAGCAGGTGGTGGAGATAGTTGTCGTGTGTTGGGAGCATTGTGGAGCTTGTTCTGATAAAAGGCTATCTTGGCTGCCTTTAGGCTGGATGTGAAAATTTCAGGTTTTTGCTGGTACTCAGACATGTCAGTGTGCTCTTTTGATTTGTGCAACTTTCTTTCTGCAGCCCTGAGTCCGGCTCTGTGCTCCCTTAGAACCTCTGTGAGCCATGAACTGGGAGGGTTTTGTTTGGCTGGTTTTGACACCAGAGGACAGAGTTTGTCCAGAGAGGAGGTGAGAAAGGAGCAGAGTGTTTCTGTAGCCTTATTAACAGACAGTAAGGAGAAGTCTAAGTGTGAAGGGAGGGTAGAGTAAACCTCATCAGACAGCTGTGTAGGTCTGAGGGATCTCAAGTTTCTGCAGTAGGACATGATTTTTGGAGCCGCTTGGGTGACACGAGGAAGGAAGACAGAGAATTTAACCAGGAAGTGGTCTGAGAGGTGCAGTGGGGTGACTGACAGGTTGGCTATGGAGCAGTTTCTGATCAGTGCCAAGCCAAGAGTATTGCCAGCTTTGTGTGTTGGAGGAGTTTGTACCAGCAGATGAGAGTAGAGCAGATGATAGCCAGAAAGTCAGTTGCCTGAGGTTTGCCTATGTGAATGTTCATGTCTCCCATGACAATTAGTGGTGTGCCATCATCAGGACTGTCAGAGAGAATCATGTCCATTTCAGAGACAAACTCATCTATACTGCCACCCAGAGGGCGGTAAATGACCAGAATGTATGCAGTGACGGGTGTAGAGACCTTTACTGCTTGATACTCAAGTGATGAGCAGTTAGCCATAGGACAGAGAGAGGTAAAGTTCCACTTTTTAGAAATAAGAATGCCTCCTCGTCTAGCTGAGGGAGGTGTTTGGGTAAATTCTGCATTGGCAGAAAGGGCAGCTGGTGTAGCTGTGTTTTCATGGTCGGATCCAGGTTTCAGTCAGGTCTAGGACCTGAATGTCTGAGAGATTTATCAATGAACTGATAAATTCTGTTTTGTTCACTGCAGACTGACAGTTCCAGAGACCAAAGGTGACAGAGGATGTGGCAGACGTGCATGCCATTGGAAAGGACAGGCTTTGCAGATTGCGGTGTCTATGGGTGACATGTCTTGGTCTGTACCCATGTCTGACAGGGATGGGTTTGAAGTGCATTGTGCGTTGATTTTTAATGTTAACTGGCCTTCACTTGGGTAAACATCAGATGTCCAAGGATTAGTAAATGCAGCAAGAAATATATTTCTATATGTTTTTTTACATCATCTCTACCAAGTTCTGGATCATAATTCATACAGCATCATTTTTACCAACCATCTACATGGTGCTAATATCTGCAATAAAACTACCAGATATGATGACTGATGTTAAACAGCCAATTTTGATTAAAAAGCTCTTGCAAAATTGATACATTTTTGTTTTCATGCTTGTGAAGTCTTTGTGCAGCAGTGATAACAGTCCTACAGCAGCATCACCCAAAGTAAACATCTGCTCATAAAAAAATAATAAAATAAAAAAAATTAATTAGCTGTTGCAAGTTTTTCTTAATTTTTTACATTATATGATTATTTTAATTATAATTTATTATATTGTAATAATCAGTTTAATTTTTCTTAAAATCTAGACCTTAAAAAAAAATGTTTTTTTTTTTTTTTTTTTTAAAAGAAAATCTTCATCCTCCATGGGGCGACAGCCATGGGTTGCTCCATCAATGTTCTATTCTCAAATCCATCCAAAGAGCCAACCTACTCATCTTGTTCCATCTTGCCTATTAACACCATGTCCATATCAGAGAAATGACAGATGTATTGGGCTTGTCATGCCATGCATGCGTTAATTGCATTAAAAGTATTAATGCGTTTTTTTTTGTTGTTTTTTTTTGTCAGCCTTAATTATGTACATTTATTGTTGCCCAGCAGAGTCCAAGGGTAAGAAACCAAACTTCACAACTTTTTTTTCCTGTCGTATGCTCATCACTTTACAGCAGCATTTCACTTTGTGGCACCAAGTCACAGGCCAGCAAATGGATATCAACACATGAGCCATTTTGACTGTGCATCATGGCTGAGTCAGCAAAGAAATCCAAGAGGACATTATCAGAGGAACAGAAGACAGGAAAAAGAAAATGAGTTAATATCAAACAAACTCTTATAGAGGGCTAAAAGAGGAGACAGTATGCAAGACAGGTGCTGAATTAATCGTCGTTAAGGCACATCTCAGTGATAAAATCTGTCAAAGTTCAGTCTTGGGGCTTTAATGTTTGCTCTGATGTCCACAGTATTAATACATCAGGCATAGTTTAGTAAATATCTTCCCCTGCATATATATTGGCATGGGAAAAGGACAGTGTCCCAATTTAAGGTCCATGTTAAACTGTAACTTAGGTATAGGTCAAGTGTGCATGTCACCGTAGTCACCGTCCATTCTCTTGTAACACCAGGTAAGCGGTTTTTTAAAATGTAATAGTTGCGCAATATGTCATATTTATGACAGTTTTATATATTGCAAAAAAATGTGAAAGGCATGCAGCTGTTTGGTAGCTGAAAGTGAGAAATTTTATTATTTTGAACCTTTATGGTACTGCAAAGCTCCTATGTTTAGTGACTAGTATGTCTGTCATTCATTCTGGTGTGACACTGCTTTGATTTCTCTCTTAAACTAATTAGTGAGATTCGCATATGGTAAACTAGAAGGTTATATTAGCTGTTTCTCCATAGTTAATACGGAAAATAGCAACATTTAAGCAAACAGTAAATGACCATTAGTTCCCAAAGCTTTAACATTAACCCCACACTTGTTATGCCTGTTCCTCCTCCACTAGTGTGCTCATCTTTCACTGCCTACCGATCACTGGTTCTGACGACAATATCCATGATTCCTCTGCTTCTGCCATCTTGGATTCCACCTGTGCTCAATCATCATCAGTCTCATGAGTAATACCTGTCCACCCTCCTACTTAAACCATCAGTTCACACTAGTCTTTGTGTAGTCTGTTGTTTCCTTGATCCTGTGTTGGTTTCCTCTGACTACGCTGTATTAAAACAACTTAAACTCTTACCTGCGTTTGTGTCCGCCGTCAAGAGACCATATTGTGTGTCTGCCATTCCTGCTGTTAAACTATTAAAATACGTTCTGATAAGAATTACACATTTAAAGGATATAATAAAGAATCTTTATTAAAACAAAACCAGAAAAGTCGTCTTTCAAGCCATATCATTCCACAGATCTGATAAAGAGAGTGATGAACATGCAGCCAATAAGGGACATGGTTGAAGCTGAGAGGACCACAACGATGACACTTCCTGCGGCATTGACCAGAGCCCCAAGCCCCGCACCTACAATGATCTGAGCCAGCTGAACCATGCAGGTGAGAGCCGCGCAGTCCATCCCGATGCCTCGGGGGCTTTTATTACTTCCTTGTAGCTTCAGTTGTTCCTGGAAGGACAGTGGGTAGAAATATTGTTAATAACTAAAGAGGAAACAGAGGGAGAGGAGAGCATATCTGAGGTCATTAACTTTTGTATTATCGGAAATGTTTGCAGCCAAAAACAAACAGGAAAGTAAACAGACTCAGCCATGAAAAAAAAATCTAGAGACCACTTCCAATAGAACATCATTATTTCAACGCCACCTCAATAGTTTGATATCACGTTGTCAGCTGATTCATCTTAATGAGGTATTGACTGAGCATGCAAGAAAATAGGATTTTTTGGGAACAACTGATTTTTTAACAACAAGCTATGGGATGGTAATGCAGTTTTGATAGAAGCTGCAGAAGCCAAAAATGCAACAACCAAAAACAGCCTCCTCTATTGTGATGGCAAAATATGGAGTCAGTAAGGAAACAGGCTGATTCTAATTTGGATTCAAGTCACGAATGCCTACATATGTGGCTGGCAGATTTTTTTTTCCCCCTGATTAGATTCATTTGAATTAATTTATTCATTGTTTTTAGATTCATGTACCCAGTCATTTCCGGAGATTTTGTCTTTTTTAAGTAGATTATCCAGTTGTGATAAGGTAATTTTACAATACAATGTCAGGTCAGTCTTCACAAACATTTCTGCTCAACATAAGAAGACTATGTAAAGTTTTCCTTGGTTCTGTAAAGATATTTCCAGGAAAACCTCAGATGTAGCTATAGATTAAAAATTTTTAACCAAAAGCCTACACTCACCAGATATGGTATCTTTTGACACCATCTGATATCACCATGCTGATGTTGTTCATTCAACATCAAAACTGCTTCAAGAAATGCCTTATTTTCTAAACTAATGTCTTTATGTTGATACTCCCAAACAGTCTTGTAACATGGACTTTATGATTAAAAATAAATTAGGCAAATGTTATGTAAATTACATGTTAAACAGCTTTTCTGTCTGATAATCTATAAAGAGCCCTGTAGGCAAACCTCCGACATGACAGGCACGTGTAGGTGTGCCTTCCAGGCTTCCTAACAAAGGTTAATTTTGTGAAAGGGTCTGTTTAAATGCAAATCATGATCCAAACCATAATTCCTGAAGCTTAGAAAATGGTATCACTGTGACTGAAAAGCAAAAAAAGAAACATGCTTCTTTTTGTTTTTCTCCTGAACTTAGTTTGACTAATCACAGAGGTATTCTAAAAGGTAATCCAAGCCAACAGGTACTTAGACCAAAGCTACGAAAAGATTTTCTTTGCATCAAATGATTATTTATATTGTCAAGTTAATTTCTTTTATATGAAAAACATCCAGGCTGCAACAGCAATGTTCTTGGCTTGGAGAGTAAAAATTTAAAATGTAGTTTTTCCTTGGAGCTTTTTGAAGTTTAAAGGTTTGAGTTGTTTTTGAACATTCTCTCCTCTGGTCGGCCATGGTCTGAGAAGCATTTAGCTTGACTCGCAAACATTTCACACAACCACTTGCTTCAGTCTTTTTTTTCTAGTCAGAACAAACAACATAATTGACCATTTGAGCAACTTTCATCAGTCATGAATGGCAATGCTTTCCAGATGTTTCGTTTAACTTTGTTAAACTGTCTTGTGCTGTAAATCCACTTCTTTTCTGTCTAAAGTGGCTCAACTTTGGAACCTGTTAGTAAAATATAAAATCTTTAGATGTAAAGAGAAGCTGTCATTAAGGTATTTTTTTATCCTTCCAAGTTAATTGCCTACAAATAGTGTCACTTTGCTTCAATGGATTTGTGGGGACAGTCCTGTGGATAAAAAAATACTCATATAATAGCAGTTTTAGTGAACAACAGATTTGATCCTAAATCCTGATGATTGGATGTGAGCAGCCATCTTGTCTTTTTGGTTTGCTTAATTTAAGATCTACAGCAATGTTGATTGCTTCAGCTCCTTGTGCTCCTTGTGATTGTCTGCTGTCTTATTCAGAGGCCTTGGGATCTCTACAGGTGTGGCAGCTGGTTGTTTGGTTTTTCTGTTTGAGTCTGACTGTACTTGTTCTTTCTTTTGTATATTTATTTCCTTTGTTTTCACTGCACTCTCCACTTTTCTGTGTTCCAACCAGCATTAATATATAATTAACCAACAAAAAAAAATTAAAAACAAAGAACAATACTTGTCATGCAGACATGTCTGCAGAGCTCCATTCCTTTAAAGCTTATTAAATTCCTTCTTGGCAAAGCAATTTTTTTCTGACACATCACTCTGCCTGCCTTGATGCTGAACAGGACACGGTAGAAAAGCTCTACAGCAAGATTGTTAAACTAAAATTGGGTCTGATCATAACGCAGTTCTACTTTTAAATCCATAACAAACACATCTAACACAGCTCCTTCGTGAAAATTGTGGTGATGTGCTTCATGGTCATTTAAGAGCCCAAAGAATCTCTAAAAGAGGTCATGCAACAAACAAACCAGAAATTGATTTGTTGTGTTATCCAGCCATTAATAAAAGAAGATGATTGGCTCGAAATGGCTGAAAGTTAAATGGAACAGACATTTTACACACTGCAGAAAAATCCTGAAATGAATCACAGAATAAAAAATAAATCAGTCTTTTTTTTAAAAAAAATCCTCTCTGTTCTCGGTCTCTGGTTGAGTACAATATCTTTTCCTCTAATTAAAAGTATCTCAACTGTAAAAAAAAAATATCTGTAGTCCAGTACCTCTTCTTCACGCTGATACTCTGCTATCAGGTTGAATGGGATTGTGTAGAGCGTGCTGGACATGACGCCAAACACACTGCAGAGGATGAGCGTGGCGATGACATTCGGAAAGAGGCCAATTAGGCTTGTGCCCATGCCGAACACAAAGTAGCCCATAAAGTATAATCCCTTCAGGCCGATGTATGGGAGGAGGAAACGCTGCACATCTGAAAACACACAAATGCATGCGTCATGGATAGCTACAATTACTTGAGAATCAACAAAGCCACATAAGGTGTGTTGATTCAAGGTAGACAGAGGATTATGTGATAACTGCCTTGGTTTTTATGACCCACAGAGTGCATTAAATTTAAACAGTTTGGCATTTAATTAAAACATGCTGCCTTTAATTTCTAAGCGGCAAAGAAGAAATAAAATTTCTCAGTATTCTGGATATAAATAAAAACCAATTTCACATATTTTACAAGCCTTGATTGCCAAACTTTGCTTTATTTGTAGCGCATTATCTCTTCACCCGTTTATTATTTTTTTTTCTCAGAAATTGCTGTTGTAGACCCACAACATATAGACATAATGTGGTTTGCCTCTGGGAAAACACCATTTCAGCAGAGCCTGCTAATGAGCGGCTGAAATCTGTGCACCTAGTTCAGATAGCAGTGAAGCACTGATTACACACTACTATCTGTTACACAGAATAACCTTGTCAGACTATTATCTGTCAGGATGTAGACTGAAGATAACACAACCCCACTTCATCATACAGACAACTAGCAATGTCACTTACATGAATAGAGAGCAGAAGACACCGCGTTAATACACAACCCCCAGCAACCAACTTCTACTCCTCTTTCATATGTGGCATACTCTGTAGAGTTGTGGTCTGCATAAGGATTTCCCTTATATACAATCTGCATGAGAGAAGGAGAAAAGTAAAGAGGAGAATGTTAAAGACCCACCACTCTTTTCAGGAGAGTTAAACAGCTTCATTAACATAAATATCATGATGGCCTCAAGTGTAATAAAATCCTTAACTGTGTTTTTTCTATAAAAAATGGCCATGTACACAAGTCTTAACCCTGATAACATGCAGTTTCAGATAACACAGTGTGTCTGTGATTAATGAATTCAGGGTGCAAACACAACATCAGGATGTGATGTGCATCCTTTGATGAGCATGCTCACTGTGACATTGAAAAGCATTCATTGTTATTACACATGTCACACAACAATACTCACCACCCCTAACCCCCACCTCCTCACACAAATAGGGGATTAATTAGCTAGAAGGCATCTGTCTGCATGTGACAGTTCATTATTATCATTTTGTAACCTTGCCTTGGCTGACCTTGAATCATATTAACAGCTATATCCATTACTGTGTAACTGCCTAATTGTTTCTTTGATAAATTGATTTCTATGCATTTCTAAAACTGGGAACTTTAAACTACAATAAAAGGGGGTTGCGTTTGAGAGTTGTCACTCATTAAATGTGTGACATTTATAATACATACTAAGGAACAGTTTAACTTCAAAATCTTTTAACTTTCTTGCAAAGAATTTTGATGTCATGTCCCAGGTCTTTTGTTCTCTAGACGAAAATGTAATGGCACCATAAAAAGGAGCCTTGCTTCCCTCAGTTGTACATATATTGTCTCTCAGGGTCCAGCATTCCCAGGGTACCATTTTTGCCAGCTTTCGGGTATTTACATTCTCACTCCCATCTCATCACATATGGATCCACATAATCAGGGTCCTCTGTGCCATTTTTAATTTGCAGTTTTGGCTGATAGACTTCAGCAGAAGTCCCTTGGTGTCTGAATTAGATGCCATGAGACCTCTACCAAATGTTTTCTGCAGATGATGACAATTGAGAACACACACATTAATGTTGTCTGTTTAGTGTTGTAAAATGCTGTTTTAATCCAAACTTTACTTTTCTGACTGGTAGTCCTGTAGCTTTCCCTCCAACCCCACTGTCCCTAAAATTCTCACCCAACAAGATGCCAGTCAGAACCTGCACTTGAGGGAAAAATACCCTAGAGTTACCCACTGTGTCAAAAGGTGTTGTTATAGACATTTTCCCATATGACCACCAGAGTTTCAGGAAAAAGTCTTGCTACAAAAGACATTTTTTTTTTTATTTGCTCTTCACTCAAGCACATCACAGCAGGAGGCATTCTGCTGTGCTCCCAGTTGGAGATGCAAGGGGCGTGGGGTCATGCAGGACACAGCATGTCATGCAGAAATTACCTGTGGAAATATTTTTTTCTTGTGTTGAGAATAGAAGATGAGCCTCCTTATACTGTCGAGTGTTGCACAAAGAGCAAGCTGAGAGCAGCAAGCCAACAGAAAGAACAAACTCACTAGCACTCACACACTTTCACATGCACAGCAGTCACAAATGGTCTTGCATGTTTTTTGATAAATTCATGCAATTCTCAACATGCACATGCAGACGGGGGGGCTGAAAGTACAGCACCTGCCTCTCTGGGTATTCATGGTACAAGTGGTGCTTAGAAAAACTTTTTTTCTTTTTTTTTTTTTTCTTTTTTTTTTTTTTTTATCTTATCCTTAGGAGGAAAAGGGGATTTAAAGCCAGCAAAGCTGAAGTTTAATTATAATTTTGCTTTAAATAAAACATGTAAATAAACTGACATGTCTGTCATTAGTGAGTTTATGTTGCTTGATGACTGGTGGCCAAATGCCATCTGCAACTGGCTTTAGCATAGCTGACGCTCTTTGCAGCAATGCCACAATTTCTTTGGACAAACTTACTAAAATTTGGGCAGTATTATGTGCACCTTAGTGTATTTTGCAAGACGAACTTGATACAAATTACTCACTCATACTTTCTTTTTTTCCCCTCTTTTCCCTCTCAAGCCATTCTTAGTCACCAGCTACAGCCACACTTCTGTGCTGGACATTATAAGGCTGAAGACAGCTTCACCCCATTTCAGTTTATCTAACTAAAGCCCACTGTTTTGGTGAATATTTTATATTTAAATAATGATGATTTGCCTACAGGGGTGAGCCACTTTGTTAATTAAATAGTGCTGCATACTTACCTACAAGCCCTCTTGGGTTTGCAGGTGAAAAATTCCTCTGTAACATATTTTTGTCTGAATGGTAGTCTTGCTGCAGTTTAAAGATGCCTCAAAAAGAGGTAATTACAACAAACACTCAAGGAGCTTCATGTTGTTGAAAAAAGTAGTAGATCTAATCTAATTTAATCTAAATTGTTTACAAGGTACAAGGGTTGTTAAAATTTGTTCTCAGAATAACGGAACACTTCCACTGAAGGATTTAGCCTTATTCACAACAGTTGAAGAGGCAAATGAAAGGACAGATGAGGAGGTAAACTTTGTAAAAGTGTTTTGCATTTGCTTATGCAGGTTTGCATCAAGGATTGTAAAAATGTTTCACAGAATCAGAGATGGAGATCTTTCTCCAGTAAGTAAAATCAGTCTTTTAATTCCATTTGTCTCACACTGGTTTGGCTTATAATGCTGTGTAACACCACATAGGTTTTTTTTTATATGCATGTAGTGAAGCCCACTTGCAGACACACATAAATCATTACCTGCCCCATGAAATCAGTGAAAAACAACATGTTGCAGAGAAAAGCTGCCCATCCCAGGAGGTGACTGACACACAGACAGCGGTAGTGGCTTGGCATGTTGACGATGGCTTTCATCAGTGACTTGAACGTCATCCTCTTCTGTTCCTGCAGATAAACAGAGCGATCTGAAATCAGCCCTGACCTACACAGCACTGACAGGAAAAATGTCATCACACTAATTGTTTTTCTGACATCAATTCAAAACACTGAACAATAAAAACAAATGCAAGTGCCATAAAAACCTTAATTAGAATTAATAAGTGGTTTCAAGACAAACATTTTGAAGGGATCAGATCAAAATTCAGAGACAATGATGAGGATGATAAAGAGAGAAATAAAAAGCAAACTCAAAATGCTCTGGAACAATTAGCCACAACGTTCCACAATATATTTGATGTATAATTACATTTGCAGCATACTTCTTTGTAACAATCAGAACACAAACTTTTATGGTACTATTCACTAAAGACAAAATGAAGGGCTTAGTCACTGACAGTAAGATAAAAACTCTTAGAACAAAATCTGCAAAGAAGAGTAGATTTTTATTCAAACATTTCTGATATAAACTAGTCCAAAGATAAGAAAAAATATATTACTGAAGCAAAATGTGAGGGATCACATTTAGGTGGATGTGTCTGCTCATGTGAATCAAACTGCAACTGCTTTTCATCAAATATTTTTGTGCCTTTTGTTTCCAGAAGTTTGCATTGGTGGGAAACATGTCTTCAGAAAAGAATGAAAGTGTCAGAAGTCAAGCTATCATCAATAAGAATGACTTTTTCCTTGTCAAAACACCACTCATCTAAGAGTTTCTGTCTGATCTTTACATGGCAATCTAAGACATTTTTGTGGATTCTGGGTCAGTTGTATCCAAAGCACAATGAGGCAAAAAATGAGCACAAAATCAAAAGAAATAAAACTACTGTCAAATGTTGGAAGATTAGTAGCCTCTAAAAACCATTTCACAGAAGGGGAAAAGATACAAACACTTTAGAAAGTGCTGAGAAAATGTAACAATAGATGACTAGAAACATAAAAGAGGGATATAAGGAGATATGCAGGAGAAAGAATGTTACCCCTTGTATCAAATACTCTTGAGTTGGAAAGATGCACTAAACTGACTCCATCATGACAAAGACTAATCTTTTGTTCTTTAAAAACAAGCAACACCTTCTGGATATTTGCATATTTGTGGGAAATACAGCAGAATAACGAGCTAGAACACACCTTAAAAAGCTTTAAATCACACCTAGAAATTCAGGGGTGAGCTTTGCAGGAATAGGCCTGTCTGTTTAAGTGATTGATGTTCACACCATGAAAAATTATTAATCAATGATCACCTTAATGCGTGATGAAAAAATGATTTCACTCAAAATGTATGTTGCAAAGAAATAGTCATAGTTTTCTCAGCAAAATATTTATACGATTATTTAAAAGACTCAATATTCCCATCAATAGCTTTAAGAAATTAGGAAAGCTAAAATAACTAAAAATAAAATAAAATAAAATAAAAAAGAAAGCCTTCAGGGATGGACACAGGGAGTTATTGAAGACAACACAAAAACAACTCAAACAAAGATTAAGAAGTGCAAGAAGGACTAAAGGAAAAAGTTAGAAAACCAGCTCCAACAGAACAAAGTCAGGGATGTGTGGTCAGAAGTGAAAAACATCACCGGCCTCAAGTTAAAGGGGGGATCAGTCTGATGGAAGAGCTAATGAGCTAAAAATGTCCTTCAATAGGTTCAGTTCAGAACTAAGTCCAGCAATATCTCAAACAGACCACACACCCTCCACGAGTCCAAAGCTTTCCTCTCACACCTCCAATCAGTCACCCTGCAGCTCAGTCATGGACCTTAACACAGCCTCATCTCCCTCAAAATGTGAACATACTGAGACTTCCTCTACCTCCACTTCTAGGTACGTCTGTCTCCTGCTGTCAAATGAAGAAACAACTGGAGAGACTTAACCAGAACAAGGCTGCAAATCTACAATATTACAATTTCCCTCTGGTATTAATAAAGTATGTTTCATTCATCCATTTAATGTAATTTAATTTCAAGTTTAACTGCTAATGAAAGCACTGATAGCATCCTGCATGTCGCATACCTTATTTGGCTGCTTGGAGCTGGAGGTCACCGAGTTGGCCTCTCCCAGAGCTGAGAAGGACCTTGGCCTTTCCACCAGGGTTGAGAAAGATCTGGGTCTTTCCCCAAGGGCTGAGTAGGATCTTGGCCTGATGTCTGTGACAGATACTGGGACAGCCGGAGAGGCGGGCTCTTTACCAAGTGCTCCATAACCATTATTGTGATAACTTAGTAAGCGAAGGGTACTAGGAGCTGAGGTATAAGACTGATCCTTGGCCAGAGGTTTTTCTGGAATACTGAAAAGGTGCACACTGAGGAAGATGCCCCAGGTGATTGCAGAGAAGAAGTAGATGACTTGGTACTCAGAGCCCAGCAGCCGACCCAACACAGAGTGGCCCCAGTCCATGGCTCCCACCAGGTAACCACAAGCACCACCCAGTCCTGGAATACAAAAAGGAAGAAATAAGAAAGCTGTACAGATCTCATTCATTTTGTGTCAATGTAATCCACGTCACAGTGATGCAGAGTTTATAACTCATGGATGCATTGCTTTTCTGTGTGAACACCCATACTTTTAGTTCAGCAGCAGCCAGTCATCACACAGACTATTAAAACTTGGTCTAATGAAGATGAAGATGCTCTGAGAGGGTGCTTTGAGGCCATGACACACACAGTCATGGTAATGACTGAGTGTGTGGGGCAGATTATATCAACTTCTGTGGACAGTATCATCCTAACAAGAACAGTAAGATGCTTTCCCAATAACAAACTCTGGATCACCAGTGACCTGAAAAAACTGTTAGACTTCAAAAAGAAAGCCTTCAGGGATGAAGACAGGGAGTTATTGAAGATAACATAAAATAACGTAAAACAAAGATTAAGAAATGCAAGAAGGAGTAGAGGAAAAAGTTAAAAAAAGCAGCTCCAGCAGAACAAAGTGAGGATGTGTGGTCAGGAATGAAAAGGACCACCGGCTAAAGGGGGACCAGACTGATAGAGGTCTGGACAGAGCTAATGAGCTGAACATGTTCTTCAGTAGGTTCAGTTCACCCATGCTTCTAGCCCAACAGACCACACACACTCCAAAAGCCCACAGCTTTCCTGTCGTGGACCTTAACACAACTGCATCTCCCTCAATATGTGAACATACTGAGACCTCCTCTGCCTCCACCTGTCTGTCTCTTGCAGTCAGGTGAAGAAGCAACTGGATGGTGTCACCCCAAGTGCAACAAAATTACAAATTATCTGAACCAAATGACTACAGACCAGTTGCCATAACATCTCACATTATGAAAGGACTTCCAATACAACTCTGAGTCTTTTCATCTGCAGAAATACTCTGATGTCTCTGCATGTGTGGGATGTATCAATGATGAACAAGAAGCTGTGTACAGAGAACTGGTCAATTTGTGAGCTGGTGCTGAAACAATCACCTCATTTTGAACACAAAACAAGAGATGACTGATGATTTCAGGAGGAACAGGAGTAAACAGAAGACTGTTAACATCCTGGGGGAAGAGGTGGAGATAGTGGAGGAATACAAGTACCTTGGAGTTCAGCTAGAGAACAGACTAGACCGGAAATGCAACACAAAAACATCTACAAGAAAGGACAGAAGAGACTCTGCTTCTCGTCATTCAATGTCTGCACCAAGATGTTGCATATCTTCTCTAAGTCTGTCATGGAAAGTGCAATCAGCTTTGCAGCCATCTGCTGTGGCAACAACCTCAGAGCCAGAGACTTAAAGAGGCTGAACAAACTGATGAAGAAAAGCTGGTTCTGTGCTGGGGATAACTCTGGACCTGCTGGAGCTGATTGTCCAGAGAATAATTCTGCACAAGCTGCTGAAAATAGTGGAAGATTCCTCACATCCTCTACACAACACTGAGGAAACAATAAAACGTGTTCAGTGAGAGACTTCAACTCCAATGCAAGACAAAAAAAATACCAGAGATCATTACAACATTGACTATACTTACTATAGCATTTAATCTCCCTCTGGGATAAATAATGTATTTTTAATTTTCATTGAATTTATTTTATTAACAAATTACACTTTTTGGAAGTATTTCATGTGTCTACTCTCACTGCTTCTTGCTAACACACTACATGACTTTGGTGGTTTGAAGGAGTTGCATGGATAATATTCACATTTAAGGGAACTTAAAGATATGTAGTGTTTGTGATTATAAATAAGCTGGTCTGGGCCAAAGTGATAGGGCCAGTTATTTATCCCAGTACGCCTCAATCTATATTTTACTGTTGCATCTGGCCCAGGTCGTCATTGTAAATGAGAACTGGATCTCCACTGGCTTTCCCGGTTAAATATAAGTCAAATGAAATAAATAACTGACAAGTGATGCAGAAAGTGGATGTTGTATCTATGAAGATATACACAAAACCTCTTGAAGCCGTTGACCTTTTCATTATATTTCACAGTAGGACCTGTCTCATTTAAGCTCCCTCAACAAAGTGTTTGTGTCATCGTGCCAAGATCTAAAGAGCTCCCAAAAGAGTAGAGAAAATGTTATTATTGCTCTGAGCCTTGCAGGGAATACTCTTTAAAATACTCTCAAATAAAAATGACTGCATAGAATATAAAGTAAAGTGAGTTATTTTTCTGCATCTTAAGGAGATTCTTGCAGATGCGAAAGTGTGCATCCGCCATCCAGCAATGAAATTTAATATCACATATAAAAGAGGGCCTCCAGACAATATTAGGTGGACAGATTAAAGGTTCACATTGAGGATTTCAGTAGTGTCACGATCCTCAGCACGCCTTTAAATCCACCAAGGGATGTATTAAAAAGCAGAAGGTTGTCTAAAACTCAAACCCCACTGAAATTTTGTGGGGTTATTTCAACAGGTAGACATCACCTTCATTCAACTTGCAGTGGATAGATAATGGCCTACAAGAAAAATACAAGATATTACATTTAATTAAACTGCCACTGCATTCTCATGCCAAACAATGTTTTATATACATTTTTTTATATATATAGAATAACAATTATTCATGATTTTGTTTCACTAATGAGGCTGAAGTGAAAAATGACTTTATGTGCTTGACTTGTAAGTATTGTTCATACTGTAATAAAAGAAAATGATAATTTTCTTATTTTTGTTCTGCCTACTCTATCTGACAGAAGTATTAAACCTACAATGTAACCAAGATTTTGTTAGTTGCATAATTCATTTGATTAGGAAATCAGCATTATGTAATTGACTCTGGGGTTATTTAAGAACGGTTTGCTTACACTGAGCTTTACACTGAGACGACCCACACACCAAGGTACTGTCAGTGACCCCTCAGAAACCTGGATTTAGCTGCTCTGTCACAAACAATATTTACTACAGATTGCAATGACAAGTTAAAACAAGTTTTAAACCCACGCTCAACAGCTCTTGTGTGTGTTGGGGTTTAAATGCCACATCTGTCTCTTTTCTTACAGGCTTTCATTATTAACACCACCTCCTCCTGTTTCCTGCAAAGCATTGTTAACAGCAATGCCTGAGGTTGTTTCTTATTTATAAACACACAAGCTATTTATAAGAATTTCAAGCGGCTCAGATTAAGTAGTACAGTTGGCTTTTTGGTGTGAGACTATAACAGATAAACACAAGCCACCAGGCGGGCTGTTGCCATGCAGTGCAAGAATAATAAAAGCAGCAGTTATGGTTTCGTTTTAATGTGATGTTTTTCTTTTGATGAAAACATAAATGTGAAGCTGAAAGATCAATTTTCTAGCTGATGCTGCATTATGACACAAATTTTGTCAGTTGATTTTCACCTGCAAACCTAGTACATTACATGACAAAACTGTACAAATTGGTTGTCAGACTAACTGATTGATTCATTAGTCCATCTAACTGCAGTCCTCTGTACAGTTTGCTGCAGTCAGTCACATGAAATGGGGTCATTTTTCTGTGTTTCAGTAAGTGGCAGGTTTAATAATAACCACTTGAGGAGTCACACTTTGCTTGCAACTGCATGACTGAAAGATTGTTCTTCACTCTAGTTTGAGATCCTTTGCTCTTTACTTTCAGCATCATCAATATCAGTTTGAACCTTTCTGCCCTCTGCCTTAACTATACATTTTTTGGGTTTTTGTTTAACTGCAACAGATCAGAGATTATTGTGGTGCATGACACTAAAACAGAAACAGCAGCAATGAGAGAGGAAAACATTCAATATTAGCCAGATAAAACTCTTTAATTTAACTATCCAGTAAATTTTAAACATTAATTCATGATGTGTTGATTCTTATTTGTTGTGGCCTTAGCAGCTAATATATACTTGGTTTTGAAGTAATATGAAATTACCTAATATTAACAATGGAAATAACCTGAACATTCTTCTGAAACTACTAAAAGAAAGCTTTCACTGTATGCAGCAGTCCTTTTATTCATCTAAATGGTGATACGAGCTTTCGAATGAATGATAATGTTGATGCTTAGCAGGTAACATCCATTAGTGCATGTTATATCACCAGCTACTCCTGTCCTAACAGTACATCCTAACCTAAATTTAAAAAATAAAAGAAAAAGAAAGGAAAAAAGCAGGAAAAACGAGAGAGGAAAATACATTTTCTGTCATTTTACAAGGAGTACAAATGTAATTTATACTACTAAATTGTGAATGTCAGATAAGTTTTTAAACTATAATAAAACGCTACAAATCTAATTAATTTTTCACCATGACTTTTCTAAAATTTTGTACCAGGTTTCTATACATTTCAAAAGCGTGACACAGATCATCATTTTTTTTTTATCTCCGCAGATGAACTCAGATAAAAGTGCACGTTATGAGTCCTGTCTGTACAAGACATATCCAAAACACATTTTTACTTTAAATTCTTGAAAAAAAACACCTTTTTTTCAAAAGCTCTTCAAAAAAGAGGGTGAAATTAGAAGCACCATTTCAAGTCAGGAAGGATAAAGTCGAATTTGAGAATAAATGTACCATGAATTTCAATTAGGAGGGAATTAATGATGGCAGCATTATAACACATATTACTGTATGTCAGACAAACACAGTGATGCTGTATGTGAGTCTTTAAATGCATCAAACAGTTAAACATCCTCATCCAAAATGTTTCATTTACAGACTTGAACATATGATTTTTCATACTGACGTAATGGTCTGTCTTCTGTGGTGAAAGAATTCTTTCTTTCTTTCTTTCTTTCTTTCTTCCTTTCTTCCTTTCTTCCTTCCTTCCTTCCTTCCTTCTTTTATTTTTTGCCATTTTCCACGATGGGCCCATGGGGAATGACACAATGGCCTGAACTCTCCCTTTACCATTTTCGTTAACTATCTAATGCTGTAAAATGACACAAAATAAGTCTTAAATGTACAAGAACTGCAAAAACAATTACTAATAAGAGCAATGCTAATTTTAGGCTATACAATGAGATCATGCTAGATTTGAATTTTAGTCACATTTAAAACAGTAACTTTCTTGTGTAGTTCCTCACCTAGAAGATATCATATTGCTTTAAAACAATGAACCAAAAAGTGTGTTACATAAGATAAAGGTTTCCAAAACCAACACCGCAAAGTTTTTGTTATTTTGCTGCTTTTTTTCTTTGTAGAAAATGTGATGAAATGCAGAAATACTAAAATATTGAAAACTATTCTGTTTATATATCTGTGTATATATATATATATATATATATATATATATATATATATATATATACATATTAATTTCAAAGATCACCAGCATTGGCTACAGACCTTCTGTCAAATGGTTCAGTGCAGAATTTCATAAATGTTGCATACCTCGTGATTTCTTTACCTCAGTTGTGTTACTAACTTTGTGGTTATTAGGGTCCGAGCCATACGAAGTATGGAAGGACCCTATTGTTCCTGAAATGTTTATTCTCTTCCTTCTAAGCGCTTCGACTCCAAATATGACCCCCTAAACACCCATGAAAAGTTGTGAAATTTGGCACACACCTCAAGCCCGGCGAAAATTGCAATATTCTAAGGTCCGCATACACTTCAATGCAAAATTGGCTCAACAGCGCCACCTAGACACCAAAAAAAATGCCCAAATGAATGGGGCCCCGAAAGTCTACTTCGACATAGGAACATGAAACTCGGCACACACATGTAACACCCCAAGTCGACCAAAAAAGTCAATAGAACACCTGTTGCCATGGCAACGGCGTGCCCGCCATCTTGGCATGTGCGGCCATTTTTTGCACTTTACACTCATCGTATTTGAACAAACTAGTCTGAGGGGATTCGTGCGATTGACTCCAAACTTGGTGGGAAGCTTCCTGACAAGTTGGGGACCAAACGCTGTTCAAATCTTTCTAATAGGAAAAAGCGTGTAACCGTGGCAACCGATGGAAAAAAGCTTTCTCGCCATCAAACACGGTTTGCTCATATCTCCATAGGAATACATGGGAACTGCACCAAAGTTGAAAGTATTCATGCTTGTTGGGTCCTTAACGCATTACACCACCTGTTGTCATGGCAACATATTAGCATTGGGTGGCGGGTTCCAGGAGGCTTGGACCCGATGGATGCCGCTTGCGGCTTTAATTCTTTTTACTTCAGGACCACTGTAGTGTGACCAATAAATGGAAAAAATGCTAAACGTTTAAACAAAATACATATAACACAGTTTTGTCTTTTAAAGCCAGAAACAATGCTAAATACAGACCGGTAGAAACTATGGCAGGTTGAAAGATTGCGTGTTTTGTTTTAATTCATCATGAGTGTCTGAGAAAAATTTCATGGCCATCCATCCAAACATTATGTGTGTGGGTTGGGCCGCTTGTTGAAGAAATCACTTATCTGCAGTGATTTATGTGGTATGTAAGAATTTAATTAAACCTCATTGATAAAAGCAAGAACTAACCTAACATAAAAGCAAGTGTGTGATTAGTAAGGCTTAAAAAAAAAAAAAAAAAAAAGAAAGGAACAAAACATAACAAAGAAACAGAATTCTTGCCCTTTCCTCCTCTAGCCTCGCATACCAGTAGTGGCAGGGGCGTCTCGAGAGTCATGTGCCTGGTTTCTGTTTCTCTCAGCCTAGACTCATGACTGCAGCACATGACAAGCTCAGGGCTGGATTACTGCCTGACTTGCATGCTCTAACCACCCGGTGCCTGCTGGCAGCTCAACACACCTCTCACGCTCACACACAGGCATTATCTAGAATATATGCTTGATCCTGTTTGTTTTTAGATATTTCTTTTAGGTCTAATTTGAGCTATATCATTTAATATTGCAGTGTTTTATATTTTTATATTAAATATACGAAAAGGTGGTGTTAAAGAAAACCATTTTAGAATGTTTAATCATCGTATCAAAATGAGACTTAATGGTGCCAAGAGAACATGAGATCTTGTTGTTGAGACTTGAAAGAAATAAGAATTAATTTCCAGTGCTGCCCTGAAGAAAAACCGGGGCATAAAAATGGCAAAAAATGTTTCCTAAACTCATGTTCATGTCCATCCATTTTCTATATTTTTAATTCCAATACAGGACCGTCCAAATCCTGCTCACATAACATTTGTTTCACAAGCTTCAAGCTCTGAAACTTCCAGTTCAGACTGGTTGTGGAGTATGGGCTTTTACTGGGTCAGTGAGGCTTGATTACAGTACAGCACATATATAAGAGAGATATGTTTGGGCCACTCTCTCATGTGCACCCCATGTGACCAGCACACAACAAAGTTTGGTGGATAATGATGGGTTTATCTTTCCTTTCTTTTTTTTTTTTTTTTTTTTAGCTTTTTTAGTTTTTTGGATGTTGTTGACCTGCTAACGTTTGCATCAGTTTACCTGATTACGGGAACACCATTTAACATCTACGAAAGAAAGGTTAAGCATTTAGTTGAAAATGGAACTTTACAAAGTAAAATTTACAAATTATAATCCATTGATCAATAAAATTAAATTTGATGTTAGCAGATGGAATCAAATACCGTATAACACAAAGAGTGGATGTGGTAGAATTAATGTATTACCAAAGCTTCTGTACCTGTTCCAGAGTCTGCTCAGGTATAGAACACTGCAGCTACCTAAAAACAAAAGGAGGTCTATCACTTCTGTGCCTGAAGAGCTATTATCAAGCTACACCAATAAAAATGTTGGTCAACATATACAACCCCTGCTACTCAGCTAGATGGAAAGAAATTGAGGTTAGCACAACAGATGGACTCCCTATACAGCTATAATAGGGGACAGCAACCTAAGAAAACATATTAGTAAAGGGACAAGCCCTTGGTTGGACATAGAACTGAAGATTTGGTTTGAATGAATCTCTAATAATGACTTGAGAATTCCAAGTATATTATTAAGATGGATTGGGTATGATTCTGAATTAACCCCAAACTGAATAGATAGGAGTTTTAAAAATTCGGAATGGGGACCAATATTTTGAGAGCTCTTAAGAAAATTAAAAGTTTTCAAGAGATGAAAGACCAATATAGTTTAACAAATCTGGATCAATACAGATATTAGCTGTTAAGACATTATCTAGAACAAACAATAAGGGGAACCATGGGGGGTGGGTTAGAAATTATTGAGTTTTTCAGCCACTGAATCTAAACTGGGGAAAAGCTGATTTCCAAGTTATATAAGGGAGTGGAAAACTTAAAAGGAAATTACACTGTGTTTATTTAAAAGAGAGATGGGAGAGGGAAGCAAATTTGGTTATATCTGAATGGGAAGAGCTAAATGAGCAGCAGTAGAGAACAACTTGTTCTTTATCTTGGAGAGAACATGGGTGGAAAAACATCACAAGATCCTTTAGAATACCATCACAAACAAAATACCAGGATACAAAGTGTTGGCGAGTATGTATAAAGCTGACTATTACAACGTGTTCTGGAGTTGACCCTCCATTCGCAGCTCTTGGGACAAGCTTAAAAAGTGTTTGGATATAGACCTTCAACCTACATTTAATGTTTTATACTTGGGGAAACTGGGAATAGATTTTAAAAGATTTGGAGCCAAACATATTTATAGAAAAATGTTGGTTGCAAGCAATTACCAGAAAATGGATGAAGAATGTGACACTCAAGCTTGAGGACTGGGTTGAGGTGCTGCACAATATATATGTGATGGAAAAGTTAATGTTTTCTCTGAGACTGGAGGTGGACAAATTTAAAAGAATTTGTGAAAGATGGATAGAGTATATAAAACCAGTTAGTACAGACTTTATTTAAAATGTATGTCATAGAAAAATAAAAATATCCCAGTTAATACCTACAGAATTTGAAATGTTCTTTTGTTTTTTTCTTTGTTTTTTTTTATTAAGTTATTTTCTATTATTGTTGTTTTTATTATTTTCACAACACTGTTAAAACATAAATCTGATAATTAACTGGTCAAAATGGTTGGCAGAAGACAAAAAAATCATTGTCCTGATATAGAATATTTTATCGGTATATATGACGAGGTACAGTTACCTGATATTTTGATTTAAAGCAAATGTTATGTCATGTTTGCATTTTTGTAAATGTACTGGGAAAAGGGCAAAAACCTAGCCATTGTGTACCATATGTACTTTCAATGGTTGTGGAAACGCTCAATAAAACCAAGAAAAGAAACAAAAAAGAAATATGGGAAAAATGAAATGCCACTGGCGTCCATCTTTGTCCCCTTTTCTCTCAGAAATAGTGGATCTCAGACAGATTTTTTTTTTTTTTTTTTTTTACAATTTTCCACCTATAATATTCAGAATCTTAAGATCTATCCAAGTAAAAAAGATCTCAATATAACAAAGAATGGAAGTATTTGCAATGTTGAAAAACACTTTTGTAACCCTGTTTATTTCAGCGTTACTTGGCAACATATAATGTCCTCTCAGAAACATCAGGACACATAAACACCATCTGTGTGAGACCAACTGAAGCTTTAGCTGCTTCTAATCTTTCTGAGAATTTTGTTTTGGTAGTTGGAACCCTGCTGTACGTTCCTCACGTACAATTTTCTCTGTCTGAAAGCACAAACTGAGAAACCATTCACATAACCCACCATGTCCATGACCTAAAAGTAAAGTGCAGATTCATCGAGAGACAAAACCAAAACATGGATGTGTATCAGCGTGGCTGAGAAACACACAGTTTAAAGATTTAGAAAGTAGACCCCCCCGCCCCACCTGCAATCTCAGACTGTGAAGCTGTAAAGTGGCTTGTGTCTTAGAAACTTATAAAATCCACCAAGTATAGAAAGCAAGAAAAAACTGATACAAATGTTGTAATTTCCTAAATGCATATAAACCTATTAATACTGTGTATACCATAAATCAAGCATTTGGTTGCATTTAATCATTTAAAGCTCATAAAACCAAAAGACAGATTTTTTTTTTGAATGGAATAAGATTTAGATTATCAGAGATAAATTTTCCTGATATTTTATCGTGTCTTGGGAAACATTTAGTGAGACTTGCAATTTGACAAGGATAAAACATTGTGCAGTTGAGATGCAGCTCTTGTCATGCAACTGATACTGACTGTGGAGATATACACAATGGCCCGACCCTGTTCCAACACATATGCAGGTTCTCTCCACTTTGGTCTTTTTGACTACTGAAACATTTATGCAAGAGCTGGGAGTCAGGTTGGTCATGTCACAACTGTTTATCAGCAGCACTCTCCTGCAAGTTGGGGATGCAGTAAATCAACTGGCCACACAAGCCACATTCAAGAGGGAATTTAATACTATATCAGGGTTTCCTAACCTAACACCGTCTGTACAATAGACTGCGCGTGTGAATTAAAGGACTTTTGTTAAATCTATTCCCCTAGCTCAACCCTGAGCAATATCACTACAGAAAATATCCATCTCATTTGATAGTCTCTTTGGCACATATCTTTAAATAATTACAATGGTGACTCTTTATTATAATGATCTGTTTTTATCAGCAGGTTAAAGATATGCCCTGGACTTCTGTTTAATAACACCACTTTCCTGTTTTTTGGTCGCTGTCTCACCTTTGTCTGTGTCTGCATATGACCCTTCAGTCTCATGCCCTTTTATGGGTATTTTCAGCTGTTTACTTGCAAGTAAGGACTAGCTGACATGTCTTTTTAATTCACAAGGAGATTGGCTTTAATTGATCTAAGAGCAATGATGCAAAGAGTTTTGTAGCATGAACATGTCTCTGAATCTGATGTAGAATTTTCTTGAGAACAACTTAAGAAAGAATTAAGAAAATTCTTGAAGAAATTGGTGAATGAAGCCCAATGTTATTTTTTGAAGCTATGCTGGTATCCATTAATATAAATATACTATATATACTGTATATAACACAATAAAAAAAACTCTATTTTATCTCGGTTGTTATTTATTGTGAGTCAAAACCAAGGAGCAATTTTTGTTTTTTTTGTCTTTTCCAAACTTAATGACGGCTTTCCGCATCCGCTCCATGAGCACATAGCTGAAAATAGATCAATTCTCATCAGTCCGGCTGCATCCAAAGGGATAATTTATGCTTCCTTGAAGTCAGACATGGTTTGAGAGAGCAGTGAATAAGCCATAAGTATCCAACCGAAGTAACTGTCACATCCTTTTATTGATAGTGACTAATAAGGCTGACTTTCACCATCATTCCCACCTACATACATGTGACTTCAATAGTTCATGTGAGAGAGTTGAAAGAGTCTCATGTGACAACAACCCCACCAGAGCCACAGGATAGTTGAATGATCTTAACAACCCTCGAGGTACAAGTCATCACACAAGAAATAAATTTCATTTGGTGCCTCATCAGTCAGCCAAAGAAACCTCATTTTCAAGAGCCAAAACGAGTATTGAATCTGACTACTCATAATTCTTCAGAACTAACGTTATAGATTCTCTTTTTAGCTAATGAGCGAAGAGCTTCAGAGGTTCTGAGGTTTTATGCTAAAATGGCCATTTTTTATGCATTTAATGGGCATACAGGGTGGTAACAAGGCTCTTATCAAACCTAGAGAGCAAATAAGTGTAGCTTACTTTCCAAATAGTCTATTTCTCTTGAATCCCCTATTGCCACTTTTGTGTTGATCTCTAAATGCATGCACACCTCATCCATGGTCTTACGCAATATGCAAACAAAGAAAAACTCAGATTATGAAAACATTCATACATTTTTCAGTTAGTGCCGTTCCACCCACACTGTTGAGATCTTCTTAAACTTATTCTGAACCCCCATCACTTTTATGTGAGCAGCTCAGCAAAAAAGCTTTGAAAACAGTGAAAAGCATTAACACTTTCTAAACAGAAATAACTGAAGATGATGAATTTAAACCAGATCAATCAGCATGTATGTTGGAAACAGCATTCATTATGTAGTAAGCACAGATGAAGTGAGTAATGAGCAGTAGCAATGTTACATACCTGTGAATAAAGCATGGTAATGCAGACCTCGCTCCTTGTCTTGGTATGAGCAGACATCAAACAGATAGGCCTTGATGGGCCCATCAATGAAATCTGCAGCAAAGTCAAACAGCACAACCCCAAACATCACCACAACGATGGCCCATGTGCTCTTCAGCGACCTGTCACTGACTATCGCTGCAAGACACAACAAAACGTCTCATCACTCA
The DNA here is from genome assembly GCF_017639745.1 of Melanotaenia boesemani. Taxonomy (NCBI): domain Eukaryota; kingdom Metazoa; phylum Chordata; class Actinopteri; order Atheriniformes; family Melanotaeniidae; genus Melanotaenia; species Melanotaenia boesemani. Next base: position 11,157,836 of record NC_055700.1, read on the forward strand.
GCAAGCACTGGAGAAAGTTAACACACAGTAAATAACCACAAAAACATCCATTGAGCAGATCATTGAAATTAAACTGATTCAATGTCAGATTTTCTGTGGAAAAGTAGAAATCTTTGCAGATGTTTAGAATTGTGCATGGCAACTTATAGCGAGGTTTATAGAGAAGAAACACGGTGAACCTGCATTTTACTGGTGCTGATATCAGTACTGTTTAACTGAACTAAAAAGATCATTTTTAACACTGACACATTGTCTCACGTGATGATCTAAAACATTTAGGTTCTCACATGTAATGCCCCCAGGACAGCAGCAGTAATGCATTTGAGGAAACATTTAAAGTGGAAAATCAGTTGTTTCAAAGGCTGAATATGTTCTACTACAGACATGTGCACAAACAGCTTTGGTGCCCTCCAGAAACAAACATGCTCCTGTTACAGTATGAGTATGGATGACATATCGACGCTGATTACCACTTGCACAGTGATATGCTGTGTAAATGCACATAACGGATTTATTCTGCACACAAGTCCATGCGTCACAACAGCTTGTTGAATCCACTGTTGTTCTCAAAGAGCTGCTTATTCACCCTCTGAAGACATAACTTATATCACACATACCAGCAGAGCCTATAATCAATTAAACAGGCCTGTCACAGTTTTACCTGGAATTTATGTTTCCAAAACAAAGGTCTAGTAACTTATTCCACCATTACCTCTCCAGCCTCCACATGTGGACCTGCACACTGCTGATGCAAATGCTGGGAACTATCAAATATTTTAACACTGTGGTTTCAAGAGATTTCATACAAATAAATGATTTCTAGAAGAGTATATGTCACACTTGACATAAAACATTTTTAATGCTAAGCTTGAGATACATTATATCTAACAGTTATAATACTTGATCTGAGCACAATGAAATCCACAATAGAAGCCACATAAAAACAGGATGATGAGGACTAAATCAGGGTTACGTGAAAAACTGTAAGGTGCTCTATACTGAAGTAGAGAGCTGGATTAAAAAAAGGTTTTTGTCTTTACTGACCTCTAATGTGGTTTTTGCGAAGTGGGCAAATTATTTTTATGAAAATTCTTTTTCCAATCCAATCCAATTTATTTCATTTTAAACACAACACTGTTGATCAAAGTGCTGAACAATAAAACAAGAACAAATCATTTATAAAGCATGTATATCTATAAATACACTGAAACATAGGTCAAAAACATCAACAGTCAAATAATTATTAAATTAAACGAAAGAAAAAACAAACAAAAAAAATAATTTAAAAAAGTCACCTCAATTAGTGTTAAAAGCCAAATAAAATAAATGGGTTTTAAGAAGAGTTTTAAAAATAGCCAGTGAGGAGGCTGTTTCATGTTTGAAGGCAGGTCGTTTCACAGCTTTGGGGCTGTTTTTCTTTGTGTAGGAGATCATATCTTTGTTTTTAGGGCATTAGCTGAATTGGGGCTGCGACAAGAGTTGTCTTAAGATATTGCCACATTGGCACTGGACTACTTTACTTAGACTTTGATGTTAAAAATAAATATATTTTAATTTAGGGACTGATATACCCTGTTTGAAGTAAATTAGTTGACCTAAAAGTTCTCTAGTTTCATTTCAAGGAACTTGGATTTATTTGAATCCCTTTGCTCCTTGCTGCATGACTATCCTGGCTCTCCCACATTTCCCATCTCTCTGAAATTGTCCCTTGTACATGAAGGCGAAAATCAAAAGATGAGAGGGGAAAATGTTGGCCTGATGCACATCTAATAGAAAAAAATGCGCATACAAAAAGCTTGTCTGGATTAAAAGCAATGCAAGATTTCAAGGATTTATGACAATTATATTGTAAAGACTGTTTGAACATAAAGCTGAAATCTGACTTTTGTTCTTCTCAGAAGAGAACGCATAAGCTGCCAGGGCCTCAGCAGGTGGTCCAGTGACTGGAAGGTTTGCAGTTTGAATCCCAGTCAGCTGTAGTTTTGTCCTTGGGCAAGACATTTCACCCTCCTTGTCTCCAGTGTTGGTATTGCTAGTGTATGAAGGTTTCAGTGGTGGTCGGAGTGAACGTTGGTGCACACTGGCTACCACATTTCTGTCAGTCTGCCCCAGTCTGTGGCTGCACATGTAGCTTACCAACACCAAGTATGAATCAGGAGTGGATGAATAATGGATCCAATGTAAGTGCTTTGAATGCCATCAGCAATAAAGCACAATATAAATAGAAACTACTGATGCACAACGACAGTTTACTCGAATTCATAGTTTTACAATAAGTCAGAACTGACCTTCCCCTAATATCTGTGAAACAGAAAACCAAATAAAGACTTTTCTGCTGGTCAAAGTAAAGCTGTTTCTCTAAAAAGAGAAGACTGAGTGTGGTTACTAATACAAATATTATGTCACACAATTACTCAGGCATTTACTACAACTCTGGGAAACAAAGAAGTAATCAGCTTACCCAGTAAACATCAGAACAAAGAAAGATTTATAGCTCACATGAAGACTAAGATAAAAGCCTTTTTTTAATGGAGCTCAACTTTCACAATTACAGCACTTAAACAGCTGACATTTTTGCACTTTGCACCATTTAAAATATAAAAAAATTGGGGCTATGTAATTTGCTGTGATTACCTTCAGGTTATGGGATAATGAAGCCTCTGACTGAGCTGTCAGGTTTTCAGCAAATCAATTTGTGAGGATGGTCTTTGGAAAACATGCTCCTCACATAACTTATCTGGTCATCAGTTTTTGTGAATTTTCTCGTGACACTGCCTGAAGCTCGGTGGATTCTCCCAAAACTATTCTGGTGCTTAAATGTTATCTGAGATATCCCACTTTACCCTGAGAAAGATTTTCTTTGCCATGTCTCATTATCCATCTGTCCCGCTGGGCATCTGCTCAGGACCACCCTAATCGTCATGCATTAAACTTCAGTCACAAGTTTAAAGTGTGAGTCTCTTGGGATTTTCTTTTCATTTAACAAACTGAATCTTTCAGGTCTTGGTAAATGAGTCCATTATCCCTAAATCTGCAAGCACGCAAAAACAGTCTGTAGATGTTCCTCAGATAGGAAAAATACTATGGACAGAAATGATAACTTGTAATCATTGTGCCAATGGGAAAATAATCCAGTTAGATCTGAAGTCTGTGTGGAAACTAATGGCTATTTTTAATGAAAGGAGAACATATGTTATTTTATTCTGTGTTGAGATGTTTGCCTCACATTTTTTGAGTTTTATTTCACTAATATGCTACAGGATGTTATTTTCTCTGGTTAGTCTAAGAAAGACTGAAAAGGAACTGTCAGTGCCACAAGAACTCATTTTCTGATGTAGCAAGATTACACAAATCAATATAACACCCCACCTTTCAAACCCAGCCCTTACCTGAAATGACAGCATCTCCGTTGAGGAACATACTGATTCCCACCAACATGAGGATACCAAGGACCAGGATGTACGGCCTCCGGCGGCCCCATGGTGAACGGCAGTAGTCGCTGGCTGAGCCGATGATGGGCTGGAGCAGGAAGCCCAGGATGGGGCTGATCAGCCACACTAGGCTGTACAGACTGCGTGGCAGGCCCACACTCAGAAGCACCGGCGTGACAAATGCTGCCTCCACAGCGTAACAGAATTCCCTACCGAACATTACCAAGCTGTGGAGAATAAGCCGACCCAGAGAGCGTCTGGGAGGTTCCATGGCTGCGAATACAGCGTTCTCCCCACTTTCCATGAAGTCCTCTTTGGAGCCAGTGTAGTCTGTTGAGTACTGGTGCAAAGATGTGCTGATGTGTTTGCTAGGCTCCGAGAGCAGGCAGGGTTGGGGCCTGCTAGACTGGTCCTCTGACAACAGGGTCATAGTTTAGAGAAGGAAAAGAACTAAAAGGAGAAAAGAAGAATGAGAAGAGAAGTTAAGAGGAAATTAAGGCAAAAACAAGAGAGAGGGTATGGTCTCTCTCAGTCAGCCAGGTGATGGATAAATGGCAAAATGCCAAATCCTTGCAGTAATGCTCAGCTAATCCTCTTCCCTATTGCATAGCTGAGCAATGAGTCCAAGAGCTACGCTACATTACTTAACAAGTGGAAGTCTGCTCAGTGGACTAAGCACAGCAGACTCAATGAAGAAGGAGGAGAGAAAGAAGTGGGTGTTATTTGAGAGATTACAGTGTCTCTTCCCCCTTTTTAATGTCCAAAGAAGTGAATTCCCTGAAGCAGGTCATGGGAGTGTGTACTAGGAACTGCATGCATGTGAGTGTGTGCGTAATAGTGTGCATCAAATAATGAGTCAACAAGTATGCGCCATGGAAACCTGAGGGTTTATACTCTAAATGTGAACAAACCAACAAGATTTATCATACATCCTCAGAACACTGGAAAAGTGGACATAGGTCAATGTTTGACTGTGTATGCTGAACAGATGCAAACAGGCAGACAAGGCACAGAAAGACAAGACTGTATGCACACATCGACTAATTAGGTAAAAAGGTGAAACCAATAAAGCTAGGAAAATAAAACAAACAAAAAATGGCACATGCAAACAAACTGAAATGATTAAGGAAATACGCTTTTAACTTTAACACATTTCAGCCCACCCCCACCTCAGCTTGTTGTATTTAGTTTGTTTTTTCTAACAAGCAAAACTTGTTAGATTCCTTGTCATCAGATCTAGAAACCCAGGATACATCTTTTCAGTCAACTGATGAATGCTCTGGACTGGGAGGTCTCAATCCAGGAACATAGCAGCAGTCCAGGAGATTTGGTCAGAACAAAGAGACCGGTCATTTCCAGCTAGTAAGTAGCAAGAGTAAGTTTCAAACACATCCTGGCTGACTAGGTAGGTGAGGCTGCTGGTGCCAGGATGATGTGGAGCATAATATTTCTGTAAGTAATCCTAAATGCTGAGGAAAAGGAGCCTGGAAAATTCAGAGGCAGGAGCTGTAATACAACACAAACAAACAAATTTAATCCCCAAGAAATATTTAAAGTCCTTTTCTCAATTGACAAAAGTTGTTGCAGTTTTAGAGGGAAAAAGATCCTAAATGTGGAATTATATAACATCCTGGGTGTGTTGAAGCAGTAACAGGAGGTGTAATGCAGTGGTAGGTGTGGTAATACCAGGTGAGATAATGGAAGGCAACTTAAATAGATTCCCACTTTACATGCCTCTGCAATGATGTTTTTCATTTTTGATTATTTAACTATAGATATGGGTTATCCATACACATATTCTCCATATTTGTAATGTCATCCCACCTGACACAAATACACAGCAAGATGGCCTTTAGTTGTTTGCTTGTTTTTTTAAGTTCAGTGGAGAGTCTTCAACCAACAGACTGGCCTATCACACAGTGGTTTACTGATTAATCTTAAGGACATGAACTCTGTAATTTAATTTCTAATTATTCTCTAAATGCTTTCTGGCTGCAGCACAAAAAAAAAAAAAAAAAAAAAAAATCAGTATTGCATCCTTCAAATCCTACATTAGGTTAGCCCAAATAGCTGTACCTAGCTTTTTCAGATAATTATTTAGACTTTCATACATTTTTTTTAAAAAACTTAACATCTGCAATCAGTGTCTAAGAACATGTGACATATATGAGCTGTTGGGGCCACGAGCTACATAGAACAACACCAAAGTATTGTGAGATGGATTAACACATTGTATTTTTTTACATTCTTTATGGCATCTGTTGAGTGTAACAATACCACGGGCCACACCAGCTGTAACACTGGGACCATAACTATGGAAAACATCATACGTGTCTACACAACATACCTCAAATACCTACATTTCAAATTTGTTAAAAAGACCATGCTTTATATTATATCTACAATAAAACCTGGTTTTATCTCATCTGTTAAGTTTGTTTTTTTTATCTTGTATTGTAGTAACCTGTTGTGCTGATGCTATTGTGCTGGTAAAAATCGATTAAAGAGTAAATATATGCATACAACAGCATTAATGAAGCATTAAGTTCTTGCTACAATAGCTCCTAACTGGAGCACATTTTGCTTTAATTGTACAAACACAGATTGACAAGGTGAAACTTTGGTATCACACCTGTTAAATCTAAAATACTGCAGCTTTATAATTTTGCGTCGTGATTAAAATAATTAGATGTGACAAACTGGTTTAATGGACCTGAATTATGTTGTCTAGTAGTAGAAGAAGTTATTCAAGTGATGTTTGTCTTTCAGGTTTCCTAAAGTTTAGAAGTTAGCTTGTCAGCTCATCATGCTTGTTTTATCCAACTGATAGAAGAAAAAAACGTCATATTTCATCCCACAATGGCAAAACAAAGAAAAGTTACTCCAATTTAATAACAAGCCAGTCGTTTCCACAACTCTACAACAAGCAATTAAATAGTTCAGATCCAGAACTGGATGAGTGGTCAGGGTGTTAACCAAAACGCTGCTGTTATAATTGTCTCCTCACACGATTAGATAAAGTTTGTGTATCCTGCAGGGCAGACAGCTCAGGCAAGGCTCTTACCAAGGCAGAGAGTTTCCATTGCAGTTACAACAGATGAGCTTTATATCGGAGATGGTTAGGGCTGTCTGTAAAGTTTCATAACGCAACAACAAACTAAAGTTTTTTTCTTTCTAATTATATCGTCTGAACTGAAAGAAAGAAAAACAAATGTTTTGGACACACCATATATAACCATATAATGAGAGTTGCACTTTTCTTTCTTACTAGTGGCAATGGTAGGTTTTAATAAATATTCTACATATTAATAATTATCTAATTATTATTTTTTTATTCTGAAGCTTGGGACAGTTTAATCTCTGTTAATTTATTGGGCTTTTTTGAGTCATTATGCTTCTTATATTAATTAATTATCACAACTCCTGAGCAGCTGAGAGGAAACTTTTTAGCTAATTAAAAGGAAATTATCACACAGTCACGGAGATGGATCAATGAGTCAGGCTGGTGGTGTGTATAAAACTGTTAAAGCATCTGTTTCACAAATATTGCTAAAGCTGTTCTCAGTCAAAATCCTGAAAATGATTCTAAGTAATTGGCTGTAAGTGGAAATAATTTATTCTGATACACACACACAGACAAGTACATGATATACATAGATAAAACACACAAAAAGCAACATATTGGCTACAGTATAAAAAGTGTGATAATATTTTTTCTGGCCAAAGCCAATTGGATATTTACAACAAATTGCTGCAAAGACTGTGACATGCATCTGAGTGACCCTTTTTGTGTGTGTGTGTGTGTGTGTGTGTGTGTGTGACAGAAGGACTTGATCAAGGAGGCACAACTTGAAAATTAGGGATCTTTCTTGTGAATAAAAACAATCCTGAATCTGTGACTAAAGTCATTTACAGTGTGGAACTGAGGAAATAAGTGTCACAAGCTTTTGATGGCAGTGTTGTTCAGGCATGTGAGGTAAAGGTGAAGGAAGACAAGTGATGGCAGTTGTATTGTGCTGGCCAGAACTGAGTTTATTGTCTACAGTGAGTTAAAGATGCCTGAGACTGTTAACTTGTGAAGCTGTTTTGCCGTAGATGGAGGTAAGGCCCACAGCAGGACACTGTCTGTTTAGTGTGTCACTCATAAATTCTTTTGTTCATAAGAATGAATGGAGAGAGGAGGTGGAGTTTTGAAAGGCTGTAACTACTGTCAGTTAGTAGTGTAATTATGGTATTTTGTGAAGGACAGATGTGATGAGGGTGAAAGGAAATGGACAAATGATATAATCTTGTGTGGCTTGAATCTAAGTAGGTGATGTTTCTTTTTTTCTGGTGACAAATTTGCTATTGTTAAAGTTCCCATGAAACAGCATGCAAAATGATAACTTTAACATACTGTTGTCTTCCAAAGAAGCTGGCTCTGATGGATGACAGTGGGTTTATTAGCCCCTTGTACCATTCTTTATCACCTCTGTTGCAACTTGAAATAAAAAAAAAAAATAAAACATTCTATTGGATGCAAAAAGGATTGAACACAATTTAAAGGTAAAGAGGGTAAGAATTACTGACATCAAGAAGTAAAGATGTGCATAGAAATGACTTGAAACACCACGTTTGTGAATGGATGGTGGCCAAAATAGTTCCAGATTCAAACATGTTTTCATCTGTTAGTGGTTCCAGCTAAGGCGCTACTTATCTCAAACAGTGCTCTAGCATCTCTCAAACAAAGCTGATGCTGCAGTTTGAAAGCTCAGAGGGTTCTGACTTTATACACAGATTGTTTGTGTTTAGAGACGCCGTGTTAAAAATGGCAGCACAAATATGGCAACTGCCATGTATGTGGACACACGGCAAATAGATACATGTCTCATTCTATGAGACTAAAAACATAATAGTTATTTTAGTAAAGTGATTGGATACACCTTTAAATTGTTACTGGGAAATTACAGAATTATTGAGAACACCTTCTTTACTACTTTTTTTGCTCTTGCAGGGCCAGATGAGGGGTCCAGCATAGTGCAAGGCCAAAAAAAAAAAAAAGTTTTTTATTGTAAATTTAAGCAATATACAGCGACTCTGAGCAGAAAGGTGGATGGGTGCAATTTCCTGATCACCTGTCCCTGCGTACCGAGTTCATCTGAAGCCCAAAAGAGGATTGTATAGCATGTTATTCCAGTTATTCTCAGGTTGGATATTGCCTGGTTTCAGATGTTAGAACAGGTCATGGCTTGACGCATCAGTCTGATAACAGGTTAGGTTGGAGGAGGATAAGGAGAAAGGAAGTTACAGCATACTTAACTTTTTAATTAGGTAAAGGTCCGGCTGTGGGCAAACAAATGTCAGGACAGTATTCCACAGAGACTTTTCAAAGACTTGTTTGCAAAGTTTGAACTCATGCTGCTGTCCCTCACAGAGCAGCAAGTTCTTGTCGACTTTTATCTCTGAGAGGCAATTAGTAGTTTATCGATTTTACTCTGTCAGAGCAACCAGTATTTCAATATTTTTACCAATAGAAATCAAACTCCCATTAATCCCTCTGAAGACTAAAACCACAATTAAAAAGGCAAACATCTTTGACCCTGAAAGCGATTAGCTATTTATTCTGTTTTAACCAAAGTTGGTGAGCAGCAGGTTCACATCCACAAGGGAAAGTCAAACAACTTTGGACTCTGCAATAAAGAGCCATTTGGGGTTGGAAGATGAAAACACCTGTTAGTACTTATGTTCTAACTTCCACTTAATGAAATAATATAGCCATTATAAATATAAAGCATATTTAAAACAAATACCATTCACTAAAATTTTACCCATAAACAAAACAAAAAAACTTTTTCCGAAAAGTTTATCTCCATATTTTTAGTAGCAGCCGTAATAAAAGCTGTTTACATTCTCTAAGTACTAAGGAAAGGCGCTTTAGTGCTTCTTCAGTATTTCCTTCAACGCAGGGTCTTATCCAGCTGGTTCTTTGTGCTGCCAGGTGTTCATGGTGTGCCGTTACCTTCTTTAGCCAGGAGGTACAGTATGTATCATATTTAGGGCCTGATCTGAGTCCAACACCTCTCACTTGAGACTGGTTCATATGTCTGCCACTGTGACAGTAACTGAGTCTTGTTTTGATTGTTTTTGTCAGTTCTTAGATAAGTGGAAAACATCTCATTTATCCTTCAGGCTTCTGCTTTTTGGGTGTTTCGTCTCAGGTAAGCATCCAGAGTTATGAGCTTTTGTGTGGTAGCGTTCAGTATCTTGTGTATTTTCTAGGCAGATGTGTTTTCATTGCATCTTTCTGCTGTTCTGATGACAACTTGTTTCTGTGTTGCCCTGAACTTAGACTCTAATAAATAAATAGATATCTTTAAACGACTGTAGTTTGAGTGCTGCCCATCCACTTCAAACCTTAGTGCAAGTAAGGTCAAATTTGTATTACAGTACTTTTGAATTTCTCCAAACATCTTTCCTCAATTTCATGATGTTTCCCAACAAGGTCAAGGAAAAGACGATTGAGGTGATATCTTTGTAACTATCCAGGATAACCCAAGGTTTTCTCTGTTCATTGCCAGATCTTTGCATCCAGTGTTCTACATTATAGTCTTATTTTCTATTCTTCCTCATACTTTGGTTTATGTTACGATTCCTGCCTCTGCAACATGTTTGGTTCAGTTTTAAAATAAAGATTTATTTTCCTCACTTTACTGCCTCCTGAGCCTGTGTTTGGGTTCACTTCCACGCACAACTTACTAACACAGATGCAAACCCTGACGTTAAGAGCCTGTTCTATGAATTTTCAGCTGCAACAAATGTAATGATGCAGAATACATGCTATCCATGAAAATAACCAGATAATCTAAAAATTGGGGACAAGAATCTCAAAAGCATTCAAATCACTCATCCAAGTGAATGGGTCTCTGACCAACCAAGAGATCACAAGAGCTCTTTTGTGTTCGACTGTCTAAGCTAATCAAGTGATGATACATGTGATTCCTGAGGCAGGGAAACAGAGAGGAGCAAACAGACAGGAGGTGGGATTCAAAGGCAAAAGGTTTTCTTCTTTGTTTTTTGTTTAGATTTGTTTTTTTCCAATGGTACTGTACACAGAAAACCTCACATATAACAGAAGCATGAGACATTACCTGTGTACACTGACAAACACGTGCACTTACAACACGTGAGGCTACACTGATATATATAATGCACATGCACATCCATATGCTACCGTTCAGCAGAAAAACTGTGTCTGTAATTATCCTTCTGTCTGTTACATACAAAATGTTCAACATATATAGGATATCTTTTAATTTGGCATATATTTATCATGCCAAAAGACTGATTAATTGACGGACTAAAAACTGAAAAATATACAGTACAAAATAGAAAAGGGCTGAAGAGTGCTATAAAGATAAGAGTCTGTAAATAACAACTGAACTTGGTGGATGTTTCAAATTGTGAATGGCCCACACAGTCGCAATCCTATCATTAAGACACCAAGAGAAGAGCTGGGACAAGTGATGAGATAAAAAGTAATCATGGCATTATTTTTTAATATAATTTCACCTTAAGGTCTAAAACATTTCTATTCTCCATTATACTGAAACCATTAGAAGTTGAACTCGTGCTGATGTTTGGTTGTCCTGTGTTTGGTCTTGGATGTGGAAAGTCAGATGCCTAGAATCACGCCACACACATTCCTCACATACTTGCTAGCCCAAAGCTCTGGTAGTGCAACAGAATATATAATTGTACTTCTTACCAAGATGATTAGTTGAAGAGAGCCAACAACTGCAGTAACGCCAGCTGAATGGAAAACATTACAGAACAAATGGTACCCTTTCTCAGTAGGAAGTGAGAAAGATGCTGTTGTCAAAGCCAATAATGACCACTGTTGTACCCACAGGTTGCTTAGTTACAAGAAGATAACCCATGACCATGCTTGGAATATGGATATACACAAGTCACCAGAGACTGGAGATTAATCAGCCCATCTAGAAATATGTTTCCCTTTTTTCCCAGCAGAAACTTGCGCTAATGACCACAGTGTCGTTGAAAAGTCATGCATCTGCTGAGTTTTTCAGATTCCATTTCTTCTGATCTCAGCACCTCAAATTCCACATTTTCATCTAAGAGACTTATATAACTTGCATTCTTGGTAAAGATAACTAGAAAAATCTCCTAGGGTTGTTGGCAAACAGTAGCAAGCAAGAATTTTCTTTTCCTTTTTCCTGTCTGTAATTCTCATTCAAATAGTTAGAGTTATTTCACATCCACCAGATTAAGAAAAGTTTCACATTTTGTGCTGCATTCCTGTTTTCTAATGAAGTGGATTCCTGTCATGAAATTCTTGATGCAAACAAATAGTATTGTCACAACAAAAGCAGTAGAATAAACCTTTAATCTGCACTATATCCTGCTTCATGAAATTCACAAGCTCACTGTTGAGCCACAAAGTCGTTCAAAAATCACTTCAGCTACACAGAAAGTTGTCTCTAAAGCCATTTCAGGTTTGTGCTGCAACTTGTCTCTACAGATTTTAAATGTTTTTAGTATAAAATTTGCATTTAGAAACTAATTTTCCATTCACCAGTTCTAAAAAATGCAATATACAAATAGGGGATGTGATTTGACACATTCAACCCCCAGAACTGAATCATTTCTACTGATACATTTAAATCTTCAGCTGCACTATTAGGCTGTATTGAAAAGATGGAACTGCCTGATAATATTAGTTTAATAAAAAATACAAACACAAGTTAATCATAATATAAACAAAAAGTGACAGCAAACTAGTATTTCCCTTTAGGCATTTCTAAACCTTTCAAGGCTGTGCTTATCCTATTTTATGCTAATTCGTTCCCTTTTAATCACTTTGGGGACTCTGCTTATTAAAGCTGACACAGTTTAGATGTAAAATGTTCATTTATATTTGAAGCTTTCATAAATTACTTTACTTTCTTTTAATAGTGAGAACTCACAAGCTTTATTAAGCCTATAATAATAAGGCTATACACATCCAAATAGGCTGTTTCAAGATACATATAACTTGCAGCTTCTTTTACTGCATCATAATTTTTTTTGTCAAAGCTAGCTCAATGAGATCGCTGAAGCAGGAAATTTACTTTTGAACAGAAAAAATAGTTATGGGTTATTAAAGAAGAGCTTTAATAATCCCCTATGGGAAAATCTTGCGAAGTCTGGCCCTCATTAAGCGGTATAAATAGCTTAGATGAAGTGTTACACTGAATGGAGAAAGTGATCAGCGAATCTGTGGTTGTCCGTTTTGTGATTAATGTGCTCCTCTGGTCAAAGCAGAAAAAAAACTCTTCATCAATCACCAACAACTTCAGATTCATCAGAGAACTCCTGCAGGAGGCACATCTATGTCACACTCACTCGGATGTGTGCAGAATAAACAGAAAATAGTGCTCCTGCCCTCCACCCTCCTGTCTGACAGGTACCTGACTGGTAAGTTGTCATTTCATTCATTTTAAATCTCTGCTTAAACTTAATTTATTCTCTTTGTCGTTTAACCCAGCATTTTTGGTTTTTATATATTTTTATCTTGTTTATATTATTTTGGTTTAAAATTGTTTAATTATGTTTTTACATTTATCTTTTTAAATGTTTTATGTATCGTTACTATTCTTACTTTTTAGCACCTTTGTCAGTACTTACAGTTTTAAAGTGCTTTTTAAATAAAGTTGGCTTGGCTTCATGAATAACGGCCACTTAGTCGACAGACACCATCTTGATACAAACCTACAATAGAAAGGCAGGCAGTAGTTCAAGAGATAACGGTTTATGACACACAGCTGGGGTTTAAATATCTTAAGTACCCCTGAGCTGATGGTGTTGAGACCAGCAGCCTTTGCTGGGTGGCATTTATAGACCTTGGTTGGACAGCAAACTCCAGGTGTCGTTGAGGCTGCTGATCTGTGATGTCAACGTGAAGCTGGATGTAAAATACACAAATGAAATGGTCCAGCTCACTACTTCTATCAATGTTATCAACCCTTCGGGGTCGAATTATAGAGAGCTCAGCTATAAAACCACTTTGAGGTTATATTTAATTCATTTTCATTTATTTACTAATTTTTATTTTGCTTTTTGTGGTTGGTAAAAAAAAAATAAAAAGAACTTTCCATCCCTGTCTGTATCTAACTGACTCAGCTACATACAGCAGTAGCAGGAGCAGGATGTTTTGGGCAGTAAGCCTGTTTTTGGCCACGCTGCCATGCACTGTATGCACACGCATTTACCTGCAATGCACACCTGAAAATAAAAGCCCATCGATTAAAGTCTTGCATTCTATCATTTGGGTGTAAGGCTATCCTTTTGTTTTTTGTTTTGTTTTTTTCTACTATTTACAAAAATGAAAATTCCTCCTCCATATATTTACAATAAATCAAAATTTCATTCACTCTGGAACTCCTGACAGAAAGTCAGTCTATTCCTTCAGAATTTTAATGCAGCCAAATTCAGTTTAGCTTCATATAATTTCAAGTTTCTGACATCAGACAATGAAATCAAATGAAAAAGTTTATAGCAGCTCACACACACTAATAGTGTCGAATCTGTTTCATCAAAACAATCTTCAGTCAAAGTAAACACAGTCAGTAGTAATAGTGACAGCATCTGTGCTTGGATTGTATTAGAAAGTCTAAAGGCACAAAAAGGTATATTTGAACAAAAAGGTGGTTTGCCTAGGCATATTAAACACAAACAATTTAAATCCTGCTATTATTGGAAACTGAGAAGTAATTTCTTACTGTAGCTGTTGTGCTACGCTGTATTGGAATAAGCAGGTATAGACAATGGATGTGTTTCTTATTGTGTGTATATATTTTTAATGCATTTGATACTCCCAAGCATTATAAATTACCCACATGAGAAACACACATGGATTAATAGATCAATAGAAAGGATGATTTCTCTAACTCTATTCAAGTCATTGCCTTTCAGCCTTTCCAAACTATGAAAGATAGACAGAACAGCCTGTTTTCAATCCACTGTTGCAATGATCCCAATTTAACTTGCATGTTTTCAGCCTCTGAAAGGTTTTTCATTGGACAATGAAACCCAACAAAGCTGTGAGTGAAATTTAAGAGAACAACACAGTTAGATTTAGTGGAGATTAGGAATGAGAGGACAAAATTACAGCCACTAGTGGATAAGCAAAAACAAACAGTTCTATTATCTTGGTGAGCTTTTAGACTGTGCACACAAATTGCTTGTGGCATATTTTGACCATGCACTAGATCATTTAAAACCCATGAGGAGAGTCATTTAAAGAATATTTGTGCTTCTCAAGACTTTTCACACAGACTCAGGGAGCAATAAAGACACAAAATCCCAAACGCATCCATGCACCCTGATAATGAAGTGAAGCCCTAAATATGCCCAATTTAGAAACAGTTTAGACATGAGCTTGAATTTCTACCTCAGGAACAAAATGAAGCCTTCCCTTCCCTTCGAATTAAGACTCTAATATTAAAAAGAAATTAACTGAATGGCAAATCTTACTGTAAATCACTCAAATGTCCATTGCGTTTTTTTCCCCAAATAGAACACATTTTTCCAATTTGTCCACATAACTGATTTTTTTTCAAATTCCTCTTCCTTTACAACTTTGCCTTCACAGCATTACACTCTAAGACACCTGCTGCTAACATCTTGTCTATCTCTGCTTTAGTAAAGCCATACTCCTCCAGGACCTCAACTGTGTGTTGTCCAACAGCGGGGTCGGAAGTGAGGCAAGGCTCCGCAGGAGTCCGAGACAGAACCGGGGCTGGCCGAGGGCTCTCCTCCCCACTGGAGTCTTTCATGAAAGAGCCTCTTTCCTGGTTGTGGGGGTGTGAGCTCACCTCATCGAAAGACAACACAGGTGTCACACAGGCATCAGTGCCATCAAAAATCCTAGACCAGTCTGCTTGCGTCTTTGAGGCAAAACTCTCTGTGAAGATCCGTCTCAGCTCCGGCCAGTCACTGAAGCTCATCTGAGGAGGCAACGCTCCAGCGTCCAAGTCCAAGCCTGGCAAATAAAAAAAAAGACTGGTGTAACACACTGAAGAAACAAACATAAGTCAGCAGTGAAATGATGCAAAACACAGCATAATACAGCAACAGTCAGCTATGCTTTCGTCTCAGTAGAGATGCTCTTTTTCACAGTTTTTTTTTTCCTTTTATTTCTTATACTTCAGTACATTTCTATTTTACAAAGGACACTTTTTCTTTTTTTTTTTAATTGCAGATGTGACATAAGATCATATTATGTAAGAAAAAAATCCTCAATGCCTCAGTCAAATCTATACACAGATGTTTAGGAGATTTTTCCAGCTAAATAACAATAAAACTGAAATGATTGTTTAAAAACAAAGATGTGCATCCAAAGATTAGTGCTCAGCTTCGGCCAGCCATGTTGAAAACGACGACTGGTGGCTCAGCATGATTCACGATAACTTGTTCATGCATTTGTTTTCAGTAAGCTCGACTACTGTAATGGAGTTTTTACAGGTCAGACAACTGCAACTGATTCAAATGCTGCTATTCGTGTACTCAAAAAGAACATGAAAAGGAAACACATGACTCCAGCTGTCAGATCTCTACAGTATCTGTATGCCAATCATTGATTTTATTTTTTTTATTTATTTAATTTTTTTGCTGGTAAACAAGGCACTGAATGGTTCTGGTCCAAAATCCGCTCTGCTGATGCCATATGAGTCACCGAGACTTCTAAAGTCATCTGGGTCAAGTTTCCTTTCCATCCCAAGCGTTAAAACTAAACTGACTGCTTCTACTCTAGCTTGTTCTGATTTTATTTATAGTCTTTTCTTTTTAGCTTGTTGTAATTGTTGTTTTTAATGTTGCTTTTGAACCTGCTGCAACATTTTTAATATCTTATGTAAAGCATTTGAAATAGTTTTCTACATAAAATGTGCTATACAAATAAACTTACTTTGCCTTCAAATTTCCCTGGAATTTAACACTCTGATGTATGAACAGTGCCATTTTTTCCCACACGTAGTATTTTACTTTTACAGACATTAAAAATGATGTTTTTCTTCATTTTTAATCCTATTTGACTTTTTATGTTACTTATTTGTATTGTTTTCATAAAATAAAATAAAATAATCATTTCCCTATATCATTGTTTTGACCCTTTCATGCATAGTGTCTACAACAGTAGCATGTAAAAATGGGCAATGCTGAAAAGATTTATTTCACACAAAAATACAGACTTAAATCTGTTTGAGCATGCTACAAACCCTTTAGTAGTTGTTTGTAGAACTGCGGTTCTATTGCGCCCACAGCCATGTACTTTCCATCCAAAGTCTTGTAAGTATCGTAGAAAGGCGCTCCACTGTCCAACATGTTCTCTCCTCTAGCACGATCCCACAGGCCAATGCGACGAGATTTCCACACAAATGAACCCGTATATGCTGCTCCCTCTACCTGAAGAGAGTAAAACCGGACACTTATATAAAACGTGTATAGATGATGGCAAGCACAATGTCTCCACATATTTGTTATTCACTTTTTCACTGATTATATATGCATTCCTCTATAAAGCTGTAGAAAAACCATCTGTCTATAACTTTCATATAAATTAAGAGTAACCACATAAACAGGGGTTATGCACAGCCAATAATATGTGGCATTGTGTGAGTATAAGGCTTTATAGTAAAGCATGCATGACCCATTATGTTGGCATTTCAATGCTTTCATTGCTATTGCTGAATGACTGAAAGAGAAGGAAAAGAATGATAAACCTTGATCAAACAATAACTAAGATAGACCTACCAAACTTCAGCAGCAGTTAACTTTAAAAACATTGTCATGGAAACATCTGGACATTCAAAGATCTTTGTGAGTAATATTACTGCTGACTGCAACCAATTAACTGAGACCAACCTTGTATGAAATGTGTGCTTTCTTGCAGAAATTATGATAACAAAAAAAGAAAGAAAGAAATGAAAGTAGCACAATATTCTTGGCATACACTGTTTCCAATTGTTCCTTTTATTTTCAATAAAATATCTTTATAAGAGCCAGTTATTAGTTTCTTGCTGTTAAAAACTAATATTCTAAGATGACTGAAACATTAAATAATGTATAACAGAATGTATTTTCTGTCAAGCTGCAGCTTTGTGAGGATACAAATCACAGAGAAGCAGACGGCCCGTCTGTCACTGGTCAAGGCCTTTACAATTATTCTGTGTCAAAAACCCAGACTCATGCATGAAAAACTGAGTCTGTGCAAAAGGTGGGATAATACTCTAAATGTGAATTCTTATTTTGATGGTTTTTGGTCATGAAAAATGACATTTTGGGAGAAAAAAAAGTTTCTGATATTTAAAATAATTAATGAGGTTGGATATTAAATAAAAGTCTCATTTTAAGCTAATTATAAAATAATAAATAAGATTAAAGAGAGTGTCCCTAACCTCCCTTCTTGTCTGTGTGCCAGTTAAATGTAATTGCTCAACTGGCTGCACAACACTCGCTTTAACCCATTAACTTCCTGCCTTGTCGTTCATCATATTTTATATCGTAGAACAAACTTTTAGTGACTAATGAATCTCATTAAAAATTCATCTAAGTAAACCTGCCTGAAGCCTTTGCAAACAACAGCAAATCAGCTGCTTGTTAAGGCACCAGCTGGTGAATATAGAGTCAAAACTGATGTTTTCCTGACGGAAATGTCAGGCTCATTAAAATGTTTTGTAAAACAGGTGAGGTGAGGGTCATGCAGCTAAACAACACTATGAAATTATTTACAGGAGCGCAGCTTCTGAAACACATGGTCTGCCAAGATGTCATTGATATATTACTGGGTTTAACTAATATAAGGGATCCAGACTCTGACCAATAAATCACATCATACATAAATATGAGTATGCATGTACACTTATATGTACATTTGCTAGTACACTGTGACACAACATCATACTGAAGTGACAATAATGATACCAGACTTAGATAACAGGCTGGGAGAAGCAAAGGGAAAAAAGAATGAGAGATTATACTTGAACAACAGATAAAGAAACTGATGGCTGTGTTGTATTTCACATGATGACACCAATTTCATGTCTCATGCACATGGAGGGGACTGAGGCAAATATTTTTCCTTATAGACCCATAATATGGAGAATGAATCTACTCCATTTTGAATAAAATTGCCCTAATCTACCTGAGTAAAAGAATCATGCTCATAAGCTGCCACTTTGGTTAAGAGGATATGTCAGAGCGGGATTGATGCCAGTCCTATTAGTGTCTAATAGATGCATTTGTACAAAGAAGAGCTGGCACAGTAGAAAATACTTCATTTTTCAACAACTTTGTCTGCAAGAACAACCAAAGGTGGAACAGGGACATTGTGTGACAACAGCTTATGTGATTAGGTCTTAATTTTTCCTAAGTTTACCTGTATTTAAAGATCTCTTTCCAGTACTTTCCAGTTTAGCAAGGTGGATTGTTAACACACGCACACACACTGTAGACACATATATGTGCACAAAGAAAGGTTTAGAAAAAAAATCTGTGAATAAATACATAAAATCTTTACATATGACATCGGAAAATAAAGTAAGTTGTGTTTTTTATGAACTACTCTTTGACCAGAAAGACAGAATGTGGATCCAGTTCATGCCTGGTGAGTTTAAAACAGGATTTCTACTCACTGCTTTCTGTCCAGTTTGGAGCATGCTGGGATTTATTGACTTGAGTCCACACAAACCACAAAAGAATAAATAAATAAATAAATAAGTGGTGAAAGGTGGACCAGTGAATGATAGATAATATGACAGAGAACATATTTGCAATGTTAGGCGTTTGAAAGATTGGATGCCAGGTGAAAAATGTTCAGCCCTGATGTGTGAAGGTGACAGTTCTGAAGCAGCACCGAGATCCAACATAATAACATATTGTTCTGTTAACAAAAGAGGCAACAGCAGGTGTTTCTGCAGCCCAACAATGACGATCTGTCTTAACTAAAAAGCAGATTAAAGTATGAAGTCTTCATTCACTAGAAATCATTACACTGATGATTGAGTTTCTTTTGTTGTTTCACATATATTGCAATTCTGAAAAAAAAGCTTGATTTGAAGCCATTATGTTAAGAAAATTTGCCAAAACAGAGTATATATTGCGATAGCAGTTAAAATTATTTTAGTAATATTTACTTAGAGAGCAGAATTGGTAAAGCACAAACACAATTAGAGCAGATTTTAAGGCCGTTTATACATTTGTCTGAACATCTCTTCAACAAGTGATGGTCTGCTGTTGTTCCAGAATTTATGGCTCTCAAACAAAATGGTACTGAAAACATTTAAAATACAAAGTAATACAAAAAATCTGTTATTCTCAGTAGAACTTCAGAAAATGTCAGATCTTGAAATGTAGATATTTTACCATTTCATGAAAATATTAGCTTATTTTGAATTTCATTGTAGCAACACATCTCAAAAATTTTGGTGAGGGTGATATTTACCATTATGTAGCATCCCCTCTTCTTCTAATACGGTCTGTAAACGTCTTGGAATTAAGGGGACCAGTTGCTGAGTTTAAGTAAATGAATGTTGTCCCATTCTGGTCTGATGCAGCATTTTAGCTGCTCAACACTCCTGGACCTTTGTTGCCAGATGTTTTGTTTCATGATGCTCCAAATTTTTTCTAGTGATGAAAGGTCTGGACTGCAGAAAGTCCGTTCAGCATGGAGTCTTCTACAAAGCCATGCTGTTGTGATGAATGAAGTATGTGGTTTAACATTGTCTTCTTCTCATGTCTGGATGGGAAGATGTTGCTCTAAAACCTTGTTTTTTTAGATGCTTTTCAGCATTGATGGAGCTTTACAGATGTGGAACCTTGGCTATAGGCTCTAATGTAACCCCATATCATCACAGATGGGGGTTTTTAAACTGTCCACTGATAACAATCTGGGTGGTCCATCTCCTCTTTAGTCTACAGGACACGGCATCCATGGTTTCTAAAAAGCATTTCAAATTTTGATAGTTCAGGCCACAGAATAGTTTCCACTTTGCTTCAGACCATTTTAAATGAGCTTTGGCCCAGAGAAGACGGCAATGTTTCTAGATTGTGTTCACATATGGCTTCTTTTTGGCATTATAGAATTTTTAACCTACATTTACAGATATCACTGTAAACTGTGTTCACAGTCATTTCTGGAGGTGTTACTGAGCCCATTCAATGGTTTCCAGAAGAGAATTATGCATGCTTTTAAAGCAGTGCTGCCTGAGGGCCCAAATATCATCCATTATGCACAAGGATTCCCCCTGGTTCTCTAAACACTGATGATGTTATATACTGTAGAATTTTACTTTTAGGAACATTTTTCTGAAATTGTTCCGCAATGTTAGACATGGTCACAGACTGGTAATCCTCCACCTACCTTTACATCTGCCTCTCTAACATGTTATTGAACTGTTGCTAATTAACATAATTAGTTGTCAAATGCTCCTCCATTGTTTTTCCAGTCTTTTGAGATGTGTGGCTGCCATTGAATTCAAAATGAGTTAATATTTTTATCAAATGATAAAATGTCACAGATTCAACACCTGATATGTTGTTTGCTTTAGTTGGAATAAATTATGGGTTTATGAGATTTGCAAATCATTGCATTCTGTATATTTTTTTAACATTTTACACAGCGTCCAAACTTTTTTGGAATTGGGCTTGAACATAATAACGCGCTTCGAGGGTTATTAGGATTAATCTGTTTTCAAACTTATGTTCGAATGATAGCTCAAAAGCTCTACCACCAATTTCAAAAGAGTGGAGCGGAGGGAAAGCAGAGTGTCTCAATCGACCCCTAAAACTAGCTGCTATGTGCAAAGATGTAAAGAGAATTTTGAAACGAAGGTTGTGGTACTGTTTCTCTGGAGTTGTAACCAAAAAGCATGTCACAGATGTTTCATATGACCTCACAAAAGTGTGTCAACTTGTAGAAAAGAAACAATGATATCCTCTTGTCTAAAAACGGAAACTGGCCCAGATTTTATGCATTTATACTAAAGATTCAAACATTTGGATGAACAGGGGGATGCTTATAGAAAACTGCATGTGCAGTTTAAACCACCATGATTAACTATGAACTTAATAATTAATGAACAATATAAAAATTAACATTTGCATAATGTCAAAGTGCAGATGATTAACTTTATAATAGGTTAAATCGATTAAAAACAACAACTCTGCATGCACAGTCATTGTCAGTGAAATACATTTAAACATCCCAGGAGCAAATATCTGCATCTGCATGAGTATTCACTTTATCTACTCCTTCACTCACAGCCAGGAGGTGAATTTACAGATAAAACTCCTTTTGAACCAAGCACTGACCTTTGATTAGAACTTGATGGGTGCCTGCTTCTTTTAACACTAATCAGAGGACTACAAAGGTGTAAATGTTTGCTACCCTGAGAGCAACAATGTGTTTTAGCTGCCACAACCCAGAACCCATATTTCATTCACTCATTCCACTGAGCTGTAAATCACCACACAATTTAAAGAAAAAAAAAGCTACTAGCACACCTTTCAGGCACTTTTTGAAGCCAGATTGTGAAGTGAGAAGTGTCTCACTTCTCTTCAGGAGATTTTCTCACATTTCTTTCAAAAGGATCGAGCCCTGTAAGACTCTTTGACTGTTCTGCATGCGCTTCTCTTCTGAGATGTTAACTTTTGACTTAAAAGGTCAGGACTGTGAGGACAATGGCAAAAACTTTAATTTTATGCCTCTTGAGATGGTTCACTGGGATTTGGAGCCATGATCATTATCCTGTTATAGATGTGATCCTTCTTTCATCTTTATCTTTTTAACACACTGTGAGATGTTTGCTTCCAGAAGTTGCTGACATTTAAGAGAAACATGACAGGGAATTTAAAATATATATATATATATATATATATATATATATATATATATATATATATATATATATATATATATATATATATATATATATATATATATATATATATATATATATATATATATATATATATATTTTCCTGTGTGTAAGGGCATACGGTATATTTGGGCCTTTTTCTCATCTTTCTTCTTTTCTCTGCTTCAAATGCAGAAAAACTAATTACTTAAATACTACTAAAATATTGAGTAAAATGTCTTAATGTTAGTTACCAAAGATTTAATACACAGAGAAACGGAGTGCATGGACAGTGAGATCCAGAATTTACGGAGGAGATATGTGATGCAGGAATTTCCACATAGGTGCTCAGTGGTTTTTCTTAACCTACCAATTGCCCATTCTACGACTGCAGATAAGGGGAATGTAACTCTTTTGGCTTAAAATTGCCATTGAAGTATTTTTCTCAGTCCATTTACTGCTTACTCTCTCAAACCATAATAACATGCTCCAAAGGTTAAGTGCTGCAGATTGCAAAAGGCGCACTATGAACAATCGACTGGGGCACTCCATGACCCTAAAATCATGCTCTTGAATAGAGCTATAAATTAATGGAAGAAAAAGGAGCACTTGCAGTGTGCCTGTATTATTTTCATCAAAATATATCACAAACATTTCATTAGGGACTTTTTTGTCACCTGTGGAAAAAGAGCATGTGTACACTGTAGATGATCAGTTTTGGATGCTAAGGGCTGCAACACAGTCTCAAAACATGATAGACTGGTGGAGAGGTGCACTTTGCAATCAATTCTGCACCCTTTTTTTTCCAAACATAGTTTTGCTCATTGCATTAGTCTCTAAAATGTCTTTCCAAAATGCATCAGGCATGTTTAATTATTCATTTGGAAACTTTGATGCTGAACTATGAGGTGAAGTTGCTATTAAAGGTTGTCCTCTGAAAACCGAGGGGCCTTTCTATGTGATTAAGGCCTTTAAAAAATTCAGATGAAGCTTTTGATTGGCCTTTCAGGCAACCCTCCTTCAACCTCATGAACATTTTTTTTGTTTTCCCAGATCTTAATTTGTCCTCCACCATTCCACCTGGTAACTGCCACTTTTATCAACCAAAGAAGCAGGTACTTGGAAACCCTTTCTTGCTGAAAAAGGAATTAGATACAAGAAGCAGGGTATTAAAAAAAGCTTCAAAATATGAATCTCATCAATATTTACATCTAGTGAGCCTCTCACCAGTTTGTTTACACCGCAGAAATGGTTTATCTAACCAAGTTTTGCAATCTTATATCCAGCCAAAAAGTCTTTTTTAACTTGTTAAGAGAGTTTTATAGGCAAAAGCAGAAAGTGTAAGACAATTAATCATGTTTTGAGAGTATATGTCTTTTATGTCATACTTAGTTACAAAATCCTTATACATACAAATTAAATTCAATCATTTGAGAAACTTTTTGAGATCAAATTGTATCTTCCACACCCAATCTTAGCTGTGAAAACTTGTTTCATGATCTTCCAGCACCAATTCTCACACACAGTCAAAATCTGTTACCTTAATGTAAAAAAACATAACACTTTTTTTTCCTGAAATAAGGAACAAATTCTACACTTGTGTGAGAAATATAAAACAAGTGGTGAAACACTCATTCCAAATCCTTATTAAGTCAAAAAAAAAAAAAAAAAACACTAAGCCACCCACAAAATCAGAGGTACTTCCACATGCTTTTAATGCAGAGGGTGCAGGTCAAATGTGTGCCCACCACAGTTCCCTGGAGCCCCGGAGCTCTTCTTTGTGTGTTCCTCTACATTGTGATATTAATTAACAATTTAAAAAAATCCATTTTTAAACATTAGTATATCAATTCCAAATCATCCACATCTGCTTCACAATGCATCTAAAATTATTATAAGATAAACATTCAAGTGTCCTGAGGAACAGAACACACATTAGATTAAAAATAATAGAATACCAGCCTATGTGGTTATGAGTCAAATAGAAAAAAAAAAAAAACTAGATGGATTCTAATAAAGAGCTGAGGAAATTAGTTTGAGCCAACAGGCTATAAAAGCCTTTGAACTCTAAATTGAATACCACCCACACTTTAAATGAACCTACATAACCCGATTCAGGAAACCAACATATGCAAAGCATGTGCCTAGAAAGTTAAAAAAATACAAAGGATGAAAATAATAATAAGCCCAGTACAGCATGTTCTTCTCGTACTTCACAGTGGGATGATTTCATTTAACACATTTCCCTGCTCATGTGGGTGAATCCTAATGTATAATGTCTCCTGTGCCTGGAGGAGCTTTCTGAAGTCTGAGACAATCGTGGTGACAAGGCCGCTCTCCTAACGACACCGACTCAGATATCAGCTGACAAACCTTTGAACTTAATCTCGCCTTGACAGCTGCTTCCCCCCCCATTTGTTCTACTCAAATCATTGCACACAGAGAACTGCAGGACAGCAGGCTTTAGATTCTTTGACTAGCCTCAAAATTACCTGACAGAAACATGGAGAATATGCAGCAGCGCTGCTCGATCAAAGTCACTTTTTATCCAGCTGATCAGATGTAATTCCTGTCATCTTTAAAGGTGACCAAACATCCTCTTTTACTTGGACATGACATATTTTTTGAGAGCGATGCTTTGTATTCCAACTGTGTAACACTACTACTCTCTTTAAAAAGCCAAATGCCTCTTCTCTCTTTACTTGTGGACTTCCTGCAACAACTCGTCACCCAGAAAATGTCTTTTCCTTCAGCAAAGATCCTGTCAACGACGTCCGGCAGACAGAAGCCCTTTTCTTCTTTTTTGCCTCATTCTCTCACTCTGTTGGGCTTTAGTAGTAGATACTTGATGTAGTCAGTATATACTGATAAAATGCAATCAATATTTCTAACATGCCCCAAAACTTTCCTTTGAAAGATTAAAATTCAAGATATTTTAGTTTTTGCTGTAAAGTCTTCATGACGAGTAAATAATCTAAAAGTTGTTCATCTTTGCAGAATTTTAGCGCTGCAAAGACTGAATTTTGTTTTAGAAATTAGAAAACTCATGGAAACATAAAATTTGATTTTCCATCTTGCAACATTTCCCTGCAAAGGCTTTAAGTTAACTTTACTGAACAAGTGTTGTTTGTTTTCTGTTTTCCCATTTTTATGGAAATAAGCAGCAGAAGTACCCCTGCAGCCTCACAATGTAGCTCAGAAAATCCAATACTCGATTTGCATCCACTATAATATAATCCATAAAATTGATCTTTTTCTAATGTGCACCTTTGAAAACATCAACAAGTTTGCCATTTTCAGCTTCACGCCCTGAAGGACTTCATTAGAGTGGCTCTGCTTTGAAAACTTTTTAGCTACACAACAAGCAGTGAATGACACAGCAGGATTCAGAGACTTTGATGTCCTTTTCAAGTATCTCTGCTGTGAGCAATCCAACTTATCCCACTAACACTTACTCTGTTTGCCACAGACTGTTTGCAGAATAACCACCAGCTGGTAGTGGACTGCACAGTGGTGCAAAATATATTGTAGCCAATAGTTTGCTGCAGTCAATTGATCCAATTGTTCACAAACACCGAGACTGAAAATGGAATTTGTTCTGCCGCCTTTTCTGAGCTCTAAAAAGCCTCCGAGAGGAATGAATTCCTTTGCGGTGTCTGATCAGTCCTCCTACCTTGATTACCTGGTTTGTATTCCATCAGCTGTACCTGCAGCAATAAACCCACACTAAGGCAGCCGCCAGGCAGCTTAAATGTTTGCTGCAGGGCTGCTGTCACTGTAATTGTGGCCCAGCCTTGGCCAACAAATTTGTAGCTGCAGCCCAGTTACACTAGAAGAAATAAATCCTTACCATGCTAGCATCAATGATCTGTCCTTTTCCTGACTTTGTCCGCTCCAGCAGCGCCAAAACTACCCCCAGCGCACAGGTCAGACCACCACCAGCAAAGTCTGCTAAAAGATTCATTGGAGCGTAGGGCTTCTCTCCACTTCGACCCAGCCGGGATAAAAGACCTGTGATGGAAAAAAAAAAAAAAAAAAAACACCATAAAAATGCTTTATAAACCAAAGTTTAGAAGTAAAACAAATACATCAAATTAGAAAAGTTAACTTAACAGCTGCTGCAAACAGGAATAATGTTGGTATGGATGTGCACAAAACTCCTTTGAAGATTTCTCTAATTTAGTCATTGAAACTGCTGTAAAACAAGCACTTGACCTCTGTACAGGACTCCTATCTCCTTTTACTACGCTTTAATCACACAGATATTAAAAGGGACCTTAAAAAGACAAAAAACTATGCAGTGAAAAAAAGATTGTTTCTTTTTATCTGCTCTGCTGCTTTGGGTGCAAATAAAAGACACACACACACACACACAAACGGTGGGAGCTGCTTCAGCTGATGCATTTTATTTGCAGAAGTTCTACATCCTGAAACAAGGTGAGAAAAAAAATTCTTATAATTTGTTTAAATTTGACCTCATGCTAGACTGTGTGAGTAAAATTACTTAAAAAGAAACTTTTTTTTACCAAATGCATTGTAGTTTAGAGTCTATTTCTATATATTAAGGAGATGACGTGAACGGGGATTCAGCGGAGCTGGATGGGGAACAGATCTTGACGGGGTAACTGGTCTTGATGAAACACTGTATACTTGTATCAAGCACCAGCAGAAACACGTTTAATCTCCGCTGCCACCTAACGTACAACAAGGAGCTATAAAATAATCCAGCAGCTGTTTTGTGTTTTGTGTGTTGCATCTTACTGTGAATCCAAATTACCTGATATCTGCCAACACGGACAGCAGCATGGATATTCAGACAAACGACTTTAGATAGTGCTCCAGTTACTGGTGAAGGTGTCCTATCTGGCGATCTTAAAGTCATTCTGATTTTCTTATTAGCCAGGCAATAACAATACACACTAAAATAAAAAAAATATATACTAATAATTTATCAAAACTTGGTAAATAAATAGCTTTAAACTTTAGCAAAGGCTGTCAATTTACTATTTTACCTTTAGTCTTTAGGCTGCAGGGCACCACTGTACATGATCTGTTTGTCTTACTGACCAAATTTTATGAAGAAGAAAAGAATTACCAAAATCTGTTATTAGCTACAACAATTCTACTGTTATTACAGCAGAAGCTGCAAGGCTTAACAGATGTCCGTGCATGACAGTTTTATGAGTACGGCTCTGTATGAGAGCTGCATCTGTCAAAACATCGCAACTTTCAACTTATTGCATGTTTTCCTGATATCATGCAGCCCTACTTATAGCCAAAAATAAAGACAGCTCTTAGCAAAGCAGTGCAGAGGAAACTAGAAAAGACATATTTTTGTTCTTTATCACAGCTGGATTTCTAATGACAGTCATATCATCTAAATTTTGCAATTATGTCTTTCTAAAATAATAATAAAAACTCATTAAAACCCTGTTCACCATGTCAAAACAACAGAAATCTTTCTCTTTACTCAACAGCAGCATTGACCATGAAGCTGAATTAAAACCTCTCTCACAGTTTCAACAACTCAAACCTTTAATAATTATTTCTTTTCAGGATTTGTTGTACTGGACCACTGTAATTGTAGCAAAGGGCAAATCATGAATTAGAGCATATACCCGCATCAAACTGCTGCATCAAACAAAATATCTGAGTCCCAAATAACTCCTTTCACTGTTCATCCTTTTGATTTCATCCTCTGAACCTTTCTTTACAGCAGGATGGAAGGATGTTGTCAAGGTCTGAACTTTGCTGTCATCTCCTGACAGTTTTCAAGGTCCTGCTAAGATGTGTTGAAGAGCAAAACCCTAAGAAGCATGAAGACCTTACAATCACATGAAAAAGTAGAGAAACTTGAAATAACTTAGGTGTAATGCATGTCGTGTTGAGTTCACATTAAAACGCTAGCATCACTAAAGCAGAAAAAGATACACCATTAGTTGATTCTACAAATTCACTCAGTGCACACTAGCTTTTCTTGTATATGGAATTAGGCTGAAACAGAAAGGTGCTATCCTAATGACACAATTCACAAATATTTATTAGCAGTATTCCATATAACAAGCAATACTCTGTTGGTTTCAACTATGGATCTGTTTGAACATTCAACACATCTGTAGCATTCATTATTGGGACATGAAGGCATCAGTATCAGAAAAGTGATGATGTATACTAACATGTTACTCAGGTGGTGTGTGAATGCATTAAAAGAAGAAATTCACCCTGCCTCTCATATGAGCTGTAAATTACCTTTTAATTTTTATTATAAAAACTTAATGGAATTCCATCACTTTTTCATGGCAAGGTATAAAAAGAACAGCTCTGTGTGTGTTTTTACCCGACATGGCGAGGTAGTTGATGTCATGCCCCGCTGCGGGGGCGTAAGGCCCACTCTGGCCGTAGCCTGTCAGACGAGCGTAGATGAGACGTGGATTTTCCATTAACAGCTCGTGTGGACCGAGTCCCAGTTTTTCCATCACACCTAAGAGGTCAGTAAAGTGTCAGGCATCAGAAACACTTCTTCATCTGTGCCTCCTTGTGGTGTAAGTTTGAGATAAACTGTTTCCGTTTTGCAGAACTTCTACATTGATTAAATGTAATCTAATTTAAGGATTGTTTAGGATTTAATAAGCAAAACTGGTAAATCAAAAAATTGGTTACATGTTTTGCGTCATTTACAAATTATAGACAGTTGCAGTTATTCATGTTTGGTAATCTATTCTTTCATCTGGTGTTTTACTTCATGAACTACTGACTCTGACCATCCAGTACCACAAAGCTTGTTCCAGCTTCACTTATAATGCAGGTCTGACCTTTACGGTAGGGCTCAAGCACCACGTCGGACTCGATGCAGAGCCTCCTGAGTACAGCCACACCCTCTGCCGTCTTCAGGTTGATGGCCACAGAGCGTTTTCCCCGCGCTTGGGTGTCCACAGACATGCCAGCCTTAGTGCGGTCCACACGGATCACCTTGGCTCCAAAATCTGCCAGGATCATGCCACAGAACGGTGCTGGAGCCAGACCTGCCAACTCGATAACTCTAACCCCAGCCAGGGCCATGATTTATGGACTGCAGAGTCAAATAACAGAGAAGGCTCTTAGTTTAATTCAAAACTGTGACATTTTTTGTTTGATTTAACCATTTAGTATATGTAAAACATATAATATGAGCTTCAACATTCATTTTAGAACTTACTTGTGTGAATGGATCACATACACAGACAGTGGAATATGGAAAGAAACTGAAGGTGTAATGTTGCCATTAGTATAGCAAGTTGTATTGTAAACTGCAACATGCAAACAGCGTTTGATGACTTTGATATGCATGCAGAATTATCTAGCAATAATCCATTTATACTAAAATCCACTGGATGTACAGATTACTGTCAGCAAACACTTGATACAGAAGATCTTCTAAAAACCTGATTTTTCTCACTTAAGTTGTGAAGCATTTAAATTCTGGCCTGTTTTTGCATATTGTACCGTCAGATATTAGAACACATTACACAGAAATCAGAGAAGAGGAGGAGCCTCAAACTAACCTCATAGTTCAAAGATATCTAAACTTTAGACTTTACACTGAACGGATTTAACAAGTTTTTTCGAGGCTCGGCGTTTCATCATTGAGGGCTCGCAAAATAACTAAAATACAAGTACTCCAAGAACTGCATACACGCCTACCATGCACTTGTGCCAATTAGTTACCAATCTGACTTTTCTATAACAGTAACAAACTAATTACTGCTGCATTTATATGCAAAACACTAACAGATGGCAACGTTGTAGCAAAAACTACTTAATGTGGCGTTTTGAACAGAAAAACAACAACTAGCTGCAGCATGAAAAGATCGCACATGGTCGCACATGGCACAAGGTTTAAACACCCCTGACAGAGTTTGGCTCACCTTATTTATGTGTATTAATTGTGTACAAACCAAAGGGTGCCTGTCTGAGCAGACCTGAAAGAAAAGTTTGTTTGTTTCAAGTATCAGACACCCGGCGGCGGATCGGAGCAGTAGCTAGCTACACAATCACCCCTTTTCTTGCAAACATAATTATTCTAAAAATTAAATTTACACAACACAACTTACAAATCACGTAGTGACTTATGGTAGCTACAGTAGCGTGAAATATGAAAAATATCAATATTTGTAAGTACTTACCTGTGGTAAATGCACAGATAGTAGTAAAAATATAGTCCTCTGGTCCAAACCTGTCGAGCTGTTTGGTGATTTTGCTGTGGTTAAGGTGAAGGTGAATGGGGGGGGACATCAAAGTACGCCGTAGTTTACTCTGCCTTAATCAAAGCGCTAACTCCGCCCAATCAGGCGGATATCCGGGTACGCCGGTGAACTCTGGAAGCACACCCAACATGTAAGCGATTTCCTGGTGACCACTCGTCGTAAAGATTTCTGGGAAATGAAGTTCTCTTGCCTTCCACGCTAGCAAGTGATAGATAGATAGATAGATAGATAGATAGATAGATAGATAGATAGATAGATAGATAGATAGATAGATAGATAGATAGATAGATAGATAGATAGATAGATAGATAGATAGATAGATAGATAGATAGATAGATAGATAGGTCAAGTGAAACTGGCACTTTGTTTAAGTTTCTTTTTTTTTAAAAAAGAATAAAAACAGATAATTCACATTAAACAAGTACATCCTTACACTAATACAATTTGGCTTTATTTCTATAATGCCAATTCATAACAAAGTCATCTCAGGGCACTGAACAGACATAATCACTTCAAGACAACTCATTGTGATCCAATTTTTTAAATCCACATTAGTTCATGTTATAATAACTGTCTTCACACAAGCCTATTGATAAAAAAATGGCCTATGTAAGAAAATCACACTGAAGTTACAGATTGGGTGCCAATTATTGTGGGAGTGTGTGATGTCATGCTGAGATCACAAGAGTCTTCCAAGGTCTAAAGAAAAAAAATGTGCTTTTGAGTCTGGCAAGGGATGTATAGTTTATCTAATTAATCCCTTTACATGGAATTGCAGCATTTGGTCTCTTTTGCATGTTTAAAATCAGACAGAAATAGTACAAATTGTGCTTGGTGGACATATCAGGAAAAAGCCTTTTTTTATCGAAAAAGAACACAGTGTACAACAATTTGTAGTTTTGTAATTGCCTTTCCTTTTTTTTCTTGTTTTTTTAAAAAAGGCAATGGTTAAAAAAAAATCTTCTTTTGACAGACAATTCAAAGACAGAATCTTTGTCATTTGATCATTTCTGTGGCATGATCCATCTCATGGGGCACTGTTCTCCAAATGGCCAGTATTTGAGGCAGTCCACAATAGGTCTCCAATTGTGTCTTCTTCACAACTTGTCTGCACATTAATTTTGCGCATTTATCATAAATAGATTAATTGCAAAATGCAATTAAGTGCAGGCACATTTTTATTAAAAGCCCTTTATACACTGCCTGGCCAAAGAAAAGTCACCACCAAAAACAAAAGGACACACAGTCTAATATTATGTTGGACCACCTTTAGCTTTTATTATGACACACATTTGCTGTTATTAATAGGCTTCTGCAATGTCACAAGATCTATTTCTATCCAGTGTTACATTAAATTGCCTCAAAAAACAAAAAAGTAACTTAAAGATATAATGCACACATACACAATCAGAGGGAGACAGAAAAAGCTAATGAGACACAAGGGACTGCAAACACTTTGGATACTGCAGGAGGTAGAAAATATAGCCCAGTTTAATCTAAAAAGTTCAATAAAGTGATTCAGTAGTTGCAGAAGGTATGAGGTCCATGAAAAGTCACCTTCTGGATAAATTTTGTTTAAGCGTTTGTATTGTTTGCTGTTCCTTTAACGTCTGAGCAGACTGTTGCTGCATTGTGTTGTATAGTAGGACTCCGGTGATCAAAGCGTCTTTAACATCATGCTGTGATGCTGCATGTTAGTCTCACAGGAAAATATCCAGTTACATTCACAGTAAAAAAAAAAAAAAGGAGCTTGTTTTAACTTGAAATGCTGATATAAAAAAAAGAAAATTAACAACATTCCATGTACAGTAGATATTGATCAATAATAAAAGAGGAGTTATTGATTACTCTGCAGGGTGTCAGCAATACTACAAAGGATGACTTTTTCACATACAAGACTGAATTATATCTTATAATTCCATGTCACTGAATGTTGACTGGAAAAAAGTCCCTTTGGCAAGTCCAGTCTAAGGTGTTTGCTTATAGACTGCATATTTCTAAATAAATGAAGTGAAATAAATAAAATTAAAAAATGAGACTTTTCTGCAGACAAACTGTTGACTCAGTTTATTGGAAATTTACTGAAGCTATTTTACAGGCATTACACGCATTTCTGGGATCATTTCTCTGGGTGGGATGTTGATGTACTTTTGAACATGCAGGTCAGGATTAAGTTTGAATAGAAACTCAGAGATTTAACAATGATCCAATGGGCAATGCACCCAGGGGATTATTTCTTTAATTATGCTCTCATATATTATTCAACTGTCTGAATAAAAGCCCCTGAATACTTGCACATTTGATTTGGGGTTACCACTGAGATACCTTCCCACTGGAATTCTTCTCTTGTGTTTGGAAGAACATCTCTTGCATTTGTAACACATCCACACAGACACACAAAGAGTTGCAAGCCAAACCAGAAGTACAAAAAAGCATACATCACACAATGAGACAAAGGTGGCATGACTGGAGGGGCCCAACCACAATTGCTTTAAGCTCTAGGCTGATTAAAATTAAACAGAACATTCAATTAATGGGAGCAAGACCAAAAAATAGTTTTTAGCTATTTAATAATTACTCAAC
Source organism: Melanotaenia boesemani (assembly GCF_017639745.1). Lineage (NCBI taxonomy): Eukaryota > Metazoa > Chordata > Actinopteri > Atheriniformes > Melanotaeniidae > Melanotaenia > Melanotaenia boesemani. The sequence goes on from NC_055700.1 coordinate 11,190,983, forward strand.
TGCACTGGAAAGTAACACGTATAGACCAAAGGCCTTCTGTCTGCTCTGCAGCAACATAATTATAGTAGCTATTCACAGGTTTGGTATTTTCTAACACACAAAAAGTACAATAATGAGAAAAACAGTCAGATTTTAGTCAGACATATAACATGATTCAAACCAAGAATTGCACAAATTTTCCTCCTCAGATGCTCTTCAGTCCGTTGTCTATACCTGCCTATTCCAAGGCAGATGTATAGGGTGGCAGCAGCCTGTTCCAGGTGGTAGGAAAGGGGCAGGACAGGTCACAAATCGATTGCAAAAAAAAAAAAAAAAAAAAAAACACTTGTAGGGAGATTTTAGCAACACCAGTTATTCCAATATATGTGTCTTCCTACTGAGGGAGGAACCCGGAAAGAACTCGCACATGCATGTGAAGAAAATGTAAACTCCATTCAGAAAGATCCCAGCCAAGGAAGGTACCAAGAACCTTCTTTCTGTGAGGTAATGGTAGTAACTGTTGCACCACAAAAACAGCTGAGGGAGAACCAGGGAGAACCTGGAGAGCCAGGTTCAATATTACAATATGGTTAGAGCCCACAAGTCCAATTAGGAAACAGGAAGTCCACCTAGAAGCACAGCCTGTACAGAAAAAAGAGGTAAAGACAAAACTGCACAAAAATAGGCTAAACAATTTAGAAGTGGTTAACTTCTGATTAGGTCTGCAAACATCAAACCAGCCCCACAGTCCATATAGTGCTTTAAACAACATACAGAAGCAGATAAACACACTGTAATAATGATCTGCTCTGTTTGGTGGAGATTATATAACAGTTAGGCAGCATTTCTTGACACCAAAAGAGGAGGAAGTGCTACTGGCAGTGTTCACCTGCAGCAAACCATCCACTCAATGCCAACACAGTATGATACTGACTAGAAATAAAAAACAACAAAACAGCAATGAGTCAAGTGGAAAATTAACTGCGGCTAACCCACAACAAGATGATGAAATTAATTTTCTGCTGTAAATAAATGATATAAGGTAGATGAAGGAACTGAGATGACAAATGTATTACTAAAAACATTAAATTGTGGCTAAATGTAATGCCTATGGTGACATGACACTATATTAAGGCCAATGTAAAAGACAAACACGTAGACAGTGATAGGAAAACATTAAAATAATTTAATAACTGTAACAGAATGCATCAAAATGTTTCTCATCAAACAAAACTGGTTTTTATAAAACCACATGACCCCTGAATCATAAGACATGCCAAGTATGCAGATACATTTTGATTTATCTCATCCTCAGCATTCCTATGGAAGCCCAAAAGTCTTTCTTTATTACTTTCTGACCAGTCATTTGATATTATTGTAGGTAAGCAGTATTAAATCTGTCTTTAACCTTGTTCTGAACCTGCTTTTACATTTTAGACCAACATCTACGCAGAAAGAAGATACTCAACTTACTCTATCTAATATCTAAAATGCCGAAATATAACCCACACTGACTCAGTCAGGTGACTTTCATGTGAACTCACCTTCTGCTGTCCTGTTAATCTAGCTCCATTAGTGTTATAGACATCAGCCTCTAAACAACTTTTTATATGGAAATCAAAGATTGTTTGCAATGCCTGCAAGTCTTTCATTAAGAGAGAATTTCCTTAGTTAATTGTTTTGTGTGTGTGTTTCTTTATTTGGATCAATCCTCAAGGATCAATGCCTCTGTTTTTTTCAATATTACTTTTAAAATAAAGCTGCTGCCAAGACCTGGCCAGAAAACCCACATTGTGTTGAGACTGTATGATTTTTAGAGGTTGATGTAAACTGTAAAAAAAAAAAAAAATGGCTGAATTGAACTAATTATTATGGAAACAAATTCAGCAAATGTTCAGCAAATAGATTGATACAGTTTACAAATACCTCAAATATCATATGTGCACACATAGTTGTAATATAAGTTATTCTCAAATATTGATTTCCATTCATGCTATGCCTTCTGTTGCCATGGTGTCCAAAATGTTAATTCATTCATTTTATTTTGAGGTTTCACTGGTGTTTTAAAGATCCTCAGCATAGTCTGAACCAAGAGCCATGTTTTTGTTACACTGTACACAGCTGATCTAGTTTGGTTTCATTTCACATTTAACTCTCTATAAGCACCATAAGAAACAATGCATGGCAAATCTGATTGTTGTTACCTGTAAGATGCCTGTAAGCTTCACATTAATTGGTTTAGAGACAGACTCAAGTCTTCATCAGCATGCTGGTTGACAGGCTGTTGCTGTTTGAATGAACAAGGAAGATCAATGAACAGATGCACTGTCAAAGCATTGTTATGGCACTATCAGTACACTAGATGAGCATATTACTCAGATCTGGTTTGAAGTACATCCCCATCAAATGAGAGCTATACTGTCACCTTCAGACTCTAAAGAAAATGATAAAATATGTGTGCATGTAAAATGTTATCCATTCTCATTCAACTCTCATTGTTTCTGCTTCTTAATGTTTAAAACTTGAGCTCTTGTTTGTGCTCCTCATGTATTAGCAGAATTTATTGTCAGTGAGCAGAATAGTAGCTATCACACCTTTCTCCATAAAAATCAGCTCCAAGGTTTGGTTTGATCAGTAATAAGGCAGCGAAAATAGTTTTTACCAAAAAGTCTATAGGTGGTGCTGGTTAGGGTGACCCTCAAACATTGTTTAGTTATGCTACAATATCCTCAGGCTGCTACTGAACACTTTCTCCCTACTCTCATTTTCTATGCATTTATATGCTGCTGTTGGTGGCATTAGCTTGGTGTGTCCATGATTTGTTTTCTTTCTCTTCATTCTTCTCTGTCCATCCTGTTATGGAGGAGTGAACTGTTAAACCATCCATTTTCTAAACCTGCTTCATCCAGTTCAAGGTCATGTTGGGGCTGGATCCTGCAACTAGAGGCAGGAGTAATCACCAGTCCATCACTGGGTTAAAACAACCATGCATACTCACATTCCCTCCAAAAGTCTGTTTAGAATCACTAGTTAACCTAACATGCATATTTTTGGACTGTTTAGAGCCAACACAAGGGATGGAAAGGAGACTGTACAAACCGCCACACTACCATGTAATCCTATAGAAATATATAAATAGTTAAATACAATTCGTTGTGTATTTTATGTCTTCATAAATTTTCTGTCATTTTGACATTCTAAAGAGTATAAATGTTTTGTAATGTTTTTTAATGGGATCAGTATCTGGTCAGCTTATCAGAATCAGTGTGCAGAGATTTAACATGAACATCTTTCTCCCTCACTTGTTGAAATAATTAAAGCAACTAACCAAAAGGTCAACTTTTATCATACTTTACTTTAGTGGGAGTTCAACTGTCTGCACCACATTTGTGTATTTTGCAGATGATGTTGGATTTATTGCCCAGTGAGTCAGAAACGGAGACAGCAGATGACTTGATGGTGTCTCTTTTATGTCAAGCCGTAGTATTCTTTCCATCATTACCTAATAGTTTGTTATTTCATGGACCACACCGGTTTATGTAATTACCAAGTCAGTTTTGATGCTTAAACCACAGCATTAGTAAGCAGCAACAGAAATCAAAAGCAAATTTCAAACAGAAGACAAACTCAGTCTCCTGGTTGAGACATCAATCACCTAACTCCCACAATACAAACATTATCTTGTGATAGTTTCATGAGACTGCATTTATTCAAGTATTTTTTATTACCATAAAAATCCTTGACCTATACATTCATATGTTGTACTATATTTTTAATGTATTGTTCATTTGACTCATCTATAGTAGAAAAATAGCAAAGGTCAGGACCAGGAGATACACACATGGAATTATGTGGCCAGCAAAGAAAGTGCATTAAAAAAAACCGAATAGATTTTATACTTTAGATTCTTCAAGGTGGATATGTTTTGATAAAATCCTTGTACACAGTTGACAATCTTTATCCTTTCTGATTAGCTTATAAGGTAAACCTGCTGTTTAACAGGACTGTGCAATGTAAAAGATAAAAATAAATAAATAAATGAATAATAATGGCATATTAATTCATTGCAATTTTATTGCAACGTTTTGATTCAGAAGGCTTAAACCTCCCAAACATATAACAGAATATGAACTGTTCAGAACGAACACCTTCACAGAAACTAAATATTATATGACCTTTTGAGTTATTCAAATATAGTCTAGCTGATTACCTTTTTAAAAAATCTGTGACCTTCCTACGTAACTCAGAGCTATGACTGTTAAATTACTTTAAGTTACTGTGTGCAGTGCAGTTCGCCCTGAAACAAATCATTTTGGTGCTGTTGGGCATATGACAGAGTCACTTGGCTTGATCTGAGCTTTAAATGATCTAACGATACAACAAACGATGAAATGTCATGTCTTTAAAACTGGTCTGTCACGCTGAATGATGTAGAATGTATATTTGACAGCTGAATGTTTAGAATTACAAGACCTTGTCACTTTTACAGCTTTTGTGATAAAAGCAGCTTCTGAATGGCAGACAGTCTAAATGACTGACTGAATGTCACTTCTTGAGGTATGTTTATCCACTTACACACACACACACACACACCACACATAGCGAGATAAATGGAGGGCTTTATGCTCCAGCAGTATAACATTTTTCCCCTCTAACAACAGCTCAACAACAACTCTGACAGGGTTGCTACAATTTCTCTTTTCTGTGATAACAGCAAAAGCAGCACAGGCTGAAAGAGCAGTTGTTTTAGTTATGTACTTGTTTGAAGCTATGCAAGGAAGCCAAAGCTTTTCTACTGTCAGTCATCCTGCAAGTCAGAAGATGGAAGAAAAAATCTGCTAATGGCATTGAAGATGAGAGAGTGAAAAGACGCTGCAGAGCTCTGCTGCCCTCTGTTGGCCCTGCATATAAAACAATGTTTTTTAATGTCTTGGAACAGTATTGCCATTTCAGACCTGCAGGCATAATATGTTTTGTTTTTTTTTTATCAAAGAAAAAATGTTGCAGTACACATTGAGCTATAACTGTCAGAAATGATCTCTTTAACGACTCCCGGTGAGGAGGCAGACTTCAAAGTTCTCTGTGCAATGTGTCTGTGATGTGGTAGTTAGTAGATTTTTAATGCTTGGTTTGAACTTGGATTAAATGTTTTTTCTTGTAGAAAAGAAGCAGAGGGTGTCTTTGGTCACATGCGTCACAAAGCTTATCTTGATTATAAGGTTAAATTGAACGGGCACAGTGTGTATATTCACTCATTCCCTCTGAATTTTTGTTTTATTTTGTATAAAATAGTACCAAAAAAGGATTTCTTGAAGATTTGTTAGCTGTTTTGACTTGAGGATACAATGCACTTACTGGCAAAATAATAAACTATGCAGACCAAGCAAATACCAACATAATTTTATTTCAGTTTTTGTTTAGTATGCACAATTTATCATTTTAAATATAAACAATTTAACGTCTTACTTATATAACATGATATCACTTTTGTATAATATGGTCCTTTACTGTTAAAATAGACTGAAGTGGATTATTGTACTGTACAATCATTTTTTTTTTTTTTATAGTATTTTAAGATTAAAATCCTCTCTAAGTTTTTGTTTTGTTTTTATTGAAATAAGCACATATGATTAATTTGAAAGGAAAATGAGAAAATAAGTTGTTTCTTGTTTAAATGAGAACAGGATTGTCAGAGTAAGCCTGCACATTACAAGATGCATGAATACCAAGTTCGTCATTATGCTCAGTGGTGGCTTTTGTCCTGTGAATCAGATGCATGTGCACACAAAGCAAATACTATCTCACCACCATCCTATGGAGATAAAGAGAGCAACTCTGGCAAAATACAAAGAATTGTTCATTCCAAAGACAGACAAGTGAGTCAGACAAGAGGTACATGTCTGAATATGGGAACACAAAGGCTTGGTAGCATTCACTTATGAGATAGTTAGGACTTTTTTCTAGCTAGTCATCAACAGTCCAGCTTGTTATCATCTTAAATATCTCCTGTTTTGCATAAATGTTACTAATGCATACGTGTTTGGACACCTTGCACACACTGAAGGTTGTTTTTGCAAGCATATCAGAAAGCTTCACTGCTGATAACAATATGAAATGGCCACAGTGGAAGACGAGGACAAGACCTGTTGTAGAGAGAAAAACCCTATGATGTATTCAAAGGAATTAGAAAGTGTACTTCACTAAATTTAATTCACAGTGTTGAAAGTATAAGTTTAGAATTAAAAGTTATAGAAATTGAATATAAGAAAAGTAAAAATAATTTAGATTTAAAAAAAACTGTGGGGAACAGTTCAGGGAATCCGTTTCTTTTTTCATGGCAGTGCCTTCACACAACAAAGCCGGTTCTATAAGACAAATGATGCATCAGGCCTGTGCAGGAAGGGTCTGGTCAGAGTAGCTACTGAACTTTGATGAACTATGAATACAACTTGGATGGTAATCTCAGGAGAGTTTATTCCATTTATAGCATAGCATTATTGTTGTGGAGCGGGGCTTTCATCACCATCCCTTTTGAGTATAATGAGCTATTTGGCTGTGTACACACTTTTGGTTAAGTATGGGCCATAATTAATTTCTAGAATATCACATGCACATGCAAACTGTGAAAGAACACTCCCTGGAGTATCTTTGCTATTTGTTTTTTCTTCCTTTAAAATTCTTTGGGATGTTTTCCCAATTACATAATTATCATTTTCTGTTATTTATTTATGTTTAACATTTTTAATGTAGTATGATGCTTAAAAATCTAATGATTGTTTGAAATGTTTGAGAGACTGCTGCCCCCGATGTTCTTCAAAATGTTGTTGCAGACCTTTCTGAGTTAACACAGAAAGAGAAGCATGCTCAAACACTTAATGCGAGAATCTGTCAAATAATACATTTTTCTTATGTCCAAAAGTAAAGCACTCGAAATCCTAGGTTTTGATGTACAAGCATTTAATTCCACTTTCAATTCCAGCAGCAGTCTCTTTTGATTGGATTTAAAGTTCCAGTTTGACATTTCATCAGGCTTAGGCTACTTGATGCTGTTATTTTAGTTCAATATCACATAACTGTCTGAGAATTGCAGCTGAAAACTGCTGCTTCAGGCAAAGCATTCTGAGTGTACGAACATAAAATGCAATTACTGCTGTATCACGGCTCCTGTCAACATGGACTTTAAACATAGAAGTGAGAAAGGATAACCCACGCACCCCCCCAAAAATCTAATATTAGCCTGAACTCTTTATGGCAATTTTACTACCCTATGAAAAGGGATTACAGATGTAGAAATTTGAAATACTGCATGTAATTTAATGTGGGCTATATCTTTATTTGGCTTCCTTAAATGCCTTAATTATGTTAATCCAGTAAATTAAGATGTGAATGTTGTTTAGTTAATCTTTAGCAAAAACTTCCTCAAGAATTATAAAAGGTAAACATAAACATTCTTGTTAAAAGGCTACAGTTCTGGAGATGTTTGTGTAGTAGTTTTCAGAGAAAACATAGAGACATCTATGTGTGAAGACACTGTCTGATAAATGTTTGGAAACTAGACTAATGAAAGCCAGAACTTACTTCCTGCACTACTGTATTCAAACTCAGTAGTTTTATTAAATATTAGCTGTCAACGTTTGTGTAAACAATGCCTTGCAAGACAGATTGAAATTAAAGTATAAGCAGAACAATAGACCACATTTATTTCGTGTACAGCACAAGTATTTTTGCCTTGCTGTCATAAAACATCCTTAAGAAAGACAATGAGAGGATGTCAGCTCGTGTCTGTTTCTTCTCTGTCCCACAACTATGACAATGACAAACTGCAGCAAATACCAGAGTGAGAGGAAGAAATCTGCTAAGGATGGGTAAGTTACTGGTTTTATGACCTTCAAACATTTTGAAAGTTATTTCACAACTTTCCATTTGTATGAAAGCAACAGCAAAGGTGAATGACGCACACTTCTTTCCTTACAGAAAAGTGTTCATCACTTTCAAAAGAATCACATGTAAGTTTGCAAAATATATATATATATCTTTTTATGAAGATTTGAGTAGAAAGGAAATCAGTGTTGCAGCTGGTGAAGGTGAAGCAATAAAAAAAGACTACTTTAAATATGGATGTTTTCAACATGAAGGTTGAGCACCTCATGGTCCTTAAACACATGTGACTGAATCTAAAATTCACCCTTTTTTTTTCTTTTAAATGACACCAACATGCTCAGAAGACCAAATCAGCTGCACTTTGTAGCAGAAAGCAAGATATTTTTAAAAGTATCCAGAGGAGCATATTAAACAACAGATTAATATTTGTTCTTCTGCTGCTTTGCATCAGAGGGCTTTCCAGTTGGCATCCAGTTGCAGAAAATCCTTTGCACAATTGTCTTCTGCATGACTCTCAGTAAAGCAGAAATTGTCAGTCTGTGGGGTTTTGTTTCTGTTTCAGTCTCTGCTCCTTGATGGGTCCTATCCTGCAGGTTTTAAATACTTCCCTGCTCCAACACACCTGATCAAAATTAAAAAGATCCAACAGCTTTTTCTGCACAAGTTTTGCACAAAGACCCATTAATTTGAGTCAGGTCTGTTGAAACAGGCAAACAACTAATAAACCTGTAGGACAGTGGCCTTTGGAGCAAATATAATTTCTGTAGCCATTATATTTCCAGAGTGAGAAAAAAAAACTGGGGTGTGTCCAACATAATTAGCTTCTCTAATTTAAAGCCTTTTATGATTTAGCATATGTTAGCCTTAAAAGAAAAAGCAGCCTTGGGACAGGCTCTGGAAACTTTCCCACATTTCTTTCTAATAATGACTCTGTGCAGGAAAGAAACAAAAAGGAATATGTACAATACAACCTTAAAGAGCCTTAATGCAACAAACCTTAATCTTAACTGCAATTCAAATCTGTAACACATTCATTAGACATGCATCTGTGAGATCACATAAGTAGGAAGAGGTGGGTGTACCTCCTCATTTATATCGCGTAGATACACAGTGAGTCACACAGATGGCTAATTATTAACTTAGTAATCAATAAACAGTAACTGAAGTTCAACAACTCTGTGCGACTGAGAAAAGGAAATGTTTATGAGTAATGTATTAGGGAGAAATGCTCTTTTCCATTATCTAAGGATAGTATGTTCTTGAAAGCTGTAGGATGCTCACATTAACTGTACAGCATTGAAATGACGAGCAACATTAATCCACTAAGACTGAGGAGGTTTAGAGCAGGTTGCTAGGAAGGGAAACTTTGTAGCAGCAGAGTCCATATTCAGACTGCAGGAAATTTCTTCCCCTTTAAAAGATTAATCAGGTACAAGACCAGAGGAGGAATTTTACTATCTGGAAATCTATAGTCTTCCGCTTCGTGTTATATCCCACTATAAAAACAAACATGAATGACTAATTCAGAGACAAGCCTTCAGATAGTTTATAAAGTTTATCCATTCTCTATACCATCATATTCAAATCTATGGACGAGGCAGGATGCATCGTGAACATGAGAGAGGAGATTTTTCATATGTATATGTCATCAAAAATATCACCCAGGGTAGTTTTAACCTTTGCATAAAGTTTGACAACACTAACAGCTATCTGAAGGGAAAATTTGCAGATTTGCATTCATGTGCAGGATCAGTAAACTGAATATCATGCATCATTATAGTTAGGTTACAATGGCTGGTATTTTAAATTTAATTTTTAGGAGTATGTGATCTGTATAGCAATAAACCAACAGCAAATATATAAATAACCAACACCTACTGTGTGTTGTGAGAATATTTCTTATCCTTCCCCATAAGTGCACTCTTCTAACCTTGGCATTATGCTCAGCTGTTATGTTGGTTTAAATGAACAAGTTCAGCCCCTGTGAGAATCAAGCCAGGAAATCTGTGTACACAACTTAACCTTGGCGTGAGATACAATAACTGATAATAAATCAGAGAACACAAACATCCCTAGAGCAACAGAATACATTTGTTGCATACAGAAAAGCGAAACAAAGCCTTTTGGTGTTTGCAATAATACATTTTGTTGACCTAAAAGGAATAATTTTAGGCGTTATCTTGGTGTTACTTTGACTTTAGAGAATGTTAATGACAAAAAAATGACTTCTTCTGTACCAGAGGCCAAGTTAACTCACGCAGAAGCCACATCTGTCATAGTGATTATAGAGGGAGGGGTAACTTTACATGTGTGACCGGAATTTTTTAAAAAGGAAAAACTTTATCACTGTGAGTAGTCCATTATTTTTGACACTCTTATATAGATCACAACAAACAGTGACCTGTGTTTTTTTTTAATTGCAGAAGGGAGTGTAGATTATAAAGTACACAGGTACAGACATCATATCCTATGAGCATGTAATTAGGAAACACTTTATGCAAACAACATCCTCCTGTGTTAGGCTATGGTGCACTTACTAAGACAAAGGAGAAACAAAATAAAAAACAAACACTAAATGAGAGCAGTTATTAACACCCATCTGCTGTAGAGTGAGAAGTGTGATATACCCGAGACAAATTCAAACCATCACAAAGCAAAGAAAACACAACCATGCTCCAACACCCATAGACCTACATTTAGTTTACAATCATCAATTAATTTGACATGTTTTTTTTTTTTTTGTTGGTTTGTTTGTTTGTTTTTTTGTTGTTTTTTTTTGGACAATGGGAGGATATCATTGTATTTGAAGAACATCCACTCAGACCATGAGAGAACATGCAAACTCAAAGCAGCAATCTTAAGAGCTTGAGTAAAGGCCAAACAAAAAAAACCTAATCTCAGAACCAAACCAGAAACTTATTGGTTTGGATTATGTATATATATATATATATATATATATATATATATATATATATACACGGCTTGGTTGAAAAGCACATTTACAGTCACTGTTAGGGTGTTCTTTGATGTGGTGCATACTATGTTCACAGCTGCATCTGTATTCCTGGAAAGACTGTCGTTTGGGCATGAAGTTCCATAAAACTAAAACATACAGCTGCAAAGAAGAGATGAAAATGTAAAAGTTTCAAATAATCAGTGGGCATGAAAACATGTGGTAATTGATATATCTTTTGGGATATACAATCGGTGAACACTTTATTAGGTTCTTGTTTGTACGGAGTTGGACCACTTTTGCCTTCAGACCTGATATGACATTATAGCATCGTACTTGGGTGTAGAAAGCTTCGCAAGTGTAAAAACAAACCAAAAAAAAAAAAAAAAAAATACCCACACACACACATATATATATATATATACGTATATTCCAATCAGGTCTGTATCTTCTGCAGGATGTTCACTTTGGTCTAACACATCTTTACTTCAATATATTTGTGAGAAAAACACAGAACCTTTCGTTAGACACTGATCTAGCCACCAGTGCTTACACAGTATATGTTCAGTATCCTGTCCTCTGTAATTGTTTCCTAACACAATGGTAATTCAAGGGGAAAACATGCCATTGAAGCTGAGTGAACCACTGATTGCATTTTCCTGTTATGTATAACAAGCACTTGGTGTTTAGAAAAACTCTGTTTCTATAAGTTTTATGTTGCATGAGCCTATACAAAGCAAACTACAGGGGGACACAGAGAGACAATGGTCATTTCCTAAAACCTATTTATAAAATTAGGTCAGTAGATGAAAAAGCCTCTTGACTTAGTTTTCAGCTGGATTCTTTGACCTTTCTTCATATTTTATCTGTGTTTGCATTTGCACCTGGCTACTAGTTGGATTATTTATGTTCTTAAAGCTTAAAAGGCTACAAGACAAAACAGCTGTCCCACTTGTAGGCTGTGGACTGACAGTGGTTAGAGACAAAGTGTGGGACCTTCAAGGCTGAACACAGCAAATGAATGAAACATGCAAGGTTTGTATGCAAATTAAACAGTATGCAAAGCAAAAATCAATAAAGATCGCATGAATCATTGACTCTTTGCCGGGTAACACGTCCCACAGATCATGATAAGAATGAGTAAATAGTTTTAGTTTCTTGTGTTCATATTTGCTTACATGCAAACAAACATATTAGTCAATGAGACACATGCAGTCAAATCCATTTTGATATATATATATATATATATATATATATATATATATATATATATATATATATTCCACCCCAAATCCAGCATCCTGAGACTGTACACTAAGCACAAGGAAGGAAGCAGAGGACCAGTGAGTGTCAGAACCACTATCCAGGATGAAACATTCAACATCCTTGAATACATCAGGAAGATGTCCTCAACAGACGAAGTGCTCTGTGAATGTCTCATGCAGTGGAAAACAGATCATGTGGTGATGGAGGAACCATCATGGGAGGAAAAGCCCCTCCATGGGATGTACCACCGACAGATAACTGAAGTGGCTGATATCGAGAAATCCTACCAATGGCTAGAAAAGGCTGGACTGACAGACAGCACAGAGGCACTGATCATAGCTGCACAGGAGCAGGCCTTGAGCACCAGAGCAATAGAGGCCCAGAGCTACCATACAAGACAAGACCTCAGGTGCAGACTGTGCAAAGAGGCGCCTGAGACAATCCAGCACATAACTGCAGGGTATAAGATGCTGGCAGGGAAAGCTTACAAGGAGCGTCATAACCAAGTGGCTGGTATAGTGTACAGGAACATCTGTGCGGAGTACAGACTGGAAGCCCCGAGGTCAAGGTAGGAAACACTACCGAAGGTGGTAGAAAATAACCGAGCTAAAATCTTGTGGGACTTCCAGATCCAGACTGACAAAATGGTAATGGCAAACCAGCCGGACATTGTGGTGTGGACAGACAGCAGAGGAAAGCCATTGTGGTTGACATCGCAATACCAAGCGATTGCAACATCAGGAAAAAGGAACATGAAATACCAAGGCCTGAAAGAAGAACTTGAGAAGGCCTGGAAGTGAAGGCAACAGTGGTGCCTGTGGTCATCGGAGCACTCGGGGCAGTAACTCCCACACTGGAAGAGTGGCTACAGCAGATCCCAAACCTCAGACATCTCGGTCCAGAAGAGTGCAGTCCTAGCAACAGCCAAGATACTGCGCAGAACCCTCAAGCTCCCAGGCCTCTGGTAGAGGACCCGAGCTTGGATGGATGAGACGGCCCACGGAGGGCGAGGGGACAATATATATATATATATATATATATATATATATATATATATATATATATATATATATATATATGTGTGTGTGTGTGTGTGTGTGTGTGTGTGTGTGTGTGTGTGTGTGTGTGTGTGTGTGTGTGTGTGTGTGTTTCCCTTTCTAAATATGGACATGCTTAGTCTCACCATGAAACCATCCACTGTTTCACCACCTGACGATGTGAACACTCAGTCTCGCTATACTATGACATTGAAATTCAACATCTGCTTCAGTCATTTTGTATTTGATACCTTACTACATGATGTACTCATCAGATGCTGTTTATCTGGCCACAAACATTTATAACAGGGGAGTGGAGGACAAAGACTCATCATAATTCTCCACAGTACAATAAATAGTAATATAGTAAAATAGTGATTGGAATTTTAACTGTAGGTCCTGCAGTAGACTGGGGATCTGTCCAGGGTGGGCCCTGCCTCTCGCCTGCTAATTGCTTGGATAGACTCCAGCTTCCTTCTGACCCTGAATTGGAATAAGTGGTATAGAAAATGAATGAATGAATATTAATCGTATTATAGACGTGAGCAGGGATTAAAACAAAAGTAATTTTGAATGTTATATAGAAAATGTGAATTGCTGTTAACCTATTCTATAATTATAGTTGATTTATCCCAGCTCATCAAAGTTTCAGAAACATAATGTTGTGGTAATAGAGATGAGTCAGTCATTGTGAGTCTACCCATGAGAGGATCTGAAAGTTTACAGTCTTATGGTTGACAGCTGACTTCCAGTGATGTCAGAATGCCACTTAAATGTAAATACGAACAAAACTAAACACCAGTGTGAAAGTACTTGAAAAAGTCAAAGACAAACATTCAGATTGTCAAAGAGTATCAAAGCAATTCAACTACAACATTCAAGCCAACAGTTTAATTTTGTGAGCAGCATTTGTGTTGCAATAATTACCGTTGGCTGATTGAATATAATGAAATATTATGGGATGATCTTGAAGTATAACATTACCACAGCTTGTGGTATGTGCATGACACCGAAAAACAATGTGTGCATATGTTTAATTTTGCACTGGCTTCAATCAAGAAGCAGTAGGCATGAGAATTTTTTTCTTTCCAGTGTCCTGTGGGTTGTAGCGTAAGTCCAGATCAGACTTGTTCCAGATCATTCTGCAAATGGTTGATAAAACTAAAATCTGGAAATTATACAAGTTGGTTAACTGCTCTACGCTTCCTTTTGGGTTTCCTGCACTGTTCCTGCCAGCAGTCTATTACAGTTAGATATTGTTTGCCTTTATTCCATTTGACTTGTCAGTATTAGTGAGGTTTACTAATGACACAGTTGTGAAATCTGCTAGTTATAAGACAGCCCACATCTATGAAGATAGATCAGATATGTAGCGAATGAAACAGCAGAAGGAAGCAAGGGGATCTCTTCTCTAAATCATTGCTGCGGTGCAGATGTTGGAGACAAAGGACTAATCATTTAGGGGCCCTGAATGCGGTGAGAGAAATTGTGAACAGGCACTGAGATAAATATCAGAGCAGGTTCTTCTCTAACACAGTAGTTGACAGGTGGTAGAAAGGATAATATAATATAATATAATATAATATAATATAATATAATATAATATAATATAATATAATATAATATAATATAATATATAATAATAAATATAATATATAAACAGTTGTTTACTTTGGCGATGCTGCTGTAGGACTTACACTTCAATGACTTAAAAAAAAAATGTTTTTATCCAGATCATCAGTTTTATCAGAGTTTCTTCATCAGTGTTGGCTGTTTAACTTCAGTCGTCACATCTGGTGATTTTATGGCAGATGTTATCACCATGGAGATGGTTGGTGAGATGATGCTGTATGAATTCTGCATTATGATCTAGAACATAATAGAGATTATGCAGAACTACTTTACTTGCTGCATTTACTGACCCTTGGACATCTGACGTTTACCCAAGGGAATGTATGGAAGTGTGTATGTTGTAGTTGCATGTCCACCGTGTACACAGAGCAATCCAAGCTGCATAAAATCAAGAATGAGGTCAAACATGGTCATATGAAAGGTGGACTCTGAAAACAGGGGTCTCATTGTGCTCAGCTTTCAGCTTTAGGGACATGCTCATGCCACTGTGAACAGGTGTGCTGCAGAGAGGACTTTACAGCCATGCTGGGCCTATAGGGTACACAGATGCTACAAGGAAGCCTGAATCACTTTCCATGCTGCCAATCCAAGACAAACCAGGAGTCTACTGCACATTTCTAATTGCACATATTGCCAAAAAACTGAGCATACTTAGTGCCAAGTTTACATTTACAGTGGCAAATTTCTGGTATTGCAGTTTCATGGGATGATGGGAATGATTTTCTTTTTTAAATACAGTTTCATAAAAAAAAATTAAATGAAATGAAATGAAATAAAATGAACATATTCTGTTTAGAAATGTGACTGGAGAGAAAATTTGATCAAGTTGGGAATTTTTTTGTTTATTTTTTTTATTTCTCAGTCAAATATCTGGTGATTTATTAATATTAATATATTAATAATTATCGTTATCATATACAGATTTCAATACAGAACATTGCAATTCTCCAACAGCATAATATAGCTATTGATTCAGATTGTGTTATAATTTGATTATGCATGATAAGATGTTTATGCTTAAGGACATTTTAAGATATATTTAAATATATAAAATAAGAATTTTGATCGTAATTAATAACTTAGCATTTTAATCTGTGTTATTAGTTCCAGTTTTAGCAGCTGTACGACAATGGAAATCATATTGAGCTATTAAAGGGAAATGTTGATGATACATTATGAATATCATGTAAAAGATATTTAGGAAACTTCGGCTTGGGTAACATAACAGCTTTATAAATTAACGCATCTAACATTGTGGGTCTTCTGACGATTTAACAGTATTCGATTACTTCTCTGCCTGTTTTATCTGCCGCTTGCAACCACGGGGAACTATAAACCAACAGCCGGAAGTGTTTTTTTTTTTTTAAGGGCTTTACAACAAATGATGCACGTGGCTGTTTCCTCGAGTTCTCAACAGCATACAACTTGTTGCTTGTAGCTATACAACGTTCCCTCACAGCAGGAGATGAGCACGCATGAGTGGAAACCACTTGCTATTGTCAAATAATAGTCAATACTTTAATGAAACTATTAAAGTCAGAGTTTAGGCGCGAGCTGCGGACCTACTTTACAGACTTTTAGATAATAACGGTCTTAAGCCTCTGACTCGAGCTCGGTTACTGTATATTTGACTGTACAAATAGGGAAATGTCTTAAACGGGGCTTACAGGGGTTTGAGGTATAGGGTTACTATAGGTCGCACCGCGGGGAGAGGCGCGTTTACGCGGCACGGACTCTCACGCGCACACAGCGGGCGAACTGCGGGACCAATCAGAGTTCTCCTCGGACGGAGGGGGTAGAGTGTTTATAGCCCACTACAAATACTCCGTGGCACTTTTTTATTTTTATTATATGTGCTTTCGGGTCACCACTTCAGATTGACTGAGGGGACCTCGTGGCAGAGAACGGCAGCAAGCAACCAGGCGCCCCTGTAGTGCAACGCGGGAACCCGGGAAGACCATAAACATAACACCGTTACTTAGTGACATCAAAGAGCTGGCAAACCTACAAAAACTTTTTTGTTCAACTTCTCCGCAAAACATAGCGAAAGAAACAGACTGAGGGGGTAAAGCTCTGAGCACTTAATACACAACATAGAAGAAGCGGAGTAAATTATTTCAGCGTGCGGAAATAAACGGCTCCATCCATCCTTCAAGTGATCTCTTCTAGTAGCACCTGCAAACATGACACGAAGATCATGCGCGATTTACGTGGTCGGGATCCTCTGCGCCAGCCTGTTGGTCGTTGGGATCGGTTTGGTCGTGGCTCAAGTTTTCCGAGATTTTATGCACAACCGTCTGAAAAAGGTAAAAAGAATTTATCTTTTTCCTCAAAACTTAATGTGTTTCTAGGACTGCTCGAATGACTGGATGCTGCTTTGTTTTGAATGAACTGCTGTGTACAAGTTGGGTCTGTTGAGAAAAGGACAGAAAACTACAACGATGGGATTGTGTGATCCTCACTCATTCACAGATCCTCTACTGTTTGCAAACGGTTTTTGTTTGACTGCATTCACACCATGTCTTTAGCACACATCATAAGCCACGAAATGATTCACACCAGAAACTTGTTAAGTGGGCTGTAAAAACTGTTAATCATGCATTATGATTTTACTTTTTCCCCTTTTTATTAGGTGAATCTCCTTTTTTTAAACAGCATTCATAAAACTAACACAACGACTTTTTTGCGTTGTTGAACGTAAGCTGAATAAATATTCAATGGAAAATCTATTGGAAAATTAAACAACTGGTTAATTAGTCATCCAAATGGGTGCTGCAAATTTCTTTTGTGTCCTGCAGCTAAGAGACACAGAAACAAATCATTTCAGTTCTGCATGACTTGAAGTGCACAGTAATTTAAGAAAGGTTTTTGCTGCAGTGTGTAAAATTCTGCAGTACAGTCACTGTTAACTTGTAAAGGTCACTTTTGTCCTTGATGAGCAGAACTCCCTCAGTGTTTTTGATTGACTGTCACACTGTTTTTTCTGCTTCAACTTTGTCCCTGTTACCAGTTGTTGCTGTTGGCTCATACACTCTGTCAGATGGCAAGAATTCCGAGCTGCACTTAAATAACTACAAACTTTCTGATCCACATGAGGCTGACATCTTTTTCACCTAGGCCTATACCAGTTCTTACAGTGGACACATTTTAGGATGGTATACTTGCACATTTACCTAGGACATTAGTAAGTTTTAATACACACTGCCACCCACTGGCCAATCACTGGAAGTGCAGCAAAATTTTCTGAAAACCAGGATGGAGGATGGATTCTGTTAATTTGTCACTTGTTAGTAGAAAGGTTGCATGAGCTCCACAGAAGTGTCTTTAACTCGCTCAATATTAAAAATAAAAATGTATATGTGTAAATGTAAAATAGTAAAAACATGTTTTAAAAAGTTGTATGTGAAAGGGTTATACTTGCTTTTTAACCTCAGGATTACACTTAAAAACATAAGCTGTAGACCTTTCTAAATTTTTATGATGTAACCAGTAATTATGGTGGCAACAAGCAGATTATTACATGGTTTGTGTTAATATCACAACATGTTATAGGCACACAATTATTATGAACTGTGCTAATGTAGATTATGTAATCAATTTTAAATAGGATTTAATTGGATTATTCTAGTATTGGATTGCATCTTTAAAAGTGCCTTGAGATTACTGTTATGATTTGGCACCATACAAATAAAGCTGATTTCATTTGATTTCATTTGAATGGTTGCAGAATTACAGATGGTGTTTTAGGAAACATTTCATGTTTCCTCAAAACCCTGTGCTTCTTCCTCATTTTGATGGTACGCATTTATAATGCACATTCATGAAGCTGTAATTGCTCTGCAATGTCCCAGGGCTGAGAAACCGCACTTCACAGTTTCTTTTAACCAGGCATCACATGACAGCTGCATTTTGTTTAATGGCACGGCACCGCAGCAGCTGAATATCAACACGTTTGCTGTTTTGATCATGCACTGAGGCTAATCCAGCATATAAACAAAAGAGGTTGTACTGGAGGAATCAAGAAAAAGAAAGAGGGAAAGTGACAGCATAAGAGTCAACATCAAACACTTTTCCTGACTGGACTGCTCAGGAAAGAGACAAGATGCAAGACGGATCATGAATTTGCCTTTCTCAAGGCGTGTGAAAATCTGCCAAAGTTCAGTAGTGGCACTTGAAGGCCCCTTAATCAAAGATGGTGTGTATCTAGTAGGGGCGTAAATAAGATAAGATAAGATAAGACCCTTTATTGATCCCACAGTCGGGAAATTTTACTGTTAAAGCAGCTCAAACACAAAGTATTAAATCACAAGTTTGATGAAATTAGTTTATTATGTTGATTCAGCAGAAAATGATTCGGTGTTCACTGATATCACAAATCATAGTTACACACCACACCTTTGGATACCAACCATTTCTTTATTTCATTGAATCAATGTAATGATGCAATTTATGTATTTTTAGAATCCTAATGTGTGGTAACAATTCCCCGAATGCTCCCATGGTAACAAAACAAACTGCCTCCATCAGTAATTTCCATATGCATAGCGTTAATTCTTAAGCACACCAGCATTAAAAAAAATGCATAATATGTGAAGTATCCCTCATAAAAATGGTAACATTTGATCAAAAGCAACAATGCTCCGATCCTTAAAGATGCAATATTTTCAGTAATGTTGTGGCTGATGTTACCTGAATAACACAATGACAGAACTCTTTAACGCTTCATAAAAAGAGGACCTCCAGTAAGCAATGGAGGGAAAGGCTACTGATAAGCCGTTATGAGTTTCAGTAGCCAGTTTGCAATCAGCTCTTTTCTGTGCCATTAAAGTATTGAGGAACAGGAACTGTGACTTAGCAGTCCAATTGTAGGCGATAGTGCAACGTTAGAAAAGTTCACCAGCAAAGCATTTTCCTACTCAAGACTGATTTAAAGGAGGTTTTGATGCGGAAGCAAAACAGGTTTTTGCTTTTCAGGGGGGTATTAAGACAAATTTAGCTAAAGGTTTGTGGAGCGTTCTTTTGTTTTTGCTTTTTCTATTGGCCTATTCATTTTATATATACAGTATCAGTTAGGACAAACTTTTCCATTGAACCTAACTGGATAGTGTGTCCAAACTTTTGACTTGTAGTTTAGATATTATAGCTTATGTAATCTTATCAGCAGGTGACAGTTTGAAGCTATGCTGAGCTCCATGTAACAAACTATTTTATTGAATTGTATTTATTTTTATATTCCGTTTTATCATAATTTTGTCACGCTATTTTACACACAGCAGTTCCAGTTAAATGATCTTTAATGTGTGAAGTAACAAGGTAAGACTGTTCAGCTGAAATGAAAAAGTTGAAGTTTAAACAGTGCTGTGTTTACAAGGACTAAGATCCTCACAATTTGCTTGTAATTCAAAGAGATGAAAGGCAATTATTGATTAGAAAAACAATTTTGAACTTTTGTGAATAAATAAAAAATCCCTCATATCTACATCTTAATGCATTTAGGATGTTATTTTCTGCAAAATAACATACATCCCTGGTACCCATGCAGTGTTCCCATGCAGTTGACAGCTAAGTGCTGGAAACCTCAAAGGTAAACAAAGTAACCTTCACCTCACCTTTCTCTTCTCTATATCCTCTGTGACACACTGTATTTATAAGAAATAGTAAAAAGGATTCCTACACTAGAAAACAGCAAGAATAATAACAAGAACACCTGGGAAGTATTAAATATAATTATTAAAAACAGAAATGATAGATTTAAATCTTCTACATACTTTCTAAATACAAATAATGAGACCATAGATGACATGGCTTTGATTGCCAATGAGTTCAAAAGATATTTAGTAAATTCTTGTACTGACCTGGGGCCTCATTTATCAAACTGTGCACGGCAAAGCAAACTACATGTGGTGTACGCAGGGGGGGAAGGAAATGCCGCGCATAAAAACTTTCAGATTTATAAAAGTGTGTGCACGCACGCCTGTTTCTGTTCATAAATCAGAATCAACTCTAAAGTGGTCACACATGAGGAAGCGCCTTGCCATGCCCTTGTGGTGGTCATTATATGGTCAGATGAATGCCTATGATTTCCATTCCCATGATGGCTCAGGAGAGCAAAAGAGGCACCGCAGAGTGTGAGAATAAGATCCAATGGACCACTTTGAAAAAACATAAAAAGGTTTTATTTAGTGGGTACGATGTGGGCAGTACCAGTGTCAGAAAGGCAGAGGAGTGCAGCCGGTGGCAGATGCTGTCATTGCTGTGGCAGAAGGGAAAATACGCCAGAGGCATTGGATGGTGCGGCTGGATGTCTCAGTTGGTAGGTCATCCATCTCCCAGACCAAAGTTCGAATCCCATAGGGGTGAATCGCTTTGGAGAAAAAAATCTGCTAAATGACAGTAATGATGCCGGTAATTTAGTCATTTGTTTTAATTTATAAAATCAGTATGTACAGATACATCTGAGATTTGTACCAGTTTATTTAGTGTTAAACAATATATACATTCAGAGGAAGTCCTGCAGGTGGAGAGGGACACAATTAACGAGGTGGCCAAGGAGTTGTGGGAAATAAAGACTGTCTGGACAGAAATTAGGACAACAATAAAAATAAAAAAAAAATCATTGCGTAAGAATAAATAAATAAAAGGAAATCCACCTCTTGTGTGTTTCATAAGCATTGCATCACTTCTAGACCTCCAGCTTCCAGTCTGCGTCCTGCTCTGCTGGGTCTTAGAATAAATGACCAAAGCTTCTTTTTCGCATTTTCTTTTACTGACTGGTACATGCTGGCAGCAAACTGTCCACCTTATTTAGCTGAATGTATTTTACAACATGTAAGTTTTGTTTCACAATGACAGAACATATTTTAGTGGCTGAGGTTCTTATTATCATCATCTCCCCTTTTCTTGAAAACCCTGTTTTTTTTTTTTTTTACCTTGAGCATTGAAGTTTTAAAATATTCTTTGTTGGCTTTAAAAGATTTGTTCACCACCTGTAAATCAATCATCAGAAGTCCCTTAAAAAATCCACATTTTTAAAAGAAGGCAAAAACACCAGAGTTTGAGTAGAATTGACAATTCTTTGTTAAGCCAGTAATAAGAAAACAATACATATCTTCTCGAGAAGGAGGCCTGTTAGCTTAGCTTCTGATCACTAATACACAAAGTGTCGGGACCCTTCGGTTCAGCCAAAAGACCCGCCTAACTAAATTATCCTCCTCATTTATAGTGATACAAAGCATTGTGGCTATGTGCGTGCATGTAGTGCGCATTCATGTGAATGTGTATTTTGCAAGGTGGTCCTTCCTTCTTCCGGGAATTTGATTCCTCCAGGTCCTTCGTCTGAGGTGCGTCAGAGCTGAAAGGAAAAAGATACTATGCTCTGCTTCACTATCTTTTTCTGCCTTTCTACTGACTCCCTTGTATTTTTCTCACAATATTCACACAAAGGCTATTCTTTTTAATGATTTCTGAGTTACTGGGAAATTCCGTTCTGCTAGGAGTGAATAGATAAGCAAAGAGGTACAAAAATATTTACGATTTACTCCCTAGTGGCCATCCAGAACATTGTCAAGGCCTTTTCTCAGTATTGAACTCAATAACCTTATATGAGTTTATGTGAATACACTATCTGTAACCTGCAAAGCAATGATGACAAATAAGCTGTAGTTCTATTAAAAGCAAAGCCTAATGCATGTTACTAAAATCTAAGGATAAAATGTAAATGAATAAATGAATAAGAATGCTTAAATGAGTAAATGAATAATAAATGAGTAAATGAATCAAAATGCTTATAAAATATTTGCAACAGCGTGCACTCCTAAGTATTGCATGCTCCTCTTTATTCATTTCTGCAAACAGCTTTAAAATATAACATGCGGTGTAAAAGGTAATAGTGGATTGTGCACAAATGTCGCATTTCACATAATTTTACTGATTTTATTCTGTACCGTTGGGTCGCTTTCTCCCATTTTTCCAGATTTTGTGCATACGTGAGGGTCAGAGTTGCTGTGGAGGTAGGAACATTTTCCCGCCAAGCTTGGTTTTTAGAAATCCCAAAAGTTGACTGATTGGTGTACACCAGTTTTTGCTTAATAAATGAGACCCCTGGTGAGGGAAATCCAACATCCTAAAAACAGAGACAACACAAATATTATAGCCTAAATATATAAAATAAAAACGTACACAATGTTTTTGAAAGGAACTGATTATTTAAATAACAAGCTTTCTAACGACTGTAACAATATTGATACAGTATTTGTATCAATATAATTGAATGTGTGGTGAAACCCTTTGTAATCAGCAAAGGTCATACAAATATTTAAAGTTACTGATAAACACAAACTTTCTTACTACAGGCCATTTCTGTACTGCCTTGAATCTCTGAAATATTAGGCGGAAAAAAGTAGTTTTAGTTGACTGGACGTTTTCATAAACACAGTATTTATTATATTCCGGATAAGCGGAAGAAAATGGATGGATGGATGAATATTTTGCCTGACAAACAATATGACTCTAGAAAAAACAAAACATCTTCAAATGCACCTTTAGAATTTGTGGAAGAGGTATACCAGTATACCTTTTAAATTTGGGGGAATTTAAAAAAGACTTTTGATACAGCAGAACATGAGTTATTGTTTTTTAATTTCTCTTTTGTTCAAATAAAACTTTCAATCATTTAGTCAAACAACACTGAAAAAGTATGACATGAGAGGAGTGGCAATCAGCTGGCCTATCTGAATAACAGAGAACAGTACGTTGGAATAAATCTGATGAAATCAAAAGTTTCCACAAGGTTTGGTTTTTAGAACCATTGTTATTCATTATTAACATATTCTGTATGTAAAATTTGGTTTGTAAAAAGTTGGTTTGATCTTTTTATATTAAACAAAATATATAATATCTGGGAATAGATTAACAACACTAATAATAAACTCATGATAAATAATATAGAAATGGAAAGAATGTCTGAAATAAAATTTGTTGGTGTAATAATAAATGAAAAAGTGAGCTGGAAGCAGCATATAAACTATATTTATTTAAAGACATCTAAATAAATTTTAATTCTTTATATAATCAAAGATTTTTTAAATCAGTCATCATTGTATAGTTTGCAGTGTTCCTTCATACTACCATACATTACTTATTGTGTGGAAGTATGAGGGAACATAGACAAAAATAAATTAAGTCTTTCCTCTTAAAGAAATCAGAATAATTACTAAACCCACTTATACAGAACCTACAAACTCTGTTCATCAAAATGAAAATATTTAACAGTATCCAGAAGTTTTTCAAATTAAATGAGAGTAAATTCAATCTGAGAATATAAAAAAAAACCAGCTGTGAGAACAGACTAAACTTCACTGTATCTACAAGAGGGGTTCAGATATGGAAAAGCTGCAGTGACATAAAAAATGTCAATCAAGATTTTAACAAATGAGAAAAATGACATGATTAAAAGATATGAATGAATCAGACTTATTGCAAACAATGTATATTGTGTTTGTGATTTTTATGAGAGGGTATTATTATCATTATGTGTTATGGTTTGTAGTGTCTTTAAATATCCTGGTGAAATACTGTGAAAATGTCAATATTTCTATTATTGTTGACAAAAGGGTTTTGGACTAGATAAGTATTTAACTTCATCCCTTTTTGAACTCTGAAACTTTCGATTTTGTCTATTAAATGTTCACTTATTTTGTTGAAATTTTAGTTAGAAAAAAAAATACAAAACAGAATAAGAATAAAATTTTAGCCTTGTTGGGATGGTAGCCTTCTTGGTCTGCACATTTTTAAAGAAAGTAGAGGATTCAGAACATAAACATTTAAACTGCTGAATTTAAATTGTAGAGTTTCAGCCAATTGTTGAATCAAAATTAAAGTTAAATTTACTGTAAGTTCTGTTTATAGATGGTAAAATCCAGGCTCCTCAGTTGTGGTCTTCAGCTTTAGTGATACATCACCCAATCTGGTTTGTAGGAGAAGCAGTGTGATTTAATCTGTAAAGTTCAAAGCTGACAGGAAGTGGCAACATCAGTACTGTCATGTACACACACGCTTGTCTCTGTCAGTTCAATCCTCCAGTTTAAAAGGTTTGCAAATGTCTGATGTTTGGTCCCAGAGGTGGAAGATTCAGCTATCTGCAAATACAAATATACACAACATAAGAGGTATCTCCTTTGATTGTTTCTCAAAAGCTGTGTTTCATAATATATTTGCATCTTAATGAAAACTCAAAAATACTTAAACTGGCTTTATTTATTTGTGTATTTATTAGGAAAGTATAAAAGTAAACAAGTAGATCGACAGGATTGAGGCAATGTGTTCCAGATATGTCATCAGCATAAAATAAGACAACAAATTTTTCAATCAATGATGGCAGTGGAATTAAAACAACAGACAGCAAAGTGGTTGGTGTTGATCAAGGGAGGCAGAAACAGACGAGGACGTCTTTTAATTACTTTCCGAATTGGCTCAACTGATATGTGAAAGGACCTTGTTTTGTTTTGTTTTGGTTTTTTTCCCCTTACTTTGCTTGATAACTAACGTAATCAAATTGATTAGATTGATTAGATCTGGGCAAATGTAGCTTGTAAGGACAAGCAGTTTTCTGCCAATTGGAAGCTTGATGGTTTGATCCCAGATTACTCAGACTATTCATCAAAGTGTCCATGGGCAAGATATGGAGCCCCGTGTTAATGTGTTTATTGGTGTACAGATGTGTTTATGATAGGGAAAACTGAGAAGTGCTGGGTGAATATGGCAGGAGTGTAATAACACAGTGATCAATAAGACTAGAAAAGCACTTTATAAATGCAATCTAGTTATACATAAAATACTTGCTATTACCACATAAAGCCTTAGTAGATAAGTCTCAAGCAAACACATTGATTTTCTGAGATTTATTTAACTGGTGCTCAGAAGGTGAGCATTACATAGTGCATTATCATGCAATCTATGATAATGAAATTACTGGTTAATCAGTTATCCAAATAGGTGCTGTGGATCTAGTCTCATAGATGTGAGAAGTCACATCTAAATATAGCTCATCTTTTCATTAAATAAAACCTTTAACTGAAATAAAAATGCAAGTGGACAGAAAATGTACAGTAGGTATTTTGAACTGATTGCATGACCATGGAAGCTTCTGTACAGCTGAACCAAACGTAAGTTTGAACAAGCGTCTGCAGAGTCCTGATCAGTTTACACACTGACTGGGGCAATCAGTTCTAATTAGGGAAATCATGCATGGAAACCAAGTTCCAGTCCTTTTTAGTTTACCACTGATGCATAAGTTTTATGAAAGGAACATTTTTAAACGATATGCAAATATGTTAAATATGAATTGCCTTGTAGTTTTCATGACATTAAAGAAGAGTATACATAGATCACAAAACCAATTTACAGCCGTTATTGACACAGTTTAAGTGACGTCCAAAGCTGCTCTTTGGAAGGATCCATGTTGCCTACACAGAGAGAGTTGTGGCTATATGCATACCTAAATATAAAGAAATGTATCTTTGGACTAAAATTCTTAATAATAATGTAAAAAATATGCTTTAATAAGTCCTATAGACATCCAATTGTATGCATTAGCGGGAAACAATTTCTTCTTCAAATTAACTGCATGACATGTCTGCACCTAAAGCATCAAATACATTAATGCTGAGGTCTAGCAGCTTTTATAGCTGCATAAGTGCAGCATTTACTAAGCATTTGAATTTGTTGTGATTGTCCCTAGTTTATTTTTGTTGTTCATGTAAATGAACTTATTCCTTATCTTTGATAACTGATGTCTGAAATTCACAGACACTTTTGATGCGCAGAATTTCAGTGGAGCCTTCCCAGAAAGTTCACCTTACAATGATAACAGTGCAGGCATGAAAATATTGTTGCCTCACTTCCAGGATGATCATATGGCACACCCCCATCTTTATTTTCACATAAAGCCATCTTCTCCCTGGGAATCCAATGGTTTTGAGGAACCAGTCACCTCACTCCAATGTGTAGAGTTGGTCATAACTGGGTGAATTACAGTTTAAAATTACATCTTTAAAGTCCCTTATACTTAGCTCTATGTGGCTAACTAGACTGTAAGTAAGTCTGTTTTAACTTATAATAAAACATTTCAAAGTCAAGTCAAAGTCATCACAACATACATAAAGAAAGGAAGTTGGACTTTTAATTATTTTCTATTGAACATATTTAAATGTCTTTGGCCTTAAAACTTTCTGGTTTGATGTGATGTGAAGCCATGGACAGTTACTCTATTTAGTGCTTTATGAAGGAAGATAATATTTTGTGTTGTTACCATTACATGAAACTACTGAGGTTAAGGCATTAGGTGGAGAGTCCGTGGTTAGGAATGAGATTAATCTATGATCATGTGTTTTAGGTGTTGCAGTGTGATTAAAGGTCTAATGTACATTTGTAAGGATTCATTTACCAACTCATATGCAGAGGGTGGCATTTTTCTAGTTGAATAGCTGACACCAAATATCCTCAGTAACACTGTAAACCTTGGGTTTGGTTACGTCCACTGCTGGTGACCTCACTCACCCTGCAAATAGACCGAAATTCTGTTTAGGTACTGAAGGATTTACACATCATGTTAATTCTGGTCCTCTGGTTCACATAAAAGGCATATGTTTGTAAAGAATTCATATAAAATGAATCTGAATTGATCTGTAATTTCATTTTTATTTGAAAATGAAGTCTGACAGTACAAATATATCTGTGGGTGAGACATACTTTCTTAGAACTCGTGTTTCTTCACATATAGAGTAGCCTGCTGGACAGCATGAAATATTTTAGCTGTATCAAGTTACTCCTTCACACCAGTTGCACCAGTGTGAAGAATCTCTTCCCAAGGATACCCTCCCAGCAGCAGACTCTTTGTGTGCTAAGCCTCTTTCATACTTTAAGATTTATTAGGAAACAGGCAGACTTTGCAGGATTTGGCTCCCGTGTGAGGCAATCTGGGTCAGTCTCCAGTGACCCTCTGATAAGGTTGATTCTTGTTTGTTCTTGTAAGTATACATAGTAAAAAAGCTCGACAAAGTAGCCAACAAAGAAGCTGGTTAACACCCATAATTAATATCTTTCCAATATGGTAAAATGCTTCTTTCAGAGCTTTTGGTGCACAATATATAGGAAATTCATTGTTATCACTACACCAACAGTATATCAATATCACAAAGACATTTTGAGTTACAACAGAACAAGCATGGGGTGTATTTTTGAGGGCTTCATTACACTTGGACGAAGCTTTGCTTTTGTCTTTTTGTTTGTTTGTTTGTTTTTTCAACTTGACTTGTCCTGCATAAAGGCATGCAAAATAATGTTCTGATTGCCATGTTGCACTGAACGAATTTCCCTTTCCAAGGGGGAGTTTAATGGGTATAAAGGCAATGAAGCTTTGCAGTTATAAGGCTCTCATTGATACTTAAGTGCTATTCTTAAGTTTTTAATTTGTTTATTTCTGAATTGCATATTATTCAGGGACCTGACAGGGGAACAAAGAAAAGGGGAGAGCGAACAGAGGAGAAAAGGAGAGAGAGTGAAGAGAAGAAAAAGAAAACAACTGTACAGTCAAGCCAAACAACCAGCTGTTTCACCATAGAAACTTAAATGAAAACATCCTAAGGCCCCTGTAAGAAAACACAGCAGACAATCATCAGGAGCACCTGCAGGAATAAAAACAAATGGGCATGTTTTGCTTTTGTGCATGTTTTTGTAGTAGCATACACAGGCATTAAAGTCAAATGCAGCTGACATGATCATATATTAAATTGAACTATTTGTTTATACATAATGCACTGTCAACAACCTGCCATATTACATGTTTTCTTATGTCACAGTCTTATTCAGAGCCATCAACATGAATTTGGTGTTTGACAGGTAAAAATCTTGACCACTAAAATTAAAATCACGTCATCATAGTTTTTAGAAGCTGTCCAGTAATCAGATTTCCTGTCTTGGACTCAGTCCCAAAAAGTGATCTGGCAAGGTTGTCTTAAAAGTGAATGAATCGTAACTTGTTTTTGATGGGGTCAATAACAAAAGGGATGGACATCTCAGCTGGTTTAGCTTTGTTAATGTGTTGTTGCCTCTACTGAGGCAAACCCTTTCAGAGTATGTAAAGCTTGTGCACCATGACTGTATGTGAACAACTCCACATCAAAGCCTTAGCCTTACGTGTGTTTGTGTATTAACCCGCCACATGTGTTTTCATATAGGGAGTGGCATGAGAGTAGCGGTGGTAAGTACTGAGATAAGAGGGCCTTTCTGTTCCTGTTTTCCATGTATTTTTGTGGCATGCTGCGAGGGATACCATATTGATTGTTCAAAGCATGAAAAGAAGGACATAGAAATGCTCTCTCTTCCTCAATCTAAGGTGACAGCTTTATTGTCCTTGGCTACTCAGCTAAGCTTTTGTCTCTGAACACAAGTAAAGAGGACCCCCAAACAAGGAGGGGGGCTTATACTCGGGAATTAACAGCACTGGGTGTAATCAGCTCCTCTAAACTTCTTTCATATCAAAGTGCTTCTGTTAACTTCATGACAAATCTGACATAATTAGGCCAAATTGAAATTTCCTCTTGATGTGCTGTTGAAGGAAATGGTAATCCCTCTACACCTCTTATTCCCAGTGTTTTCTGAAAATATTCTTTCAAACAGGGAGAATTTTGTCTTTTAGCAAAAACATTTACTTAGAAATTTTTCATACTTTCATCATACTGTGTAACCAAAAGGGGCAGCTGACTGTGTTGCACCTCCAGGGCCTCATCAAGCTCGATCCTAAGGAATGTGGCTCACATCATTAAGGTTGGAGTTTCACACAAACAGTGGGCGTCCAGCGCAGCATCACATGATCTGTCAGAGGCTCTCTCCGAGTGCCCGTTGTCAGGGGCAACTGCTGACAATGGAGCAGTGGAAGGGTCTCCCCTCATACCATTCAAGTAACGCAGCCAGTGCTCTTGTCTGACGCTCAGACAGCAGCTCCCCTCCACCACATCCCCCAAGGATGTTTTTGTCCTTTGGCTTGGTTTAACTTGAAACATGCTGTGGAAAGCTTAAATTGAAAACATGTGTTGGCGCTTGCAAAATCTTTTACTCTTCGCAGGAAATATGTTATTCACTTAAAGCCCCATTAAAAATTTTCTGTTTAAAGTCATCCATGAAATATTTTGTCGTCTTTATATGTTCAATTTTAATTTATGCATTGATTGCATGTAGATTTTCTATTCACATCTTTGCAATTACTGCATCTAAATGATGCTTTGATTTACAGCCCTTATGCATATGAAATGAAATGAAAATGAATGAAAAATACTTTATTAATCCCAAAGGGAAATTCAATATTGTAGTAGTAGTAATTTTTTAGTAAAACAATCACATTAATTAATTAAGGGCTTTGTTCTTCAGCCTGATAGCTGCTGGAAGGAAGGATCTTCTGTATCTCTCTGTCTTGCATCGGACTTGAACAAGCCTCCCACTGAACACACTCTGTTGTTTCGTCACGGCGTTGTTTAGAGGGTGTGAAGGATCTTCCATTATCTTCGTCAGCTTGTACAGAATTCTTTTTTTGATGATCAACTCCAGCGGCTCCAGAGTTACTCCAAGCACAGAACCGGCTTTCTTGATCAGTTTGTTAATTCTTTTCAAGTCTCTGGTTCTGATGCCGCTGCCCCAGCAGATTGCTGCAAAGCTGATTGTACTTTCAACAACAGACCTGTAGAACATTTGCAACATTTTGGTGCACGTTAAAAGATCTCAGCTTCCTTAAGAAGTAGAGTCTGCTCTGACCTTTCTTGTAAATGTACTCAGTGTTGCTTTTCCACTCAAGTCTGTTGTCCAGCTGAACTCCAAGGTACTTGTATTCCTCCACCACCTCCACCTCCTCTCCCATGATGGAAACACTTCTATGTGTGTTCTTGTTCCTCCTGAAGTCAACAATCATCTCCTTTGTTTTCTTGGTATTCAAGATGTTTATAAGATCATGATTTTATTTTTAGGTGTGCTAAAATATGTTGATATGCATTAAGCTATAAAATTATACATAATTTTTAAATTTTAAAATTTTGTATGCTTCTGCAGCAGCTATTGGCACCTTTCTAAAATGCCACATTTAGTTTCCTGTTACTTTAAGGATCCCGCCCCAAAGCAGAGTCTGCTGTGATTGGTCAGTTGCTTGATACTTCTTTTTTTGTCGGTTATACCAAAATAACCACAAGACAGGCAATGTGGCCATGAGCTCTATATATACAAGTGAAGGAAGAAAGCCTATTTAATGTCCCAAAAAGTCCACAAAAGAGCAAACAAACCAAATCCTCGATTTAGATTTTTAGTTTTTTTACATGCACAAAAAGTTATAACAAAAATAAAAAGATTATGATGTGTACTTTTTGTCTCAACAGGAGATTGTTTTAGTGGAGGGCAGCCGGGTGTTTGAGTCCTGGAAAACCCCTCCCCCTCCAGTCTTCATGGAGTATTTCTTCTTCAATGTGACCAATGTTGAAGAGTTCCTTAAAGGAGCCAAGCCAGTTGTCACCCAGGTTGGACCTTACACATACAGGTAGGTTGCAGACGCAAACGGTGACCCATTTTCTTGTAAAGTACACAAATGTTAACCACAGGACAATTTTCTTGTGTTCATTATGCAAAAGCTGCAGAAAGCTGCAGTGCAACATATTGACTTTAATTTCTGTTAAATACTCAGCACATGTGCAAACTGTTTTTACAACCTATCTTTCTTTTTATGTTTGTCTTCATTTTTATTTTTGGACATTTAAAATCTTAATAATTGTCATGCCACATCTCAGAGTTCATGGTTAATTGTAAGAGGTTTTTACAGTTAAAGACTACACAGTGTGTTGTTTCCTATCCTGTTAAGTTTGTGACCTTAGTACTGGCAGAAATTAGTCTTTTAGGTTTAAATTTGTCATTTTGAATTTCTTCTACATGCACCCAATGAGGTTTCTAGTTGACACTCATTAATAACACAAAATATTGAAGACCTAATGAACCTTTAAAACTTCTTAATTGCATTTACACAGGGAGTACAGGTATAAGGAAAACGTAACAATGGTGGAAAACGGCACAATGGTGTCTGCGTACAACACTAAAAGCTTTGTGTTCCTGCGAGAGAAGTCTGTGGGTGATCCAGCTGTGGATAACATCACCACCGTCAACATCCCTGCTTGGGTGAGTCATGAAGCAAAGGTTTAATTCAAGTAGAGAAAAATGTTACTCCAAGTAGGGTAAAGTGGAATGTGTTGTTTGTTCTCCTCCGCACTTTGTTAACTGTTTCCTCGGCTTCATTTCATTGATACCAACACTACCTTATCTCAAAGTATTTCCCATTCCTTCTCATGTCTGCTCCACGTCCTGTTTCTAGGCTGTTATGAACAAGGTGAAAGGGAGTTTTTTTAAGGCCGCCCTCGTGTCCATGTGGATGAGCTCTCTCAAAAGCGACCTCTTCACAACTCGCACTGTAGATGAGTTGCTTTGGGGCTATGAAGATCCATTGCTGGCCCGCATTGCCCCGACCAATCCTGAAGTGGAGACCGTCTTTGGCCTCATGTACAAGGCATGTACAACACTAAACTCGATTTTAATGGCGTATGAAAATGATCTGGTTTCAGTCATTTCCATTGTGAAACCAATAAGGATTTTTGGCTGCTTTTGACGCACATTTAAATGACTCCTTTGTTTTACTTAGAAAAATGGAAGTAACGATGGGGAATTTGTGTTCCACACTGGACAACAGAACTACCTGGATTATGGCCGGGTCAAAACCTGGAAAGGTCAAAGGTAGAACCGATGCAATCACACACAAGCACACACTCCGGCACCGTGATGAAACTCTGTTGAGTAGTAAATTAGTAAACTTTTAAAATCTAAAGCTTTTTTTTGCCGATAATGAGTAGGAGCCATCTGTGTCTGTTTGTTATGTTT
Source organism: Melanotaenia boesemani (assembly GCF_017639745.1). Taxonomy (NCBI): domain Eukaryota; kingdom Metazoa; phylum Chordata; class Actinopteri; order Atheriniformes; family Melanotaeniidae; genus Melanotaenia; species Melanotaenia boesemani. Next base: position 11,223,686 of record NC_055700.1, read on the forward strand.
TTTGCTTTTGTGTATCTACCATGGAATGAGGGACCGGACATCCTGATACTTGGAATGTCTTAATAAAAACTTTTTACTGATCTGTTTTATCCTATTTTCTTCTCTCTTGAGGTCTCTAATTACCATAAACCCAGGGGAAATAGCTTTTTCAAGTGTTTTTTGAAGATAAAAAACATACTTGATCATTGTAATTTCATCCTGTTAAGACTGAGATGATATCGTTTATACTGCTTGTAGGGGTTTTGAATAATAGTACATATTGCTTTGTTTTTTTGTTTGTTTGTTTTCTTCTTTTACTTCTTTCTGCATGCATAAAATGAATCTAGAATAGTCATGTACAGTATGCATAATTGTTTGCATTGACTACTTTGTGGGAAAAATATATTTATTTGAAACATAAATCCCTAGAACAGAGAAAATCCCTCTGTAACTGGTGTAATTTTTAAAAGAAGATCTCCTTTTTGTGTAGTTTTTTAAAAATAGATACTTACAGTTTTTACAATGTTTTATTTTTCAGCCAGCTTACTTTCTGGTCAACTAATGAAAGCAACAGCATCGTTGGATCAGATGGAAGTGCTTTCCATCCACTGCTGGACAAGAACGAACGCATTTACATCTACACTCCAGACCTCTGCAGGTACAGTTCAAACCCACAGTCTCCTGATTCGTCCTGGGTTTTTCTTGTTTTTGTTTTGTTTTTTTTACTTTATAAAATTACCTCACTATGAAAAATATTTTCCTAAAGCCCAACTAGTGTTTAGTTAGGCAAATCTCACACAATGAGTGAGTGTTTGTCTTTTTTCACGAAAAATGGGTCAATGAGCAGACCAGTCAGAGCTCACTGGGTCATTTAAGGAGACAGATTGTGAAGCATTTATGCATGTACTTCCTGATTGATAGACCTTGAAAATATCTTCATGATAATCTAAATAAGTCAGATATGGGCTTTTTGAAATGTTTAAATTATGTCTGAATATACTTCATTGGACTCTGCTTAACTGAATCTTGTAGTAGAATGTGCTGCAGAGAAAACCTTCATCCTGGCATTCACGTGGATGTTACTTTCACACTTGTCCCCTACGTAAACACACTTTTACAACAATCACATCCCGTCCATGTCAACAACAACAGTCCTTCCCCTTACTTCCCCTGGATGGAGCATGAATAAATAGGAAAAAACTAAGGAAAATCATTTTGAAATTAAATAAATTAAACAATTAAATAGATAAATAAACAGAAGACATAAATCCAAACAAAGCATGAACAAAACCAAAGATCACGATGTAAAGAACGATAAAAAAAGGAATGGTGCGGTTATGAGTTGGTGACTATTTCTGGTCCATGACCTCACACCCTGGGGTGGGAGCTTTCACATGCAGTGTGACCGTAGTGTTCAGAGGCTTTGGATCCCGCAGATTCTTACCATAACATCCTGATCACTTACAAACAACGCCGCAGGTGACCGCTATTTACTTCAGGCTTTTTCTGCCGATGCTGCTTGGGCTCTATAAAAGACTAACATGCCATTTCCAGGAAACACTGTGGAATGGCTTACTTGAGAAGGAATGTGTTTGGAGCATATTGGAGATAGAAGGGGGAAGAAACAGGGAAAGGTCGCAGATATAACGAACTACAAATGACAAGTTGTATCCTTTGGAAGCGCAATACAGACGTTACCCTTTGATAAGCAGGTGGAAAATTGCTTGAGCTTGCTTGACCCATGCTGAGAATTGTCTCTCACAGATTGACCAGCTCCTTGGAGGTTGATTTCACATTTTAAACCATGTACGTTTGCAAAACAGACAAGAGATTGTGATTACAAAAAACAGAAGCAGCACTTTGCAGCTTTTCCTTTTTGTTGAGTGTGGAAAGAATCTGTTATGGTAGCAGCACAGAGTGGCTCACTGATGCCTTTGACTCTGATTGGACATGTTCCCAAAACCCCTCACCCAAATATTTACAAAAAACTTTCACCTACTTACTCATTGCCTAGTGGTGTCATGTTGTCCATCTGTGCTACTGACTAAAAGGAAGACTCTCCCCATGTTTCCTGTACATTTTGTACTAATTTAAAGAGGAAACATTAAATGAGGTCATATCTACTAACCTTTACCACACATACAGTCACTGGAAGCTTGTGTGCAATCAGCTCAAGAACACATTGTGTGTAAAGAATGCTTCATTAAATGACATCTGGGACTGATCTGTGAGTTAAAACAATACAAACACTACGATAATTCCCATCTGTAAGCTGACAGCGCAGTGACCCTTTGCTCCTCTAGCCGACAGCTGAGTCACAAAAACATCAAAATTTTGATAAACTGCAGACAGGTGTCAAATACCGCCACGCCCTAATAGACACAGACATTATTTTCAGCCTTACAGTCATAAATAACCAACACTTAAAATAAGGTCAAAATGTAAAACATTTGCAAAAAGATTATGGTAAAGTTTCCTTCATGTCTGTTTCAGTTTCATTACTAATGAAAAAGAAGACATACTTTATCTGAAATTCCTTGAAATTTCAGCAATGTCTAATTCCCAGCAGTACAAGGCAGAGCCTTTCAGTCCTGTTCTAGTCTAGTAACGCATAAGGCATTTTACTTGGCCTCTTTCACAAAGGTCAAGGGAAAGGTCTATATAGTATTGTTACACGACTGGTGGGCTGCGGATCCTCCCAGCCAGTTGGCAGACAGTGTAAAGAGACCTTTGTTCTCACTGAGGATTCCCTTGACATGACAAAACTGTATATTCACAGAACAAGGATGAGCTGCACACAACACTGCAGTTCTATCAGGAGCTGTTTCAAACCAACAAAGCTTAACAATTAAATTATACATCTGCAGTTTCTGTAGTTCCAACACAAAGGGAAGGTCAAGCACACAGTATTGTGCTGTTTTTCTGATCTGATGCAGACACCCATAAAGATTTCATTATACATCTCTTGAACTTCAAAGCCAGTTTGTATATTTTCCTTCCTAACTTTTTCCCTCTGTCTTAAAATAAAAATCAGGTCATAGTTTTTCTTGCCATAGCCAATTGTCATACTACATAATTAAAAATCTCTTTCTCTAATTTAAAGAAACACTCTTTTTATTTCAACCTTCCTTCTTTTTGTAACTCTGAGCCAGCATAATAAATATTAAGCATAATGTTTTTAGCTTATCTGCCCATCCTTATCTATGTCCCATAGTAGCTCTTGACCAACTTGCAGAAATTTCTCAAAAATTGATGCAAATGGTGTCTAGTCGTCTCGTAGACGACCTGCTGTGACCTGATAAAACAAGTTTTTGGACTGAGCTCAAGACATCATGAGTCAACAGAATTTTACACAGTCGATCAGGAGAAAATGGCAAAGTTAAGACATTTTATATGCAGAAGGTCGAAGTTGGATCTCACTGTAACACCACTGATATAACACTTTTCGTAGGATATTGAATTGGTGAGACTAATCTTTGGTGTCAGACCTTGAGGTTTGGTGTCATTCTGTACTGTCTGGGCCTCTGTTATATACTTCATACTTTGTACTGAATAAGGTTTTACTACATACAATTTATGAGTCTGTCCAAACTGAGGTTTGGACAAATGTTGGATACACCACATTCACCAAAATATTTTGTTATTCAGTATCCTTTATCAACAGCAATTACAGCTTTAATGCTTTAAGGAATATATCTGTACAGGTTTTTTTTTATCATATCCAGGGGAATTTTGTCCTCAGCTCACAGTTACAATCCCAAAGCTTTCCTTGTGTTTTGTATACTGACACAGCTCCTCTGGAAGCATTGGAAAAACAGCAGATTTGGTCACACAGCCACTCATATTCAAGTTGTTCCTCTTTGGAAGAGAAAAGGGGGTTTGGTTATTATATCTAGCTAGTAAGATGCATTTATGAATCTTTTTTGTGTCCAAACTGGTGAAAATATGTGGTTTTTAGAATAGTTTCTTTCCTTTTTTTCTACCAAACTCTTGGGAGATGGAAACTGCAAATTGAGCAGTTTATTAGGCTGTGCAACCACATCATCTTAAAACTGCAGCTCAGCAAAAAATAAAGAAGTATTGTAGCAAAACAAGAAAGATTTCCCAATGTGAAGCATAAGTGTTCTCTTGGTTAGATTAACACAAACCACAGAAGAATGATATTACCGTTACATCATTGTTTAGCACATGTCTGTGAATCGTGTCTTTTTTCCTAATCATGAACAATTACAGGAAGAAAAGCCTATCTGTTATGGACACCTTTGTAATCTTTCTTATGGTTTTGAGGGCCAAATATAGAGCTGTTTTTCTATTACAGCTATTTAAAAGAGAAGTGATTTATGGATGCTGATGAGCCATCAAATCCACTGCAGGAAATCGCTGTTGTGTAATGTAATAAGTGATTACTGGTATTTGCTGATGCCAAATTTATTACACAGCCAGCCAGCATGAAAAAAAATTAAATTAGACTTCTAGAAATTGCTCTGCCATTAACATGCAAGACTGATAAAAAAAAAACATAATTGGCATTCTATTGAACTGCTTATGTTTTTATCCCCTCATGTGCCTCCACCAGCCCAGGCTAGTGTTCACATGCAGGTTTCTAGCAGTTACATTTAGGAATGAGATGAGTTCATTTGCAAAACTTTATTGTAAGTCAGAAGACTAATGTTGCAGGCTCAGTTAAAATGAAAACTGCACATAAGGAGCACCAAGAATTTTTTTGATGTAGATGTGTTGAGTGATAATTGAACTTTTTTTTCTTTTTTTTTATATTGTAATTTGAGATTCTGCTCTGCTCTTCAGGACAATCTACATGGAGTTTGAGAAAGACGTTGAGGTGAAAGGTATCCCAGCCTACCGCTTCACACCACCGCGCTCAGTTTTAGCCAGCAAGGAGGAGAATCCGGACAATGAAGGTTTCTGCATCACCCCTAAGGAGTGTCTGGGAACTGGTCTCCTCAAAGTCAGTCCCTGTCGGAAAGGTAAAAGTCAGTTTGTGCTCACATTTTCTCACCCAAAGCATCACTACGGCTTTTTCAAAGTCCTGCTATTTTTGGTTCTAACTTCTCTTGTTTCTATTTTAATAAATAGAGCCTTCCTTCTGCCAACATATGACATTCTTAGGTCACCAAAAAATCCCCAGCACAGTTACTATAACATTCAAGGTTCTTTCATACTACAAGTAATACTAACACCACCCACTTCTTTGAACGACCCATGTGACACAGCTCTCCAGTTCTTGCCACACCTCAGGCACCATCTGACCATGACTGGCCCAGTGGCTGTGGGGGGAGGCAATAAGCCTTGTCACCTGATTTTGCCCTTGAATATGACCAGGCATTATCTCAGTGCCAGTGTTCAGAGCCCTTGTGTCTCTTAATCTTTTCATTCTTGAAGGTTTGTAAATCCTGCAACTGAACGCCAATGATGTTTGAACATATTGTATAAATTTACTCAAAGTGTTTCAGCTTTTAAATGCAATTTAGGGCAAATTATAAATTGCAACATGCAAATATTTAACTGGACATCATGTCCTCTTTATCTTGTGTCAAAGTTAATTGTGGTTGTGCTGTAACAGTTTGTGCCTTTGCTGTAAAATAATATGAATAATCTAGAATGGGATCAAAGAAGACATCGTGAATTAGTGTGAAAAAAAAAAAGTTTGTGCTGCTATGACGCTGCTGTTCATGTTAATAATAGACGATTTGCCATAAAAGCAGGGAATAAAACCCGGGGAAGATCTGACATCAAATCACACACGACTTAGTTCAAGAGTTTAGTTTAGCCACCTGCAGAAAAAAGGCTGAGAGGAAAGGGTTACAGAGAGTTTTGGACCAGGTGTTTGGGGGAATGAACATTGCGATTAAGGTCACCCAGGAGCATACTGATACAAATATGTGACCTTGTAGGCTGTCATGTGAACAGCCTCTCAGGTGACTGTCCAATGTTTTTTGTCCAGAGTCTGTTGCCAAACACCAGAGGAGGAAATCTGTCACCTCTGCCCCACTTCACCTCCAACTATTCCTCCATCTGACTTTGTTATTGCTCCAAAACACATGTGCTTCATGCAAAGCCGGACTTTTCTTGTTTTTGCCAGTGCTTACATCCATAATTAGTTCCATAATGCACAAAGCCCATCAGACATGTGTTATGCAACTGTTCAGTTTCTTATCTTAACTTGTGCGATCTTTGAATAATGGTTCCTGCTGCTGATAGCATGAGGAACAAGACTCTATATCTGGACTGCCCCTGATTAGTTTTACATGTAGAGTTATTTTCCATGTGTGTGCCTGTATTGTTTGCTTTGTTTGTGGCTTTAAATCAGAGGTCTTATTATATCCTTTAACCTCCACCTTGAAGTTTTTTCCAAGATTATATCCTGACTAGATCAAACTTCAAACAGAATAAAATGTTCTCTATAATGCCGCTTTGATGACCTGTGGTGGGATGTTTTTTTTCACACCACTGTAATATTGCTTTCTATCACCTTTTTCCATGTTTAAATACCTAAACAAGCTTAAAATGAGCAGACATGCAACTCAAGCTCTCAGATTGCAACTTCTTTGAAACACAGGAAAATCCGACTTGATGCTCCCTCTGTTTCTTTATATGTATGCTGACATTAAAAACCCCTTTTATAGTAGAAAATAATAGAGAACTTTTTCTGTTTTGGAAACACGTGGCAGCTTAGTTACTTAGTTTTGTGATCATCTCAAAGGTGCTCCGGTGGTCGCCTCCTTTCCCCATTTCTACCTGGCAGAAGAGAAATACGTGGCTGCCATTGGAGGAATGTTCCCTAAAAGGAAGCATCACCAAACGTATCTGGACCTCAACCCGGTAATCCATCAGACAACACTGTATTCATCAACCTTCAGCTGACTGAACTTTCCTCTTTCTGTTATGATGATTATGAATATATAGCAATACTTCATGGGACGGAGGTTGTGTGTAAAAGCAAAGGCTATTCTAAATAAGGATGTACTGCTCCACCCCCTAGTGGTGATGATCAGTAGTGCAAAAGTTGACTTAAGTTGATAATATCCTAATTTTTTTTCTAATACATAATAATCTACTGTCCACAGTATTTTATGAGCATTGTATATATTTTTTTGTTGCTGACAGACCACTGGGGTGATTGTTCGTGCAAACAAAAGAGCACAGATTAACATCCTGATCAACAGAGTCCCTGGATTCCCGTGAGTTTCTGCATTTAAACAGACTTGTTATTACTATCTTATCACTTATTATTACTGGTGTTTTGTTTGTGCATGTGTACTGAAATGAGTTGCTATGTGTTCCCATCCCTGTTTCTAACAGGAAAACAAGAGACCTGAATGATACAATCTTTCCCGTCATGTTTATCAATGAGGTAAGCAATGATAGAAGCCCTCTTATATCTTATAACTGCTTATTGCTGAGAGTCACACAAGATTGATAGTGTTGTTGTAATTGCCCAGTAGCCAACACACAAGCAGATCTTAGTTTAGCTAAGCTTAACTCAGCTTGGTTTAAAGACTGGCTGTAGCAGAAATGGACTGGCTGGTAATCAGCATGAGGTTGCCCTCCTATTTGTAGTTCTCACACTGAGGTTTTTTACTCTGATTAAACAAACACAACATATTTACTTCTGTCTTCATGGTGGTACATCTAGGTCAGTCCTCACCTTGACTTTCTCTTTATGCATCTGACTGTTACTTCAGATGCATAAGGACTGTAAGTTGTCCAGTTTAAAGAAGAGGAGCGAATGGGGTTCATATGAATGAGGAAATACGAAATAAAGTTTTGGAGTCATCTCTGTTTGTTGTGTCAATCTGCTGCAATTTTACCGTTTTTATCAGCAAGAATAAATTTGTTCCCTTTGACAGAGTCGGCTAACTTTACCTGATTTCCACTCTTAACACTAACCTCAATTTGTCAGATGCTGGTACATGTTTATTGCTTTATTATCTTGTGTACTCTATACAGAGGTGCATAAACATTTATGGGCTTGATCAGCTCTATGTAATGTTCATAAATGTGATTTAAAACATCCACAGATTCTCACACAGGTCTTATTAGTGGATTAAAAGAGATAATGGATGAGCAAATATGATTAAATTATTGCATTGTACAATTTATTTTATTTATTAAGGAAAATTATCTACATATCAAAGAGTAGCAAATCAAATACAGAAATCCCAGTTCGGGGTTTTCAGTCTGTCAGGTTTCCAGTTTATTCAAAGAAGGCTGATCTATTCTGGTCTGGGTGTATTAAGCGGTGTTGACTCTCCTGAGGCTGTAAAGGTTTCTAAACAACCTGTGAAGTGGCTGGACATCACCAGACACGCTATAGAAATTAAGCAAAGTCGAATCGTTATCCAAAAAGAAAAGGTCACTTTTAGAACTGAGGTGCAAAACTGTCCAAGGTCACAAAGTAACCAAATGAAACTAAGAGCCTCTCTCATGTTAATCTAATGTTAGTGAGTTCATTATCAGGAGAACTTAGGACATTATGTTTGGAGAAATGAAAACTGCATTTCAACATGAGAACCTTATCCTGTCTCTAAAACACAGTAGTGGAAGTTAATGGTTTGGGTCCACTTTGCTTCTTCCCATCAATGGCAAGACTATGAATTCTGAAAAATAAAAAATATCAGGACATTAACATGTGAACTGAATCTAAACAGAAACCCTTCATACAGCAAGACAAGAACAAACACATTCTTCTTCTTTAATGGATCTTCAATAATGTCTCTTGATACACAGAGCGTGGTGATTGATGATGCATCTGCAGCAAGAGTACAGAAGCTACTGCTGATTGTCAATTTGGTGTCCAACTTCCCTCTCCTTATTGTGGGGCTGGGTGGTATCATGCTCTTAGTTTTCATCATCCTTGTGGTCCGGGCTCGCCAGCAGAAGGTATGACGGCCCTTCTCACTTTATTCTTAGAACGTACAGTTTGCTTGGTCCTGATATGTAATTTGTGTTAACTGCCATTATTAATTTACTTACCACTCACTAATAGCACTGTGCATGTATTTATCACCTCTGTGCAGAATGAAGTTAAGCACATTGTGTTTACCAAGGCTGTCTATGCTGTAAGTCTTTACGCTTTGTTTTGTTTTTTGCTGCTTTGTTTTCATTTGCTTTACTCTGTCCTTTCTCTTATTGCAGTTATGAATTATTACCTAAATGCATTGTACAATCTCATAAGTACATAATAAACATTCTCACCCCTTGTTTTAACTTCTTAACAAAATTTGGTGGATAAAAGCTAAAAAAAAAAAAGTTTTTCGTTTACATTGTAAGATGGCACATTTAAGGACACCAAGCATTTTTAGTTGTAATCACACAAGTGTAATAAAAAGTTAAAGATGTTTTTTTAATGCTTCTTTTCATCTGAAATGTTCCACTGCAGACTTCTGCTGAAGATGACACCTCTTACTCTGCAGTCAATGCCAAGGAAAAGGATGATCCCCAAAATGGAAGCTACATTGGTCTGCCACTGTCAACGGAAATTAAGTTTGTGGAGGAAGAAGAAAAAGGGGCTTTTTAAAGCAGAGTGGGTGGTTGGGGGTAGAGGAAGGGGAAATGTATTTTTGTCTCAAACATCTTGTAGTATATGTTCTTAGTTAAACTCACGGAGAGCTAACTAAAGTCCAGATTCAACACAGTCAGTTTCCTGAAAGATTGTTATGTTTTGTTGTTTATCTGTTGTTGGTGATGTAAAATTATTGACACCAGGTTGCTGTTCTTTAATGACCAGATATGGAGAGTACAGTTTGTAGTGGTTTTAAAACAAACACACTTTAAATCTGACATGTGAGATGAATGTGCCTTTAATGCTGCACCCTCAGTCTGTTTGGCTACCTGGTTTCCTTTGCTTTGAGCTAAATGCATTCAGATCATTGGGGCTGACTACTTCATAAAATGGACACAGAGGGACATTTGAAGGAGCAGGGTTTTGAAATCCATTAACAGTATTTTTATATGTCGAGGGGTGGGGAGGCTCATTATGGATGCAGTCAAACATTATTAAAGCAGGAAAAAAGCACACTTAGAAGTCTTCCCTTCTTGCAGGCTTTTAGACCAACTGAGTATTATTATGTGTCATTTGCATTTCATCCTAAAATTCAATAATGCAAACGTTTTCACAACTCATCATTGTATGTTCACGCACATATTTAGGTTTGTGCACATGTTGAGAACTTGACATTTACATCAACACTATGTTTTGAACTACTTACATTCTTCTCCGTGTATGATGGGGATTAATATCAAACAAAACACTGCATATTTGAATACTTTAGATTTGTAAAGAAATACATAGTTTGCATTTGTAAATGTAAATGTAGACATCAAATGTAGAGATTAAATGGAGAACATTTCAAGTTTGAGCTTCTCAAATATCTTCTACTCCCATAATGTGCAACAGCTTCCTCAGTCATTTAAAGTCCTGAACATGACAGGAAATGTGCCATGTGTAACTGCTCATACTAACTTTGCTATTTGAAAAATGTTTTAAATGCTGTAGTTGTGCCTTTAAAAGGATCAGTGTTACTGGATTTTTTTGCCTTTGATCTGTATTATTTTCTGAAACTAAGTGCCATGAAAATTATCTTCAGGTGCCACTTCATGTAATCTTGAAAATGCTGCAGAATCACCTGATTTAAGCTGTGATAAGTCTTGCTGTCAATATTACTCCTATATTGAATGTAATTCAGTCATTTCACGCCAGCTCGTCAGCCACACTATAATAATCGCAATGTGTATATCAGACAATAATGGAGGCATTTGATTCAACTATTTCTGTTTGATGTTTTCTTTAATCCAACTTCCTACAGTAAGAAACCTTGAGCAAAGACAAGTTAATAGAATTTCCATGATTTGTTTTTTTTTTTTTTTTATTCATCTGAGGTGTGAATTTATAGATAACTCTTGTTTGTGATGCAGAATACACAGTAGTACACAATATTAGTATAGTTGTTTTTAAAGAAGATAAATTATTTTGTTACATTGATATAAACCAAAACACATACATTGCCACATGGACTCAACACTGGGATACTTTGTGTCACATTTTGATTACACATGGTTATTTCTGAAATTATTGTTACTGCTATATCCACATTTTCGTCTGATTGCTAGCTTGTTTTAAAATGTTGACTGTTTTTTACTCTGTACACAAAAATAAAAAGTAGTTTCAGTAGACATGGCTTCTTCACTTTACACTGCTGTTTGCCTTAGTAAGTTTATTAATGCATATTGTAAGTACAGCACAACATGCTATAAACAGTATCCTTTTAAACTTGTAAACATGCTCTGCAACCATAGAAGCTTAATTTTTTTTACTATTAGAGATAAAGATATTTAAGGTTTGAGGTGTAAACCAATTTACAAATTAGACACACAAAAGGATCAACTTATTTAAAAAGTAGAACATTTGCATTGTATCTTTTTTTAAATTATTTTATTTGTAGTTTTACTAACGTTTCTGCAACAGGCTTCCACTATCCAAATTAATATAATATAAATTAATATAGTAATAAACATTACAAATGCTGTTTGACCTTCAGCCTTGCGTGACATCATTCTGAGCACCAGGTGGCGGTAACGATCAGCTTTAATAGACGATGACTAACATCACAAGGAGTAGAAGAAGAAGAAGAAGCCCACTTGTGACAGTCAACATGGCGTTTAGTTTTGGCGGCGCCACGAATAATCCAGCGTCAAGTAAGGGCAGCATTTAAATTAATTTGGAGTACCAATAGGAACTGAAGTTATGACACATACATAATATTATTATGACTTTATTTTATTGCGTTTTGTATGACTTGTGGATATTTATTATTTGCAACTGCTTCGGCTCACTGTCCTCAAGCTATGACGATGGTGTCATCTATCTGTTATCGACAGATTTAAGGGGAAAGTGTTGTTTTCCTTTTAGATTTAACGTTTGTAGCTGCTTTGCAGATTGGTCCAATATCTGCTCATTTGACTACTTAAATAGGGCTGAATGAAAAACCTCTAGTCATTAACAAGCGATGTCCCTTCTTAGCTAACTTGCTAGCTAGCATGATCATCACATTGTACATACTCGTGAAATAATCTTTTACAGAAGAAAAAGCCGCAGCTGGTAAAATGCCTTTGTAATGTTGCATTCATGACACGTAGCACTAAGAAAACACTGTTTTTGTGAAGGCACGTCGGGGTTTTCTTTTGGTCTTGGTGCCAAGACGACAGCATCAACATTTGGCTTCAACCCCGCTGCCACCACCACAACCGCCTCATCGGGGTTCGGCAGTAAGTCTCCAGCTCTGACCCACGCAGAGGGCTCCCCTCTCGACACTCACTTCACAGCCGTGACTATTTTAAATGGATACATATTTGGTAGTTAAAATCGACCACTCTGGGTCTGTATTATACATCAGAAAGTGAAAGGGAACCACAGTATACCTCAGATAATGTGTCGGAGATAGCTTGACTTGGGCCTTTTTGAAATTCATATCCAAACTCAAAGTTTGGGCCACGCTTAAACATGTACACAACATATACAAAGTGAGGTGTGCAATATCAGATGTACAAAAGCAAAACAAAGCAGCATCTCATCACGTAAAACATCCAGGAATGTCTCATATACGCATAATGAAATTGATCAAAATAAGAAATATCTTACACGACAAAAGTAATTTATCAATTTCTGCTATTCAAATTGACGCATTTTGCTAACACTGGCCTCTGTAGTTCAGATAAGATTGCAAATGTGTTGGTTTGAGCTTGAGCAAGTAAGACACTAACGGTTGGAGGTGAGGGCTCAGGGTCTTACAGCTTAATGGAAATCTAAATCAAACGGCAAAACATCGGGGTTGTATTCTGTAAATGCTGGATTTAAAGATATCCAGAAAGGTGTGAGTACTTTATGGATCATTGTTTCCCACTAGAATTAAAGACAAAACAAGCAGAATTAATTATTGTTCTGTAACTATCCTCAAGTTATTTAACATATACAAGAGTGAGAAGAAAAACTTGCAGGGAAATAAAATTAACCTGGAATGATTGGAATTGTATAAAAGTATCAGAGGAAAAATACATTAGATCACAATATGATCTATAGTTGATGTTGCCATGTGTATATAAACAATAGGAAATCACTGAAAACTGTTAGTGTTTTGATGCTGTCTGCAGAGTTTGGCTCTGTCTTTGTTGGTTATTTTGAAGTGTTTTCTCTTTTTGTGTTCACAACATAACACCAGTTTAAGTAACAACTCAGTTAATTTCTATTCTGTCTTCATAGCTCTAACAGCTCCCAGTTTTGGGACAGCCACAACCACTGCTGCTGCACCAGCCACAGGATTTAGTTTTGGCTCCACCAACACTGGTAAGACACACACTATGTTAAAAGCTAAAGCTTTTGTAAAGTTTTCTTTAGACAAACCTCTTTTTAGGCACTTTACGATTGTCTAACAGTTGAGTCCATGCAAGGTCTGGCATTGTCATTTAATTCCTCCATGTCACTCTCTTTCTCTCGCTGCCTGCCTGCTTTGGCTGCAGGATTTGGGGGGCTAGGAGCTGGAAGCACCACGGCTGGTGGGTTTAGTTTTGGGGGATTTGGTTTAAATGCCAACCCAGCAGCAGTCAGCTTTAATGTGGGATGTTTTGGTACAGCAACCACTACTGGCACTGTTTTCAATTTTGGTAATAGCCTGGCTAGCACAGGTAGATGAACTTTGTGATTCAGTGCATTTTGTTTATGTAAAAACATGCATTTTCATCTTATTTTTTTCTTTCTTTTTTTCACTTCATTGTGGTGCAGTGATTATTTTTTTCCCATCTCACCTGGTGATTCTTATTCATAATGCTTGAATCATTGCTGTTTCCATCTGCATGAAGACACAAAGTATTACATAATGCATTCATCTCATTTGATTGCTGTGGCAAGTCGGTGCACTTTCTATGTATATGTCAGAAAACATTAGTATCTAGAATTCAAATTTCCTTTTCAGTAAACTTAAAACCTTTGTCATGACACAGCCCTTATGCTGTACATCAAATAGTGATTCCATTCTTTTGTTCTTTCATCCCTTTTTTTTGATTTGTTGCCTCTATGATCACTTTTGTCATCGTTTACTTTATTTCCAGGCGCATTTGGGGGTTTTGGTACAACTACAACAACTGCTGTTGCACCAGGGTCCAGTTTCAGTTTTGCTGCCCCTTCCAACACTGCAGGTCAGTAACAGAGTCACTTAATTACAGTCCACCATATAGGTGCACCAAATAGAGATGTTTCAACACCATTTTTTATGTCTGAAACCAATTCCGATACCTGGGGTTTAAGTATCTTCCGATAATAATAATAGTATTGGTAAGCTACGTGTGTAGCCACAGTTGCGCTGGGGCAGACTGACCGAAATGTGGCAGCCAATATGTGCCTACGGCTTCGCCGACCACCACTGAACATACTCCATACTCATTTATACACCGTTGCTGCTGAGACTGGAGGCAAGGAGGGTGAAGTGTCTTGCCCTAGGACACAACGATAAATCAACTGGAGAAGTGGGAATTAAACTGCCGACCTTCCAATCATTGGACTACTCGTACCGATTTGATGCCTGTGTTATTTCATAAGGGGTCTATCAAATTTATAATTTTAAATAAATTATATTTATTATAGACTTTTATTTATGATATTCTTACTATCTATCAATGATTTGCCATAGGTTAAATATATAACAGGATTTTTTATAAACAGGTTAAACTAAAAAATTTAGAATATTGCGCAAAACTGAAGTTATTTTAGTTATTCAACTTAAAAAGTGTAGACTAATATATAGACTCATTACATGCAAAGTGAGATATTTCAAGCATTTATTTGTTATCATTTTGATGAAAATGACGACAGCTTATGAAAACCCAAAAATCTAACACACAAGAAAATAAGAATAGTGTGTATTTTCCTGGCAGTGTGTAAAGAAATGAGAGGTGGCTCATGACTTTTGCCCAATACTGAAGCTGCCACAAGATGTCTCACTAACCCTACCAGAACATGGAGCTGCTCTTTTACTACTGCTGTAATCCAGCTGCAGAGCTGATGGCCTGCTTTCTGTAAACATGACATATCTATTTAATTTCTCACTGTTCTGGTACATTGTTTTCTTTTAGGAGGTCTGTTTGGTAACACACAGAACAAAGGATTTGGGTTTTCATCTGGGCTCGGGACTGGTGCTGCTACTGGAGTATCGGGATTTGGAACTGGATTAGGAACAACTGGCCTGGGTGGATTTGGAGGTTTTAATATCCAGCCAACACAGCAGCAGCAAGGTGAAACCTTCTCTTTCTGAATGATAGTTTTACATGTACATATACAAATAACATAATATTAAAGCACATTACTGCTGGGTATTTAAAATGTGTAAATTACATCTTTTGGTCCCAGAAAAGCAAATACAATGTGTTTTTTTCTAAAGATGTCATAAATTGTCCATATTTCTGATAATATAACATGGTTTTATCTCCAAACTTTGTATACAGCAGGCTTGTTTGGACAGC
This sequence comes from Melanotaenia boesemani, assembly GCF_017639745.1. Classification (NCBI taxonomy): domain Eukaryota; kingdom Metazoa; phylum Chordata; class Actinopteri; order Atheriniformes; family Melanotaeniidae; genus Melanotaenia; species Melanotaenia boesemani. The sequence continues at coordinate 11,239,193 of NC_055700.1, forward strand.
AGGCCCAGCCACAGGGCCAAACTCAATCTACCCATCTTTACCAGCAAGTCACTGCTCTATCAGCGCCCACTTTATTAGGAGATGAGCGTGACTCCATTCTTGCCAAATGGAACCAACTGCAGGCCTATTGGGGCACTGGGAAGGGCTACTACAGCAACAACAACCCACCGGTGGAATTTACCCAGGAAAACCCTTTCTGCAGGTTCAAGGTAAGCGTGAATATTTTGGGGTAAACAGTTGGTTTGTGCTCTTGGCTTTTGATTATTAAACAGTAATCATCTGTGTCCTGTGATCCCCAGGCGGTGGGATATAGCTGCATCCCAGTGAGTAAGGATGAGGACGGGTTAGTGGTCCTGGTTCTCAATAAAAAGGAAGCTGATCTGCGAGCTCAACAACAGCAGCTGGTTGAGTCCCTCCATAAAGTCCTGGGAAGCAACCAGACACTAACTGTCAATGTAGAAGGTGTCAAAGCTTTGCCAAGTGACCAGTAAGTTTCTAGAACTTCTCCAGAGCTAAATATACAGTAGATCATAGACACAGACATCCTTCGTGCTTCGTATCATAGGACAGAAGTGATCGTTTACGTGGTGGAACGTTCTCCTAATGGGACCTCCAAAAGAATCCCAGCTACAACCCTCTTCAGCTATCTGGAGCAGGCCAACATTAAGGTCCAGCTCACGCAGCTTGGAGTGGCCATGTCTGTTACACGCACTGAGCTGTCTCCAGCACAACTAAAGCAGCTGCTGCAAAACGCTCCTGCAGGTAAATATATGCAAGTATGTTGATCAGCAGCAGCGAGTAGTAACTTGTTACATTTACTTGAGTAACTTCTTTTTTTTTTTTTTTTTAAGTATACCTTAAGAGTAGTTTTACTATGCCATATTTTTACTTTTACTTGGGTCTGTTTGTGAAGAAGAAACGCAACTTTTACTCCGCTACATTGGGCAACATTAAACTCGAGTGTTTTGTTTTTTTGTGTTTTTTTTTTCCCAGAATGTACTCAGTTAGATATGAGATGCTGCTAATTTCACCACACAGACACAGTAAAAATCATCACATGCCTCTCACCAATTAAAAATGAAAATGTCATGTGATCCAGTCAATCATGCCGAGCTGATCACAGATCCAAGCATAACTGTGATGAAGTTGTACCAATTGCTGGTAAACTTTAACAGAATCTTTTCGTAATAAATTAATTTGTTTTGAGTTGTTAAATTGTTGATGTGTGAGAGGACATAGGAACAGTGATCCGTATGATCGGATCATTTTCACAGCACTCTTAATAAAAAAAATAAATATGTCATCTATAGTACTGATGTTGCTTGACTTGAAAGTTCAGATTCAAAACTCTCCTTGTAAGAAATAGTACTTATTTCAGTTCAGATTAAATCATGTTTGTGTATTTTGGGACCCAATATATATTTTAATACAATAGGTTTAATTAAAAAAAAAAACACAAACATGACATTAGATCACAAACATTTACTCAGTACTTTAGTCCTTTCACCAAATATTTTATACCCTTTAGTATTTTTACTTCTACTCGAGGAATATTATTTTGAACTACTCTTACTTGAGTACAGTTTTTGGCTACTATACCCTCTCATGTTTGCCAGTTGGATGTTTTGAACAGTACCTGAAGATGTTATCTCTCCTCAACAGGAGTGGATCCCATTATTTGGGAGCAAGCTAAGGTGGACAACCCAGATCCAGAGAAGTAAGTCACTGAAGAGCACCGGATCTCCATAAAGGCAGTGAAATATGATCATTTATTGTAGTTTATTACACAGTGATAATTTAGAAATCTGAGGCTAAACGTTGCAACAGTCGCTACGTTGACATGGATAAATATTTCATCCATGTGATTGAAATTAATCTGATCAGAGATTCCAGCTGACATGTTTACATGCCTGCTAAATAAAGTGATCTGATCTGTTGTGTGTACATGATGGACAAATTTAGTATGATAACACTTTTGATATGTGCAATGCATATTAGTTCGGAAGGAGAATGTTTTTTTTTTTTTTCTTCTTCTTTTTAAACGTTTTGCCCATCAAAATGCCCAACAATCCTAAGTTTTCAGTTTCTAACAAAACATTGCATCCGCCACAGTCCTGTTATGCTGCCGCCAAGTTTTAAGTCTTCCGTGAAACTCATTACGTCACGTAAATCTCATGTGGTTCAAGCATGCGCAAAAACAACATACACCACAGAAACCATCGGAACATCTGTATACATGGTTATTTTCTCCTGCTGATCCGATCATGAAAAGGTTTAAACCACCAGTCTCAATCAAATTGAAAATCTTTTTTCCGATTAAGGCCGATCGGATCAGCTGACACGTTCAAATGACACGTTTATTCTCACTGAATGTTGAATGGATCAAAAGTGCTACATGTAAACACTGCTAATGACTTAATCTTGTGGTGTTAAGCTATTTGATGGGCTACATTTTCTTTTTTTCAGCAAATTACATTTAATATTGATGTGAAGAAAGAACCAAACAAAAAAAAAAACACTTTATGAGTTTAGAAAATACAGTAAAAATAGCTTTTTTTTTTTATCATTGGGTGCCAAGATTATTTTTCCTTGTGTTTTCCCAGGCTGATACCAGTGCCCATGGTTGGTTTTAAGGAGCTGCTCCGCAGGTTGCAGATCCAGGAGCAGATGACCAAACAGCACCAGACCAGAGTGGATGTGGGTGAAAATAACAGCACTGCTGTTGTTTCCAGTTTTAGCAAAAAGTAAAAGACTGATAATCAACAAAGGAATTCTGAAGCAGATTTTTGTGGTGTCAAGGACAGTCCACAGATGTCCAGCTGATGCTTCTTGCCAACAGCTTGTTTTTATCTGGAATTACTACTACAGCTGCATGTGGCATTCATGGAAGTAGAAGTAGCTCTGAAGTCATGCACTCCTGTTTTCATTCACGCTCCTATGCTTGCAGATTATCTCCAACGACATCAGTGAACTGCAGAAGAACCAGGCGACCACTGTGGCCAAGATTGCTCAATACAAAAGAAAGTTGATGGATCTCTCTCACAGAGTGCTGCAGGTAACAGCCTCGTGTTGTCTCAGTCAGCTGTCACTTCTGAGTGAGCACAAGAATTGGCTTCAGCGCAATTGCTTTAAAAACTAGGAATCTAATTCAAATCAGAAAACAGCGGGCTGGAGAAACCTTAGATACCAAGATGGAAATGTTTTGTTAAAATGGCTGGAGATTGGTCCAATGCCAAGATCAGTGAATTATTCTCCCCTTAAAGCTGGGATGGTATATTATGAGGGATGAACACAATTATAGCGAGACCGAAGGTCCTGGATTTTAAGCTACCTGGAACCTTAATTGTAAGCAATGGCTCTCCTTCACGACCTTTTGAATAAACATGAATGTCAGAGTTGTTTGTGTATACCGTCACTTAAACTGCTTGTATTCTGTCTCTGTGACGATCTTTATGCTATTTGGTAAAAATGATTTTATTCTAGTTTTTGTTTTCCAGGAACTGTGATGAATACCATGTGGATATTTAACCAGATTTGAATGTACTGGCACAGTCTGCATCTTTCCATGTTTCATCAGTGCTTCCTCATTGGCTCTGCTGTATTGATCGTTGCCATGTTTTCCTAAAAGGTGCTGATCAAACAGGAGATTCAGAGAAAAAGTGGTTATGCTATCCAAGTGGACGAGGAACATCTCAGAGTGCAGCTGGATACCATTCAGTCAGAACTCAATGCCCCCACACAGTTCAAGGCAAGTGTGTCTGAACTAGAGTAGCAATTTAACACAGAGTAAAGGCCTTTTTTTCAGAAATTAGGCAGAAAAAATAGACTTAAAATAAAGCTAAGGAGGCTTCACTGTTGATTTGAGACTATTTACCATCATTTTTAAATGTCTTTATTAATTCTGTTTCTTAGTTAGAGTACATTACATAAGTTCTTGTCAAGTTTGAGTTAGCTCTAAATGTGTTTATGACTGAACTGGGCTCAAACTCTTCTTGATTGAAGGCTAACCTTTTCATTGTTTTGTGGTGTTTTGTCTCATCCAGGGTCGGCTGAATGAATTAATGTCCCAAATCCGAATGCAGAACCATTTTGGAGCTGTGAGATCAGAAGAGCGCTACAGTGTTGATGCAGACCTTCTCAGAGAAATCAAACAAGTGAGAGTCAGCATATTTACAGTTCCACATCTTTGCCCTGTAGTTCTTGAAATCCTCCTGAAAGTCATCTTAGTACCTAAAAGCTCAGCTAATATGAACAAATTTTATGCAATATCTAATGCTTTTTGATGGCAGTGACGTCACCTGTTATATAGGAGACATCCAGTCAAGATTGTTTTTCTAAATTTAAATTATTTTACTCCGAAGTCCTTAAAATTTGACTAAAATTATTTAGAAATTTTTAAACAAATAAATGGTAGATTTTTATCTAATCCCACCTGTTTGCTCATCTCACACTTTCAGCACTTGAAGCAGCAGCAGGATGGTTTAAGTCATTTGATCAATGTCATCAAAGATGATTTGGAAGACATCAAACTCATAGAGCACGGGCTGAGCGACTCTGGACACGTGAGAGGAGCCATCCTGAGCTGAGTCCACCCGGTCAACACTCTCAGACCCTTTGTATCTGTTTGCAAAGGGACACTTCTCAACCAGACTACACACCATAATATTAAAATTGTTAAAAAAGACCAGTTTTGCTGTAGTGTGTGTTTTGTCTTTCCACATTTTAGCAGGTATGTCATTTGCCCCCATATCTGTATCAGCAACTCATTGACTAGTTAATCTGTGCTGTCTGAACTGATATAGACAGCTTAATGGAAGGACTCAACGATGTCTAATAATAGCTGGCTACCCTTATGTTAAATCAGATTATACATATGAGACTCCAAATGCACCTGTTAAGTAAACAACCTAAGGGATTGAGAGTGTGTCACCATTTAACACATGTAAATACACCTTTGTACTTGTTTTTTTATGCTATTAAAACGATAATAAATTTAGTTTCAATTTAAAAGCATGCTTTACTGGATCTCTTTCTCTACATAGAAGCTGTAAAAGAAGCCTAATTTTCCATGTTTGTGTTATGGCCCAGTCGGTTACACATAAGCTGTTACGCCACTAATACGGAGCACAACATTCGTTGTTTACCTCCTCAGACTTGCACTTTCCTGCATCTCATCAAAGCAGGGCTTGAGTTGATAGGATTTATGTCCTGGATTCACATCCCTACAAGGATGAAAAGACTGATTGGCAGTTGAACTGACTAGGCAGCTTTCAAATAGATTATATCCCCTCATGCAGTAGGGTCACCCATATATCATGGGTGTGAATTACAGTATCACCCAGAGCACAGGTAAACACTAAGGTACTGCCAGTTAAATTAGAGAGGTAAGCAATCAATAATTTGCTTATATCCTCAACCAAGTATAAATTATAGATGAATAACTATTTGTTGGAGCCAAACTGGCCCTGACAAACCCACTGAAGCATTTTGCCCCTGCTCATTATTTTCTGATCTTTGTTCTGCAACATGTTGAAAAATTAGGAACAGCTGCTCAGTCTGTGGTGAAGTGCTCAGACGGCTTGTTTTACTGCATTTATTAAGCTGACATGAAAAAAATCAAATTAAAATCGAGTTTGTGCAGTTCCTTCTGGAGCAACAAGTCTCTGCACATACTGCAAAACTTTATAACAAACTTCATAGAATTCCCCTGTGCAGTCGTTAAGACTACAAGAGATGTTTATTCACCAACTAAACATGAGCATTAAGTTGAAAACTTACATATACAAAAAAATATAGATGGTAGAAAACAGCCCAAAAACAAGCTTTAGGAGGTAGAAAACGTCTATGTTGCATCTGTGGAAGTGATAATGCACTACCCATGTGACATGGTCAAGTATTTCTAACCATTCAGACCAATAGAAACATCTCCAGCTGAACAAGATTGTGCCTGGTAGTCTGTGCAGCAGGTATTCGGGATCAACTAAACTGCTGTAGCAACAGCTCCTCTTCCAGGCTATCAGGTGTGTGTGGAGAGGTCCACCAGTCGGAAGGCCTCCATGAACTCGTTGATATCTATGCTGCCGTCCTTGTTGAAGTCGATGCTCTGAGCCAGGTCTGCGATAGCTTTGTCACTAATTTCCACCTTGAGATGAGAGCTCAGGAGTTTCCAAGTCTGATGAAACTCCTCAAAAGAGATCAATCCTGGAGGAGGAAGCTGTAGTTTTTAACCATGAACTGTGCATTATGCTGATTAACGTATACTCCTATTTTAGGCATTTAAACCTATGTGACTGTTTTACAGTTCCTGCCGGTGAGATAATATGGTAGAGAATCCATCATTGGTCACTGACCTGAATGATCTGTGTCTATGATGCGGAAGATGGTTTCCAGGTTGGAGTGGTTTTTATACATAGTCTCCAGAATACTCATGTCTGACACCTACCGAGGGAAATCAGTAAGATATTTTTAAGTCCTTCCAGTAAATATAATGTTAAACATTCCTACAGTGAGAAGCAAGATGAGAAGGAATAAAACACCTCTAGTTTGGGCTCAGTGATTGAGAGCTCCCTGATCCATTGCTGATAGTTCACCATGCCATGCTGGGTCCTGCTGACGAGCTGAGAGCGCAGAACCCTCCAGGGCAAACCCAGCTTTAGTACACTCTCCAAGGCACTGGCCCAGTGCCTCAGAGAAATCAACCCTGAGGTACAGACATGAAATTAAAGAGTTACTGAATTGTCATTTTCAGCATACACTCCGACATAATGCCTATCTGGTAATGTATTTTTAGGCATGAAATGTACCTGTGTTGTTGGGATCAAACCCCTGAAAGGCACTGATGAGATCTGACTTGTGCACAAACAGCTGCTCCCTCAGAGCTCGGAGGGCTGACCTCTCTGTCCATCCAACACTAACAAATAACAAGAAAGTCTCAATACTTGGGGATAAATATTGAAATCTTTAAAAAAAAAAAACTTTTTAAACAGGCACAGTTGAATCTAAATGTTCTGGAGAATATCCTAGAGTTATGGGAACTAGAGTGTTCCTGAAGTATAACATCCCTTCAAGGGTGAGTTGCATTTACAATACAGATAGATTTATAAGAACATTACAAAGACTTCTGCAGTCTAAAAGCTCCTTTGAGAAATTGTAACATGTTTCTACACTGATCGGTTTCTCTCTTCAAACTTGAAAAAGACTGATTGGACTTCAGTTTGAATATTGTCTGCGTTCTTTCAAAGTGTGTACCTTTGTCTCAGGGTGAGCTCTCTGCATGTCTCGCTGGCCTGGTACTGAATGAAGTGCGGGACCAGATCAGAGCCCATTCTGATATAGGCTCCTCTATTGCTGCCCACCTCATAGTAGTTAGAGGCAGAAAATATTGTCAGCACCTGCATATAACAGGAGAAACATGGTAAATATGTAAATATAAGCTATCTAAACCTTGCTTAATCCTCAATTCTTCTTCCTCCCAAAAGCTTTGCAGTATGTTTCTATGTAATCACCCTGCGATTGTGGCCGAACTCGTAGCCGTCCTGTTTGCACTCATGGGAGCGGATGAGGAGCTGGAGGTTGTGTCTTCCCAGCACCTCCTCAGTGACATCTGGTCCCCAGTAACAGCCTCCTCCTCGCACTTCATTGGGATTGCAGCCATTTTGGGGCATAGGGTCACTCCACAATAGGTCCACAATCTGAATGGATGTACCAGATATTGATGCAAAAGTTAAGGCGCTCCAGTCAAAGTATTTTAAGAGTTGAGTGAGTAAAGATGAATACATCTTTATACATTTATTATACAATTAGTGTTGTATTTGTAAGTTTTCCTGAAAAGAAAAATGAAAGGAGGATCACACAAAGTTTTGGGTAGAGATTTGACCTTCCAGATAACTTTAATCCAAATCTGGAGCCATGAATCAGTCATAAGAAAAGTCCAGTTGATCAAAAAAAGAGAAAATCTCCTGAAAGGAGTGCTTGTAAGAAAAACAAAGCTGCAAGAGACCTTGAGTGGGATTTATCAAACTGAAGAGATTAACTCTTCTCATGAGTAGCAACACCTGCACACATTTTTTCTGCATCTTCACCTCAAAATTCAGCACCGGCCTAAATGAATGTCACCAAGAACTGACAGTGTAAAGTACCCAAACTTTTCTTTGTTTTTTTGTTTAGAAACAGAAGTTTAAAGGAGACAGTAGTTGATATTTTTCTATTTTAAATCAGGTTATCTTTGACTCATTTAGGTGAACTACTGTATGCTCCGACTATCTGCAAATATCCTCACTGTCACTTACTTGTTTCCATTCATTTTCGTCTGTTTCTGTCTCTTCTCCAAACTCTGGGTCGGAGTCAGAGTCTGACGTCTTCACTTTTCTGTAGGACTGGTCAAACCCGGCCAGCCTGCGCCTCTTCTTCAGCTCATCCTCCACCGACCAGTTCAGCTGATTGCTGATGGACAGGTTGTGAAGCGAGCGGCGTGGGAGGTTGTTCCTCTGAACGGAGGCAGAGTTGTGGTCGGTCAAAGAGCGCACTCGTCGTTGCCGGCCTTCTACTGGTTTGCCAGCATCTCCATTTCTGCAGTTTATTGTCTTGTTCCCATAAAGTGCTTGACGGACCATCTTTGGTGGCCTTAGGACTGATACATACTGCATACGTAAAAAATTTGTTTTAGTTTTTAGTATGCACATCATTGAACATACACTCATTTAATTAAAGCTGGGGGCTTTTCTTACTCTGTGCCTGTCCACTCTGGCAACTATATTGAGGTCTGTTGTGTCAGATATCCCTCCATGCACAACCAGCACTTTGTGATTAATCACTGTGGCCACCGGCAGCCAGCTGAAGATCTTTTGGAGAAGCTTTAGGATTTTCTTACCATGCACCTGTAGCCCATTTAAAGGGGAATTATTATAAAGAAGCATACTGTAACTCTAAATGCTTCTACTGAATTTGAGACTTACCCTGTATTTCCCCAAGACTTCTTTAGTGAAGCCATACCTGGAAAAAATACAGCGATTACCTGGTTAGTATATCAAGTGTTGGCTTATTTAAAAAAAATCCATTTATGATAACAACAAAGCGTGCTTTTTAAAATAAAATAAAACCCAGTGTCCAAATAACAAATGGCATCGATCTTTGGTTTCTCCGGCATTAAAACAGACATGATTCTCTTGTGGAAATCACTGCAGGCTTAGAAACACTTCTGAAAATCATATTTAATGCAGCACACTGTTGTATGTGCAAATGCTAGTTAATAATCTACCATAATACCATCATTATCTCCAGCCTGATCTCATTTAATATGTCCTGAGGTGAAGGGAAAACCTGTTATGCCATCTGACTGATCATGATTGCTACACCCACTGAGCTAATGAAAAATGGTTGACACCCAAGAGTGATTATGTTTCTCCTGTGGGCTCTCTGGAAAATTATAACAGAATATGAACATTTTCTCCTAAACTTTAAAGCTCTAAACAGAATAACTCCTTTTTTGTATCAGTAATCTCATTATTCCCAACCAATAACAACCCCTGTTGCATTACTAAACTAAGTAAAGTTCTGTGCAAGCATCCCAGAACTTATTCATGTAGCAGAAACATGTTTTGGTCAAACGTTTTTGACCATTTTTACCATGGTTGTATGGCTGAAGTGACTAACTTAGCTAAACAATCTGTTGAATTGGATTTTGAAAAATAGGAAGCACTCTGTAGATTATCTTACCTCAGATTAACAATGTGGTCCTCGTGGTTCCCTCTGTTCAGATGCACATCATTGGGGTAAACGAGGAGGAATCCAAACAGGATGAGCAGAATCTCTAAAGAGTTCTTACCACGATCCACAAAGTCCCCATTGAAGATGTACGGTTTCTCAGACGATGGTAAACCATTCTGGACAGTTTAAATTCAGGGTATTCACTAAAATGAACATTATGGCAAACAACATATGATGGCTTTTTTTGTTTTAATACCTTATAAAATATCAACAAAAGATCTTCAAGCTGTCCGTGGAGGTCTCCTGTGAAAAACATAAATCCTAGTTATGGCACCATTTGTCAAGTAAAGGTCTGCTAAATGTTTCCAAGGCAATGAAAAAGACTAAATAGAAAATCTTGGAAAAGCCTGCTTAGCATACCGCATATAGTAACCTCTTTGGTTTGACAGACAGATACATGATTGATGTTTGGAAGAATTCGTAGAAGTCTCCAAGTCTCTCCAAGAATCTGCAGAACATATCGAGCATGGAGCTGCTACTGGGAGAAAAACGTGTGAATAAACTGAGTGCTGAAGAAGATACTCACGTTGTGCAATCTCTGCTTTAACTGTTTTCTCATTATTTTCCTTTGTGTGCTTCATGTGCCAGTGTACCTACTTGTTTGTGCTTAAAAGCCTCCACAAGCTTTGACACCCCACAGAACGTCATTGGGAAGGTGAGATGGGGGCCAGTGTAGCTGTCCGGTACCTCAATGCTCTTGTAGCAAAAATATCTTTCCCATTCTGTGTCATGGCACATGTCATTCTCTCGGAAGATGTGAGATATGAGGTTTCCTTTATTAAAACAGGGAAGGAAGTAAAGCCTCTTTATGTCTTTCAGCAGGGAGCAGTCTGAGCACAGATCAGCTTACTGGCTGTGATCTTATGAAAGCCAGTGAGTTAAACAGATTGTGTTAGAGAGTTATTGTCTTACTTTCACTGCTGGCTGGGGTAAAGTGGTCCATCAAGAAGCCAAAGAAACTGTAGAGCTGCAGAAAGGAAAAGAATAACATTTAAGATTAGCTTTGCAATGACAAAGATTAATGCCAAGAGTTTATAGAAATATAATCAGCACTAAATATGAGGCTTAACCGTTGCTGATGGGATTGTCATCAGTTTTCAGCTATAAAGAAATTAACCAAAGTATTTGACTAAAGTTTTAACGCCATTATAGTTTTGGATTTTTCCTAGTGAGTTTATATTTTGATAACTTATACCTGCATTCCGTGCTTCCCTTTTATATACTGTGTATATTGAGTTTATTTTCTATTTCACTATATCTTTACATTGTTTTCTTATACATTTGTTTTTCATTTATTTTAATCTGATGGCTGCTGCTATAACATAATAATTAATAATAATTAATATTTTTGTACTATATTGATTAATATAGTTCTATCTATCTATCTATCTATCTATCTTTCTATCTATCTATCTATCTATCTATCTATCTATCTATCTATCTATCTATCTATCTATCTATCTATCTATCTATCTATCTGTCTGTCTGTCTGTCTGTCTGTCTGTCTGTCTGTCTTGTTGCTACTCTACATAATGTCTAATATTTATTATATGGAAAATAATTCAGTTTTGTGTTTTTTGTAATGGCTGAGGCAGTAACTAAAGTATTTAAAAGGTTAAAATTCTATAAAAGATTGAATGTTTGGTAGTTTTGAGTACGACAGAAGTTGTTTGAATGATTTATTTAAAAAAAAAAAAGTAGAAAGAAAATTTTGATTTATGACTATTTTATAGCATTTTTTCTGCATGGACACTTTTGGACACAAGGGTGACCAGAGAAATGTGAGGAGAGCTCAAAGCAATAAGTTCAGAACAAGGAGGTTAAAAGGAATAAATAAATTGAACTAAAACACATTATTGTAAAAGTTATGTTGTTATGGGGGATTAATCATGTCATGTAAAATCCTTTAGTGACTGTTTTGTCTTCTGGAGACCACGAAAATTCCCAAAATCAGGAGATGACCCCATAATCCTCAAGACATTTCCCTTTGACATACAGTTATCCACTTCCTGCAGGATAAGGGCATCATCATAATTACACAAAATCTAACTTCCATTCATCCCATTGTTGTTAGAGGTGGACTATATTTTCTGTTTAGCAGGGCAACAAACCAGACATAAAAAATTAGTTTTGACACAGACTAATATTAATTCCCTGCAACTGTGTGAACTCACCTTTATTTGATCTTGTTCACCTGCATATTCGATAGACTGAAAGATGTTCCACGTGCACCTGCGTCTCATCTCTAGCCGAGCAACATACAGCCGATACCAGCGCTGGATCAACAGAGCTGCTCTTATCGCTGAGGATTGGCGGTAAAATATGAATGACTTGGTCCAAAGTGGAAAACAAGTGGACAGCTTTTTGGTTTCTAATTAAGTTTACCAAGATGCTGCTAAACACTCTGACTCTACAACAAATGCAGAGGTCTCTTAGATTGTAATTACATGTATTTTAAGAACCAATGAGAAAATCAGTTTTTTTAGAAATACCTTAAAATTAGTCAGATACAGACTCAAAGACTCACCTGTGGCAGCTTCAAAGGATGCATGAAATTCAGGTTCAGATTTCAAAAGTTAAAACAATATTTGTCACAGATCTAACACAAAATTTAACAAGCGGCATTGGAATAAAATAGAATTACCTGGGACTGAGATGCTCACTGAAAATGAAAAAAAAAGAGAGAAATGTTGTATTACAATAAAAAGAATATAAAGAATAATTTATATAAAAATATTTTTAACCTCTGTCGCATTTCTTCTGCTGAAGTCTTGATTTTCCCATGCCGCATCCCATGACCCTTTGCTGTTTTCACTGTCAGAAACGATACATTCATGACTGAATCTGACAAATGCAACCTCGTGTTTTGAAACTATTTGGAGTAAAATGCAGCAGGAGGTTTCTGTATACGAAGTAGCACATGTTTCTATTACTTCTGCTATCTCACCACACTACACACCTGATGAATGAAGTTTTCAGAGTAGGCCATGAACAGTGTCAGGAAAACACAAAAATTGTGAGACATCTTGAAAAATAACTCTTATTCCTTATTATTACTGGTATTTTAAAACGTACTACAAACACTATATGTAGAAGTAATAATTTAGGTTTTCATTTAATGTCTAATATATTCGCAGATTGTCGAAAAGGAAACTCACCTGCCTTCGTCACCTGGCTGTCATCCCCTCACTTCACTTCTGCTGCATTTTTAAATAAGCCTTTTCATTTCTTCTCAAAGCTCCCCAACTATTGTTACAACAAGAAAAAGAGAAGGCAGAAAAACAAAGCATGCATTATCTCCTGGTCTTTTCCATTTCCTCCACTCTATGCAGCTACACACTCAGCCATCAGAAGCACATGCCAAAGGCTTGTGAATATCAGAGCCGAGTATCTCCGACAGGCTCCTGTGATCACTTACTCAAAACAAGATTCAATTGGATTAGGATTAAACCTTACTACAGCTGGCATCTACGCTGAATAAACAGATGAAGGCTCAATTAAAGGGCAGCAAGTGTTTTGGAAAGCACGTTGTGTAGTATGGTCTCAGTACAAGACTATATGTCAACATTGTGACTCATATAAAAACTATTAACAGTTGAGCCACTATAAAAAAAATTAACTAATGGCTTGTGTGGACTCTTACTCTCAGTTAATAAAGATATTTTTAATTGTATAATGTGCTGACTTGCAAAAGTGTTGAAAATCATCACAGTTTGGTTGAGATTTGGTTGCAAATTTAAATGAATAATAACATCTTGATGTTCAAATCTTCTCTAAATGCTGTCAAGCTGTTTGAAATCCACTGAAAAATTTCCCACAGCTGAATTCTTATCTGTTTCCTTGTTCTGCTCCAAAGAAAATACAGCTACATTTGTCCAAAGGCAGTTATGAACTAATGAAAAGTAACCATCTTACAGCAGCAGCTTATTAAACTCCCTTAATCTCACAGGAATGTAGTCTGCAGTGTCAGCACTAATATGTTTCGTTAAATCATTCATTTGTATATAAAGACTCTCTGTGATCCCAGCCACTGGCAGCTGGAAGTGGTGTGACTCCCCTCATTACTACAACAAGGAAGTGGTGGGAGACGTCCAGTACTCAAGGACTCAGATGGTCCAAAGCTGCACTATGTGCACCTGTCTGTGTGTATGGTGGGGGGGGAGTACTTGTGTTGTAGGCTACTAAATAAGTAAAGAGAGTCATTGAAGTAATTTTCAGTAAAAATGTAAAAGAAAAAATACTTATATTTGACAATGAATGCAAGCTTGGGCTTAGGTTTATAGTGGGGGGGGGTGACGAAGCCTTCTCAGTATGTGTCATTGTGTTGAAAAGAAAAAAAGAAACAGGTGAAGAGGACAATTTTGTCTCTTTAAAAAAGAATATTTAGAAATGAGTGAATTAGTGATTGTGGCTTTCTCTGGCTTTCTTCCAATCTGACAGAAATCTACTTTTATTAAAACTTCTGCTTGATTATGCTGTAAATATTTGATCATTTTTGGTAAAATTATGGAGCAGCTGGTGATTGTTTTTATCAGTATCAGATCCAGTTACAAACTGAAATTCTCTGTTTGTTTTTTTAAATAATTATTTAACATTGTTTAATCCAAATATCTAAAAAAAAAAAAAAAAAAAAAAAGTGAAACTTATAAATCAGTTTATTTGTTTCTGTTTTGTCTTCTCTCTATTCCCATTGATCACCTAATGAGCCCTCGGTAGACAGGCTGCTATTCACCAGAAAAGCTTATTTGGAGAATTTTTTGAAAAGTTACGTTACTCTAAAAAGTTTCCATTGTATAGTCTGGAGAGTGTGGTTGGAAATATACTGTGGGTTACATTTCTAATTGTTATTCAGAAATGGAAGTAGTTCTTAAAAATGTAATATCATCTCCAGGAGGAAAAGCAACAATAACAACTGCAGTGGACAATAACAAGATGAAGATCCTTTCAGGAATTACTTTCATATCTAAGAATATCTGGAAATTACATAATATCTGGCATATTTTGGTCACTCATTTGAGTTTGTTGTTTTTTGTGTTACAAAGGACAGAAAGGAGGACAGGAGTTATTTTAGAATGAGTCAATGTAAAAGTTTAAGTCACAAAGCAATTGTTTTCTCAAATGTTGTTGAGGCATTAATTTTAGTACCAAGAATTGTGGTTTTGGTTAAATAATTAACTGAAATTTAATCCAAGTCAAAATATGGCATACTAAAATACATGATCTTCACATAATTGTACAGACTTAAAAGACATGTTAGCTTCAGATTCCTGCAAAAACATGCACCATAACAATTTAAACTTGTTTATTAATTAAAATGATTCTAACAATGATTAAACAATTAATTCTTCCACTAATATTACTAATTCTATGCAATTATATTTAGTCAAAAATATCCTATATATCCTATTTTCTTTTGAAGAATATTGCAACTATAAGGGTAATGATTCTCTCTGTAAAATACCACCTCACTATAGTGGAGGGATTTGGGTACCTCCATGAACCTGGAGAGGGTACTGGAAGGTGTCACTGGTGGGGGGGTCTTCAATGCTTAGGATTGGGAAAATGTAGCAGACAAACTAATGTTTTGACAACTTGGGCTCTTGGAAATGTTCTGGCTCACACTCCAGACCACGTGGTGTCAGTAATGCACCACTTTGTTTTTTCCAACCACCAAATATTATGAAAAAAAAAAGAAGAAGAAAAAGAACTGCAGAACAGAGATCAGGGTTGACTAAATGCATCAAAGGTAGAAAAAATAAGAGAAAGATATGGAAAAAGGTAACTGGCATGAGGGCAGATACCTTGCTCATGGTTTAACAGTAAATGTGTTTCTTATTACAACTTCCTCTTATCTGTTATGAGTATAGTAAGTTACATAGTTATGTAGTTTTATATATATATATATATATATATATATATATATATATATATATATATATATACATGCCCATGATCCAGTGGCTCACAAGGTGCAGAGAGAACTTTTAACACTGTGTGAAATGGAAATGGGTAAGTACAGACCTTGACTCAGGATGTTATGGATCGGTTGAGGATATACTTTGAAGACCATCTTAATCTCACCAACATTCCTTCCAATGAGGAAGCAGAGTGTGGACTAGCCTATCTCTTTGGCTAAGGTTGCCAAGGTGGTTTAGAAGCTCCTTGGTGACAGGGCCCCAGAGGTTGAAGTGATGGCTCTGGATGTTGTGAGGCTAGCTTGCCTCTGCAACATCATGTGGACATCAGTGGCAGTTACCTTTGACTGTCAGACCGGGGCTACTGGTCCCCCTTTCCAAGAAAGCGGACTGAAGGGTGTATTCCATCTACAGGATGGATGGATGGATGGATGGATGATTTGATGGATGAAAAAACGAGCAGAGCAAAGGCAAGTGGAGAGGCCAGGTTACATGTGAGGCCTTATCGTAAAAATAAATGCTTCTGTTTGTTTTTTTATTTATGAGTTTTTGCTTGTTCAGATCTCCTGTCCACTCTAAATTACATGATTTTACAAACAAACATTTATAATAAGTATCAAAGAAAAAAACACACACACACACACACACACACACACTTGGATATGTCAATACCTGTGTCACAATCAAACCTACGCTCTTGCTTGCACGTCTTAGATTATAAAAACTGTGTGCCAGAAGTGAGAGGCTGAGACCTGCCTCTAATGAAAGAAAAGGAGACCTGGGACTGACGTCTTCACTGTGTTGTTGAGACTTGTGGAGCAAATCTTACACAAATCTCTGTCACATATTTTTCTTACAATAGCTTCAAAAACTAGAAAACAACAGAAGATAGTGAAAGATATAAATTAGTAATATTATTATTATTATGCACTGCATGTTTTATAAAATAGAGAGCATCAAATTACAAATCTAATGTTGCACACATCATTTAAGATTTGACACTGTTGTTCATTATTTCATTTTAAGACCTGGTTTTGGATTAGAATATTAATTTTTTTATGATCATAATTACTACGTTCTAAGTCATGAATTATTAGAAACGGAAAAAGAAATGTACAAGGTAATGTGTCATCAGTAGGTCTGTGTCTTGTGCAGTCATGATCATGATCTTCACCTTAAAATGGCCTTGTGGTTTTAGTTGCAAAAGAACAGCAATGCAAGACTTGTATCAGCTTGCACCAAGCATTCCTCTGGCACTGTGCTTGAATTATGGTTTGATACCCAGAATAAAAGCTGACCCGTTGTGGGCCTCATGAGAAAGTTTTTCTAGGAGTCAGTTCAGGTCCAAGGATCTAATGAAAGAACAAGTCGCTAACATTCCATGCAAGACTCAAACTCTTGCTGGCTCACAAAACTCTGAACTTTGCCAAGCTTTTTTTTTTGTATATTTTTTGTGATCCTGGGTTTCAGATAGTAACATCACCTGCCCCAATCTTCTGCTCTTTGCTACATTTCTTCCCTCAAGATCCTGTCCTTGGACAACAAATGCAGGGGTGCCAAGCCAAATATTGAAGAAATAATCAAAGCTGATAATTACTGAAAAACAGAAATGAATGGACAGTTTGTGCTCAGGATTTTTATGTTTAAACCAACAAAAAAAGGGGAAAAGATGTAACATGATGCCATCCCCTGAATTTATAGGAACAACAACAACTCTACTAATGCACCACCAAACAAGAATTTTGCCATACCATGTACATTTATGACATCTTTGGCAATCAGTTTAATGTTTCTTAGTTGCTGTGATGCTGCTCTGCACAACACTCAGAGGTGCTTCTATGATGGGATGGAGAAAACACTCCAGTGAATATCAGTTTTAGAAATTTTAATGGTAAAATTAATACTATGAAAATGGAAAAATTGTTCCTTTTTTTCAAAAACTGAACATTAAGAGTTCTGTCCTGTTGTGTTTATACATGGACATTTTAACATGTATGACTGCACTTTGAATTAGTCTCATTCCTCAGTGTTTGCCTTGAGCCTTATTCTCTCCATCTGCCTCTGCTGGACCATCCTCCTTGTACTTTTTCACACAGAATGGGGGACAAGACAACAATGTTAAGTATCTCAAGGCCACATTGGGGTACAAGAAGATAAAAACTCCCAGGCCGAGGCTAACAGTACCTATTTGAAGCATCCTTGTCTTGCCCTCACCACAACTGGACCAGTCGCTGTCTTTGTTTGCTGTCAGACTAATTCAAGCTCATTTCCTCTGTAGTTTGACCACACCACTCATCCACTATGTACTTCAAGCTCTTCATCATGATGATGTTTCTAGGCTCTTCAATGGTGATTGCATTTGTCTTGCATCCACCCAAGGAAGACCTTGCAGCCTCTGCTCATGCTCCTGTTCCCCATCACAGGTCAGTTTCCACATGTTTCATGTAAGAAACAATTCTGTTTTGTTATACCTTCATATGTTTTGTTGGTACACATCATTTTAAACACATTATTTATGCCTGCTGCATACGTAATGTGTTTAATTTGTCTGCTTGTTAATTTATAACAGTATCATTTCAACATGATATTATATGGGGTCTTCAGGTGCCTGGATGAGTCATTGCAGTCCATCAGGAAGGGTCTCCTTGCTGCTCTCAACATGCAGACCGAGCCACAGCTGCCTGCTGGCTTCCTGGACAGTATCCAAGAGCAATGGCAAAGCACCTTTGGCAGTTCTCAATTCACCCAAGCCTCCAAAAGTAAGTGGAATGAAAATGTTTTATGGATACAAGAGCAGATCTAACAATCATCCAGTATGAAATCATTCAACCGTCCTCTCTCTTCAGCTGCCGCTCGCTACTCTGTGATGCTTGACGGTGGGAACAATACAAGCTTGAAGTGCTGCCATGTGGCATCCGAAATCTTCATGAAAGGCATGTCAGAATGTGTCATCATCTGTACTGTGTAGTGACATGAATTTTTTTATTAAAAATAAAAGTATATATATATTTTTTTTTCATCTATTCTTTTTTTTTTTTTTTTTTTCCAGATCTGGGCTGGGATAACTGGGTGATCCATCCTTTGAGCCTGACTATTGTTCAGTGTGCATTGTGCAATTCTGAGAATAACGTTGTGCAATGTCCATCATCAACCTACAGTGACCAGAGTGCCAACTCACAGGTACGATTCTTAAAGACATTTCAGTCGTGGTAGAATATGCTCTTTTATTTATTTATTCATTTCTATCTCAAATCTGCTTTTACCTAAACAGATATTCATATATATTTTCATATTACAAAGACATCTGAGCTGACTTGAAAACTTTAACTGGGTGTGTGATATTAGTATTACTTGCTGTAACAATGGTTTTGGGAAAATACAGAGGGATAAAAGGTACAATATTTCCCTCCCTTTCGGTGTGTTGGAGTTGTCCATACTCTGGCCAGGATTTCATTGTGTTATTTTCTCTTTTGCCATCAATGTTAACATCCAAAACATGACTTTTTGTGATCTATTTTCTGCTGTAAGAGCATCAACTGACTCCTTCTCTTTTATTTTTCCAGGACCAAGTGCCATGCTGTCAGCCCACCTCCCAGGAAACCGTGCCCATCGCCTACATGGATGAAACCAGCTCCATTGTGCTTTCTAGCATGCAGCTACCCCGCAGCTGTGGCTGTGGACCTGGCAACACCCAGCAGCCCAACAAAGAGTAGGCTAAGATTTGTCCACCTGGCATATCCAAAGAATCATTATGCACAGGCCTATCTTCTGATGCAAACCCTCACACTGTTGATTGTTTCTCTATCTTACATTGATCCTCACTGTGTGCAGCACCGATCGTGGGAACCAAAGCAAAGTCTTGGTTTTGCATTCCTGCTGCACCTTTGTACCAATAACAGATTTGTTAAGCCTGCTAGTCATTAAACATAAGTACACTCCTTTTGCTGTTTAGAATGTGTTAGCAGTAATCAATAAACAAGCTTAGATTAATAAAGAAATCTTGTTTTATTTATAGGTAAATCAAACTTGTAAGTCACCAACTTGTTGAAAATAAAGTGCAGCTGACATAATATATGCAATAAATGCTTTTGGCCGCTCTTTAAATAAGTCTTATGAGGACAGTTCACTATTTATAGCTTCTAACTGTTACTGAGTGTTCCCTTCAAATATGTGAGACTGTCTTGTGCCAAATGCTCTCACAAGCCAGTTGTCTCTTCCCTGATGTGTGAAACTTCCATGTCTGTTTATGGGAAAGATTTCAGTTTCACCTCAGAAGGCAAACTGAGGTCATGATATAAATTCTAAGACTTGCTTTTGTGTGCGAAAAACATCCCAAATGTTGTCAGTAACAGTTAAAACCCTGTAAAGTTTAAATGAACAACCTCAGGCAGGCTCTATGGAAAAGAGATGTGGAAGAATTTGGAACTAAAGATAAAGAATATAAACTTCTATTACTATTTCATCCACAAAAATGACATTATAGTTTTATCCTTATCTACAAGTCACAGTAATTCCAGAAAAAATAGATATCATCATTTTTACAACATCAAAGATATAAATTTGTCATTAAATAAGAGAAAATTCTCAGTTGCAACTTTACAAAATTTAATGTAACACAAATGAGCACAACTATGACATCCAGGATGGTCAAAGTTTTACTTGGTGAGCTCTTATATTCATTTACTTTATCATTTACCTTCTGAATTTGACATTAATTGTGTTTACAGAGCAGATGTGGTGTGGCTCTGGATGTCTGCTAGATAAACACAGCACATAAAACTTGGTATTAATTTTTCTTAAATATGAGACATGGCTCTGTATGACCATCCACTGGCAATGCTCCCTTGATTGAATATATCAGCATAATGTTGCCTTGCTCATCCAAGAAACCTCTCCAGAACACATTTCCCTCTAAAGAAAATATTGCTTATGTAAGGATTTGGTTTACTCTGTTTGGAAACAAATAGTTTTTTTCTGGTTTAAGTTTTGCTTTCATAACTTCTTTGATTACACAGATTTTGATTATGTTGCATGTATCATTTTAATTTCAGCTCTTTTTTCTGATGTGTATTAATAAAGGTTTTGATTTGATTTGATTTGATTTGCTAAATATAATCATGCTACTGTAGACAGTTGCAACAATATAGTTCTTGCTTTTTAATTTCTCTTAAAACTATTTTTAAAAAAAACTGTTTTGTTATGTAATCTTACTTTGCAAAGTTACCTCAGTTTTTTTATGTTGTAGTACTTAGTTTAATCGCTAGCAGATCAAATGCCAATGATGCTGCTTTACAACTGTAACCATTTGTACCAGTCTTTCGCTGATTTCTTGCTGTGAACTATTAATAAACATGATATAAATCACTTCAAATTTTGCTCTCTGCTGTTATTTTTCAGAAGTTTTATTTTAGGTCACCACAATGTGTTCCTGTTGGCGGGCTCGATTTGATTACTTGTTTTTTCTTCTGCTGGTGTTTCTTGTCTGCCAGACAGGCAGGGACTCGTGATATTAATCCTAGAGGGAGAGAAACAGGAGATGAAAAAATGTTGGCACTCTACTTCAGAAAACAAGGCGCTGCTGAGAGATGTGCGGGAAACTTCTGCAGAGCTTTCAATGCTTCTATTTGGTGTTGTGAATTTCTTCTCAGATTTTGAGTGGTAACTTGTGATTTTTCAAGATCTGTGAAGATCTGGTCCCATATCTGAATACAACCAGCAGCATTTTTTGTTTGTTTGTTTGTTTGTTTTTTTAAATCAAGACAGGATGCCCACATATATCATTGTATGGATATCTTTTGGTTTACTGTCCCCACTTCTTTTGGCTGGAGGGACAGTTGACTGCTCAGAGAGAGAAGCATTGCTAAAGCCAAAGCCCAGCACAATGAAGAAGGCTACAGAATGCTTAGTGGACTGCAGTCGGATGACATACAGAAAAAAACTGCAACTTCAGGACGATCATAATATACGGATTAGAGATTCCAGCGAAGGTAAGAGGTGTTCACTGTTTTAAAGTCTGTGCCTAAGCTTAATGCAGAGATATTATCAGTAGTGAAAATGTCCTGTCAATCCATCACTGCCTCACTGCCATAGACCTGCTTTATTTTCTCTGAAAAGTGTGATACTTTGAGCTGAGACAGCAGCAATCTGACTGCATTTAAAAGCTATGTATAGACCTTTGTAAACTAGTTTATTTTCACAGGAGACCATGGGGAATTCTGTTGGCCAACAAAGCTCCAGTGCTTTACCGGAGAGAGCTTTTTGAATGCCTATGTGGTATTGCCTGTGGACGTATCTGAGGTGGGACATAAGCAGCTGGAAGTCATCACCACTGCCCCAACTGTCACTACTCTGCACATACACAGCAGCCCGTCTACAATTGCAGACAGCTGCGGCCTCCGTTACGAAGTCACAGCCCATTTCAGCACACCGAACCCTGACACATCATTCTGCGTGCAAATAGTGACACAGGAAGGTGACCTGGGGGACAGTGTTCTCAACTGTCCACCCTCTCTAGTCACCTTCTGGCAGAGAAATCCAAATCAGTCCAGCCGACAAGGTAGTGGATAAAGTCTTGAGTAGCTCTAATGCCATGTAAATTCAGTATTTAAACAATGGAACAAGTACCAAAGACAGAAAAATAACATTTATGATTCCTATATCTTAACATAAATACAGTTTTACTTATATTCTTTTATGTACAAGCAGCATTTTTTTTCCATGGATCACTGAGGTGGAGCTAAATTTAATGGTTTACCAGTGATGATTTATATCATAGTTCTAGGATTACTGCCTAGAACCATCAGAAATAGAAACAGAACTAATCTGCTGTGATTGATTAGCACAAGCTGGGATCACACATCCTGCAATAATTTCAAGGTCAAGCATAGTTTGATGCTTTGTACGATAGATCCTCTCCTGATATCTGTGCTGCAAGAATGAATCCAAAAGCTTTGCAAAGAAACTTCTGTCAAACAAACTTTTCAAACCCTTGCATTTTTGTATGCTCTATTTTAATTCAAGTCAGTTCAACTGAATTTAGCTCCTGTGTTCTAATTGTTCAGCTGATTGGTAAAAAGAGTTGGAGCAAAGGGCTGTTTTACAATTTTTGTTTGTACTATTTTTATTATTTTAGGTTTGTCAGAGAAGCTACGGGGCAGGTTGGTTTTTCGGTTTATTTTGTCTTTTGTGGTGATCTTGTAAAGTAACCAGAGAAAACGTTGGACTACAAACAAGTCATTTCAGGTTGGTCATGAGCAGTGTCAGAAAAAAACTAACATCCTACTCTTGTACAACTCCGTGACCTAATAAAATTAATTGTGAATAAAGTCTGTAAAGTAAGCAAACAAAACATGTAATATATTTCATTTTTAGATTTACATTATGTAATGTGTTCCTTGTTGTTGTTTTCGGGGTCTAAAATTATATTTTACTAGAGATCAGAATGGGTGCATTAATCAAGCTTTGTTAACCACATAGAAAACTGCAAGATGTTGTTCTCTGCTAAAACATTCAATGGCAACAAAAATTATGGGAAATTTTTCTACTTTATGAAGAATTACATGCCTGTAAGATATTACTATGTTGATGCTCCAGGGGGTTATGGTAAAAATAGAAAATATCTGTTTAAGTGTTTTACCTTTATGGGAAGAATCTTTCATGGTTTGGTGCAACAACAAGCATAAAATCTGTTGTATGCTAAAAGCATTTTAGCACAAGAAACAATGGAGGGCCACCTACTGGATGTCATATTAGTGAATGGAGGTGCAGCAGTTGTTTTACCAGCCAATCACTAGATGGCAGGCTTGTTATAGAATAGACTCGTTTGAATGTGTCTGTATTATCATGTAAAATTAGCTTCCATCTGATGGAATATTGTGTGTAATTAAAATAATAATAAAACTCTGGATGGGTAAAGCATCTTTGTAGACTGTATCTAATATGTGTTTACTTCCTGACAGAAAAGAAGATAAAGCAAGATATTTGTTCTCTACTTGCACGCTCATATAAACCAGACCTTTCATAGCCTGGGATTATGCCAACATATGTCCACAAACTTCAACATGCTGCATCTTAAACACTCTGATTCACTTTATCTGAGCTGAAACTTACAGGAAACATCCCATTTTGGCCCTGTGACGTCCCTTTGGCAGAGGACTGAATCTTTCCTTTACCACAACTCCTGCTTTTAGTTGTGATGAGTGGAGCTTCTTATTATTGCAATGCATCCTTTGTGCTCATCAAAGCAAAAAAAGAATTTCCATAACCCAAATTCATTAAAACTCCCATCATGTAGGATTTAAAAGAACATAATTATGGTTTCATTATTGAAACTAATTGATTATTGTTAAATTTGAGTTCCAAGTTTTTTTTTCTAAGATATTTGAGATTGTATAGTATTTTTGATCTACTGTTGGAATTAGCGAGCTAAATCCACACTGAATCATGACTTCCATGTAACTTAACTTCAACCATAACATAAACACAGGTGGCTGTACCAAGTCAGTCATGCAGGGGTAATGGTGCAAAGTTTGAACAAACTCTGGTAAAGAAGAGAAGAACGTAAACAATCTAGCTTACAACAGACCCAGACAATATGTGTAGTTTGAATTTACAATTAAAATAGTAATACGAAACTTTTACAAATCCTTTTTGGACAAATGAGGGTATATAAAACCGTGCTTGGTCCCCAGATGGTGAAGAAGGGTAGAACAATCCAGTAGGCAGTCAGACCGGACTGAACCCAAACACGCTCAGTGAGCAGACAACTATCAAACAACGGCAACCTGACAATCATTAGAAATAATTAAATAAACTTCACTGGTCAAAAATGTGACCACACGAGAAGACCACCTCAGCGAGGACTGTACGAAACGCATGGCAACCAACTTTGGTTGTGGCGAGAGACGTACCACACCATGGCATCTCAGCCGAGGTAGGCAGACCCATCCGCGGTTAGCTGCTAGCAGCTAGCTGTACAGCCTGACTGTTGGACTAGGGTTTATGTTAATTAGCTGGGTACACCTCGAAGCACAGTTTTAGTTTGAAACTTTTTACAAATACCGTATGGAAATGATACAGTTATTTTCTGTGGTCAATGCTATGTTAAGCAAAATACGTGCGAAGTTTCAGGTTAATGGGCAGTTCGAGGAAGAGGTGGAATCAGCTGGAAACGGCAGGCTTTTTTTTTTTAACCAGCTGGTCAACTGAGCAGGACTTTATATTTAGAGTTTAGCTATTAAGCTATTTAGAAAATATAGTAAAGGAAAAGAGAAAGCGAGAGAAATTGAAAAGTTTCTTATGGTAGGGTTTTTTTTTTGTTTGTTTTGTTTTTTTTTGTTTGTTTGTTTGTTTTTTTTACATGAAACATGCCCAACCTAAGTTGTCGTGTTTAGCAAACTTAAATTTAGTTGATTAACAGCGGTACCTTGAACTATGGGTCGTATAATCTTGATGAAAACTATTATAATCATAACACTCTTTAAAAATCAGTGAGTTTTTATTAAAACCAAAAAAAACATTATTTATGGTTAGATTTATTAAGATTTGTTAATGTTTTTTAATAAATAGCAGATTCAGGTATAGTCTCCTTTTACATTCTTTTCTCAACCGTCCACAGATATTACCTGCATTGTCAGAAACTAGTAAATATTGAAACATTTGTTATTTGTTGTTTTCAAGTTTTATTAAAGTAGAACTCCCATATAGAACAACTGTTCACTGTCTGTAACTGTTTATGATCATCTTAGTAGAAAGTAGTGAGATTGATATTTTACCCTCACAGCTACCTCGAGATTAAAAATAAACTTGGGATCTTTCTCTGTGACTATTTTTTTCATTAAACTGGCTTGATGTGATTAAAAAAACAAAAAACTGGCTTGATGTTGTCCAATTTAAGTTGTCCAATTAGGCTGCACCAAATGACTTTATCAATATTTCTGTGGATTATTTTCCAGATCATTTGCATGATTTATAAAATGACATGCACTTGGGGTGAAAAAATAATTTGGGCATATTTGTATTTTTTCTTTTTTGTCACTGCTATCAGCATACATACATAAAAGTAAAATTAAATGATGTTGCATTGTAATTTGCTGTTTTTTTTTTTTTTCCTTTGTTTTTTTTTTTTACTATTTCTGAACATCCTAAAACACAATGTAGAGCCACTTTTACATCACCCACATGTTGATGTAAAAGCAGTGTCAAATGGGATCACTGCTTCTTGAGTGTTGAAGTTCATCAGGCGGAACAACAGTCTTCACAAACAGACTAAAATAATTATTAGCTTGCACTTAAAAGGGATGTTTCTCATGGATAAAGCATCCTACTAAAATCCAAAACTAAAATTTTACACACACATATATATAATTTTAGTTTTTATTTTATAAGGTTTTCACATAATTTAAAGTCTTACTAAATAATTGTGGCAGAAACTTAGAAATTCAAACTTTTTTTTTTTTTTTTTTGTTTTTGTTTTTTTGTTTTTTCCCTACAGATGGAGTAATCAGTACTGCTTTCTACTGGGCAATGTTGTGATGTGCACCAGTTATTACAATATTTTTGCCACAGTCACTCACTTTGATGTTTTGCCATGTCTGAGTGGTGCATTGGTATTCTCAGAATTCGCTTCCCCCATTGGCTTAAAGATTAAAAGTAAAGAACAACATTTTGCAGATGTAACTAATGATTAACCCTCAAAACCTCAAGCTATGTTTTTATTTTCAGTCTGATTGATTTTTTTTTTTAATGAAAATGCACTTTTTAAAGCTCAGTTAACAGTTTTTTTTATAGGACATCCTCAGTTTTCAGAATATGAGGCTAAAATGATGAAAAATAAATGTATTAGTATATATAGCACCATAAGGAACATCCAACAGGATACACGTTTTCTCCTGTTTTTTTTTTTTTTTTTTTGCTAATTACACTTATTTATGTTACTATTTACCTACCGTCTTCACAAAACCAATTTTAATTTGGCTTCTTTTTGGCGCTACTTTCCATCAGAAACGCCTTCTTTGCTTTGTTCCAGCCATAGTGGAGCAATATTTTAGTTCTTGTCAGACAGATAACTATCTTGTCACTTGCTAATCTTTGGCTGCTCCTGATTGAACATTACTGATAATAAGCTATCTAATTGGTCGAAGGTTTGATGAAAAGTCACTTGATAAGATCACATCAAAAAAAGAGATCTTTTAGCAACATAGCAATGATAGTGATCTGTTTTTTGTTTTTGTTATGAAAATGGGATAACTCATGAAGCACTCATTGTGGATTTACCATATAGTTGCTGAATAAATGCTACTATTTGCATCTGGATTGTAAATGCCTGGGTAACTTCTGTAGATCACCTAAAGGGTAAGCTACTGATCACAATTTACTCCACAGTGTTGCACACTATCATACCTGGGAAATTGCTGACTTTATAAGCGACAGTGCACGGGGGCACCAGCTTCTAGCAAGGTTTTTTTTTTACGGGTTAAATGATCTGATTCATTATTTAACAGATTAGTCATCTTGTTACACCAGAACTTCTCAAGTATGGCAAAAATAATAATTAGACAAACTGAATATTTTTTTAAATATAACATGATTCCTTATATCCTTTAATTAGTCTTTAAACAAAAAATATATTTCCACTGTCACCATTCTACCAGATTCCATAGTGAAGGGATTTTTAATTTTACAATCAGTCAAATGACGATAACAGCCTGATAATCTTGTTTATGTTGATAATTGGCTAATCATTAGTGGCTTTGCTGTGCTTATTTCACTGAGTACTATGTCAACCGAGGACACACCATTTCATGTCACAGTGCCAGACAAATTGGTCAGCTTGGTGAAGTGAATGGATGCAGAAATTTGCACCCTGTTAAGTTTGACTCAATGCTGCTGATTGTAGATGTTGTCTTCAACATTCAGTCCTTAATTTTGTCTTGAAGGAATAGCATGTCATTCTGATATACCTGTTATGATGTATGGGCCCTGAATAGGCAGTGCCAGTTTCTGCTGTTCTAGGAGTTTAACCAGGCTCTCTGACACATTAATGAGTGCTCATCTGTTTGGCTTAGTCCCAAATCTTTCCTGCTGCACTTGTTGCCATGGAAACATCCCGCTGGGGCTGCTGTCAGTGTGGATCATCAACACTGTATTTTGGAAAGAAAACTGTGAAACTCAAAAGGATATTATTCAGTTTATATTGATATATTGTAAGTATGGTATCATTGGAGCTGTTTTATAGAACATATTATGGTAACCAAGCTTTTTTGTATTTTAATGGACTTCATGTCATCTTTGGGGACTAGACAAAAGAGATGTGACTGTTGTTGGGACTCCTCGAAGCAGCTGTGACTGTAATTATGCCTGTCTGCAGGTATATCATTAGAAACGGCTGCTTTGCCCCTTGGGTAGATAAGTCTGCTAACACCATAAATTTGGACAGTTTTAATTTTCTGTAGTATTTAGTTTATCCCTGTAATTACTTTGATTGTCCTAGGCTGGGTGTAAAGCATCTTACACTCTAAAAAAATACAAGATACAGGTTGTGTTGCTGCAAAGCTCAGTCATTGGGTAGTGGTTATATTATTTTAATATTTAAAGCAGGTATCTTTGGCTTTGTCTGAGTATTTGATACTCTGAGTAAATGTGTCCTTGTAAAGGCAGTGCTTATTTAACTTCATCTTTCATATCTTTGTTTCATAATCTAGTGTATATAATGAAGAAAGGAACCTTCTCCGACTCCGAGCATGGGAACAGAGGAACCAAGAAACCAGCCAAAGCCAGGATCTTAACCCTGAAAACGTTCCACTCTTTGGGGAACCATACAAGGTAAGAACTAACATGGTGGAAGTGAAATGCTCGAAGAAGCCATTGGTTGTTAGTTAGCTTATCTTAGTCATCTCTCTTCTGTTTATATGTAAACAGGATTAAAGCACTTCGCAGGGCTCTTTCTCCAGTTACTATAATTAGCAAGGTGCTCATCATAGTTTTTATCAGAAAGGTTGCAAATATTCAGTACCATAGCAATATCATATTTCAAACACAATTAAGCAAGGAACAGAGCCTAGCTGTCTATAACGTGTACCAAATATGTAACAAAATAAACAGATTATATGTGATTGAGTTCTCCAAATTCCTCCAAAAAGCATTTCCTTCCATTATTAGATTTTATATAGTTGTTAATAAAGTATGATGAAATCAGTTATTAAATTTTCTAATATAGTTTAAAAAAAATCTCTATTTCTAATAAACCAACTTTGTCTTAGGCTAGAAAAAAAAATGAAAAGCAACAAAACTGTTAAATTTACTGTAAACTTCCTCTCATTTTTGGATGGTAATGTCAAGCCAAGAAAATATTAACTGAGTTTAAAAGCAGTGGTTATAGTTTATTATTGTTTTATTTATTTATTTTTTTAACAACTGATAAATAAATAATAGTGCAGATGATGAGGTAGGACTGATTTCCATGTTGGGCTGTGTCTGAGCTCAGCCTGGTAATGGCCTTAATAACCTCTATAACTAAAATAGCTCAGCCTGCATGTATCCTGAGAGGCAACACCTAGGGCCTTAGGGTCAATGAAACTCTATATGGTTCTTGTAAGGTTTATTTCTGTGAGCACACAGACATCATTGAATGACACATGGATACACTTATCAAAGTTTTTATTTCTTTTTTTTATAGGGATTTGAATAGCATAATAATGCATTTGCGGTGTTTAGTTAAATTTAACCTAATAATTAAAAGACAAAGGAAATAACATTCAAGACAAACAGTGATTATGGTTGCTTTCAGTAGAAAGTCGGGCTTTGTTTGCAGATGACAGTTAAATAATTGCTTTAAAGAATCTTTTGTCTTCTCATAGAGATTCTAATAGTTTGTATTGTACCTCTTGATTACTTGACTGTCAGCCAAAGATTTTAAATACTTATGCAATCTATTTTACAACAAATGAACATGTCGGTGATGATTTAATGCTCCACAGGTCTAGTTTTTGCAAGATTGGGGATTTAGGACAGTCTTCTCTGTAGTTGTCATATTAACCTTGTTATGTTCTTTCTTTTTGCAGACAAACAAAGAAGATGAGCTTTCCAATCGAATCCAAAAGATGCTGGGCAGTTATGAAGATGTGAATAATCCCTCTCCCTTTTCCAGTATGGCTTTACCAATTTCTTCTTGCGTATCCTTCTTGCAGTCAGATCAGGGTCAGCCAAATACAGATGAATCATCCAACGCTCCATTCCACCATCAGGCCCCTTATTTGTCCTCTCAGAGCCAGAAGAGGCACTCAAGTGACGGCCAGTCCTCTCAGCCCACGAAGATATCCACTGCTACATCAGCTTCAAACCACCACACACATTCATCCACTTTCTCAAAGACTTTTTTGAACCACAGCAAGGGCAGCCAGTTCAGCCACTCGGCACATCAACAAAAGAAGAGCAAAGTTTTCTCCGATCTCAGGGAGCATGTCACCCTTGCTCAGGAAATATCTGCTCAGTCTCCTGATAGTAAGCAACTACCCCTCCTACATTCCAGTGATCATAATATTGACATGGATACCAGGGACTCCTTCAGTGGGCATCAGCTTCAAGGGTCCACAGATTGTTTGTTGGGATTTGCCAGCACCATGGATGTTTCCACACTGAACATTAAGCAATCACCTGAAGATGCATCTCTGCCTCAAGCCAAGACTAATTCACTACCCTCCCAGACATTTCCTTCACTGTTGTCATCTAAGCAGCCTGGAACAGTCATGCCACAGAAGCCAACAGCATATGTGCGCCCCATGGATGGTCAGGACCAGGTGGTTAATGAGTCACCTGAGCTAAAGCCTTCACCTGAGCACTATGCAGCACTACCAGAGTTAATCAACAAATCTGACCTTGGAAAAACTAAGATAATGCCCCAATTTCTGGAGGTGAGTTTATTATTTTAGATCTTTATAAATCATAATATTATTTATTTAATAGACAATTGAATTTGATTTCATGAGGACTTCAATATGAAAGGCGTGCCAGTATGCATGTTGCTTGGACTAGGCATGATGTAAAAAGATGCAGTCTTGACCACTGCTTTTACCCAGTCTTTGTTTGGAGAATTATTTTAAAAAGTCTAAAAATAAAACTGGCAGCTGTAATTAACCCAATGATATTAACAGAAAATTAACCTTATGAATCTGTTGTTTGGTATATCCTCTACCACACAATGAAAAGAATAATTGAATCATATTAGCCACTCAGGACCTCCAGAGTGCTTTTACTTATGTGCATACTCATACACGGTGCAGAAATGTTCCTGTCTTACACTTGTATTATAAGCTGTCTTGTTGAATGCATATTACTTCTTCCTACTTTTTACTGTTCGACTGTCTGCTGATGCCAGTATGTTCTCTGAAGCTCTATCAGTTTAAATGTTTATGCATGACCAGAGCACATACACACAGTTCTTCCCTCTGCACTCTGCAAGCCTTTTGCAGACTTCATCCTTGTTTCTTAGTCATGTGCACATTAGGGTGTATGTGTCAAACAGTCTCCACTCTGTTTTTGTGTGCATGTGTGACCTCAGCTGCCTCTGATAAATTCACTCCTTGGCTCAGCCAAACAATAAATGAGCTTTGTCACCAACTTACATAACTGCTCTGGAGGCCTATTCAGTCTGACCTTATCTCAAACTCTGTCCATTCAGAAGAAGGAAAAAAAAACTGAAAGAAGACTGAAAACAAACAGAAATGTAGCCTGTCATTCATACACAATGTTTATCTAAAGTTGTGATTGGCTAATGCTGATAGTTAGCGGCAGTGTAGTTTAGAAACATGTATATGAATGTAGTATATTTTAACACATAAAGAGTAAGTTTTAAGTACAACTTGTGAAGTCTTTATCTCCTATCTGTAGCAAAGCTTTTGCAGTACTTAGAAGCTGTCTAAAAGAATTGTGACAAAAGTGGGTGCTTTTAATATTTGCTAGAAAAATTTGTTTCAAAATATGTTCTGATAATTGTTTCTACTTTTATAAACTTGATATCAACTCGCATGGTTGATATGAATGATTAACATGACTTTACGATAAATTATAGCCCTCATTTGACATGTGTCAGTGGCCTGTAGTCGGCATAATTTGCCTCCATGGGCTTGGTTAAAGGCATCTGAGATTTATTGATTACCATATCTATAGTTATTCTTAATTTTATAATTAGATACTCAGTGCTGATGATGGCTAATATTTGCTATCCTGTTCCCTTTTAAAGACAACAGCAGAGGAAGCTCAGTGTGTTGAAGACATATTAAGAGTAAGTCCAGCTGCATACTTTTCTCATATTTTACTATTTAAATGTTCATTATAATTGTCAGAAAACTGTTATAAATGTCTTAGTATATTAAACTATTGCTGCATTGTATTTTCTGATGTAAAGTTTTTGAAGTAATAATTAACATCAGTGGAGTTTATTAAATTAAAGTGAATGTTTTCCATGATGATATTTGACACTGTTGTGTCTATTGACACAACAGTGTTTGCACTACTTATTTCATATGACTGGTCCCTTGTGAATATTCACCAACTGCAGAAATTTCTGCAGTTGGAGAAAGATTTGCTAATTCTTATGTTAGTGGTCATGCAGCGATGAAACGTGTACTCTCCTGAACGCAGATTGCTGCTCGGATAACAAAGCCTGAGTGTGCTCGTGTTGCATTTTGCAATGACTTCTTTAGAGGAGCAAAACATTCTTGTTTCACATACTCAACAATCATGAGAACTTTTGAACTGAACTGAACTTTTTCATACCTTCTTTTAAAAGTCTGCACTGTGGTTGCTATATTTTTTTTATTTTTATCTGTGGTTTTCTGTTGATTTTCAGTTGTTCACATAACCAACACTTGGTAGTTTACAAAAAATAAGCATGTGAGCTGTTTTCCTGTTCTGAGAGAGTAAAAATGTTAACATAAGATATTGATTTTTTTTTCTTCTAAATGGGACCAAGAGCTCTGTAGCCAACTGAATCAAAAAGTTGTATTTCAGCTATTTTTGACTGTGCCTGCTCTGTGACATGGTATATCATTAGTATGAAATTGTTCTTCCAAGAATAAACCAAGAAGAAAAATACAGCACACTGACCACCTTCTGTATTACAGGCTATATTGTACGTCAGGGTTAGCTTGACCCCCCTTTTTTTTTAGTACAGTGCAGCAGCAACCAGTCAAGGTATTTGGTTAGTTTTGTAATACTACTTGACTCATTACTATGCAGTTGCTTCAACAATGACAGGACTATGTGTGTGTGTTTGTGTTAGAGAGATAATAGATAAGTGAGAGGTGAAGTCTTTTTGCAATATATCTTAGTTGTGTGCAGTCCATTAATTTTTTTTAAACTTACTATTCAATACATTCAATTATTATAAGTTTTATTCTAATATTGTGCCATCAGTCCTGGACATGGATATTCGGCTGTGACCCGTTTGATACTGTGAGGTTTTTTTTTGCTTTTTTCTACAGTAGTTAATTATTGTCAGCTGTTTTGCTCTAGGTTCTTTTACTCATTTAGCAAACTTTTTACTAGATACATACAAATTTCTGTAACTGAATTGTCCTAATTAATCATGGTAGCATTTTCCGCCTGCTTATTCAAACAATTATTCTGTGTTTTTTGTGATCACTCGGGAATTACTACTGGTGTGGCTATCCGCTTTATTTTATTGTTTAGTTGAGCCGTAACCTTATTTGCATTTAACTGTGGATTAACTTGAGTTTTTCTAGGAGAAATCAATCTTTAATCATCCCAGGAAAGCATCCATAAAATCTGTGTGTGCATGCATTACGCATAATATTCTGAATGTACAGTGTACAGAGTGATGGTCTTTGTTTCTAGTCATTTAAGTCTTTTGTTAGTTTTAAATGAATGGCTTAGAATTGATATTATTTTTGTGCTGTGCTGTATGGCTTTGGCTCGGGAGGTAGAGGAGTTTACTCTTCTGTTCTATTCTATTCTATTCTACAGTTATTTAGCAGACGCTTTTTTCCAATAGACAGATGAATGTTGCTTTTAAGATAAAGTGCTTTTGTTTTGTTTTTCACAGGAAATGACCCACTCATGGCCCCCTCTTCTGACAGCTATACACACACCTATCTCTGATGAACCAAAGTTTCTGTTCCCAGCCAGGGTGAGAGATCAGTGGTTGATGATCTTTGTACAGGTTTTTGTATGCTCACTGCTTGCCTGGTACAAAAATTAAGGTCTTGTAGCTGATCTTATATTTTTTCTCAGCAAGTCTGAAGCTTTAACTTAACAACTGTTTGTTCACCGTAGGAGAATACTAAATCCCAATACCTGTGACACACTAGACTATTAAGATTATATGTGTGTCATATAATCTAGCCATTTTTTTTAACTCATGGCCTTTTATGGAGCAAAGATCTTCAGTGATTTCTTCAGTTAAGGCTAATTTCTTTCAGAGTCAGAGGGAAACTATTTAGTGAGTGCCTGCATCTGTGCAGTGGCAGATAATTTACACAGCACTGCTATGCTTCTATAGCAGGGACTTCTTTGGACCCTCTGCTGGTGTAAGGTCTTGATCAACCTTGTCAGTTATGCAATTCAAGTCGGTTAAATCTGTTTACACAAGTGTGGCCATCACAATTTGGCATCACCCTGCAAAGAAAACACGTCTGCATTTTGGTTCAGTGTACTCAGATTAATGGTACATAGGCTGTTCTGCTTTGTGAAACTAGAGATTTATAATGGAAAATGAGCAGATCATTATAAAAACTTGATTTCTAAACACAAGGGTCCACATATGCAACCTTTTGAATTAACCACAATGCAACAATAAAACATATTTTATAACATCAAAGGGAAAAAAACCAGTAATAATAAGACATTGGTCTAAATGAGTTAACAAGACTAAACAGTTCCTTTGATGATTCTTTGGTGTTCATGAGATGAAGACTGATAATAAATGCACATGTTGCTACCTAAATTAATTCCTACTTGTGTCTTTACAGGAAGCAGAGCATGTCTCTTCACGTCCGGAACAAAGTGAGTAATGAACCAAAGAAACAATGTAGAGATGTGTCCCATAACACATCATATTGGTTGGAAATGCTGTTGGTTGGTCTTGGAAAAATCAACACTGATAAAACGCCAGAGCTGGAAGCTGTTCTGTCTGTAGTTGTTTGTACGAAGCAGTTAAAGTTTTTATCTGGAACTTGTGAGATTTAATCTGAAGCCAAAATCAGATGTTATTCATCATTAAATTATGTATTAAATGTCTGAAGATCAGTTGAATTATTAAAATGATTTAGCTGACTCATACTGTAATGGTATCATAACACAAAAAAGAGAAAGTAAATTATCATTATAAATAATAATATTATCATTAATCATTAATTGCTTTTTTTAAATACAGTTGTTTGTATATATAAAATATAGTCCTGACTGTGTTTATGAGCCTGAATTATGCAGTATTTTCAATATCATTTCAGTTCTGCAGCCATCAGAAAATCATTTATTACTGCTGTTATTTAACCCAGTTGTTAAAAGTTTCTGCCAGAAGATAAATTCACATGAGAGTTCAGTCTCTTACACATCAGCTACTGTGCAGGAGTTTGTGTTATTTCAGCTTATTGTCCATAATAAATATAAATCCCACACATTGAGACATGAGCTTTACAGTTATTGAGTCAGTTCAACATAAACCTTTAATGTAATTTGAATTTCATAACAGTTGATATAGTTCGCCTGACCTTTGTTTATACAGCACATGTTTAGTCTTCTCTGTGATTGGTGCAAAACGAAGTTGTTGAGTTCATGTTTTAAAAGACCTTTAACATGGTAACATGTTCATAATGTCGACTCTAAAACAACTGGCCTTTGGGAAATTTCAGTCTACTGGGTTTGCCTGCAGGTTTAAATTTTAGGCATTAAATATTGATAAATGGACATTGAATGGGAAGCTATTGATAATCAAGTAAATTAATTATCTAAAGTAATAAGCTAATAATTATTTCCCTTTTTTCTTTCAGAAAACCATGGCTCTTTCCCTGCAGCTCCATCTCATTTCAGCCAGCAAAGCTCCTCAATGTGAGTCATTGGACCGATTTGTGATCTCATTTCATAATCTAACACACATCTTTAGGTATAACATGTTGATTTTATGTAGATCAATGAGTTTTTCACAGTGACTCAAAAGTTTTTAGCATAGTATCTTCTAATCATAATAACTTGCAGACTCATGTGATTAAACTTTATTATTAAAATAAATTGATTAATTAAAATTTACCACACACAAAAGGGCATTGTACATAAAAAACACATGTTCTTGTCACAGCTGCATTGTATATAGTTATCTGTTAATCAGATAATTTTCTGCATGAAATTGCAAAAACAAATGTTTATCAGAAAACATTGATATTGTTGGTTTTAAGTTCCTCTCAATCAGTTTTTGTGTGTTTGTTTTATAGTTCGTTTGAAGCACATTCCAGTGGAGTAGAGACAACAAGCTCCAGCGATTCAGAGAGCAGCCCCGGTTCAGAGTCAGACAGTGAAAGCACCATCGATGAGCCACCTCAACCTCCCAATGGCAGCTCAGTTAAAACCGAGGTCTTTTTAAAAAAAAATATTTAATGTATTTGTTAATGGGGATTAATGACTCTTATTGACACATTTTCAAAAGTTATAACATTTTGTGTTCATTTTATAGCCCGATGCCCCAGCAGTGAGCCATGGTGACTGGCAGCTGGGGAACTGGATCAAGTCTAATCAACAGAACTCTGGTGCCGACATCCAAGGCAGTGCACTTGTGTCTGAGAGCCCCACTCACGAGCAACTACCACCCACTCAGAGCTCCGAGCACACCACCAAGGAATATAAACCTCAGCTCTCTTCTCACAGAAAAGAGTTCGCTGACGACCTGGCTGCTCCCCAGAAGTTCAGTGAAAGTTCTCAGGACAACTGTTGCCAGCAGCAGAGTAGTAACGTGAGCACCTGTAGCAATTCCAGAAAAACGACTAAATCAACGACAGCAGATAGCCTGGGTCCCACTGAAGCAGCACTCGGTGTTAAGTGTGAAGAAGTTGTAACAACGCAAACAAAAGACTTCTGTTTTACAGACAGACCCAAGGTAAAGATGAAAGCAGTGCGTTTTAAGAAGGCTAGCAATGACACTAAAAGAGACAATAAACTGACTAAAAACACCAAACTCGATAAGCAGAGGGCTGGATCAGAAGCCACACTTGTTTTGCATTCTCATTGTCAGTCATGTGGTGAGCATTATCCTAACCCCTGCTCCTGCCCCACCCAAAGTCCTGCTCTGCCTGACCAGCCGTCTCCTGCCCCACCACTCAGAGGCAGCCATGGTAAACCCAGAGCAAAAACTGGCTGTCAAAGTGGCACCAAGCAGCCTCACAAATTGATCCACAAGCACTCAGAGTCTCCTGGGCATGCTGCCAAGGGTTCTTTGGACCTCCATCTGCCTCCTACATCCCTGCTGGTGAAGATAGATCTAAATCTGCTCTCAAGAGTGCCCCAAGCTTCCAGCATTCACAGAGGGATTCCCAGCAAAACAAAGAGACCAGCACTGGTCTTGGAGAAAGATGAAGAAAGGAGTAATGCTTCAAAAACACAAAAATACACCACACCCAGCGAAAAGTCACAAAATGTGAGAAATACAAGGTTTTTTTGCAGTTCACAATTTGCACACAAGGAAGGGTTGTTGTTGTTTTCCTGTATTTAAAAGTGTAATTTATCCTTTTCTAGATTAAGGTAGAAAATAAAAGTCTTCCAAAGAAGAAACCGAAGCTGGAAAACAAGATGACCCCATCAGCTGGTGCCTCTGGGAAACTACAGTATGTCCACAAAATTTTATCTGGAATAACAATTAATTTGTTCATTGTTGGAATATCTCAGCTGATTGAGTCACATCATACCTCTCTTATCTACAGTAGTTCCAGCAATTCAACTCAAGTCAGGAAGCAAAAGAAGGCCCACAAACAGATTCAGAACTCCACAGCATCAAAAGACTCTGCCAAAGAGTCAAAGTTACAAAAATCTGGTGTAAAGAAGCCACAGGAGGCTGGAACGAGCGAGGAATCCTGTAAAAGCAAGAAGAGCAGTGGAAAACACACACAGCAACCACGCCATGGAAAGGTAACCGTTTATAACATAAAAATGTAACTGGTGGATTTAATTATTGCATTTAGGTTTTTAATCAAATAAATGCTCTGCAATCTCAGCAAAGGCCCCCGAAGACCAGCACTGCTGTCCCGGCAGCTTCACAGCCTCTCAGGAAAGCGTCGACCAGCAGGCCTTTGCTCAGATTTGATGAGAGGTAAGACTTTCACAGAGAGACAAGTTAAAGTTCTAAATTTACTTCCTAAAGCCATATTTCTATATTTCTATACATACTCTGCCTGTGTCCTGATGACATTCACAATGTAGATGTAGTTATAAAAGGCTAACCACAGATTTAAAGATGTGGTCGTGTAGTTTAGAGCATATGAAAACTTCTGAACCTTTGACAGCGTAGTTTGTTGCTGCTTGTGTTCCCTGCATAATGGCAGCTTCTAGCATGTTAACACAGCTCACCTGATGGGTTTTAACGCAGTCTAACACCAGACAACAGAAAGCTATTAATTTCCTCCTGTGACCACACCCTGTAATCCTCAGGTACACCTGTACGTTATTATTATCAATAGGTCTCAAGCCAGTGGGGATGGATGACCAGGGGAAAAACCCAGTGAATCCAAGCTGAACCAATATGATAATGAAGAGAAAAATTAACAAGAATATGATGCTTTTTGATGCTGTTG
This sequence comes from Melanotaenia boesemani, assembly GCF_017639745.1. Taxonomy (NCBI): domain Eukaryota; kingdom Metazoa; phylum Chordata; class Actinopteri; order Atheriniformes; family Melanotaeniidae; genus Melanotaenia; species Melanotaenia boesemani. Next base: position 11,277,663 of record NC_055700.1, read on the forward strand.
TACAGATATGGGGATTCACAGAGATGAGATGTGATTCCTAATATACAAGTTCTTTGTGTTTTTATATATATATATATATATATATATATATATATTTGCTTTTCTATTTAAAAACAACATCACATCCTGCAGCATCAAACTTTTTTTAAGATGGTCTACTTTGTGAATGCAGTTGACTTACTGGTATTCTGGAGGACAGGACATGATCTGACTTTGATAACATTTCTCTTGTTCTTTGAACTAAAAAAAAAATGCATAATTTTAACTCATAAGGTTACACAGGGTACTTTTGTCACCCCCTCTTTGACCAACAGGGAGTATCCAGTGAAGCATTACATAAAAGAGGCCAAAAGACTCAAGCACAAGGCAGATGCAGAGGTAGGTTTTGCTTTTTGCTTTTCTATAAAGTGAACTGGAGTCCTACACAACAACAAAAGTAACTGTTGTGTTTTTTTTCTGCAGTCTGACAAACTCAGTAAAGCTTTAAACTATCTAGATGCAGCCATGTTCTTTGTTGAGAGTGGCATTGCCATGGAAAAAGATCCTCAGATTTCAACGTCTTCCTACACAATGTTTGCAGAGACGGTGGAACTTCTCAAGTAATACTTTTCTTAATTTCTGCTGTCTGCAATATTTGTTTTTTTTTTTTATTTAATTTCATTAAATACAGTTCTCCAACTTCTCACATTTGAAGCACTGAGGTGACTAGTTTTAAGAACATTTAAATGTTATTTTTCCTGCTTTCATTCTCACAGATTCATACTGAAACTTAAAAACCCAGTAGACTCCACTGCTACACCTTCAGAAAAGGACTTATTAGCTTTATGGTAAGATGATTCAGCACTCTGTACGTTGTTGAGGTTTATTTGAATCTGTGTCAGAGATGGTAGTTCTTAATTGTTCTTGTTGTGTATGTATGGTATTGCAACAGCTTTAAAATATTAGACAAATCATTTAGTCAGATTAGTGACAAGGGCGGTAGGGAGATTTGGTACTTTGGATGTGTAATATAGTTTGCTTTATTTTTCTTTATCTCAAAACAAAAATGCATATGTTAAGGAAATCTGTAGTTTCTTAACATTAACTGTAACTGAAACAAATCATGTGAATTCTGATTGATTTTGGGGTTTTGTGTTTTCTAGCTTGAAGTGCCAGTCCCTCCTACAGATGGCCATGTTTAGCCACAAACACAAAATGGCACTGAAGTATTCAAAAACCCTTACTGATCACTTTAATGTAAGTACTAAAAATTGTACTGTCATATCTGCTAGTTTTAATACTTCTTGGTTCAAATTAAATTAAGATGAAATGTTGAGCCGAGTTTCTCTTACAGACCTCCCCTCATGCATCCCACAATCCTCTGTGCTCATCAAAGTAAGTCATCTGCTTCCCAGATCACATCTGTTGGTACAAAGCTGTCACACATAAAGCACATGAAGTCTCCATCTTTTTACATTTCTCTTTAAGGACTGCAGAAAACCCGCCCCTCGACATGCCGTCTCCAGCCAGCACATCTACCAGCTCAGGTCCTGGCTCAAATCACAGTGGGTTAGGAATGGGTTCTGTTGGCCCCGCTGTGGCATTTCCTAAAGAAATTGAACAAGTGGCCTTCACTTATGTCAACATCACTATGTTATTCTTAAGCGCTCATGACATTTGGGAGCAGGCAGAGGAGCTGGTGCACAAAGGTAACGGTAAGAATCGATGGAAACGTCTGTTTTCAGTGCAACCATCGCTTATTTGTCTATACATAGCGTAAGCTGACAGCATGACCATTTTTACCCACTACAAATTGTGCATGACATGAAACACAGACCCTTGACTTCCAGAGTGCTATAAAAACTTATTATTCTGCAGTATATTTATATATTGTTGGTGGGTGTAACATAATTTACTGATAGAACATTTTAAGACAGGAGTTGCAAGATAATATACATCTGTACAAAATTTTACCCTGCTGGCGGATTTATTTTATTTTTTACCAGTGTGCATAAGTAAGCATATAAATCTACCATAAACCAGTCAACAGTTAGTTAACCAGTGCAAAAGGGTGGTCATCACTGTTGGATTTTTTTAAGTTGAATGTCTTGGAATTGGGATCTGTAGCATCTCTGGTGTTTCAGCTTTATGTTGGAGGAGTAGACTTAGTCAGAAATATCATCCCCGCCTAATCTAATCCACAGCATTTATTAACTTGCAGAAAATATTTTTCCTTCCATTTAAAGCACATGTTAAGGCACCAAGTGATCAGGATTTAATCTTTAAAAAGGAAGAATCTGATCATTACACATCTAAGCATTGTTAAAACCCACCCCTGAAGTTGAATCCTTTGGGGTGAAATTGTAAATGCTTTAATAAATATTGGAGCCACTCATTTTTCCAAAGGTTAAATTGATTGATGCACCAACATTGTTGAAAAATAATCACAAGAATACATTTGTTAATTGAGCTTTTCATAATTCTGTGTGCAGGTATGTTGACCGAGCTGGACACTGTTATGGGCCCACTTAGCCTGACTTCCAGTATGAGCTCAATGGTCCGCTATACAAGACAAGGTGTCCACTGGCTGAGGTTGGACAGCCAAAAGGTGTGACGCTGGATACCCTTCAAACTGCCTTACTCCATCTTTCCCTCACTTCAGCATCATCCTGATCCTGACCCGAACGATTTCTCAAGCTTCCTAGCTCTTCAGTCTCTCTGTTGCTCTATAAGGTGATGTCATGAAATCATTTTAAAATCATGGCTTTATTCAGGAGTGAGCTGAAATCAAAGAGGAAATCAAAATATTACCAAAAGTGCCAATGGGGTGTGCTCAGTAATTTTGTTTTCTCAATCATATGCTCGAGGTGCAAGTCCCGACACAGATTTAATTTATAATTGTCTCAACTTTTGTTATCATTATGACCTCTGATTAGGTGGTAATCAGGAAAATATGGCACTTAACTCGTCACGCAGTTCTTGTTAACGGTTTTACTTCATTTCTCATACGAGCTGGTTTTCCCGTTTCGGTCTTAAACACTTGTTTGACCAAGGCTAAGAAAACCTGTATCAGTACTTTCTTTAAAGTTTTCTACTAATAACCTAGTTTAATATGGGGAATGATTTGATAAAAAAATATTTACGTTTATTGCAAAAGTGCAGCATAGTAATATTCAATCAGCCTTTAATTTATTAATTTTAGCTAATTCGGAGTTAAGTCTGTATTTTCAGTTTTTCTTGTGCAATAATAACAAATGATTAATAATTTGTGACACATCGTTCTTTACATCATAGTAAACTCAGGTGCATTTGAATCCCAGTCTACATATGAACAGATGTGAAATAAAGTTGAGAAAAGGTTTCATTTATTCAGGGAAGATGTATTTACACACACACTGTATGATGGGCCTGGTGCTGTATATGTTGGTGTAGCTGCAGCTTTATTCATTTCAGGTCATAATTTTTTATGTCTTAACTTTTCAGCTGCTCTAAGAGGTTAGTTAACATGATTTTGCTGTTCTGCAGTAACACGTAGGTGGAAAATGGTGAAGAGCTGGCAGCCCTGTTTTCTTTAAGGATGTTTTTGAATGTTTGGTTTGTCAGACCAAAGCAAAGTTTTGTTTTTGTTTTTTGTTTTTTTTTCTTGCCATCTTGGTGAAGAAAATTGCACTCGTTCCCTCCCTGCTTCCTGAGATAACGGTGAAAGCATTTAGAAACTAAGCTGACCCATAAAAAGTTGAGGTCTGTGGATTTCCCTCAAACACTTTCATTGAATTTTCTCTGTACAGTCTAAAATAACAGGAGGGCACTTTATAGAAACTTTTAAAGTAGCTAGATTTCTAATCAGGCTTTCCTTTCACCAAAGATGCGTCCCTCTAAGAGGAGCTAGCAAAAACGAAGAGGAAATATTGCGACGTTCCTGTGTGTATGTAGGGGTTGACATTAGCCATGTTTGCCGATTTCAGTGGGACCATTGCCATCATTTTTACTGAAGCAAAACAACAAATTGTCCCTTTTTAAGCTGTAGCTGGATTCTCATAGACATTTCCTACACTTCTATCAAGCAGCAAACTATTAATTAAATCTCTGAGTGTGGAATAAATCCCCAAAATATAGTTTACTGAAGATTTCTTTTTATTTTATATTCAGATCAGCTAGACTGTGGTAGTCTTTACTCTTGTTTACTCTAACTTAAACTAGTCTAAGTTAGACTCTAAGCAATAAAACATTCTGTTGTCTCGGAGATTTAAGTGAGTTGTTTGCATAGGCACCAGAAGTTCTTGTTTATTCATGGGGGGCAAAATATTTGTTATGAAACCATACAAAAGGTTTTGATTAGATCAGGAATTGCATCATGAGTGCCACTGAGCTTTTGTTAATTCAGTTGTGCCATTATACAATAAATGAAAATGCTGAATAAAGATGAAGTGTTTCAAAGTTTCTCACACTAATAATCAAGTGACTTTTTTTTTTTTTTACCAAATAAAGATTGACATGGAATAATGGATTTTTATGGCCAGATCTTGAGCAGCTTGCTGTAAAATGATCTTTAGAGTTTGACACCATGGATGTCTAAACTGCACATGATGTACGAAACGTGGCATTCAGCATTCAGATGGTGCAACTTGATTTTTTTCTGAATTTCTGGTTTCATTTTATTTCATTATCCTCAGTTGTTGGTTCCCCATTTCTGAATTCCTTTGTGAAGAATTGTACAGCTTGACTGGAAGGTTTTTTGAGATACTTTTTTCCATTTAGTGAAATATGTGAAAACGTGTTGCAGTGTGCAAACAAGAATAAACACTGGAAACAAATTTGATGTCTGTACTGCTGTTTTATCTTAAAACAATACAAGAATCTCACGAAGTAAAATGTGGTATTTCATCTTTATAATGATTCTGGACAAGCATTACAAAATATTTGCTGCACTTAAAAAGATGTGAGTGCAACAAAGGGAAGTGAAATTTGATCTCAATATATTCAATTTATTATTGCATTACAGTATATACAGTATTGTTAAAAAAGAGGACAAGAATTTTTAGACTTTCATTTGTTTACAATGATGAACTGTACAAAACCTGATGATTATTTATGTGTCTGATTCTCCTGGGAAGTTTGGGTTGGTGAAAGCAGGCTGCAACAGAAAAATGACACAACTTAGATGTATAAAAACTCTTCTTACCCAACCACGACAGGCTCAATGACTTACCACATCAATCTTAACGTTTGTTTTCGTTGGTAAGCTCAAACTGCTCAGTTTATATCCTCGCACCCTGAAGGCGTAGTACAGCAGTCCTACTATCAGGCAGAAAAAGATGATTGCTCCGATGATGGCTCCAGCTATCACCCCTCCATCTGTGCATGTGCAGAATTTCATGGTAAATTTATTCATGGTAGCATTAGACAAAAAGAGTCACTAAAGCTGGTAAGATTATATCATCTGGAGATGATAAATATTCCAAAATGCCACATAAATCTACAACAAAAGATATTTCAATCGCAGGCAACTTATTAAATATAAAGAAAATAGTTTATTTTATCACTTACTGGAACCAGGACCATCAGTGGGGAAAACAGGATGTTTGTTATCATCTGTTACATAGACTAAAAGAGAGAGAGATGAACTGTTAATCTGCTGTCCATCGTGTCCCAGTTAGGGGGGAAAAGTTAAATATCTCGAGCATTAATGACTATAAACTGCAGAAACAACATCAAGAAACTGTTACATTGGCGGTGGCGGCAAGCAAAGCCTCTCTTCTCCAGACAGTTGTTGTCATTCCAGCTTCCATCATGATACATTTCCACACAGTTCTCTTCAGCGATCTCCCCGGGATGAAAGGCTGCGTTGGGCTCGCCAGGAGCCCAGTTCAGGAATCCCAGCGATGTCTTATCTGTCCAGCCCCAGCCAACTGAAAAGCCAAAGATACAAGTCTCTGTCATGTTGGCATGTTCTTCACTGACCGCCGACCTGTTGTCAGATGTTACAGTCATCATTCTGCTCGTTTCAAAACTTACAGTTTGCATCCCTGGTGAGGCCGATCCAAACGTTGTGATTTTTGGTGTAGTTTAGGTTCCTGAGAAACTCCTGCTCTGCTCTGCTGTGGATGGATACCAGCTCAGTCCTGACTGACTGGCAGTAGTGTCTGGCGTCTGGCCATGAGAAACCCTCCTTCTCATTGTATACGTAGTAGCAGTAGCGGCCGTAGGGAACCCAGAATAGCAGACATTTCCCATCACCAGGGCTGGGAGTTGGTGGTGGTTTCTCTGGAAGAGGATGTAAGTTGTATTAGTATCTAGATGTTAGTTGTATTGCTCATATATTGCAAAGAAAATGAAGTGTCTAAAAGGGGATGAAAACGATGAGCTCAGTTCCATTAGGTTATACCTGAGGAGATCTTGCAGATATAGGGTTTAGCTTGGTCACATTTGGTGTCATTCCAGGTTCCATGGAAAAAGATTGAAGCATGCATGCTCACACAACCCTCATCCTTGTGGTTACTGGGCTCTTCTGGTCCCCACTGTGTGAAAAATACTGGCCAACCATCAGTCCACGTGTATGATCCATCCTCCTGCATTACAACATGACAGAGTTGGCAACAATATACTAAATCCAATAGAGAACTTTACTAACACTTGTAAGGACTTTGATATCCTTTTTTATCTTCCAATATTTAAAGTGGATACCGTGCGCCTGAGTCCAATCCAGGCGTCTGCCTTGCCTTGCAGGACCACCCCAGCAACAAAGGCCTGGTCATAGCTCATGTCGATGCTAGCCAGGTTTCCTCCCTGACCCTTGCAAGCTGCCTGAGCTGCATCCCAGGTTGCGGGCTCTTCCACCAGCTTGTAGCAGTTGTGGTACCAGGAGATGTAGCCGCTCGGACAGGGGCTCTTGGTTGGGGGAGGAGGCTGGATGCTGCTTGCTGATGTGGGGGCAGATAGACAAAATGATTGGCTGAATATGTTACATGTTTGAAATGATTTGTGAAATTAAAGGATGAGTTCGGAGTGTTTACTGACATTTCTTCCTGGAGCAGACGAAGCTATGATTCCTGTGACAGGCATCATCGTTCCACTTGCCGGTCACCAAGTGATTATGAGTCATTGCCACACAGTGTTCCTGTTGCGTACAGGATAGATCAAAGCTAACTCTACATGTGTCCCTTTCACATCAACCTGCCTTGAATCACAAAGTTATTTTTTCCACTCATAAAAACCTCAGGAGTGTAACATCCTCCTTACCGTTCCTCCTACATTGTTGGGCTCCTTTTCATTCCAATTTGTGTACAGCACGGGGCTGACCCCATCACTCCAGGCATATTGATTCTCCACCAAGAGATCTGACAGACCGATCCAGGTGGGAAGCATCAGGTCTCTTAGGTAACTAGCTACAAAGTCTGGGGAGGCAGAGGATCAGCCACCAGATTTAAAAAATATTACTGAAATTCTGTTATTGGTTATCTGATGAGCTTACCATTCTCATACTGGTCATCTATAACTGCAAGCTCTCCTCCTTGGTCTTTGCACCAGCTCCGAGCATGAGACCAGTTAGCTTTAATATCATGTTTATGTCCCTTAAACAAGAAGCACTTGTTCCTAAAATGCATCCAACCTACAGAAAGTGGTAAACGAGGAAACAAGTGTTTTAATACCACTAATGATGACGCTGACATTTAGCATCTATAATAAAAATTGAGACAATATGGTATATTATCCTTACCTTTTAAAAATTTAATTGGCAACAGTTGTGAAAAGTACATCTTTTTATATTAATATTAAACATCTTACCTTCAGGACAGTTGCCCTCCCATGGCTGGGTGGGTGGAGGAGGGGTGTGGACGTCTCCGGGGAACTTCTTACAAACATAACCTGCTCCTTCCCGCCCACAGTTGGCATCGTTCCATCCACCTATACAAGCCCAGAGTGTAAGGCATACATGGGTACAGGGAGCTTTGGTAAATCAGTTTAATGGAAACACTGGTGTCGTAGTACCTTGATGTCTGTTCATCTGGACACACTGTTCCTCCCCGTTGGCGTTGTTGGGCTCACCTGAAGCCCAGTGAGTGTATGTCAAAGGTGAGAAGTCAACCCACCTGAGCAGAAAAAAACAATTCTTCTCAATCTGATTTATGTTTATTTTTAATAAACTGCAAAATAAATTGAAGCTGTTTTTATAGAAAATAAAACTTAGCAATCCACATACATGTATTGTCCATTTGCAATGCCAAACATCATCATTCCTATCCAGGCTGCAGACACCTTTCCTGTCCCAACCTGGAAGAGCAAGAAAACATCACAGTTGTTGATACTGGATGATTTTTTTGTTGTTGTTGTTTTTGTTTTTTTACAGTTTTTTACAGATGTTTTTACAGTAAAAAACTAGAAATACCATGCTGTTAACATATGCTTGTTCATCTTTGTTTAGGATGGACACAAGTGTGGCCTTTTCTTCATAGCAGCGTGTCATAGCCGTGTGGAAGTCAACTATGTCTGTGTCATTGTAGTAGTAGCAGATGTTGTTGTTTTTTCTCCAGCCTGGATTGGAGCCACAGTCAGGAGCTGTAGGTTGAGGTGTGAGAGTAAATAAACATGTTATCCTATCCTTTAGTCATCTTTCACCCTGATATTAATCCTCTCTATGTAGGAAGGACAGGCGCACTGTGGGATCAATTTACCGGGGATAGGAGGTGGGGGCTCTGGGGGAAGGATGGGGTTCTTTCCTTTAGTGATCATGCATATCCAGTCCTGATGAGCATCACAGTTAAGGTCATTCCACAAGGAGAAGGTCCCGTTGGTGTTGCTCACCATCTCAACACATTCCTCACGGCCTTCGTGGTTGTTTGGCTCCCCAGGACCCCAGTTAGTGTGTGACAAAGGTGTTCCATCACTCCAGGAATATCCTAAGATATGACAGAGTAATTAGATTATCTATTTGTGCTCCTTATTTAAGCTTTTACCAAAATCCAGTTTATATAAAGTTGTAGAAAACTTACCTCCTTCTGTAGGGTTGTGTTTCAGGCCGATCCACTTACTGCTGCCTTTGCTGTACAGAGACAGAAACTCTTCCTCTTCCTGATTGTGGATGCTAACCAGATTAGCTCCTCTTGAGACACAGTCCTCATGTGCTGCTCCCCAGCTCTTCTTCAGGGACCAGTCCACATTGTGGAAGAGCTGTAGTGAATCAGCACAAAGACGTCAACCAGTGACAGGGATCCCTGCTTAGAATCATGGTTTCAGAAGCTTTGTTTTTGTTCTTACCTTGTAGCAGAACCTGAAGTGGGGCATGGCCGTCCAGCCATCAGCACAGCCCTGCGAAGGAGGAGGAGTTGGGGGCTTAGTAGGTGGGCTGATGTCAGGTCTGGGTTTTTCACAGATAAAGGTGTGTTTTTCTGTGCACTCCTTGTCATCCCAGAAACCGCCAATCTGACCCGTTGTCATAGCCACACAGGTACCATCACCGTTATCTAGAGACAAGAGGGAAAATGTTGGTTTCTCATGTGGGATACATTTCATGTTCAGATCATCAGGATTGTGTCAGTGTTTGTACCTGGCTGGTCTTTGTCCCAGTGAGTGAAGGTGAGTGGTGAGCCATTGTCCCAGACATAGTCAACCCCGCCACCTGCCACTCCATGAGCTCGCAGGCCAATCCACCACAAACCAGTCTTCCCAGTCAGTTGCACTGTAAAATGTGACTGCTCGTAGCTGCAAGGACACAAGCAGGAGAGTTTACTGTTGGACTATTATACTCACTGAGTCTAAAAGTAACTAAAATATTGCAACATTCTACATAGATTTAGTTGTTTTATTCCAGATGTGAGTCCAAGAAACATTACATACTAGAATTAAACTTTGCATACACGTATAAACAGGAGGACAAAACACTTTTTGTTTGACTGATAAATAGGATGTTACACCAAAGACATCTAATAAGTCTGTTTTAACATTTAATGCAAGTGATTCAATTTACAGTTATAGATAAAAGAACAGTTGAAATCTTTGTTAAAAAATCAGAGGTATTCTCTGAAGAAATTATATAAAAACATATAAGAAAAAGTCTAAAAATGTAAGAGTGATTTTCATCAACTCACATGTCTCCAATGTGCAACAAGAACCCATCCAGCTCCTCACAGAAGGCTTTAGCATCAGACCAGCTCCTGGCTGTCTCTTCCATCCAGTAGCAGGAGTAACCATATGCATCCCAGCCCTAAAACAAAGCAAAAAAACATTTTAAGGCACTGTAGCTTTTCTTTTCCAAGTATTATAACTTGGAAAAGAATTTCTGTGGTTTTTCCTACCTGTGAACATCCATACACAGTAGGTTTGACAGAGGGCAAAGGGTAATGTCCTTTGGGCATTTTGCATATGTAAGTATTGAGTTCTGTACAGGACACGTCATTCCACCGGCCAGTCTGTAACAAAATTACCACATTTAGCTGCAAAGAATAAGAATATCTCGCTGTCTGGAACTCAGGTTGCATAGGAGGTGATGTGAAATTTTTCTGTGTTCATCACCTGGTGTAACATCTCAACACAGTCCTCACTGAACCCATCATGGTTGTTGGGTTCCCCTGGAGCCCAGTAGGTGAATGTTACTATGTGTTCATTAGACCACGAGAACATACCAGGAACAATCAGATCATTCAAACCAGTCCACACATCACTGGTGGCTGTGAGGGGAAAAAATTTAATTAAGTCATGTTTACTGTGGGAAGCTACGAGTTTTACTCAATACTTAACTAATATAGTTACAAGGTCTGAGCTGACAGTGCCTTCATTAAAAAAAAAGCCTTTAATAAATTTTACTTGTGCCAAGTCTTCTTTATCTGAAAGTCATCTCTCCCATTCTACTTCTCTAAATTCGTACCCATGTACAAGTAGCTTTCCAGCCAGCTCTGCTCCTTCATTGACTGGATGGATACCAGTTCAGCACCCAGATTTCTGCATGCATGTCGAGCAGCTTGCCACGTTTTCTTGTCTGTAGAAGGTTTATAGCAGAACTCTCCAAACTCATACCAGTCAAGCCCTGAACATCTCAGCTCTGTGGGAGAAGATGATGTAGAATTGGTTATTATGAGCTCCAAAAAAAGAAGACAAGCAACAACAAAAAGAAATATTCAGAGACATTTCAACTGACCTCCATCTGCAAAAGTGTAAGACACGGAATAGTCTCCATCAAATCTACAGAAATGACATGAATTACTATCTACTTAAGACTGTTGTGCTGCATGACAGAAACAGTTTAAGAGCTGAAACTCATGTACACACTGTCTTGAGGTGATGCCGTTTCTGATGGATCCGGTGTAGAAGTCCTGTCCTGGAGCTTTTAACAAAGTGCAGTCGCCTCCGATCTCATTCAGTATCATTCCAGCATGGATGGCTGCTGCACAGATGTTTGAGTCCTGTTAAAACAAGACGGAGAAAAAAGATGGATTGGACAACACATGCAACAAAAATCTTGCAAAAATACAGATGGAACAATGTATTTACATACCCCGCGATATACTGATGTGCCAAACACTGTGTAACTAGAATGGGCACAGCCTGCAGGACAATGGACCCTAACAAACATAACAGAATCACAGCATAAGTTTGTTAAAAGGTGTACCCAAAAAAATGTACTAACAGAAAAAATAGCAAAGTAACTGCACATCAGAACATGCATACAAGAAATGTTTCTAGTTTTACTCACGTCATTTGATCATTGGCAAAGTTGAAGTTGGGCTTGTTGGCACATGTTATTGCATCTGTTGAACCACAGATGTTTTTATTATCCAGCACTATTTACATTTAAAACAGTATTTACACCAGATTTTGGTACAGAGAAGTGAAATCCTTTACAGTCAGGTGTACATCCTAAGACATCAAATCGAAGGCCTGCTTGGGTATTGAACTCCAGTGGAAGGATGCGGATATAGTTGGCTGACACAGGTGTGCCCAGCAGCTGAGTATCAGGTGTGCTTCTGTCTGTTGAACCTGGGAAGAACTAAAAAAAAAAAATACAAAAGGATTATTTACCATATTTAAGTAAAATAACCTCTTCCAGATCATGTAGATTGTGCTTTGATCCCTGATGTTCTTTAACTCCTGGTAGTTGTAGGTGTTTCCTCACTCACCTCCCCATCAGCTGTGTAGGGTGTCCAGGTTATTCCATCCATACTGTGCTGGATCTTAAATTTGGTGATCCAGTGGTCATTCTGAGGACAACCCTGGATAACAATCCCTGTTACCTTTCTGGTCTCACCCAAGTTCACTTGAATCCAGCTTGAGGAAGCTGGAAGAGAAGATATGAGATATCATAGAATACCAGGGTACTAATTCATCATGCCATTCTATAAACCTCCATAACAAATAAAGCTGCAAATAAAAATCTGAGCTGTCTTTATGTTTAATTTCATATGTGTAGCTGCTGTGTTTGAACATACCGCTTCCTGAAGGCATCCAGCAGGAATTTCCATTCAAACGTGCATTGTTGGGGGTAAAGTGACCGATAGAGGAGGAAGCAGAGAGCTGGAAGTCTGTGATGTTTCCATCCTCAACACCCAGGCCATGTAAACACACTGTGAGCGAAACACAAAGTGAAGCATCTGTCTGAAGATATCCAGGATAGACATAGAAATGAATAAAAAACAAAGAATAAGCAGCTACCTTTTTGCTCACAGCTGTAAACAATCTCAAGATATTTAGAGACAGTGGGGCAGGGGTCGTTGTCCACGTGGGCAAGTGCGAAACAGAAAGGACGGTTGTCGCAGGACTTTCTGTAATGAGGGAGGATTCCTTCAACTGTGCAGCTTCCTAAACAAAAATAATAATATAGATGGATATTTCCTTGTTAATCTGAGTATGATGCTGTGATGTCATAGTTTATCCATTTTAAAAGTCTTTGCTTCTGTATTTGTGGTTACTAATTTGCAGCAGCACCTTCTGATCCTTCGAAGTGTGGACAGATGTCAGCATTTTTTCTTCCATAGAAAGCAGACTGGATGTTAATTACACTCTCGTGTGGACAATGGAGGACAGCGCTGGAGTCCTGGCACACCAGTGCTGTTTCAAAACCTGCAGTGAAAGGAATTTACCCTCAAGTTTAAATCATTTCTTAATTAAAAACATGAGTACATAAAAGCATGCAAGTGTCTTCATTACCGTCATGAGGTGGAGGAGGTTCGGGAGTGTTTCCTGAAAGAGGAAGCATAATTATAATACTGTATAATATCTAATTTTTCATTTTGTGAGTGTCAACAATAACTGAAACAACATCCCACCTCTCCGCTTGCAGATGTATCCTCTTTTGTGCTCACAGTTATCATCGTTCCAGTTGCCATTATTAATTAGTATAGACAAGCAATCTTCGCCATAATAGTCATCCGGGTTTCCTTTGAGGAAAAAAAAAGACATAAGTTTCGATCTGGCTGCCTATTTTAAACCAATAATCTCTGTCACAAATCGTTGAGCACAGCTGGTTTCAAACTGACCTGCATTCCAGCGTATGTATCTAAACGGAGAGCCGTCTGTCCACTCCCAGCCGCCCTCAGTGATGGAGTCATGTCCACCCATCCACAGGGAGATCCCAGTGGGAGTCTGCTGGATCACACCTGACAGGAAACAATCAAAGGCATCATTAATATTCTAATGCTGAATGGCAATGAAGTGAAATATTAAAGGTTGATACCCTGTACGAAGCTCTGCTCAAACGGATCTGTGATACTGATGAGGTCTCCTCCTTGGTTGACACAGTCGGCTCGAGCCTCCGCCCAAGTCCTCATGGACAGATAGTTAAACAGGTAGCAGAAGTCGTTAAAAGGGTCAAACATCCATGAACCGCATTTGTCATTCCATCCTGTAACACACACATAAGTTCGTACATGTTTACCTTCAGATAAAAATAAACACATCATCAGTTTTTGGTTTAAGAAAAGTGTAGCATGATGTTAACCTGGTCCAGCTGTTGGAGGCTGGGGAGGAGGTCCTTGTCCTCTAGCTGTGGAGAGACAAGACAAATAATAACCAGAAATATAACATGAATGCAAAAAAGAGACACAGCAGTTTAACAGCATCACACCTTTTTTGCAGATGTAATCCTTCACGGAAGTGCAGAAATCATCATTGAGCTTCCCAGCTTCATGGTGATTCATTCCTCTGAGCTGCACGCAGTCTTCATTATTCTGCCAGTTGTCCGGCTGGTTCGGAGCCCACGGGATGAAGTCCTGAGATCCACAGAGAACAGCAGCAGACTGAGATGCTGTTTTTACATTAGTATGAGGATCTGCGTGGTCAAACTGCAGCATCTTTGACCTTGATGGTTGATTCTGCTTCTAGCTTTGTCACTTACTGAAGTCGTTCCATCAGTGAACACGAAGTTGTTTTCGATATTGATGTCATTCAGACCCACCCAGGCTTCTCCTGGCATGTGAGCTGCAGGAAAAAAACAACACATCCAACACCACAACAGACTGGTACATACATACACAGTCCCCGCAGAACTCCATGACTCATTTTATAATCATTTACTCTCTTAGCTGCTCACCAGTCAGGAAACTGAGTTCGTCCTGTGAGCGGAAGCTGACCAGGTGACCTTGCTCGTTGTTGCAGTGAGCCTCAGCATCATGCCAGTTTTTAGATTTCTCAATCTCAAAGTGATAGCAGAAGTTCCCGTAGAGCAAATACCCTTGGTCACAGTGGAAATCTGAAGTAAACAATACAACAATTACGACACTCCTAAGAGCTTGAATTAAGCCAACTGGACGAGAGAACGTAAAGTTCAACACACCAGGAGGTGCAGTTGGTTTCGGGTTCTGTCCACCTGTTATCTCACAGATGTAACCCAGGCTCTTGAAGCAGTTGGTTGTTTCCCATTTACCATCATAATTCCCTAGAAAAATAACAGAAACTCAACCGATGTTGGCTTTGCAATGCCAGCTTCAGTCTGAAAAGAGGAGGAGAGCAGTTCATTAGTCCTACCTGTGAAGATCTGTCCACAGTCCCACATCTTTTCAGTGTTTTTGGGCCAACCGTCACCATAATTTGAAAACTTAATGTCAGTTTTATCCACCCATTTGAAAACCCCATCCTGGTCCTTATCTGGTGACATGTAAAACAGGAAAATGAGGAAAAAATTGTATTGTCACATTTCTAATTACCTAAAGAGAAGATTTGTTTCTGTAGTTTCAAAAAGAGTATTAAAAAATGGCAGTACAGTACCTGACAAGCCAATCCAGATGTCAGGAATGTCCACTTGGTGAAAGTCTGGAAGCTTCCCATTTATGTAAAACTGCTCATCTTGACTGTGAATGAGGACCAGGACAAACATGAGATTCTCTTCTCTTATTATGGTTCAGTTTTAGTTTTTTCATGATATCTGAGGTTTTATAAGAGGCTTTTGGGATTTTTCGTCATCAAATAACATGTACAAAATTGCACAACCTTAATCCACAATGAAGAGAGTTATTCTATCCCACACAAGCTCCTGAACTACCTTAAATGCTTTGCTCACAGTCAAAGACTTTGGTGTTGTTTGTCTATATCACCATGCTGTATATTTGTATCATGTGACCAGTTTAGCACACCCCAAATGAAGAAGAAGGAAATATTTAAGGATTAGTTTCTTATTTTATTACTAACATAAACACTGAAGAACGTGTGAGAAATTGACTGGACTCTTTTTTGTGTTTTTATGTTGTACTTTGGATACAAAGAAAAAAACACACACAGAGCCTACTACAAACAATGATTTGTTTAAATTTTGTAGTACAATGCCAAAAAAAGTTGAAAAAAATGCCCTACCTGTTGAGAATCAGCAGGTGAGCTCCAATATCAGAGCACTTTGTAAAAGCATCATGCCAGGTGGTCAAAAGATTGACATTACTGACCATCCAGTAACAACTGCCAGAAAAACTCTGCCAACCAAGAGGGCAGATGGCTGGAGGCGGGGAGGGGAGAGGAGCAGGGAAAAGTCCAAATAAAAAGTCAGTGTACATTTAAGGGCATTATCAGGACTGGGACCAGAAATGGTGAGCTTACTGTTGAGTGGACGTTTGCACATGTAAGGACGCTCATATCGGCACAAATGAGTCCTCCAGTCTCCAAACTCAGCAGATGCATCTTTGATTATTGCTGTACACGAGCCGAGCTCTGGGTTACTGTTGGAGAATTTAAGTTTTAACAGTTGTTTATCAAATTAGTATCAGAGTATAATTTACTATTATTTAGATATTATGTCTCACACTGCAGGTTGCCCTGTGCCCCAGTTTGTATATGACAACTGGAGAGAATCAGACCAGGCAAGATTGGTGTTCCCAGCTTCAACTTGACATGAAATCTTGTTGCATTTCTGGAGAAATAAAGCTCATCTTCACATTCATGTACTCAATGTGAATCATTTTTATAAAACTATAAGAAGCCAGTGTGCTTCTCAGAGCCACAGCAGTCCCTCACCAGAGAGGAGAGCCCAATCCAAAAGTCCAGGTTTGAATCTGCTATTGTTCCTGTCACATAGGTGTTCTCTTCTTCTGATGTTATGGACACCATGTCTGCTCCCTCCAGCACACAGTCATGTCTGGCTGCTATCCAGTTCTTCCACGTATCCAACTTAAGCTTGTAGCAGTTGGAGCCAAACGGCCTCCACCCATTGGCCAAGTCGCACTGTGGAGCAGGATCGTCTGTTGGCCAGAGAAGGAAAAAAAAATGTTTCTGCTGCAACTGCAAGCCAGTCAAGTGAGAAATAATTTAATAAAACATGCTCCCGTTGATGCTAATTATGAAGAAGAAGTACGTGTCTGAGGAGCTCAAAATGAGTCAAAACTTAGATGAATATATCAAGAAATGCAACGGACTGAAAAGTATTGTAGGTTTACTTAAATTCAAACTTACAGAAATTATTAAAGCAGTATTCACTTTAACATCTGTAACTGTTTTAGCTATAGCAACTGCAAAGATTTAAAAACAAGTTAGACTTTAGTTACTCTAGTTTACTTACGGTTAATGTGCTTGCAGATATATTTCCTTTTGACATCACAGTTTTCATCATTCCAGTGTCCCAAGCTATATCCGACCACCTGACCACAATGCTCATTATCATTCCAGTTATCAGGCTGGCCTTGGTTCCAATATCTGAAGCAGGGAAGAGGGTTGTTTTGTTGTTGGATAAGCACCAAAAAAATTATTTACACTTCCATTTAATGCCTCTCTTAAATTCCTTTAATTAGGAGCCCAATCTTCCATTAACAAAATAAATAAATAAATAAAAATAAGTTTTTATGAATAAATGAAATATAATGAGAGAAATAAAATATGGAGTAGTGGGGTAATAGCTGAATTACATACGATAAGTATTCTATAAAAGGACTTCCATCAGTCCACTCCCAGACTCCTTCTACTACTCGGTCATTCAAGCCGATCCAGAAGATCTCTGAGCTGATTTGTGTCCTCACCCATAACTAAAAACAAGACATAAAAATAGAGGAACATTAAGAAAGCATGCATCGTAATATATTTTATTAGTGACATCTCCTTTGGGTTTATGTGCCTCACCCTCTCATGAATGCTCTGAATGCTCATCAGGTTGCTGTTCTGCTGCAGACAGTATGCGTTCGCCTCCATCCATGACTTTGTATCGCTGGAAAAGAAGTAACATTTGCTCTCGTACTCCCTCCAGCCAGCCTGACACTGACAATAACCTGAAAAAGAAAAAGTAAAACAAGAAAGAGCAAATAAATATGTGAAACTGATTAGAGAATACAACCTACCTCTCTGCTTTGGTGACACTTAATCCCTAAAAAGTATGTTATTCCCTTCATCTGCTTCGGTTTCCAGATAGGTCAGAGCACTGATCAGTCATTATTAAAAAGGGGATTGTTTAAAAATAGTACTCATGGTAGGAAATTTGAATCTAATGGTGATAAAACAGTTTTTATTTATTTTTTTTATCCTCTGTGGATATCACAGTTATAATCCTTAAATGTGAGGCTGTAGTGCCTCCTACCAACTCCAACTGTTTTTATTTATTTTATGCCCCAATATAAAATGGACTTGTATGAAACTGATGACATGGACCTAACACTAAGCCTTATCTTTTTAATAACCAGGAGGACTAAAACAATTAAAATATTCTGATTATGCTGCATGTTTCATAAGTGCAAACGTTGCCTAGTTGACGGGTAGTCATTTAAACACTAATCAATCATAAAAGTCTCATGACAGATCCACAGTTTAACCATGTCAGGCATCTCTGAGCACCTTACACACATCTACAGGTGAATGTTTGACTTTAACAACTTAACAGACACTAAAGAATCACATGCTTTTCACATGTCTTTAATTGGCTGAGGGGCCAGGATAGGACCACTGAGAGCTGAACTCATCTGTCAACGATTGACCATGCAAAATATTCTGATATTTTTCTTTTAGAGACAGTTGTTAAAATCAGCAAAAACTGGCACTAAACTACTGCTGGAGCCACTTCCCCAGTCTTTTAACTGGAAAAAGAACCTTTAAATAAAGTTTTTGTTAAGAAAAACTGCTTATTAAGGAATAAAAATATAGAAATAAAGCTTCTCACGTTATGTTTATTTCCCTGCTCTGATTAGAGGCATTAAAATGAGATATAATATTAATTCAACAGATCTTGTCCTATATGAACCCCTCCATCCCAGGTCAGAATATACTTTTAAATATTTTTACAAAGCCATTTAACCAATATTATCGTACATTAGAAGTCATTATCAGGTAAAATAGCACATTATGTTGATTTGCCTTATTTAAAATGCCTCTTATTAAATATAAATCAGGCTAGGTACTCCATAGAAAAAAAATCCAAAGAAAATATTGTTGCAAATATGAGACATAAACTTACCGCAGGCGAGAAGAGCAGCAAAGCTGAGCAGCCCCAGAAGAACTCTTCTGTGCATTTTTAACTTTTCTTTGTTCACTTTTCAACCTGTTGTTCTGCACATTTTAGTAAACAGCACTTTTTTTTCTGACTTCTCCTGAGCTTGGCAGTGTGTGTTGGTGTGTGTGTGTTTGTATGCGATGTGCTGGATGTCCAAGTGTGCAGACCTCTGAGCATCTTCTCTTTAGTTCACCTCTTTTCAACGTTTACCCAGAGTCCAAAGACTGAAAGCAGTAAAACACAGATGATACACATTCGACCTCTTGACTCTTTTTTAAAAACGAGTTTGCAACAAACATCTATAAAACTTTAGAAATAAAAATTTAGACTCAAGTGTGCTAAATTAAAAGTTAAGCTAGTAGATATTTAGACATAAACACCAACTATAATCATAAATCCTTATATTTTCCTAAATTAAAACCTTGTTACATTTGTAATTATTTTTAAAAAACATTTTTTGATTTTCTTTATTAGTCTTTGCATTCATAATAAACAATATATACATATATATATATATATATATATATATATATATATATATATATATATATATATTAAAATATTCAACTAAATACATCCTTTTAAAAATGACTAAATGTAGGTAATTTAAGAGTAAACTGACCTGATCTTATTGAATAAAAACACATTTAAGCTGCAGATGCTGCGCTTCATTTAATTGTTTTAATGATTTTCATATTGAAAACTGTGACAAGGAGCTCATATCAGATAATAATGCTTTAAACATGGAAACGGTTTTATCTAAATCGTTTAACATCACAATCTTCCAACAAATGCAAACTGTGTATTGTTTAAAGATTACGATTTTATGTGAGCGCACATCGGACACTGAAAGCATCCTGCCCAGAAAACACAATTTATAACCACGTTTACAGTCAGTAAACTGCCCGTCCTCTGCTTCCTCCTGTTACTTTTTAACATGGTTTAATAGGATGTTACCAAACAGTGCACATTTAAAATGCATTTTTCATGTATACAGTGCAGCCCGGGAAACATACGAGGAGCAACCTCATCAATCTGCATTAAGGTTAACTGTCAAATAAGCAGAAACAAGTACATCTAACGAGTGTTGTGCACAATAAAATAATCTTTTATGAAAGGGGTATCACAACAAACCTGATTGTTGAGACAATCTCTAACCACCCATGGTTTTAAGTAAGTTCAGGTCAGAAGTCAAACCAGTTTAGGAAAAAACAGAGGAATCCCATTAGTGAGCTTTACACATAACTTTATTGTACCAATTTATACCAATATCATGTAAATATAGCACAAGATAGAAGCAGTCAAAAGGAGAAAGTACAACACATATCCAAGTTACATATCCAAGTTTAGAAAAGACAAAATTTGCTTCATATTTGGTGTAAAAATGATTGATAGTATTCGCACCAGTGGCCCACAAATAGCGTAATATGCATCTCTTACTGTACAAATTGTAAATATAATTTCTTTAAAAGTTATCTGTGCCACTGCTCTCAAAACTAAACTGCCAGAATTGCAGCGATAGTCATTTAAATAAACATCCTCAAACTTAACGTGAAATTTTTCAATTCAGACAAAAATATATTCAGACTTCACATCTATTCTAAGAAAATAGTGCACAACAACGAATAATATAGTAAAGACTAATATCAAAGATACAACAGTTTGACAATACAAAAATGTCTATACATTGAAATATTATGGGACTATCTGCAGACACAAACCTCGGCTAAATCTCATAAAGCAAATTGATTAGGATTTCTGACAGTCCAGCTATCGTCAAAGAAAAACAAATCTTAGATTGATCTGCTCAGTCGGGTAAAACTGGCATAGAAGGGGATCACCATGTTGCTCTGATCACTGCTCGACCTTCATGTAAGAGGTGTGACACCTCTCTCAGTTAGGAAACTGAAGTAAATAAAGTGACTCGCATTCAGCAGGCAAATGAACCGGATCTTGGAGTGTGATTCCCAGAGTATCTTAAATCTCAGCTGAGAACTGCTTCAACTCAAGGAGCTTAAAATGATTATTTAAAACATATTAATGGCACAGTCCAGATAAATCTGCAGAAATAAAATCTCAAACACAGCTTTAAAAAGTCAAACTACTGTAGCAGGAGTGTTTTTCCTGGAGCAAGATCACAGGAAATCTTAGCTTATCTATGTGAAGCTTCATATCCCATTTCACAGAACTGAAGATGTCAACGTTTTAACCACTCAGGCTGGTAAAGATCTATCATAACCTACACGGAGAACAACATGTGCAGAGCTTTTTAGAGACAAGAAACTCTTTCTTACTAGCGCCAATCATTCTCAGGAGGTTTGTCTTAAAATAAAAAAAGGCTCCGCTACTATTGTCCCCTTAAAAAATAGAGAAAACTATGTCAAATGCAAACAAACAGGAGAAAATACAGTACAAAATACTACATCAATGATTTTAATTAACACCAGCAGGAGTCTGGAATTACGTCATTGTGTCACTTCAGGTTTCAAGTGTGGAAATTCGAGCGAATATTCCTCAGTCGTTTTGTGCCAACTCAGCATCAGCCTTCAGTAAGATGCTCATGCTCAGCAATAACAGTAACGTTAGTCTGTGTGCTTTGTGTGCTGTGCTTGTTCAGAGATCTGACGGTGACCTGGCAGGCGACACGGGATTGTCGTCACATACAGTTGACCACGTTGCTGGAGCCCTGGCCGACGTCTCTGATCTGGCTGACGTGAGACGAACACACAGCGACTCCAGCGCCGGCCCGGCAGTGGGACACAGAGCCCACCAGCTCCCATCTAAACAACGAAGACACACAAATAAAATGAGCTCACCAAATAAACTCTGAACTTGAGAAGATTCAGACTATAATCAAGTTAAATAATATGCCATGAAGTGGGTTAATAATTACACTTGGTTAGATTTCTTGAAATTGAAAATAAATAAAAAATTGGTCTTTAGACAAGAAATATCTTTGAAAGTTTCTGACCTTAAAGAAATATGTGTTTCTGGTTCATTTTAATGGCACACTGACATTTATAATGTACGTTCCTGGAGCGGCTTTTGCTTGGTAAGGTGCCAGGGCTGAAAAAACTCACTTCCTAACTTTGTGTTCCAGCCTAAAACATCACTTTACAGCACCATGTCACACACCAACAACATGCTGGCTGTTTTAAACATGCACAAAATTAAACTTGCACTTCATGAATTCTTGTTTAAATTAATCTTGTTTTAAGATCTTTTCTCTCAAAAAGAGAAAAACAACATTAAAAGAAGCATTGACTGGTTAGTTTTTAGTTTGTTTTTTACTGCAATAAGGACTTGGAAAGAGTGTTTCACCACTTGTTTTAAGATATTTGTCACTTGTTCAAAGTCTGGAATTGTTTTATTTCAGGAAATCGTACCAAGTCTAATTATCTTACGCACTCGCACATTTTGTCAAGTGATTATAGTTTAAATTTTCTCAAGTTAGATGTTTTTTTTTCCTTATATTAGGATAGCCATGTGCAGTGTGTGAAAGCTGGTACTGGGAGGTCTGGAAACAAGTTTTCAGAAAAATAAAACGGTGTGAGAGACAGTGTGATCTCAAGCAGTGTCTCAGATTTAACTTAATGTGTGTAAAATAACTAATTTTAGGATTTAGTAACTAATAAAAAAACTCTCAAAACCTGATAAACAATCTCAGACATTCTGCTCTTGCCTAATATAAAACCTTCAAAAACAAGCTGAAAAAGGACTTTTTGGCTGAACATAAGATTGTAAGACTTGGTTAGATAGGCTATTCTTGCAGTAGTGCTCCAATCAGATCATAGAAATTACTCAAATGACAACATATGATATGCAGAGAACTAATGATAAGCATGAAAAGAAAGTTGATGGTACAGCTCACAAAGAGTCCTATAGAAGTGGTCTGTGCGAGTATCAGCTGGTTCAGCTTAACTCCACTGAATGCCTAAATAATGCTATGTTCAATTTGTCATCACATTAAAAGGACGAAGTTTTGAAGCAATCCTCTTCACCTGTTCATTCTCGGCTCAAAAGCCTCCACTGTGTTCAGGTATATGTTTCCATTGTGTCCCCCGACCGCAAACACTCTCCCCATGACAGTAGCAACCCCGACACCACCGCGTGGGGTGGTGAGCTCAGACACGTACTCCCAGCGGTGCATTCGGGGGTCAAAGCGCTCTACAGAACTCAGGGGTGAGTTGTCATCAAAACCACCTAATAAAGATCACAGGAAAGACAAATATTGCTGTGAAAAAAGATGTTATCAACAACAACTAACACTTTAACTTTAAGTTCTCTTGTTATTTGTTTGCTTATTTGGTTCAAGTGGTGATATGACAGAAAGCGAATGCTAAAATAAAGTTCAAATTTCAGCAGTGTAATAAAATGATCATCCTCTGTGAATCAGCTATCAAGTAAAAATGAACTTTTGTCTTAATTCACGCCACTGTATATAAAACTGAAGGGTGTGGACTCAAAGCATGTGATGTGGGTGCATCAGAAAAGCACCAGTCGGCAAACCATCTTCGGAATGCTCTTTACGACTCCAACAAACATTATCTGACTCTCAAAACCAAAGTGATGAACACAGATCATCACAGTCCTCTCACCCACTACATAGAGGCAGCCATTGAGTTTGCTGACTCCATTCCCGGCCCGTCGTTGGCCCATCTCACTGACTTCTGTCCACTTGTTTAGGTGAGGATTAAACCTTTCCACACTGGACAGCGACGCCACGCCATCGTTTCCACCCACTGCATAGACGTAACTCTGACAGGGAGAGGATACAAATCAGTGAAAGGCAGAAGAAAAAAAAAAAAAAATCACACAACAGACATGAAATGCTAACTTTGCTAATTAGTTTTTACCCCCAAAGCAACTGATCCCACCCCTCCTCTGGGTGTGTTCATCGGGGCCACAGCACTCCAGCTGTCACTTTCAATGTCATAACGCTCCACATCATTGAAGCAGGAGTTGTCATCCAAACCTCCAATAGCATATATAGGACCACCAAGAGCTGCCAAGGCTATACCCCTCCTGAAACACAGATCCGTGCTCAAAATTTGCACTATTGTACTTAACACGGTAAGAGGAACAGTAGAAGAAAAATGGCTCATTGAAACAAATGTATAATTTACGAACAATCTGATCTACTTCTGACTAAAGTGAAATAAAAAAATAGAACTTGGAGAGAAAAAAATCTGTGATTTAAAAATGTTTCACTACAGTCTACAACCTTTTGGTGTTCATAGAGGCTTTCATCATCCACTTGTTAGTGAGGGGATCAAACATCTCCATGTTGCCTAGGTGTTCATTGCCATCATGGCCACCAACAGCATACACTTTGCCTAAAAAACAACAAAAAATATGTGTAAAGTTTAATCTTTTTTTAAAAATAATAAACTGGAGGTTTGACTAGTGGCACATCAGTTATGTGTCTAGGTGGTTGTATATTCAGGTAGAGTAAAAATACCCTATTTTCTAAACCAGACTTATTTGACCCTTTGTAGTGTTGCCATAAGAAGCCCCTCTTACCTCCGACAGATATTACCCCCACATGCCGTCGTCTGCTGTTCATTTCAGGACCAAAGAACCAGCTGTTTTTAGTGATGGAGTAGCATTCAATGCTCCGAAATGGGTCACCAGAACCTCCCCGGCCACCAACACAGAATAAAACCCCTGAGGAAGCGTTTAGACATGGCAATAGGTTGGTACATTTTCAGAATATAATTCATACTTTATCACGTGTGAAAATTAATATTAAACACAATATTTCATAATAGTAAAACATGTACTAAATTAAAGATGATTAACTTTGTATAAAAATGATAAGTTATCACAACTGTTTATTATTATATTATCCTTGCTGAATGAATTAGTGCCAACTCAATAAGATATGTTTATGATGGAATATAAAATTAGGATTTATAATTATTTGTATTTTAAGAAATGCCAAACCAGAGTGCAATGCCATAACCCAGAACGGATGTCTTTTATTAGATATTCTGTGCATGTTTTTTATGTGGGAGATGATGGATTACAACATCTTCTCTTCCCAATGTCACTGACTTGTTTTCATCTTTCCTTTTGGCAAAAGCAACACTTCACGTTTTATTTCAGAAATGCATGGCACTTTGTGCCACGAGAGAAAGAATCTCTCATTCAGCTGTAGATAAATTAATCAGTTTTCTAGGTTTGCTTGTTTTTTTCCCCCTCTTTTTTCATTTCATAATATTGGATCTATGGCAATGTATCATTTGGCTGTGTCAGCTTTCAGTTAATAGCATCTCAGGACACTAGGAAAGAGTGGATGTGTTGGAGAAGGCTATATGCCACTTTCCACATGACCTCGAGTTTGTAAGGAGTTGGGTGTTTTTCTTGCATGTAAAAAAAGGGGTTTTTCTTATGCAAACAAAACAAAATCTTATATAAGTAGTACCTGCAGTATGCTTTCGGGGGATGGTGCGGACTGAATACTCAAAGTCTGGAACCGCCTTGTTGCTGAGGTGCAGGTGGTAGTTTCTGGCTTCATCCATCAGGTCACGACAATTCAGGTTACCTTTGATCATCTCGTCTTTTGCCACTGTTCCAGTAAGGAACTCTACAGGCAGCAGAGGAAGGCGCACCTGATGGAGACACAGTCACTGATGTGATGACACAAAGCTGTAAACATACATGCAACACTAATTTAACCCACAGTTATGTAACCATACATTCAGGAAATAATTAAACTTAGCTGTAAAAGTATAAAAGCACAAAAACAGAAAGCTACCACTGAAACAAACAAGAATATAAATTCTGTAACCTGAGACATGATCTGGTCCAGCCAGGCCTCATGGTGCTGTGGGTTTGCTTTCAGCCACTTCACTGCTGCATTGTACACCTGTGTCTCCGAGTGGATATTGAGATCACAGGAGGACAATAATGTGCGCAAGTGTTGAGGCGATACGCATGTGAAGTCCTCACACTCCACCACCTCAGTAAAGTGCTCACAGGCGTAGCGATCAGCCATGTCCATCAGGTCCACACGATTGTGGCTCTCAGCAAAAGTTCGAACTGCCAGGCAGTTAGTGGGGTGAAAGTGGGCCTTCATGTACTCGCAGCAAGCTCTCGCCACCAACTCAACCTGACAGAGTCAAGCAATAAGCCTGTTTCACACACTGATGCATAACACAGAATATCATATTGTCCTGGGAGAATTGTTGTTGACAACGGTTATATTATCAATAAAAATACAGAAGATGTGACTTCACTGTGGTCCTTGTTGACGGAATCTACTTGTTTTACCTGAAGGATGCAGGCAGCATAAAGCAGGGGTTGGACATTGTCAACAGTTAAAGTGAGTTTCGAGGTGTAAGCAAAATGCACCAGGTCCTGGATGGCATCTCCATCAAAGTCCTTAATCTCTATGAGTTCCTGTTTGGCTTCTGACATTTCTGACAGGAACATGGCCCTGAAGAAAGAAAGAGACACTTAGGGGACACCAAACAACTTTACATCTAAAACTAAAGTCCACGTAAAATAGAGCCGTGCTGTAAGCTTCAAGCTGTCAAACACATATTTTGTCTTGATGTACACTAGTAGTGTCTATTTGTTACCGATTTTAAACCCATTTAAAAAAAGGTTCTTAGGTGGGGTTATGTTCTTTATATGGTAATCACAGGATTTAAGCTTATACTGTAGTTAGCTGGCTTATGCTCTCATGGATTTGTTCCCATCATGTTTTATAATTAATATAATATAAAAGACTTTGTTCTTTTGTACTTCTACTTCTCATGTTTAATTTGTGATGAACACAAAGATAATTTGTGTTACCCTTTGAAATTTTAATAAAATCTTTTAAAGCCCCGCCCACAGAGGTACGCCATGAATTTATGTTAACCAACTAGCTCCAGTCTGGATACTTTAATATCCCATCCCACTCTGTCCTAGATCCAAAACAAGAGAAAGAAGCAGCAGCACTGCCCACAGAATAAACTAATTTGACATTAACATTGGCTTCAACAGCCAGAGCTCTGGGCAAGTGACCGTGAGAGTTGGGTGGATGATAGTTACAGGTGACACTCAAAAAATTAGAATATCACACAAAACTTAATTTATTTCAGTATTTCATCTTAAAAAGCTAAACTAACATAGTATATAGTGTCATTACATGCAAATTGAGATATTTTAAGCATTTATTCATTATAATTTTTAAGATTATGGCTTACAGCTTATGAAAACCCAACAATCAAAATCTCAGAAAATGAGAAGACTAGATGATATCAATAACAGAAATGCTGACCATCTACAGAGTATAGTCATACAGATGAACTCAGTACTTGGTTTGAGCCCCTATAGCATAAACTGGTGCCTCATTTCGGTGTGGCATGGTTGGCATGGCCTTCAACTCTTTTGCATTGCTCGGTCTCATCTTTCTCTTGGCAACCCCACAGAGTTCTACAGAGTTCAGGTCAGGAGAGTTTGCTAGTCAATCAAGTACAGTTATTGAACCAGGTTTTGGTTCTTTTGGCAGTGTGGGCAGGTGCCAAGTCCTGCTGGAAAACAAAGTCAGCATCTCCAAAAAGCTTTTCTGCTGAAGGAAGCACGTACTCTAAAATCTCCTGGCAGACTACTGGTTCGGTCACTATGGTGCCAGCAATGCGACAAACACAGCTCCATCACAGCTCCATCATCACATCTTGTTTCCTCTCACTTCAGCAGAGAGAAGATTATTGTTTGTGCAGAAAGAGATTGACTGCAAATTATGTAATTTATCTCTCTGGGTTTCTTTTTGTTTTGAAGATACTTTATTGATGTCCTTTTACCCAGATATACACAAATCCCTCCTTTCTGCTGCTGTATACACACTTAAATGTCCTCAGTTGCTGGTTCAGCTCTTCACTGGCCATTAGTGAATTCAAATAAAAACTAACGTATAAACATGAAGAGAGAGCAGTGAGATTAAAAAAAAAAAAAACAAACAAAAAAAAAAAACTTTTTTACCATGCATACTCTCAAACTCTCCACCAAATTTTTAACCCTTATTACGTTTCCTTTCTTTCCCAAGATAAGGGTGCATTCACACCAGGATACAAACTTGCTCCGATTGGGGACTCTATCATCTATTCGTTAATGCAGGACAACTTTGGTTTCTAGTATATAACAGCTAAAAATGGAGCTGCATCAGATCCTAACAGTCCTGTCAGATTTCTATCAGAACTTTTACCGAATATTTTCATGTCTGACCACGAACTATTTCTCCCATCCAGAGCCACCTATCGCCTGATACGTTATTTATGATTCGGTTAGGATTCGAATCAAAATGTCTGGTGTACATGCACCCTCAGATAGTGGGATACTACCTGTTGGTTTGTTATTGAGTTAATTTTTTATGTAACAGGATGCTTGTGTGGACAAAGCCCATCACTCCTTTAGTTCTAAAAATGATCTTTCAGATCTTTTCTAAGAGCTTTTGATGTGTCTAAGCAGATATCCAACCTTCGCCTCTAGATGGCAACAGATCTGCTTGGCTGTGTTGACTCTGGACTTAATAAAAGTTTTCTGCACAACTGCCAGGTCAGCAGCCTTCTCCATGATTGTGAATTCTACTGAAATAGACTGAGAGACCATTTAAATGCTCAGGAGTCTTATGCAGGTGATTTGAATTAATTAGAGTGTGGCACTTTGAGGCTACAACATTGAAGCTTTTCACACTATTCTAACTTTCTGAGACTTATATTTTTGGGTGTTCATAAGCTGTAAGCCATATTCACCAAAATTATAGCAAATAAATGCTTTAAATATCTCACTGCATATAATGAGAATATATATTAGTTTACCTTTTTAAAGTTGAATTAGTAAAATTACATTTAGCTTTGTGTGATATACATTTTTTTTTAGTTTCACCTGTAAGTTGGTTAGAGGTTTTTATTTGTTTTGTTTTTTTATCTTTATATTTAGAATTAATATAATCCTTATACAAGGATTAAAGGATCTTCAGAGGCAGTATCAGATCTGAATATACAAATCACAATTAAACAAAAAAAAAACTTCACTAGCTGAGGGATATAAATGGAACCAATAAGAATCTCTCCACAGCATCAATTGTGACTAAATTTACATTTTACATTAAAGCTTTAATAACAATCTAGATTTTGAAAAAAAAAAAATATGTCAAGGGAAATGATTAAACTCCTTCTCAAAGAGCACCATATTTACGTTTTGGTTCCACAAACATAAAGGAAATTTATTAAAGATAATATGTAGGAGTTAAACATTTTAACTGATGATGCACTAAACTGATCTAATGCAAAATCTGTGTCATCATCTGGCTGAAAGATGCTTCATGTAAATGTTGAAGATAAAGAAAACAGTCATTTTGAAAATGCAGGGTAAAAAAATAAAAAAGTACATCTAGGTTAAAAAAAAAAAGAATCAAACAAACAAACAAAACATAATAAGGTAGACATTAAACACACCTGAAATAAGGGATGACACAAGCCAGTACTAGCTTATGGCATGGTATCAACCTACTGCCAACCTACAGAGGGATACAAATACAGAACAAATGAAACAAGAAACAGGGGATACTTTCATACAAAACTGACTATTTTTCTACTTGCCACGCTTTTTTCTTTTGTAATCTTAGCAAATTTTCTGAGAAAAAAAAAAAAAAACAACCAAACTATTCTTTACTAAACTAGTTTTAAAACTTACAGTGCTGAAAAAAATAAACTAAAACGGCAAAACAAATAAATCTTTTTGAGTCCAGACTGAGAGGCCTACCTTTAGTGTTACGTCACAGAGCTCCCCCACTTCATAGAAATGCCTGAGAGAGTTATGGAAGTCCTTCCAGGCTTCGTGAGCCTCAAACACAAAGGACCCATCAGGCTCACATTCTGCTTTTGGCGCCCGGTTTCCAGGCCGTTTCTCCTTAGACTTCAACTGCTTTGCATGATCTGGCACCACATCCCCTGGTGCCATGATGGGTTACAGGAAACACCTACAAGAGGGGTGAAAGAGAGTAAACCTGAACACAGAAAAGGCAAAAAGTAGAAAGAAGCAGTGGGCAATATTTTACATTCTCATAACCAATTTAGGTCACACAGGACTTGTTCTCCTTAGTCACGAAGAGAAAATACGGATGTAAAAACCAAAGAAGAATTCAAAGAAAATGAAAGAAGAGTCATTATCTGTTTTCAACATCACAAGTACTTTCTTTTTCTGTTCTTTTTTTTTAACTGCTGGATTGAGCACCATTAACAAAACACTTGCACAGCTTTTGATTCTCAGAAGTTAAAATGGGCACTTTTTCCTTTTCTTTCTTTCTTTAACACTATACAGTTTACTAACAACAATAAAGCCCTAATTCTATTCATGCTACACAGTCTAAAGAAAACCAAATGTTTAATTCCACCCACTCATTTACAACAACAACCATTCAACTACTGGAACTCAGTTGCACCTACACACTTCAAAAGTAGAAATAGTGGAGGAGAGGTCCCCTCCCAGCTGTGTATGCTTAATCAGTATTCCTCCGCCTTTCATGTCACTTCACTTCTACCTATTCTGCAAGACGGGTGCCAAATATTCTGCAATAATTTCTCTACAAACCAACAAAGCACACATTTTAGAAACAGATAATAAAAATCATACCTACAGTTGAATGTGATGAGAACTCTCCTCAGATAATATGTTTCTAATTACTGAAAGCAAAAAGCAAGAGACCAGAGCTCCACCCACACTTCATAGCTTTCAAGCTTTGCCACTGAATAGAGTCAGTGTATGGCTCCTCATCACTAGTCTCCTCAGCTATTTGAGCAGAGCACATCAAGTCACATCAAATACCCCAATAATCCAAGGATTCCTGTAGCTCTGATCTATTTACAAGGCTTTATCTCTGTCACTGTTCAGTTATGAAACATGTGCAGAGATTTAGTAATATTCACATTATCCAAAAAATAACTCTAGGCCCAATGGAAGACAGCCCTAAGATGTCAACATCCACAGATGATTCTACTCTATTTATAGCGAGTAAGTGGAGCGAGGTGGTAAATAATTTAAAAACTTCAGAGGTACAACACAGCTACTCAGCTCTACTAAATCTGAACTGAAAGAGAGAGGGGGAAAAAATACTTTATCTATGCATCTGTGCGTGTAAGCTTAAAATAAACATTTCATTAGGGGCGTATGCGCTCCAGAGGACTCATTGTTATCATGTTAAATCACTTCAACTCATCCATTGGACACAACAAAGACATACAGTAAATGGTACCAAACACTGAGTTTTAATGGTCCGAGTCCTGTGACAGCAGAGAACAACCCTATTACAGCTGTGTATGATTTTATGTTTTGGTTATGTTTAGGTATTTTCCTCCCCACTTTTATTTGATTTAAGGTTCCACGCCTATTACAAAAGTATTTTTATTGTCAATATTTTTGTTGTAAACCATTTTATTTAACCTTTTTCATAATTATGCGAGGTATTGTACTGTATGCATGCTTTCATTATGTTGTAAAAGATATCTGCAAACGAGATGAAATCATAACGTCTAATTAGCAACCTCATCTAACCAAACTTTCCCTTCTTGTTTCATTTGTGTCCGTAATATGCAATGTGGTATAAAAGTCTGCAGGAAAATGTAATCGAAATATTTGCAATTAACATGTTTAAATAACCTCTATTCGATAATAGAGTAACATCAGAGAACAATTTAGGATTACAGTTATCAGATATGCTTTATGAACAGTTTATATATCTAGCTGTGAACTACTAAGAGGTAGTCAAACATGCTAGAGCTTGGTTTAAAATAATGGGCTTAGTAGTCGACACCAGCTGAAAATCAGATATACTCAACATTACATGATACGTCAACAATTTAGGAAGCAAAGCAAGTATAATCGGAAGCTGGTTACCAGCTTATTAAAAACTATATTTTACGCAACATGCTCGTTTTATCAAACGCATCGATATGATCAATCCAGCTAGCTAGGCTAACTGTAGATTGATGGTTAGCTTGTTTGCTAACACAGACTAGCATTGGCATGACAGCTTGGGTTACCAGGCATGGACGAAGGAATTTTACCTTAAATTTACCAAAAAAGCATCATGTAAAACGCCACGCAGTAAAGCCAGACATTAGACACACACTCTATTATATAAAAACACATTTAGATTAGATACCTCATGTCGCAGCAAGAATTAAAATGCCGGCTTCTTTGAGTGGAATGTTTGGCATCAGCACGCTTCTTATGACTCCAGGTGTTTCATGGGTATTGTCGTTTAAACAAGAGAATTTGGGAAAAGGGTTTTAAAAAAAATCCCCATGATTCAAAAATAAAGATATACAATTGACGTAATTGCATATTAATAATGTTTTTTTAAACACACTGTTAAAATGCTAATGCAGTTTTATCTAATGGAATATGTTACTAATATGGACAGAGAAAATAATCAGTTTGAAATATTTAAACAAAGTTATTGTACATGGCCATGCACAACAGTATCTCATAAATAGCTAAATGACAGAAACAATTCCAATTTTTTTTTTATTATTATTTCTCTGTTTCCTGGTTATAGTGCAGTCAAGGATCTGGACAGTAATATGCAAAGTAAGGAAATGTTATACTGCAATTACCAGTTATGTAAGTATATTGTCCTATAAAAACTGTCATAAAATTGCACATTAGCAACACCTTTGCACCCTGGTTAAAATGTATTTACTGTGCATTTCCTGTCCTACATTAAAAACAAGCTGACATGATGTGATTGAATTTAAATAACGAGTATACTGATAAATGTAATGACAAAATACTATCGTTAAAGGTCAAGCACATAGATGTCATGTCACCTAGTAATGTTAAAAACTCCCAGGACCTGCAGTATATTCACTGCTGATTTTAAATGGCTAAAAATCATTTTAAAGAGGTACAATCTTAAGAAACCACTGTACAGAAATGAACTAAAACACTCAACTAGAATGAAATACATTGGTACAATTATTAAAGATGGTTTATTACAGAACAGTGAAAATATAAGCACTTTATTTGCTGAAAACAAATATGCCGACATAGTAAAGGTTTACAGGCGCTTAAACAATGTACAGTATTATTTGACACAGTCAAAGTTCAGGTTTGTGGTGGCCAGCTGAAGGCCACAACGAGGAACACGTGTCCTATTTGTATTGTTTCTTCTTTTTCAGGAGGGCGTCCCGCAAAGCGATCTAGACAAAAAATAAAATATTTTTTTTTAGTTCTGACTCCAAAATTGTTATTTCCTATGCAGTTAATAAAATGTGTTTTATCCTCAGATAAATACAAATGATAGGCCAAAGCTACCTGTTTCTCTCTGAAAGAGCGTTTGCCTTTAGTTCGGACGTTCTGACTGTGTCTCATCATCATGAAGTTCTTGTTTCTCCTCTTCTCCTTGTTGCTCGTGCTGGCATGTGGGTTTAGTTTGTTCCGCTTTCTGACGAAATCCTTCCGGTCAGTCCGTCCCGCCTGGAAATGAAACAGAATTGAAGCTGGTTAATGATTTGGTTTATTGATAGAAAATTGATAGAAAAGTAATAGTTCTTAAAAGTATTTTATTTTTTATAGACCATCCTTAATCAAGAAAACTAAAAATAGATCTCAATTAAAATCGTCGCCCTTTACACCACTACTTAATGATGCAGCAGACAAAATGTTCATACTTAATGTGCAAAATCAGGGCTTCCCTGGTGTAGATTAATCCAAATTTAAAGCGCATGCCATGAATAACACCTCTAAAATTAACCCTACAGTTAGTGTAATACTTTACCATTGCTGTTGCGAGTCGTGTCTCCTTGTCTGCTTTTGGTTTCTTGTGCAGCTTCTCAATGTCTCTCAGCGACAGCAGCTCCCCTCTGACATTTTCAGAAAAAAAAATAAATAAAAAAAACAAGCTAATAAAAAACTAATAAAAGTGAATTAACACAGGGATCACACTCTTACTAAACAGAATCAGAAACTCAACAAAAGAAATGTTTAATCTACTCCTAAACAATGGAATTCCTTAAGTTATTACTTGTCGTCATCTTCACTGTCGATTTCCACGTTCTTCCTCTTCTGGCCCTTCCCTGGGGCAGCGTTGACCTCTTTGGCCATTTGGACCAGACGGATTTTCTTAAAATCATCTTGAGTGAGGAGTCTGCTGACACTGACTGCAGCTGCCTTGGCTTTTCTTTCTTCAGGTGCCATACTCTGAAGTTTCTCAGCCTGACAGAAATGTTTGGAATAAACAAACAAACAAACAAAAAAAAAGGTCAAAACTGCCATTATAAACTAAATAAATAAATAAATCAAGCTTTTGAAGTCTGTCAACATGTGTCTTTTTTTTACCACTTCTCCTGCCTCTTCATCAGATGAGTGGTGAACGTCCACCCACTCCCCATCTTCACCATCATCGCTAATACTGGCGCTCTCCCAGCCGTCTGATGAACAATAAGGAAAAACATGCTGAATTTAAACCGTGCATTCCCACAGGTTTTGTGGTCTGAAACTGGATTTTGTATCTTCCATCAGCCACAGCAGCAGCTGACCTTCATCCTCCTCTCCCTCTTTGTTCTCCCCCTCCTCTTCCAGGACTTCAGCTCCAGGAATGTAGTCTTTAGCCTCGAGCTCTCCGTATTCTTTGATCTTGGCCTCTGCTGACGCCTCTGTGGGTCTCCCCTGGACAAAAAAAGTTTCATTTATAGTTGGAGAGATGCAGCTTGGTCAGTTCTGGGAACTGGAAAGTGTTCATGAATATTTCATGTTTTCTCTTGTGATGTTGACAGCAGAATAACGTGGATATTAATATAACTCACTCTGTCTTTTTTGTGCAGCATCTGCGGATTGAGATTCCTGAACAGCTGAATCAGTCCTCTGGCAGACATCATCACATCTAAAAAAACAAACAAACACAAGCTGAAACACAAGAACACACTCTGCACTGATAGTAACAGTAGCAGAGCAATTGCTCACTTTTGTCTTTGTGGGTTTTGTACTGGGCCAAGTCCTGCAGCAGGTCTTCAGTGATGGAAAGCGGACAGCGAGCTGCCACCTCCTTGATGGCGTTGATACTAAAGTGCAAAACAAAATAAAACAGTAAAAAATATACATTTGCCGCTACATAACTTTAAACCTGTGTATTTGCATATTTAAAGCCAGATTAACTGGGAATAAGTCCAACCAGAAAAGAGACACGTCGTGGACTTACCCGACAGTCATGACCTCCCCAGAGTTCCTGTCCGTCACAAAGTTGTTGGCAATGGTCTTGATCACAGGTTCGATGATCTGCAAGGTGTAAGTGTTACACTATCAAGTTACCAAGTACTTAAATTTACAGACTAAATCTGTAAAGTACCTACCTCAGGAGGCACAAGTTGGTGGGAAGCCTGGGCCGCACACAGGAGAATCTTGGTCACCTCTGCAGAGACAGAACATTGTTAGAAATGTATTCTCATCAGAGCCCACTTACATATGAGCGACTCTCACCTCTCTGATGGGGCTGCAGAAACCTCTGGATGAAGGGATAGAAATTGAAGACAAAGAGCTGCAGAAGGAAGAGAATATTAAGTACATACTCACTATAAAAGACTATAAAAAAGCTTACACAAGGAACCACAAGCACAACAACTAAATAGCCTGTAGCGGACCAACCTCATGGATTCCAACCAAACGGGATATGAGCTCCATCATCATGATCTTCACTTCAAAGCGCTCCTTAGAGTCTTCCAACTGCTTCAAGAGCTTCTCGGAGAAATCTTAACAAGAGGAGACGTTTAATAGTTTACAGCTCTGTAAATTGTTACTTTAATGCCTGTGGATATGTTCAGTGTAGGACATGTTTATGTGCAGCTTTGGGGCGCAGCATGGACAGGCGAGTCTACCTTGAGGATCGTGAATGAGATGAATCGCAGAGAAGTTAAAGACTTCAGCTTTTTTCTTGTTCTTGTGTTTCTGTCGAGATGAAGAGAGTCAACTGTGAATGGGACTCATCTGAGCAAAGATGTAAATAAGTAGAGCCTTTTTTAAAGGTTACCACAGAGGTACCTTGAGGACTTTCATGGCCTTTTCCAGCTTCTTCTTGTTTTTGGAGGTTTTCTTGCCGGTGGAGTATCGCACCATCAGATCTCGTGCTGATGGTCCCTCATTCTGCAAATAAGACAAGATCTCAATAAAATCTCAAAAAGCCACATTAGCTTTAAATAATCTTTTTTTTATTTATTTATTTTCGTTTTACCAGCGATTACTTTGACCAATTTTGTTACTCACCTCCGATTCCGAATCACTCTCCTTGTTATCGTCTTCATCTTTGCCCAGGAAGAACTTAAGGCCAGCAACAAGAATCTAAACAAGGCAAAATGAAGGTATGGAAATAAACACATGCATTACTTTTCATTTAATATAAAGAAGTTAAGCAAAGTATTGATTTCCAAGTGAAAAAAAAAATTATAATAAATAAAAAAAAACCCACCTTAGTCACCTTGGAGAAGCACGCTGTTGTAATGATGTTAACTGTTTTAGCATCATTCCTGTAACATTAAAAACGATCACATCAGATTATTAATGAGTAACAAAAGCATCCCACTAAATAAAGATTTAATTCAACTCACCAAATATTCCTTTTATAAAGTTCCACCATCACATCTAAAGAGATCTTTGCAGCAATGGGATTACTGTCTCTCAGCATGGTGTACATGAAGTTCTGTAACATCTGTAACGCAGAGCATTACAATTTATATAATAATTTATTGACAATTCATCGCATATTACAGACAAACACTGAGTACTTACCGTGTTGACTTTATTGTTTTTATGTTTTGCATTGATGTTTTTTATGTCTGCTACAATGTGTGTGTATAGAGTCTGTGGAAAGAAAGAAAAGGCAAATAAGTAAATGTTCACATCTGTTTCATAAAAAAGGAAATATTAAAACAAACGGCCTGAAAACAAGCGCAAACAAGACCAGAAAAAAAACACCTGATAAACTGAGCCGAGTTATACACTCATAGCTAAACACTCACAAATTGGCAAAATTATATTCCTGTGCAAAAGTCCTGACCTGCCCCTGAAAGTCCAAAAAGGCTAGAGAACCTGTACACAGGGTCACTTTAAAAGTTTACAATAAAATCTGGCTCTTTGAAAGCAAATATAACAAAACAAAGGACAGTAACTCCAAAACAACTGTCACTGGGATATATGACTGTGTAGTAAACATGCTGCATACAATACAGCTACTTATGGATATATATATATATATATATATATATATATATATATATATATATATATATATATATTTTTTTTTAAACGTGTCATTTGAATGTATTTAAGGACTGAGTGGCCTGACCTTCCTAAGCAACTTGTCATGACATCGCAGCAGCTCAAAGAACAGCTCCAGGAGTCTCGTGGGTTCTATCAGATCCTTATTCCTCAGAAGAATCAGCGCTTTGCAGAAAGTCTGTCAAGCACAAAGGAACCCCATGAAGACATTTAAAGTCATTTGCACTAAAGGGAAGCAAGTCATATCAGCATGCTGCAAGCTACAGCTGTAGTTAGAAGTGATAGGACTTACCATTCGTAGCTCAGGCTCCAAGACTGTGTGGTAAGTCATTAATAATTCAGACAGCTCCTTTGGAAATGTTGACAGCTCCTGCGTGTAGCAGTGACCAACCTGGAGAGCAGAAGGCGTTTTAATGACAGAACTCATGCAGCACATCAAAATCCAGAGACTGCTACTTTACCTGAGCAAGAAACATAACAAGCTCTGCCAGCTCCTTGTTCGGTTTGTCAGGCTGCAATTTGAAGATCTGCACATTGGACTGATAGTGTCGGTACTGCTGTGAAAACTATTTAAAGCACAAGAACAGCCATATTTGAATCATTACATTAGCAATAGTCTTCAAGCTAAAAACTTTAGCATTACTTGCTAACCACACGTA
This sequence comes from Melanotaenia boesemani, assembly GCF_017639745.1. Classification (NCBI taxonomy): domain Eukaryota; kingdom Metazoa; phylum Chordata; class Actinopteri; order Atheriniformes; family Melanotaeniidae; genus Melanotaenia; species Melanotaenia boesemani. Next base: position 11,315,436 of record NC_055700.1, read on the forward strand.
CCTCATCAACGTAAGACTGCGAATCTCTTTTTATCAAATTCTGAAGTTGCGGCAAATTGTTCGGTAATTTGTTGTTTTGTCGCCCAGACATGGCTAGAGAAAAAAAAAGTGTGATATGTTGAGAAAAGTCAGGAAAAGTGCTGCTTTTCAAAAGGCAAGCGTGGCCAATGTGTACGCTGCCATTAAACAAGTAGCCAGAAGATCGTACGTCACATCCGGTTCTACTGTCCTTACTTCCGTTTTTGAGATGAGTGCAGGGATTGTCAATAAATTAATACGCTGTATTTTGTTGATCAAGTTAATATTAGATAAAGCTGTTGCAAAATACAAGTGGCTTATTTTTCTATATGCACAGAAATCTAATTTTTACCATTTATCTCCCTCCCTTTTTATGTAAAGTAAAATGGTGGCCTTTATGTTTGGATTTGTGCATGTTTTTAACGTGCAGATTTGGACAGTTATTCAAAAATTAACATTTTAAGTAGAAAGCTTTAATTTCCCACTGAAGAAAGTGTGACCTATGGCAAAATAAGTTTTATGTTCTTATGAAACATTATACTCCAATATCTATAATAACACCATCGGTCTTCAACCAACCGTTTTTCTTTGTAGTGAATATTCCATGTTCAGGCTAACACAAATCAAGAGTGGGGGAAATGAGAGGAAACAGCACAAGAAAGTGGACAGCTCCACATAAGATCATGTCACCTTCTTTAAACAGTAGTTAACCTTTAGAAACACTTCTGATGTTAGTTGTTTCGCTTTAGATGTACTTCATAATGAAAACACACTACCAGGATTCCTTTCAGAAAGATTGGCAAGCTGTTGTTCCAGTAAATTTAAGACAAAACATTTAATGTAAATTCAAGATTATCTTCATCAGAGAAAGCTCTAGCCAAGGTTCACAGTAGAGTGTGACCTTTTATCTTCTTGGTTGAAGAGAAGTACCTCATAAAATCAAAAGGTTACATCTCCTTAATTTTTCTGTGACTCACTGTAATTTAAATATTCATCCACTAGGGGGTGACTGTGACAAACAATTAGAACCTCGACCCATAATACCCTAGTAGTAGTTGTGCCTTAGAAACATTATAAGGCTTTCCTTCACTCGCCCATTTATAAGATGGTGAGGAAGGGGTGGGATTTAAAAAGGGTATAATGAGGGGATATAAATATTAGGTAGAAAAAATGGGTAGGGATTAGGTAAAGAGGTAAGATGAGAGAAACTAAAAGGTTAAAAGAGGCACAAAGAGGGTTATGAAGGTGAAGGATTAGATCAGGGGGTGAGTGGTTGTGGGGGGTTGCTGTGCACATAAAGTGCCATGGATATAGTCTCATTCTCCAAGATGCTCACACCAGATATTTCTCTTGTGATTCTGCCCCATAACAAGTTTCTGAAATTATGTTTATATGCCACTCTTGGGTCTACAGACCTGTGGAAACTTGTCATTTGAAGACTGTGTGAGGCCACCTACCTGAAACTCAGTTTTCTGTTGGATGAGTTGGAAGTTTTTTTTAGCATTCCTTCAGAGCTGACTCCATTTCTTATTGGTATTGCTTCCTGACAGGGCTCTTTTTCATGGCCCTGCTGAGTTTTTTTGCAGAGTAGATCTGAGCTGACTAACTTTCTCCTGCTAGCCCTCCACTATGCACTTAAGCTCGCTGGATTTTTTCCCTTCATTAGTGGAAGCTCTATCCCTCTCACTCTCCAGGTTCAGGATGTTCTCCTGCAGGGAAATAATCTTCCATTCTTTAGCTTTTAGCTTGAATTTAAATAGTGCCACACACTCCATGAGGGATAAGTAATGCCTTAAAAGGAACAGAAGATGACAGTGCACATGTACACAATGTTGAAGTACCTTCAGTTGTCAAAGCATCTGAAGCCAGAGGATTTGCTCGCAGATGAAAACATGTTTATGTCTGGAAGAAATAACTGTGCACGGCATCTGAAGTAATTTCTATGCCCATCTTCACCACTAATGTCAGTAATTCTTGCAATCTGTACCTTGAAGGTGTTTCAGGAAAGCACCTTCAGCCACAGACTGACACCTCCCCAAAGAAGAAACAAACAGGGGAAAATGTCTTTAATGTAAATAGAGTTCCGCATGTCAGTGGAACCCTTTAAGCTATATTTATTTAGTAAATCATGTAAGCGCTACCCAATATATTGAGCAGTGCAAGTCTTTTGCTTAATTGAAAGATAACTATCATGAACCCTGTTTTTACATGTCTGGGCTTGTTTTGCAATTAAAATTCATACATTTTTGACACCATCATGGTGGTGAGTGGTAAAAGACACCTCTGCTGCTAACACCTGCACAACTACAATACTGGAGAACAGTTACATTGTTTTTGGTGTGTGCAAGAGACAACTACATTTTACCCTTTTTGTTTTGTCATTTTTAAAAGAAATATTTCCTCCACATAGCACTTAAAATTTATCCAGTTTAATTTTCAGGAGATGAATATGTACAATTTAAAATTCATAATTTGCCTCAGGCAGTGAGCAGTTACTGTATAACAGATTTACATAGCAAATACTGACATAGTATTCTGTCAAGGCATGTTCCAGCATCAAAATAGGCTTCAAAATACACAAAAAGTGTCACATAAAATATGAAATCATTGATCATTCTGTAACCATCTTAAAATATTCAGAAATCTGGAAAACAAACAAAAAAAGTGTTCTGGTGACAGTACAATCAGCAGCTTGCATAAATGCAATGAAGGAAGTAGCAGCCAGAGAAAATGCAAAAAGCAAACATAAAAATATAGACCTCTTAAAAAGGACTTCCTCTGAAGGAACTGAATAGTTTAAGGCATTTAAAAATGTAGTGTAATTTGGCAGCTTCTGCCAGTGTTAACTCTTGTGTTTTTCTCTAGAGAAAGAGTCACCCGGCGTCTATGTGACAGCGATATGTTCTTCCTACTATCCTGAGATGTTCTCCTCTGCTTGAAGGCATCTGAGGACATAGAGGATTACATGGTAGCAGAAAATATACTGATCCTGTAAAAGATAGAAGGACACAACAAGAAAACATGTGAGCCACAGTGATAAATTATCCAATACACTCTGGTTGAGCTACGTAACAAATTCAATTACCTCCGTCTGGACCATTCCGTGTCTCTGAAGTCTCATATTCCTTACGACATCTGAAATATCGAACTAAAGGAAAAATATTTCATTAGACTGTAGTCTGAAAAAGAAGTTTTCCAATAAATAACAAGGACTGTCAAACTTACATCAGCATCTTTACTAATGAGGCCCAGAACCACGTCTAGACAGATGAGGGTCCCTGAACGGCCAATGCCCGCGCTGCAGTGTGTGATAATGGGTCCTGATCGGTAAATGTGCCTCATGTAGGAAATAAATGTGAGCAACTGCTCGGGTTGTGAGGGCGTTCCATGGTCAGGCCATCCGGTGTAGTTCAGATGAGTTACACGCTGAATCTCATTAGTCTGGAGACAGAGACACGCTGATGTTTAAGTGTCCATTTAAAGGTATTGAAGAAGGTTAGAATATAACAGAAGTAACAAAAATAAGTTCACCTGAACATCTTTGACCTCAATGATTCGGATGACGAAGTTGTCCAGATGCTGGTCTTTGATTAGCATTATTTGTAACCTGTCATCTGCCATCTCTGCTGTCATCGGCGTGTCCGGCCAGTACCGCTGACATTTCACTTTGCCGCCCTCGACCTCCTGGGTCATCATAGCAATCACATTGGACTTCTGCTCCCAGACCATTTGCCAAAAGTCACCCAGCGTGGTGGGCAAAGGTCCCTGGCAGGCGATGTACATGAAGTTTTCGTCCTTCACTGGCATGTTAATAAAGTTGGCATTGATGTAACCTCCATCTTTGCCAAGCAAAACGCGAGTTGTATCAACTAGAAGATATAAACAGAAAATCAAATCATATCTGATATTTTTGTAATATTTTTGTAACCTGCTTGTTTGGTGAAATTCTTAGTAAACTATTAAATTACAGAAAGAAAAAAAAAATCCAAAGCTCTTTTTGTTGTTTCTTACAAGGAACAATGTTCTGGTAGCGGTTCTTCTTCTTGTTCTCCTTAGTCTGCCCAACTAAGCAATCATCCAGCGGCTGGAGGTTCTGAAGATTCTGTGAAAGAGGAAAGCAGAAGCTCATCTTACCTAAAATTACAGAAATCTATGTATGTGTGCACATTTTTGCTTCTACTAACAACATCAAACAAGCAGTTTGAATTAGGGGTTTATGTGTAAATCCTGGCCAAGCAACATCATCTGAATTACACTCCTCACAAATGGCCAATGAGCTAATTAAATCTAATGAATTAAACTTTAATAGTCAGTGCTGGATTCAAAGCGTCTCACTTCAAATTCTTGCAGCGGGATTTTCTGCTCCAGAAGGCCCCTCATCATGCGGACCACAGTGTTGAGCCTCTGTCCTGTGTACTGACTATCAGGGATCACTTTGACAAGGGGTAAAGAGGTCAGCTCTTCCTCTGTGATGATGGGCCCGTCTGTGCAAGATACAGTTTAATTTGAGAAAATTAATGTTCTAAAATCTTTTATTAGTCAACTATGAGAACTTTTTCACAAAAGAACATAAGTTTAGAGACGAGAAAAAGTCTGTTACCATCTTTCGATTTGGAGTTCATGTTTTCAATGGGCAGTTCTTCACTTCCCCATGTGATTTCATCTTCCTCGGGCGGCCCAGCCCCCATCTGCAGATAACTGGTGATTCAGCAGAAGTAGAATTAACGTGATGTTTACAGGATATATCCTTAAATGTGATAAGTGTATATCCTAAAGAAAATTCTTACTTTTCATTCCTTGGATCGTCAACACACTCCTCTTGCCATGCCACTTTCCGGGAATTCTGTATTGATTAAACAATGTTTTCTTATTAAATTAAAAACATTTTAAAGCAACATTTTTATAATGTCTGCTTTGCTTAATTTATACCACAGGAGAGTCTTCAGGTAAAGACCATTCATCACAGTCCGTATCCTCTGAAAGCTCTGCAGTCTGCTCCGTCTCATTTTTCAGCTCCTGTGGACCATCCTCATAGTCTGTCAGACATTGAAATGGAAAGATTACACATTTATCATTTAAGAACTTTAACTTTTTAAATAAAATTGGACAACTTATCCTGTAAGGTTAATAGTACCTATTGGTGGTATGGAAGGGATGCTGCTTGATTTCAGCTCATCATGTGGAGTACACAGCTTACTCTTCACTCCACTGTCCTCACTCACGTCTGAAACATTAACAAGAGCAAAATGCATCAAGATAATAACAGAACAATTTCTACTTGTGATCTAATTTCAATCAATGAAAACAACTAGATGATGTTAAAAAGCACATTGAAGCCAGTCTTTATACCTGTGTTGCCATTGCACTTGTCAGAATTGATGGGAAGATAGGCCAGGTAGGTGTTTGAGTTCTGGTCAGGTGGTCTTGATACAATAAGACGTACCAGGTCTCTGGCTTTACGAATGGTGGTGACAGCTTTAGTGTGGGACACTCCTGTCATTAATTCTTCATTCACCTACAAGATGAAGACAGATGTTCTTCAGACTCTCAGGGAAGGTGTGTATTGTCTTAAATGTGCAGAAACTTAGTTTAAGTGCATAAAAGCCTCAAAGGACTCACATAAACGAGTGACATTACAAAAGTTAATACAATAACATAGAAGACAAAAGTTTGAGTAAGAAATGTTTATAAATTTTCAACAACAAATTTTATTAAACTCACTTTCAGCAGCCGGTCTCCGACTTGCAGCTTGCCCGAGGACTCTGCTACTCCTCCTGGTGTGATGGATTTAACAAAGATCCCTCGCTCCCCTCCAATCACAGAGAAACCCAGACCCCCAGACTGAGGCTTCTCCAGATCCAGCTTTATAATATCTTCCTGCATTTACAGCAAACAAATGTGAGATTAACAGTAAACCACTACAACTCACTGTAAAGAGCTATGAACACCACCTCAATTTATTAAAAAGTGTTTTTTTTTAAAAGTGCGCCAAAAGATGACAGAACGGTAAAGTTCAGATGTATTTCTTAACCCACCTCTAAAGGACAAAGTGCAGCAAGACTCTCTGTGTCTTTGGAATCTTCCTCTTGAAGGAACCCTTGAACAGAAAACAAAGTTGTGATTATATGACAGATAAAGAATAAAAAATATATATTAAAATGTCTTTAAGGACAGCACAAACCATTCATGCTGGATGGCATCTTGGAGCTAATGTTGTTTAGAAAAGAGACACTTTTCTGTTCAGGAGAAACAGGTTTTCCATCCCTGTGAAAACATTAATGAAGAGTGAAAAAATGTGTTTTAATTGATTGTATATAAGTTGTACTTTTTTAATGAAAACCAACAAGCCAGATTTTACCCAGAATAAATGTCATTCATTGGTTCCCATTACCTTGTTGCCTTGAGCGTGAGGTCACCGAGGGAAAATTCCAACAGTCTGGAGCTCTCGCTCAGGGTCAGGTCCTGGGTTGGAGCACCGTTGATGTAGTGGATCAGATCAAGAGGCTTCAGGCTTCCTTCTTTTGAGGCCAGTGAACCAGGTTTGATGTCTTTTACAAATAAGACCCTGTATATACTGTCGCTACCACCATCTAAGACCAACCCTGAGGACACAACAAAGAGTAAAAGAAAGAAGGAATAAATTTAGATTTGACAATGAACTGGACAAAAACTCAAAAATGATTTTTTGTTAGCTTGTAAATGAAGAGCAGCTTCCTACCTAGTGGCTCCTGTTTGCTCTTGAAGCAAATGTCAGGCAGCAGATGGGCCTCTATGGGGGGTTTGGGGGCCTCAAGAACCCTCCCGACTACCAAGTCAACCACCCGAGGTGCAGCACGCACAAGATTAACCACCTCAGTGTGGCCCATTTCACTCACATCTGTGTTGTTCACCTGTTGATAAAAATAGGAGTTACAGGTTAAATAGGGCAGTTTAATAGTTTGGGAATCTTACAGATCCAAACTGTTTTCATGTGTAAAACAAACAAACAAAACAAAATTAAAAAAAAAGATGGGGGATGAATTGGTACCGTGATCATTCGATCCCCAGGTCTGAGCCTTCCATCTCCTTTGGCTGGATCCTGGACGATGTCATGGATGTAACACCCATGATCATTGCCTTTTGTGAGGGTGAATCCAAGGCTGCCTTTTTCTGACTTCACCAAAGAGATCTTTAGCTCTACTTCCTAACAAAAATAAATAAACAACAAAAAGAATTTTTGCAGAAAAGAGCTTTAAAATTTAAATCCACATTTAAATGGTATACCTTTGTCTGGCTATTTTCAGATTATATATTTTATTAATTTCTAATCCTTACTGGGACAAATTCCTCCATGTCTTGTCCGTTGCCAGGCATGCCGAAGTTTAAGGGTAGGGGCATTGGTGGAGGCAGCGGGTCTGGGCTTGGAGCAGCTGCAGAGGACAGCACAGGCAGAGAGGCTGGCTCTACATCAGCTGCCTCAGGTGATGAAAAACACCTATTAAAATGTTCACAAAGACAGAAATTAAATGCCATATATTGCATAAAAATACCAAAGAAATAATGATAATGTTAACTGCTTTGGTTAATCTATTATTTTACTTATGAGATTAGGTACCTGTTGCTGAGGTCTAACCTTGTCATTGACAGGTTTGGGGAATAGAAAGCTGAGTGGAAGGTGTTATCCAGCTGACCACTGCTGTCATAGCCTCCCAGTCCCAGGTTGCTGCCGGGGGTTTGATAAACACTCCGCTCCCAGGTCTGCTTGCTGTGATCCAGAGCGCTTGGACTGAAAGCCTCTTCCACTTCCTCATCCCCATCGGTGCTGTCGCTGTAGCTGTTGTGTCGGCCGGGGGTTTTTAGCTGCAGTCTCTCCAGAGCCTCTTCCACAAGGTTCTGTTTCTTGCTCTTTGTTGTACCAGAAGGAGAAGCGGTCCTGCCCAAACTGAGGCTGGGCTCTGCAGGGGTTACTGGCGCCTTTCTAGGTGAAGGTATGGGGGTCTGAGAAGGATTATGTTCAAATTTAAGTTTTTGAAAATTTCTTAAAAATGATGCTATTATGAAGAAAATCAAGTTTTGATTTAATGTTTCACCAAGGCTGAAGTGTCCATCTCAGGAAGAATGCCATGTCCAGGTCTACAGAGGAGCAACGTCACCTCCTGTCCTGTTCCTCGCAAAGCAGATATGACCTCCTATGTGTTCGCAATGGTGAGAAAGAAACAGAAAAGAAACTTAATAACTTGATTTGTAATTCAATTTTTCGGGGACAAAGGAAAGAAAATTACGTACATGTTGTGAAAGTCCTTTGAGAGGGGTTTGATTAACCCGCAAGATGACATCACCCATATTGATTTGACCACTCTCTGCTGCTGGCTGGCCGGGAAATAGCTTTTTAACCCTCACCATGCTGGAGCTGTGGGGCTCATCGGGAACATGTTCTTCTCGACTAAAACTGAAGCCCAGCCCTGACGTGTTCTTCAGGAGACACACCTTAAACACATTATCTGTTGGGAGAAAGACATGCATATGCAGAAATGTTCTGTTTGGTGTATTAATGTGGGTCTGTCTAGAAAAACAAGCCCAGTGTTAAACAAGCAAGCTGCGTACTCTGCCTCAAGCCCCCTAAATCCTGCATGGAATGCAGTTGGAAACCAAAATAAAACCTACAACATCACAACGCAGTGGCCATGAAGAGCTTGCTGGTGAAAAAAACCCTGCATCATACATAAGAACAAAAACATTAAAATCCTAATGATTTTGAAGTGTGCAACAAGCTTAGCTTCAATAATTTATAATCAAATTAAATGTGAAAACATTCCAAATGTCCCCATCAAAATGAAGCTTTTAATCCTGACCTCCAATTTACTGGTTTATTGAACATTTATGAGAATGGAATGGAAAACCTGAACTCTAATAAATGTGGAAATATGGAAACTAAATATTCTGAGTGCCAATGCAAACTTCCTAACTCGGCAGAATGGTACACAAGTGACTATCAGAGTGACTCCCTTATTTTCTGTTAAGAGATGATTTCTATGAACAGACACTAAAAGGATGAACACAGGGAATAAGAACAGTACAACTACTATAACTGATCCAACCGCGGTTTGAAATTACTTTCTCTTTTTTTTTTTTTTTTTTTTTTTTTTTTTTTTTAACCTGTCTTGTCCAGCATCGTTGCAAACAGAATGATTGTCTGGCTGCTGTCTGGTGCTGGGCAATTTTACTCTATCAAGCAGGGATTTATACTACATGTATAAAGTCCCTCTTGATGACATGAAAAACTTTATTAAATCAGACTCTTAATGCTGGACTCGACCGGAGGGGACAGAGAGAGAGAGAGATAGAAAAGAAAGTAGAGAGAAGAGGGAGGGGAGAGAGAGGGACAGAAAGGGTGTGGGGAGTGCGGGTGGGGACTTAAAACATTATACAGAAAACCATGTAATCCATACTACTTGCAACATATATAGCTAAGATCATCCTGGCCAGTAGGTCATTACACAACTAGTTGATAATAGTAACAATAATAATAATCACAATAATAGTAATAATAATAATAGTAGTAGTAATAATAATAAGAGTAAGAGTAATAATAATAATAAGAACAGAAGTAATAAAAAAAAAATAAAAAAAAATATGTATTCAAGAACACGCGCAGAGAAACCTGTGTGGATATGCTGGAGAACTCGGCCACACGGCGACGCAAAGACTGTGTGGAGACGTTCAGGGAGGAGTGACCATGCAGAGTGATCATGCAGATGCCACCTCACTTGAACAGAGGCCAGAGTCAGGCCAGCGGTCCCGAGACCCAGGCCACCAGCCCCCCCGTAGGCTACAGATCCCGACCGGTCCACAGAGACGACCACTTGCCCGCCCAGGAAGGCAGCAGCAGGAGACCCCAGCAGGAGCCGCCCCGCGGACACAGGGCACCGGCCCCGGCAGGCCGAGGCCAGCAGTCCCCGACCCCCCCGGGCACCGGCCGCCCGGGACAGACGGGGCAGAGGGCCCGGGCCCAGGAGCGCAGGGACACCCCCCACCCCCACAGGCCAAGGGCCAGCACGCCACCCGGGGGGACCCGGCCCGCCCAGACGGCCACCGCCAGAGGCCAGCCCCACACCCCAGCGCCCAGCCGCACACCCCGAGAACCAGTCCTGCCCCCCCCCCCCCCCCCCCCCCCCCCCCAGACCAACACACACAAACACACACACTCTCCTTCCACTCCTCCATTCATCCTCCCACACATACACCATCCAACCCTCACATACTCTGTCCTCCCACACACACACACCATCCTTCCACCATTGAAATTACTTTCTCAATGAAATACAAAGACGTCAGTAACGTACAAATACATATAAGTAAAAGAAGTATCTTTCTGAGTAACTAAACCATGCAAACAAAATGTTTGTGTGTAATGAAACATTGCTAAAATAATTCCAAGGAAATAGTAATTACTAGTAGATGCTGCTTATCAATGAGAAGTTACACAAAACAAATGCCCAGTTCTTGGAAAGCACAACACATCCTTACCACCCACTCGGCTCTAAATAAGCACCGATGTGCAGCTAACGTGTAGTGCACACAAGCTCATTCTTGTTTTTCCCCCCTTAAATGAGATTACCACCTAAAGTTACTTTGTTCAAAGTGGGAACAAAGAGTCTCAGTGTTAACAGTGCTGAAAAACTGCTGACCAGAATCATCAGTGTTTCCCTTCATAACCATTGATGTGGACGTTTATAAGGGATAAGATGACCTTGTATAGGAAATAAGGCATACAGAGCTGAAAGTGGATGCAGGTGGCATACATGATTGTGTTGGGGTGCGTTAAAATATGTTATCTAAACTTGTGAGGGAGAAATTTAATCCCACTGGCTGTTGTTGCCTCACCTTGCGTGACAAAGCTATAATCTGGTTTTTCTTTGGCCTCGTGCAGCTGCTCTTTGCCCGTTGTCTGGCTACGGTCACTGGCAGCACATCGTGTAGTGCCCTGAGGTGTGAGGGGAACACGAGTGCCATCTGCAGGTGGATGACCCTTCTCCAGCAACAAGTGCACTGTCTGCACACAAATAACATGATTTATATTGTGTCGAAGGCCACCTAGTTAAACAGCTCGTCTGCATTGTGTAACTGTCAACCCCTCACCTGCCCCGTGTTCCTGAGGGCCTCAACTGCCTGCTGATGAGTGGCTCCATCTAGACTCTTCCCATTAACAGCCAGCACACGATCACCTGACCAGAGGAGAGCCACAGAATTTACTAATTGGATCTCAGTTTAAGTTGAGTAGTTTCTTTTATTTTTAGCATTACTGCTAATTTGTTCACCTTTCTGAATCCTTCCATCAAGGTCAGCAGCACCTTTGGGTAGAATGGCTTTGACGTAGACCCCTCCATGTCGTACAGTTGTGTTAACTCCTCCCTAAAAAAATACATAAATAAATAAATAACACAATTTTTACTCTTAACCAAAAGCGAAACTGGTTAACAGTTTTTCTGGGAGCTGATGGAAGATGTGGAGGGTTTTTCCATTTCAGGTATAATAGCTAAATGATAAATGCTTTGTTTTTAACTTTGCCTCATAAATATAATTTCTCTACTTACACCAAAATCGTAACGAAAAGCAGCTGAACTTCACAAGTATTCATAAGTCACAACTAAAAACTAAGTTCATGTTTGAACATTTGTGGATCTTCCCATCACAGCCAACACTAGATGCACAATAACTAGCATATTAATTCCCAAAGATGATCATTAGGCTTTAAATAAGTTTTGTTTTCTTTTTTTAAAAAAATACATAGCTTTAGACTCAATAAACTACGACTGCTTCTTTTTATTTTTTTTTTGCCCTGTCAACCAAATTGTTAAGTTTAATATACGTTTTTGTTGGTTATTCCAATTATTCCTAATTCAACAAACAAAGCATTTATCACTCAATATTTTAGTTTTGAATGTAAAAATGATGTTACTGACAAAATGACTTGTGAGTTAAATCTAAAAAAACAACAATAATTATGTAACACTGTCATTTAAATGATGACAGTCTCAGTTGTAAATGTGATTTAATAAATTAATTATACTTTCATTTTCTATACCATTATTACAGTTACACAATATTTGATGATTATTCCACCCAAATATATTGGACAGGTAAGAAATATGGTCAGCTGATCAGTCGTTGATTATTACTTTTTCCTGAGAAGTAAATTATACCACGGCAATCAATGTTCAAAGACCCAGATAGAAGAATTAGATTAGTGGCACTCAAGTAAATCACTCAACAGCAGCCAACATGTAATGAAGGAAGCCAGAAGAAAACCCACAAACCAGCCCTTTCTAGACTTGGTCATTACTGTGAAGAAGCTCAAGATGCTGCATGACTTTATTATCTTTTAAAATCTTGGGAAAATACATCACAAAACACACTGTTAAGAACATAAATCAAACAACATATAAACACAATGGAAACACAGTAATGAGATGAGCGGGACAGGGGGCAAAAACAAAGAGAGGGTGAAAACCTTGCCGAACAGTACCGTGACACTTATCCCCAGGCTGCTGTCTTTTTTGGACAGCTCAATGTCAAATAAATCTCCTGGATGGAGACTATTGACTACTGGGGCATTACCATTTACATTTTCCATGATGTTTTCCTGCAAACAGAGAACAGGGTATTAAAGTGAATAATCAAAAGCAGCAACATGCAGAAAGAAAAAGCTTTTAAAAGAGTGAGAAAGTTGAATTTGGTGATGCAAAGAGGAAAATTTGATATCTGTCATATCATGCAATGTACAGGTACAAACTGCCTTGTATTGACATTGTAAATGCAATGACAGGCGAAGAATTAATAACAAGCAGTTACTTGTGCCAAGCATCTGACAGGTGATGCAACATGCTTGTCCACAGAAGTATCATTCATGTGCTGCTCCATTAAGCTGATTTACATTTGCTCCACAACAAAACATGTTTTTGTATTTTAGTTCACAGATCTCTGGAGTAGGCAACTAATATGTCAGACATTGTTTAAATATTCTGGATTTATTTACAGAAATAATTCATAACCACAAAGTCCGCACCTTTTTGGCCTTCAGTTTTTCCTGACCACTGGAAGAAGTCTCTTCATCCATGTCTGAATCTCCCCAATCAGAATTCTCAGAAACTTTGGGAACTTCTGCAACTTTAGCTTTTCTGGTTTTAGGTGGCAGAGCTGGTGGTCGAGGATCCAAACCCGCATTTGGTTCTGGTCCATGATGTTGGGCAACGGCTGGAGCTGCGGCAGCAGCTGTAGCTCTTTCCAAGCACTGCTGAACTCCATTAGGAGGGGGCTGGCTGATTTTAGAAGAACTGCTTATTCTAGAGTCGTGAGAGCTGAGGCTGGTGTGCTGGTGGATTGGGGAGGAGGCAGATGATGGTGTGTCAGCACTGTGCAGAGGAGGACTGGGGCTTCCTGTTCCTGGATGCTCCTCTGAGGAAGTATCACAGTCTAATTCTGGTCTCCGGGCAGACTTAAGTGACTTGAATGAAGATTTGGGCTGATAGGGAACATATTCTGAAGGAGATTCTGTCAAAATGAGGAAAAAGAAAAGTGAAATTTATCTACAAATGAATGCATGAATGAATTCCATCCAAAAGACACAGCTACAGAAATACTCATCTAAATGTCTACAATTACCTTTGTAAAGCCTCTCTTTAGGCTGTGACACCACCAGAGTAACATCATCAGGAGCATTCTGAAGGATTTCAACCGTTGTGGTGTGAGAACGTCCCTCCAAGTTTATATCATTTACAGAGATCAGCCGGTCACCTGAAGCAACATTACCACCATTACTCACATAAGAAATGCCCCACCCCCAAAAAAATTCTTTAATGACAGTCATATTTCATAATATTTAACGAGATGTATCATATTTCATTCACAGGCCAGAAGGTTGTTTACAACACCAAACGCGCTGTGGACCGTGTTGCTACAGAGTGTTTTGCAGTTAGGAAAGTGTAAATAACGGTCTGATCCAGAAGTGAAATAACATAAATATCTATAATGTAGAACTTTCTCAAACTGCAATAATTTTCTTTTTAAGTTTGAGTTGTTTCAGATGGTTAAAAAAAAGTAATGGATACACAATACATAAGTATTGCTGTGAATCAAACACAAAAAGCATAACCTTGCATTGGTGCATGCATTATTTAAGAAAAATCTGATAGAGCTGCTTTGCCGCATGGTGTTGAGGCGTCAAATTGTTTTTTAATCAAGAAGCGCCAACGCCTCTTATTTGCATTCATACCAAAAGGAGAAGCACTTGTATTTTCTACATTATTTTAACAAAACAATCACTGTGATTTCACATATTTTGCATTTATACTTCCTAATAAATTCTGCATTTGACATGCTGCATTAGTCATAGTCCCTTTTTTAAAAAATTATCATTCAGTTAGCAGTTTATTATCAGCAGGTCGTGTAAACGGGAGCATTTATCTCTCATTTGGTGTCCACATGTCATAGTGAATCGACTTAGTTAAGTCTCTTAAGGATGTCAAACTCTGGTCCTCGAGGGCTGGTGTCCTGCACATTTTGGATGTTTCCCCACTCTAGCACATCTAATTCAAATCAAATGGTTAAACAGCTTATTGTCAAGATCTGCAGAATGACACCCTCATTAGGCAGGTGTGTGCAGGGAAACAACTAAAACATGCAGGACTGTGGTCCTCAAAGACCACAGTTCCCTGCGGATGTCATCTTTTCATCACTAAAACAAATCAATAAATAAAAAATATACTCTTTTGATGGCCCTGTTCAGAGTAGCTTTTAGCTTTAGCTCATCAATAAAGAAAATTGTCTAAATTAAAAGGGCTTGCATTACAGCCTAAACCACAGACTACTCAGGAGTACTTCATACAACCCCCCCCCCCCCCCCCCCAAAACAACAAAACAGGGCACAGAAGAACAAAATAATGGCCCACCAGGTTTGAGACAGCCATTAACATCAGCAGGACCCCCTGGAGTGACAGAACTAATGATAGTACCGAGGTCTGTTCGGCCAGAGTTCTCCCCTCCGACAACCTGAAACCCTAGAACACACATATTGAAAAATAGTAATAAACATTTTAACCCAATTATTCAAGCACTTGCAAGCAAATTTGAAACTAACATTAAAATTAAGAGCTAATTAACATTTTGCTAAAATTTTAGCTGAAGGGGTTGTATATACTTTCACTTCATACAAAATCTCTTTCCTGGGGTGGGGGTTTACTTGTGCTCGCAACTGCAGACACGACCACACAAAATCTACATATACAACTTTTCCTGGTCTCTTACAGCTGAGAAATTGCAGCAGGACTTTGTGAAACTGAGTTTTTAACTTAATGAAACAAATATGAAGACTTACCCAGGCCATATTTCACATCCTTCTTCAGCTTTACAGTTGTGATTTCTCTCTCAGGAGATGGCAACTCATTGAGCTTTTTCTTCAGTGAATCTGCCCAATCACAAACACACAACATGTCTTATATCTACTGGAATATATCATAAATATACAACATTTCTTTTGACTTATGCATGTCTTGTAATTTTGAGGGATTAACAGCAGACTGCTCTGAAAGCATAAATATGTTGGTACTGTAACTACTAATAAGCCCAGGCAGGCACAGTTATGCAGAGGGCCTCCCACTTAAACACTGTTAACAAATGTTGACTAAACTGGGATCAAAGGGAAGGAGTTCAGTGCCAAGCATGAAGCTATTAAAATTGTGGGACTGTGGACAAACATATTGTTCACGGGCCAGCAGCACAAAGAATGAATTCTTCATTATGTAATTTAAATTTAGAGCACAAGACTTTCATTTTTGTTTTGTTTTTTTTTTATATCTGAACTTTACAAACATATTGAGAAAATGGTTCAACAGGAGGGGAATAAAAATGTAGAAAAAAACAGTAATGGTACAATGCAGATTAACATTTCACTGATTATACTATGGTGCACAAAAAAAAGGACAAAGTGTTTCAAAGCAACTGTAGAAATAAACATACCATTAACAGAGGCTGGGGTTGAAGGTGGTCCAGATGAACTGCACATACTTACACCTGCGAACAGAACACACCACTAAGACTGGTTCTTGACAAAATCTCAACTTTTATTCACTTATTTTTGGGAGGTCAGTGCAGAGTCTGTAGAGTAGTCTATGTAGAAGACCTGCAATTTTGTGAGGATTTTAACCTTTGTGACTGTTTAGTTTTATAAATGTATAAGGGAGCTCTTTACTGGAATTACTGCAAGACAGAAAAGAGTGAAGACATTCCAAGAGAGAGACTTGTGGACCAGCTGAGTCTATACACAGATGGACAGAGCTACAGTATTAAATTAACATTAACAGTTCAGCATTATTAGAAAGCCAGATATAATTACAGGAGCAGTAACATCGCATCAGAGGAGCAAATCAAAGCATGTTAAAGCTATAGCATAAGCTACAATGTGGTATAAGAGTATAAGAGAGGGGAGCATGTGATCAAAAAATATAAAACCATTAATTCAATATTTCTACCAGAATTTGAGTTATGCTGATAATCCTGAGCACAAACTTTATTTCATGCTGGGACTGTACACCTTCATACTATCCTTTATCCTAGACAGGGCAGCATCCTTACCAAGAACATATGCTTGGCCAGTATCTTCTAAGGAGGAAGAGTCTGATTCTTTTTTAGATTTGCTGAGGCGCCAGGCTGGACTGCTGTGGGACACTGCGAGAAGTGGTCTGAGAAGGTGAGAACAGGAGATTAGCCTGACAAGTCAACACTGAGGGAAAAAAAAACAATGCAAAAAGAAGGGAAAAAAAAGCATGTTCTGTCACAATAAATATCCTCTTTGACTTCAGAAATTTTAAGGCATACGGCTAACGAGAGGAAGCATGTAGTACAAAAACAGGTTTCCTTATTAAAACATGAACAGTAGTAAGCAGTCTCACAAAAACAAGCAGACATGAAGGCGCATGTGCACCCACTCAAGAAGACCCCCAGAGGATCAATTAGAGAATGGACATGATGTTCTGTGTGTTTCCATAGTGTAAGCAGAGGTTCAGTTGCAGTAATAAGCCGCTCACTGAGTAACCTAATATGGCAGACTCTGACACTGAAGACTTTACAGAGGACCAACACATAAACACACGACCCCATATCCTTAATTTAACTTGAAATAAAATGTTGAAGGACTATTCAAAGAATACAAATACATGAAAAAAAAACCTTTGTTATAAGCATTATAACAATTTTATGTATTAGTGCTTCCACATGAAGCACTAATACATTCATAATGTATTATTTTATTTATAAAATGTGGCATTTGCTTTTCGCATTTCTCTTTTTTCTACTTACTTGTCTTGTTGGTGTGAAAGTGAGCCTGTGTCTGAGCTGGCACGCTGATGTTGCTGGAAGTGAGAAGCTGCTTGGTTGGATTGTGGTTGGGTCAGTCTGCTGTGCGACTGGCCTCGGTACAACTCTGCCATTTGGCGCTCTGGAGGCTCTGCTATCAGAGCGAGGTTGTGGTGCGAGCGACTCATTATTCGTGGATTGGAAATGACAGAGGGGGCTACTGGATTGAAACCTGGAAAGTGGAGATCATCTTGGACTAATATCGAGCCTGACGGTGCCTTGTTGAGGGCCACTTCTGAGTATGAGATCCTTTTCAGGTGCTCTGGGTTGGAGCGCGTTGACAAGCTGGGGGTTAGACTGTCGGAGCTCACTGACCTCGCTGCTGCATCCCCACTCCGAGGATCAATGGAATACTGAAAACTGCTCAAAGGGGAATTCTCTAATGAGCAGGAATGTATAAGAAAGAAAATGAATGTTTAATATTAGCATGATTTTTATTTATACAGCATAAGTATGATGACAATTCTGTCCATCTGAGACGGGATGACATTATGCAAACTCTGCTCAGAGATGTGGCCGCTCACTTCTCACGTACCTAGGTCCTGGAGCTCCTGGTTGTTTTGGCGGGCTTTCATCTGCAGGTGGAACTTGTGCTGATCAGAGCACAACTGCAGCAGGTACTGACATGTCTTGTTGCTGTCTGTCTGAAAAAGGTGCTTAATTCCGTCTGATGTGTTCTGAAGGCAAATCTTCTTTTTCTTAGGATGATAAAACATAAACCATAATTGAAACTGGGGATCACTGCAGGTAATCTATAGTAAAAGATACATATTTACAATGCATTGCTTTATCTGTAATAATAAAGAGACAGGTGCATACTGTAAACGAAATCTTTTTGGTCTCCCTCCAAGGGAACCTCAGCACTGGGGTACGATTTCCATTAAGGACCTCAAAAATGAGCACCCCCTTGGAGTAAACACCCAGCATGATCCCTGTCTGAGATCTCTTCTCTGGGAGCACGCGATGGAAATGGACTCCATATTCTGTAAGTCTCTGGCTCACCTTTAAGACAAAGAACATGAAGTGGTCTTGAATGTTAAACTTGCAGCACTGAGAGAAAGATGTCCCCCCAAAAAAAGCTTTTTTAAGCTTATAAAAAATAAGACTTTGTTTCTTGTAAATTTCAGTTATTCTATATGAAAACAATTTTTTAAGCTATCGTGCCTAAAATATGACATTTTTTGGTCAGTAAAATGAAGCACTCTGACATTTTCTGGCAGTCTGTAAGCTTAGCTCTATAAGGAATTTAACAAGACAAGATAAGATGTTTTGTCAGGACCTTGCTACTTTTTTTGTAGTGCTCTCAAAAATATATTTAATGCACTAGGTGCTGCTACACAAATACAAACACAAAATGCAGCAACAACTCCAAATATTTTTGTTGATTAGACGTGAATTTTTACATTTTTTTTATTCCAGCTAACCTTCAGAAACTCAAACTCGGCCTCAGAGTCTGACGCTCCATAGTAGTTGTTGTGAAGTTTTGGCAGTTCTTCCCTAATGGTCGCCTGATCCACCTTATCCAAGACAGACACTGGCAGGTAGTGCTCCAGTCTGAAATAGGTCTTCCCATGGAGCTGCAGCACAAGGATTAACAGCATTATTTTTTAAACATACCTAATAAATAACATAATCAATTCGTTAAAAGGCTCAATTAAGTAATATTTTTTTCTTTTTTGCATACACTTACACTTGAACTTACATTATATGTCTACTTTTTTAATAAAATATCTATAAAAAAATACCTCAGGCTGGTAGTCACCGAATTCAGCCTGCAGTGCCAGCGAAGCCAACAACAGAGCATTTTCTGTGTTGCAGCGCATCCTTTCCTCCAAGATATCCTTCCTCAGCTGCAGGTAGTACTGATGTTTGGTCATAGCATGCCTGTTATTTCCATAAAAAATATTTTACATGTCATTTACCAAGACATGGTTTCTTTAACAGGTTCTGCTTATTACTAAAACTGTAAACTTACTGTATGAGGTTGACATCATCAAGGAAGAATTTGATGCGCAAGAAAAGATTAAACGGCACATCAGATCTTCGTTTTTTAGGATCCTCCTTCCATCCATCTGGCGCTACTTTGGTGAGTTTGGCATCAGCATCAATGAAGAAAAACTCATTTTCTGTGTGATTATTAAAAGTGAAAGGAATAAGGATGAAGATAAACCACTGAGTTAAGTCAGACTGACACTCTGCAGGTTTTGCCTCTTCAATGGGACCTCAGATAAAGAAAAATAAATCTAAATAAAATTTCTTTTGAAGGGGGTGTAATGTCTCTATTAGGCATTTTTGCATAAGCTAGTGAAAATTTCAGAAAGCCTCTTTATTTGAAAAAGATGGTTTAAGGGTCAAATTATATCTTTCAGTGGACTAAGAAGGGATAACTAGTGGACAATATGGTGACTACTTAACACATACAAAACAATAAAAGAACCACAAACATTACCTCTGAGGTATGCAAGGCCGAAGAGATGGTGCTCGACAAGGCCGATGTGGGCAACCACCATATCAAGAACATCTTTACACACTGCCTTGATGTCACAGTTCAGCTCCAGCTTTTGGCCATTCAGCAGCACCACTCCCACCTTCCTCTGCAGTTCTTCCACCTTACCACGTTTCTTGTGTTAAGGGAGGAAAAAGAACAGCACAAGGGGCTTACAAATGGATATATATAACATCCAAGACACACTAACTTCAAGGCAGCATATATTTTTATCCTTACCATTATTGAGGAAGGCACGGATAAGGCAATGCAAGGCTCACTGGCCATCTTCACAAACTCAGGTCCATGAAAGTTCTGACATTAGTGGATACAGAAAAGCTAATTGTCAAAGAAAGAACACTTATTTTGCAAATGTGTAATGGCTAATGGCTTTTTATTTTTTTTCAACTGGTATCCCCGGCATCCTAAATAACATCAATTTAACAAACCACAAAACACACTGGAGCAAAAATGCCTCATTCTTCCAGATATGATTAATCTTTAGAAATATAATAACCTAAAGTATTTCAGCTTTACGGCCAACATCGGCCAATATGTTCTTATGTTTACCACTTGTGTTCACACTTTAACACAATTTATGGTAGTGGGTGGGGTATGGTCTTATTTAACCAAAAATCCCAGACCACACATATTTTTAAGCACCATAGAGAAGCTGAAATGGCTTATGTACTGAAGTCAGCATTTTGCTCTTACACAACATTAAATGAGCACTTAATCAACAAGTCTGTTACCAATGTGCCCATGCAAGTTAAAACTTGCACATGCATCATCACATATTGCATATAAATAAGTCTCAAGCTTCTTGCATGTAAGGAGTTGCTACTGTAGTGAAATGATGCCTTTTAATGGCTTTCTGAAGTCGGCTGTGTCATGTGTGTTGATATTGTCTAAGGAGGTAAAAGTAAAACAAGACAGAAACGACTCCAATACTCCTGAAAACTGTCTTTCTGGTAGATTACAGCACCATCTCATTTGTACATGCTTGAGTGTTGAGTCACTTAGTGCACAGACCTTGTTTATGCGGAGTGATACAGAGGTGGTGTAGAGTGGGTCTTGGAAGTCAAGCACTGAAGCGTGAGGTGGGACAAGCAGCTCGCCTGTGGGGTAAAGGTTGGCCCTGGACAGTCTATTGGCCAGGTGTGCCTGTAGCCGCTGCACTTCTTGTTCCTGCCTCTGGAGGAGTGACTCCGCTTCCAGCAGGCCTTCATCAGCTGTCCCCTCATTTTGCCTACAAGATAACAGCTGTTAGCTGCAGAAGCCTGTTGTTTAATGTGTGATGCCTTGTAAATGCTTGTGTGTCAGCACTTTGTTAACTCTCCACTCTGGGGATTGAGCTCTGTGCAGTGGGACAGTTTGAAAACATTGTTTTTTTTCTGGTAGCAAGCATAGAAACAGCAAGCAGTTCAGGTCTGTAATGCCAGAGATTAGAGAGACTGAGAATGCTGAATGTGGATGTCACATTAGATGACCTCACTAGTTAAGCACGGGGCTGGCCCTGCTGTGCAACACCAGCAGTGTGTGTGGCCCAGAGGACCAAACAGGACAATTTCCTTTGCAGTGTTCCTGCTTAGTCAAGGATTTGTAATGAAGACATCAACTCTTAAATGGAAATGATTTGCAAACAGATACAAACTTATTATTCAAGGCAAAGATGCTCCAATCTATGTTGGCAGGTATTTGTACAAAATCCAACTCAACCATCACACAGATCATTACATCACTTTTTAACATCCTACAATTCAACCAAGAGCAAACAGCTGGTACAGCCATTATGGCCTCAATCTGTTAGCTGAGTTGGTGCAGAGGGACTACACAATACCACACGTCAGATACATTTAACATAAAAAAGGTTTGATTTAAAATGACCAAAGTGACCCAACAAAAACTAGCTGGCTTCCAAAATCTTTAGCCTCGGTCTATTTCTCAAGAAAATTGCTAAGTTTAGGTTCATAGCGACTTACAACAAGAAAGATCTGTGTTCCTTCCATGGAAGGGACAGAATCATACGGCATATACTAATACTGTCTTTTCACTGCACGTAAGGGTTCAGCTCAGTTTCACATGGTATGTAATCGAGGTAAGAAGCCTGCTGACCTGATACTAAAGTTTGGATGTAAAGCCTAAATCACTGACTGGCAAGGGAAAATGTTTAGCTGTATTTATATCATCAATCCATCAGCAGTGCTGGGCACACATTATCCCCAAGTCTTGTGATCAGAAAAAATAAATCTGTGTGCAAGAGCAAAATTACAGACATTTAGAAAAACGAACTTGTCTAAATAAACTAAACGAGGACAAATTTACCCATCATTGTATTAATTCTTCAATGATCTCAGGTAAGTTTTGCAGCACAGAATTTTATTTAATCCGAAAAGATGCAAAAGACATTATTCTTCTACCTTTACAGTCCACTCAAATAAATTTTTTTTTCTTCACACAGTGAAGCAGCAGCATGAGGGTGAATTGGGAGAGAAATTGCAACACTGATATACTGGTACAGAAATGTTTACCTTTGTCTGTGTGTGTTGTGACTTGTCAGTGACAGAGCATCGTGTTCAGACGTGAGCGGCCCCTGGGAGCCGTATCTTGTCACCTCACCAGGTTTCTTAGCTGCAAGAGACGTCGGAATATTAGTTGCACAAATCAGTGCAAAGGACTATATTTTGTTTTTATAACTACACAATGAAACACACCCCCCTCCAGACCTACAAGGTGCTGTGAAGAAACCTGTGTGAACTTGTTGAAGCAGAATTATAGCTGCAGTGAACTGAAGTCACGCAAAGCAAGCACCACAAATTAAATTTCTGCTGCTCTGAAAGTGTGCATGAAGGGGTGGAATTGCATTACAGCAACTCAATAAGACAGAAGGTGCTAAAAAAACTGCAACCCCTTTTCATGTCTCAGAAGTTATAACTTACTTAATTTTTTAGTTGAAAGAAATCTAAACAGGCTTTGATTTTCCAACCCTAAATAAACGTTGGCAACTACTAAATTAAACAGACAATTTTCTCACTAGTGTCTCAACTATTCCCAGCTACTTTGGTTCAGTATCAAACTTTGGTGCAACAACTTAAGAAAAAAAAAAAAGGAGAGGGCGTTGAGGATAAGAGAATGGGTATGATATGGAAAGAGGGTCTTATCTGAAACAACAGTGGTTTAACTATTAAGCAACTGGATGTCAGGGTGTTTGGTCATTTTGACTCTTTACCTGCTAAAGGGCTGACCACTTTCAGTAAATTTGTCTCAGTTAATCACAGGACTGAAACTCATGATGCACACTTTACAACTGTCCTGAGCAGCCCTACAATGCAGCAGTCCTGACGTAATTTGCAGCACGCAGCATGTAAATGACAGCGGCTGGTTTTGAAGTTACCTGATAACATCGTGCGATGCTTGAAATCAAGTTAAAGCAGTTTACCTAACAATGTCAAGCCTGTGATGAGCAGGGCAGCCCACAGAAAGCCGTCAGTGGAGGAAACTAGTGTTATCGTTCTTCAGTCATGTTTTCCATATGAATGTATTCACTCACCCTTCCAGTTATAACGTAGTTATGGATTAAATAAGTAAAATAAAAAGCACTAGTGCTCTCTACTGCTTCTAACTCTCTATGGGCAATAATGAGAGGAAAAAATGTACTTAAAACATAATGGAAGGGCAGGAGCTGCTGTTGGGGGAAACACTGCTCATGAGTCCATCAAACAAGTCAGACAAAGGTGACTCAGCCCCTCATCGCTGCATGCGTGCATAGCATGAAGCTGGCACTGTGGAATCAGCTAAATGATGACACCACTATTAGTAAGAGTGGCAAGTATTGTAAAGCCAGTTTAATATGTCTAAGCAGCCATGAGGCACGCCTGTTTCACCTCTGATTACCTCCCCTGCTGGCTCAAAGGCGTATTTGCAGAGGATCAGCTTCAGCCCCCTTTCCCCTATGTAATGTCACACTTAACTTAATGTACAAAAAAGATGCATCAGTCCCAAACACATTACACTAGCAGATGATATTGTTTATGTCTCAGTGTAAAACATAAGAAACTGCTCATCACAGGCATGTTTTACCTATCCTGTAGTCTGGATCAGAGGAGGTCACTGAGGGGCTTTCACTGGATGAGCTGTAATCACTGTGATATCTTTTGTGGGTGTGAACAGGGTCTGGAAGCAGAGAAAAAAAAATATATCATATGATACACAAACTATGCAGTAAAACAAGAAAAACAATGCTGTCATGCATTTTCAACAATAAAATTAAAGGTAAAATGGACTTTGTGAGAAATGTTAAGTTGAAACTGTTTTTTGAAATGTCACAACACACACACCCTTACAGAAAGTTGCATAATGGATGATCATATGTTGTCAAAATATGAACCGATGAGCTGTTGTTTTCTTTTACAGAAATTTCTCTCAAACATACGAGGACTGAACACCAGGTCAACAGAATGGGACGCACAATGTATGTATTAGTCATGCTGTTGTCAAACACTAATAAAATGTGCAGTTAACTACACAGGAAAACAGATTCACCACAAGTTTGCAGGCACGACTCCTGTCAGGTTAGAGAGGTCTTTGTTAAAGGTATTATCTCTTGTGTTGTTCGACTAGTAGAACCACAGCAAGTACAGACTAGTTCAACCCAATGTTCATATAAATATAGCTTTATATATGATCAACTAAAGTTCAGTGGGAACAATCATAACAAGAAAAAAATTTACTTTGTTAGTCAACCTTAACATGCGTGTCATGTGTTCTTCTGAAAAGTAAATAATACTTGAAAGTCCTGCTCGTCAGCATCAGCCACATAGCTTGAATGCTCAGGAATTTCAGCTCAGTTTCACACAACTGACTTCTCTTCTCCTTGTAATGACATCTGTCTTTAGTAAACATCTAGAACAAAAAGAATTACAACACAGCAGCAACTATAATGTTACTGTGAGGCAGAACGACTGGTCAGACTGTCACCCAAAATAGTTTTCCATCTTCCACTGGTTGGTGAGTCATGAGTTTCTTTTTGCACAATGTCATCTCTGTTAAAAAAAAGGTACAGAGAGGAGTAATCCCTCTTGTGCACTTTACAGCAATGTACCCATGCAGTTACAAAAGACTTGCACATTGCACAAAACCCCATACAGAGACATACGTGTAGAGTTGTAGAAACCTAACGGGTGAAGTGAAGAATACAATACAGACGATATAATATTGTGCAGCCAATTTGTCTCCCAAGGAGAGCACATTATTGCAAAAATCTTTTTAGAGTTATTCAACAAATCGCACTCAGAAGCATCCTTCCACAGATGAAGCCAGGTAATTTTGATGGAGGTGGTAGAAGCAGAAAACCTTGGGAGTTTACGTCAGCAGACCCTGGCCAAGAGAGAAGGTTCAGCCTGAGTGTGGACAAACTGATGGGCTGCTTTTCAGTCGCTGGGAACTACATTCACTCTGTGGTAAAATTAGGCTAATTTACATGACTTTGGACTGTGACATAAGCAAGAGTACCTGAGAATATCCATTCAGACAGTCCCTGCTTTACAGGTGCTGCCCCACACAAAATGCAAAACTATGGAAAAGCTGTTATTAATATTGCTTATACACCTGAAGTACCCTGAATTATTAAACAAAATTCACATAGATAATATGAAGATAAGAATAAGATAAGAGTAGTTAGAAGGCAGTTGTTTGAAGTGATTTAAATATACACCCACTGGACAAGGCTTTTATTAAAAAAAAACTGAAAATTTATTAAATCTTTCCTCCAACGGTTTTCATAAATCACAAAAATGATGTTATGGTTTCACAAAACCCCCTCCTCTTCCCTTTGAGTAGCACTCCCCTGTGCTGGGTGTCCACACTGGACCAGCTTCAGCCCAAAGCCACATGACCTGCTGCCAAGAGCCGGAAAAGTCCAATAATGTTAGGAATTCCCTTCATCCCCTACACATGACTCCAATTACAGCTTCTTGGTCTGTGAGTAAAGTTTACACTCATTGAAGACTGAAGCACCTTGGCACAAAAAAAGGAGAGTGGGTGGGGTTTTTCTATGCATTTGAGGAGACATAGGGTGCCAGGAAGATACATGCCCATGCACACACAGGCATGCACATGACATGAAGATTTTTCAAATACACATACAGAGAAGCTAGAAAAGCTGTGTGAAACTCTGTGGAACCTGAGACCACTGACCACTGCTGTGCCATCACTTTCCTGCAGAAAAGAACAGAAAAAAGTAGAAAAAAGAAAGAAAAGGAAGTCTCTGCCAAGTAACACATCCTTTAGGCCATGCAAACAGTTTATGCAAGACTCTATTTATACTATAGTTAAATAGGACTAGGATGAGAATTAAATACATCATGGCTCAGGTGTTATAGTTACCCTAAGCTAGATTTGATGGCACTGGACAATTACTTGCATGGCAAGAATTGATCCTTTTATTCCTTTACACATAAACTTAGTTGACTTTGAAGTAAAAAGACACGAATATACTCTAGCAGCAAAAGCATATTAAAAGAAATTAAGACATTATGACTCCAATTCCACATCAGCAACAACTTAATAAATCTAAATCTCCTCCACCCTGACAATCTAAGGTGGTCATGGGCTGGTTTAATCAAAATTCTGTGAGCACCAAGTATTAAAAAAGAAAAAAAGAAAGCCAGTGTAGCTTAAAATAAAAACTGAGATTTATAGGTGTTGAGACATGGAAGGGATAAAGTAGTTTAAGCCAGTTTACATTTGTAAACTCTTTTCTATTTACATTCTGTGTTTGGAGTATATATAAACCGCATTCCCGTGTTCATAAACCTCATTTGGATTAGTTTTATAAATGCTAGTAAAAATTTAAAATGCAAAATCATATCATAAAAATCTGTTTGTAAAAGTAATTACAAAAGCAAGTAGGTGATATTACTGCATGGTGTTGCAGTGAAAACGAGACACTGTAAACTGTCTCCATGCACTCTGGTGCTTTACACAGACTTAGAATACACAAGATGGCGGTTTAAACAAAATACAGCTAAAGTTGGAATGTTTACAGTGACATAATGACATAGCTCTGAGGGAAATCTCTGGCATGGAAAATCAAACTGGTTCTTTAGTAAAACCAGCTTAGGACTGGCACTAGAACCAGCCCTAGAAGCAGAAGCAGCATTAAGTTTTCCAAAACGGATTTTCTAAGAAATACACAGTTCAGGCGTCATGACCAGCTGCCTGGTTACGCTTCCATGTCTGTGCATTAATGCTGCTTTTTCAGCACTTTTGTATATCTACCCAGCAATGTGCATTTTTTCTTAATAGTTTATTTGCTTTTCCAGATCTTGTATCAAATTCCACATTTCTTGACAACAATCTGTACATTGCATGAGATCATATTTACCACAATTATATTATCATCACTGGTTAATGGGCATATACTAGCTTCATTTTCATATCTTCAGCGAATTGTTTAGAGGAACTTACGGTTGTTTAGTGAAAATATCTAATGTCAATTCTCCACCTGCTATAGGAAATTCATGCCCAACAAGTTTTACACATTTTTGGGATTTTACAAGCAGAACACGGCTCAATAACCATACCTTTAATTGCCAAAGTTGTAAATGATCTCAGCTCAGGACATACAACGTAACAGCATTAAGAGAGAAAAAAAGAAGCTTAGCTTAGTACCCATTTCTCCATATTGTTTTGTACAACATAACATACAGAGACTGATCGGTGGGACAAGGAAAGAAACCACCAAAGTTTATTTTCTTCTTCTTTCACTTTGTTGCATATAGGCTCATTTCTTAGTACAATTTTGTAAAATCAAAAAACTTCCCCAAAAAAACAAAACAACAACAAAAAACAAACAAACAAACAAACAGTTAATAAAATGTAAAGGAGAAGGAAAGAAAAACTGGCCTCACTGTGGATAAAAAGCCACAGTCGAGGAAAAGAATGCTTGGTTGGTGCCTTGGTCAGCATTAAAAATAGCTGCCAGAAAAGCAATGAGGCTGCAGCAGCTGAAGAGCAGGGAGTCTGGAAGAACAGCAAGAGGAGGAACAGGAAGAAAAGGTAGAAGCCAGTGGTTTATTATTTGAAGCCAGCCAACCCTTACACTGCTCCACCATCTCCAGGTGGCTTAGAGACCTATGTAGCCACATGTGAGTGTTGTATAAAACTAGCTTCTCTATGAAGAGTTCACTAAGAACGCAATAAGCTCATGAGGGAAACATAAAGCTCTTGGGGCTGACTACAGAGGAATTAAACAATTGTGTGTGTTGTGTGTGCTCTGTCTAATCATGTGATTGTACAAATATTTTTTTCTCTCCCCAGTCAGTAACACTTGAGTTTGTAGTGCAACTTTAAACAGGAAAAGTTTAAAATATATATAAAAAAATCAATAAAGAAAAATAATTACTTTTTTGCATCTTAAAACTTATAATGAAGTTGAAAAACATCTTTGATGGAGAAAAGATGGACCAATCTTTAGTTTTTAACAAATGTGTGTTAAATTGAAAATGAAATGATAGATGGCAGACATTTGTATACTTCTCCTTCAGCAACGCACAAAATCATTTAACAGTTCAGAAATCTGTTGTTATTGTGCCTCATCTGAGATGTTTCATCCCTTTAGACAACTCTACATCATCATCATTCATCAATAGCTGATATAAACACATGGCAAGCAATTAATGTGTAAATTCTTTGTTAAGCACTACAATATAGACTTACATTCACAGAAACAATCTAAAGTTCCAGTTGTAGAAGTTCATTTATCTACATGTGTGCACATACATGCACATATATGTAAAGGAAACCAGAAAGTGACTGACGTGTACTCAGTTAGCAGCACGTTAGAATTAAGCTGGCCTGTAATTAGAATCAGCCATTTGGCAACCTTTGTACTAGTGACTCATTCATTCTGTCCAAACACTGCAGCCCAGCCACCACCAATGATACTTTCAGCCAGTACCCAGCTCTCAACCCACACAGCAGTTACTCTCAAGACACACAATCAATACTGAATCCCAGTGCCTGGCTGGTCAAATGATATCACTGTTCACATCCTAACCTCTCAAAAACAGGCTAGCTGATGCTGTACGAGCTTTAATTTTCTGATAATATTATTGTATTGCCCAGTTTGATTTATTCTAAAGGAGAGTACTGACACAGCTTGGTCCTTGAAATGTTTTTACCACTGAGAGTTTTTTTTTTTAGTTTTGAATAGTTGACCCCTTTATATCTTAATATGTTGAGACTCAAACACTGCATGTTTAGACATGACACTGACAACCACAGAGTACAAAATAATGACCCACGACAAAGCCACGTGTCACCACAATCCCATTGTCTTGCAATAATAACGACAGGTCATTTGTTACTTGTGACGTGTTGCTATGAGGGAGTACAAAAAGAGGGAGGGGGTAAAAGATGGCCGTCTTAATGAAGAAGTGTGATGTGCAGATTTTCACTGAACTAGACAGAGTTGCATTACTGTTTGCTGGTTGAATGGTTTGTGTGTGTTGTGGCATGAATAGGTAGACTAAGCCAAGAAACAGGTCTGATATACATTTCTCAAGGTATTTTCCCAACATAAACACAGATTATGGTTTCATTCACAAAAGTTTTAATTGAACCTTCAAGATTCATTTTCATGAATATTAAGAGTAAAAACAACTTTTACTCACCATCTACTGCTTGTCGTAGTGCCTCGAGTTTCCTCTGTCTTTCCCTGATCCTGTCGTAAGCACCAGTGAAAGCTGGGTCAACAGACAGGGTTGAGAAATGGTAAGGCTTTCTATTCTTCAGCCCACCAAACTCAGAGTAGCGAGAATCCTTCTCCCTGGATGCCAGCAAAGGTGATTTGCGCCTGCCTACAGAGTGTGTACTTAAAGCAGTGCTACCTCTGCGAGCGTCCTCCAAAGCCCCAAAACGAAGAGCCTCTGGGTCAATGTAAGCTAAATCCACAGAGGAAGCCCATGTCTTTCTGGCCTGACTCGGTCCCAGTTCCCCACTGTAGAAGGGTAAAGACCTACGGTCCAGTTCCACAGGTCGACCCTTTTGCTGGGGATGGAGAGGGTGCAGATGGGGATAAGACAGCTGGTGTTGGAGTGAGGGTGGTTTGGGGTAGAGTTCTGTTGGGGACTCAGAGTTTGTGTGATAACCGGGCAGGGAGTACTGTGGGACTGCACCCTCATCCCCCTTCAACAAGTCCTGGATTGGCAGCGAGCCCATGGAACGACTGAGGCCCCGGTTCAGAGATGTTTGTTCTTGAGTCCTGGCTCTGTAACGCTCCAGAACCCTGGGGGCGGCACTCCTCCCTGAGAACAGGAAACTTCATTAAGCAGAGACACAGACTTTCAAAGCTCAAAGTGTTAACTCAGAAAACATATTTTCATCTTGAACACTGGTCAAGTAAATCTAAATTTAATTTCCAAAATCTGGTCAGTCTATCAATGTGTCTTTCCCTAAAACGTAATGATGGATTATGTTTTCTTACTGCCATTTCAGACATGTCACATAAAAATTCTGTCACTGTTTCAAAGACTCTTGTCTTAAAAAGAAAGATTTTTTAAAAAGTGGAAGAGCTGCAATATGAGAGAAGAACAAGACATACGGTCCTGTAAAACTGCAGCAAATGTTGGTTTAATCGAGAAAGCACATGCTAGTGGGAAACACATCAAAGATAGTCAAGACTATATTCCAGGAGCTCAGGGAAATTTAAAAGAACTAGACTGAGTTGAAACTGAAAAACAACACATTTTCTTCCAGAAGGATGTCTTATTTTTCAGCCATTCTTCCACACGCTATATAAGTAGGCTGGAGTCTATCCAAGCTAACACTGGCTGAGAGGTGGGGCACACCCATAGCAGGCTGCCAGTCAATCACAATGCTGACATGTTTGTATTGTAAGGATGCCTGTTGTTACCTCAAGCTGTTCAGCTTATACCACTGTGGTGTTTCTATCTTACAGATTTCAGAATTTAAGAATAAGCGATGTTCAGGATCCATTCAGAAAAAATACAGACAAGATCAGTGCAGTCATTACAACTTTAAACCACTAGGATAAAGGAGGCAGGGAGCTGCTCCTTGAGAAGAAAGATGCTTAAGAACTGAGCAATACTCTTTGCATGTACTTTCCCTAGGGCCTGCTGGTGCTCAACCAGGGAAACAAAGCACCAATACAAACAGCAAACCAGCAGCTTCACTGGTGACTCAAAAATATGCATCTGTAATCAATGCCATGTCATGCTTACATAATCGAGACGACAGCCGTGGGGCTGTGCTTAGCTCTCCTTTCCATGGCCTGGAGAGATGCTGTGGTTCTTTCAGAAACCACTGGGAAGATTTGGTCATATTTTCCTGCATTTAATCTGTATCTGAGGCCGTAGTGTGTTGTTTCTTGTTCTTTTTTTCCCCTTTCCCCAAAACTCAGAAAAAGAGGATGGAAGTGATGAATGGCTTAACAGCCAATGAAAGCACTTACATCCGATTATTTCTACATAAACTTAACACAAACACAGACTTTTAGTGTATGTGGAGTATATCCAACCACACACACTATTAAGTACTTAAAGCCTAAGTCTGTCATTATATTAAAAAAGGAAAACAGTACAGCTAAATATTATGATATCCTAACTAATATGCTGTTGGTCCTTCATGTAGTGCCAAGACATTTAAACCCAAAGAGTTAATTACAAGAGCCATAAAAGGTTCCTGTTGTATTTAGCATTAAAACATTAGACACTGATAGGTACCCAGGCCTGCTCGCTGAAAGCACAGGCCTTAGCTTTTCAGAAATGCTTTGACTCAGTTTGTTCATCACAAAAATTCGGTCCATGTCAAACTGTCTTAGATATTTATAGATGTACAATATCTGACATTCACCACAATCAGTTTAAGGATTCATGCTTTACTTTTTTTAACATTTAATATAATTGAGAGCCTCATTTGCCAATGTTGTATTGGTATTTACTGTACGTTTGGCTATTTGAAAAGTATGTTCCATGCATAATAGACCATGTACGGCATAATCAAGCTGTGACCAGCCTTAATCCCATTATCTATCAGTGGCTGTTTTCATGTCAGAGAAAAGATACCTACACATCTAAACAAATACAGCTGTAGTTCATCTGTTCGATGTGTGTATCCATTAAGCTCATCTTACCAGAAGGCAAACCTTTGCCCCTCAGTCTTTCCCGGATTTCCTTACTTCGCTCTGGAAGAGACTCTCTATCTGTCAGGAGACCATCCAGCTGAGAAAAGATGCAAAGTGTTAGAGTAAAGAAGAAGGGAAGGAGGAGGATGGAGGAAAGAAAGACAGAAAAACACAGGGAAAAAAGAATCTCAATAGTAAATCCATCTGACAGTGATCAATCTGGAGATATGATGAACATCATAATCATATTGCATACCTGAGAGAGGCTGCCCAGCACCAACCGGACCAGCTTTCTGATATAAGAAAACGGAGGGTCACAGCTGGAGTTTCTAATGTGTTTGCTGCAGATGTCCAGCACCGTGCGCAACGACATTCGACTTAATGTAACATCATCACACATGTTTAGGAGAAGACTGTTTAGGTGTTCCCCCAGCTTCATGGGCTGCAAAGGAAACACAAGTGAAGCGAAGTTACAAGCTCACTTTGTATACTTAAATTTAATATCATTGTGTTGTATGATCATTCTGACATCCGCCTGGAGCCAAGCCTTACATGCGTGACATACAATAATCACTTGTATTTTTACTGCCTTCTTTACATTTTAGATTAGAACAGAAAAGTACAAAAATACCCTTTTTAAGAGTCTATAGTCTTTTTTCAAATAAAAACTCAAAAATAGGTGAAGATGCTCTATTAATAATAATAATAATAATAATAAAAAATCGCAGTCAATAACTCTTCAGTTTTGTTAAATTATCACAAATCATAATGGTAAACTGGAACACCTTTACTATAAATCAACAAATATAATCTATACAAAGTCTTGTTAGTGTGCAGTTGTACTTGGATATATGACATACGATAGACGGTGCTGGTTCTAATTAGAGCCAGCACACCTACTTTGTTCCAGTCATCTCAATAAAATATTTCTAAAAATGTTTTGTTTCTTTTTCCTGAGTGCAGGGTTGTGGATAAATGTGTGGAATTCAAACAATGAAGTTATATTATCTGGACTGTATTTTTTTCCCCCAATGTCATGATTGTTCATGAAATAGGAATGATTGTGTTGCATCTGAGTGACTGTTGTGGAGATTCAGGAGATACCGCACCATCCCCACAGCCAAACTAATTCAAGGGTACATTATTCCACTTATAGCTTGCATCCTTTCTTATCAAAATAAGACACAGGTCATATTGTAAAAAAGCAAAGCTTGAGATGCCACATTCAGTGTCAAGTTATTTTATCTTGGGAAAAATAAAAGCACAGATAGCTTTCAGCTTTACTGAAAATAATAAACACATTTGAAGTCAAAGAAGCATTTATTGCTAAGTTTGAAAACAGTTTAAAATTTTAACTCCCCTCTGTCGGGGAAAAAGTGTGGGAGGTGGTGATTTACCTGACTTTGAGGGATTTCATAGTCTGCCCCCCAGAATAAGGTCATTCCCAGAGAGTACATGTGCATCTGTGGAAACAATCAATTAGTAACTCAACTGCTGGTCTAACTTGCAATACACTTGATTTAGTTGTCCAAAAAGAAGCAACAAATGTTCAGAAGTTCTGTAAAAATGAATTTTCATTCAGGAAAAACTAGGCACTCAAATATGTTAACAATCAGGGATATTTTTTTCAACAGAAAGGAAAAAGACAGGGGTTTTCAACCTAAATCCAAAAACATTTTCCATTTCCTTCTCCTTATTACTCTTCACTCACTGCTTGGGAGAGAAATGACTTCCCCTCAATGTTGGGCTTGGTAGAGGAAAGAATAATTCAGGGATTGCCAAAGAATTCAACATAGCCTTCAAGGTTTTTTAGGAACAGATCTGAGAGCAAATTTAAAGACACACTAACACTTTCAGAACATGTGCAAACTGAAAACCTCAAGATTAAAAGCAATAATAAAACTGTGTATGTGTTGAAAAAGTAAGAGGGAAACTGTAGCACTTGCAGCTGATGTATATTTACCCTCAGTCTGATAATGAAGGGAACAGATTATACCTTCTACACTGAAATAACTCAGCTGGGGAGTCAGGCCCAGGGCTGGAAAACTGACTCAGCACAAACTTCTGTTGAGGTTTGTGGGCCTGTGCCAGACACCAGTTTCCAGTCAATCAAGCTTTTAGCTCTTCTACCAGTGGGGAAGATTGTGGGGTGAAGTGTGTGTGTGTGTGTGTGTGTGTGTGTGGGGTGTGGGGGGGGTGGGGTCTGTGCACTGCTGGAGATAATATGATCCACCATACTACTTCAGCTATGGTGCTACAAATGCATGAGTGTCCTGTGCAATTTTTCAAGCATCAACATGAACTCCCATTATATACTCTTTTTCACAAATAACTAAAATCATCACTGGATTTGATCTAATTCACTGATCCTTTAAACATTAATAGGACGTGAGACAACAGGGTCGCTGTGGGTCCTTATGGGTTAAGAATTTTTTCTCTTTTAATTAACCCATTTTTCTGTGTTTGGGTTTTGTGTTTTTAGATCCCACAACTGCATCTGAATAAACTTTACAATAAATTCCTATGTGGAAAACTTCACACTACTTCACCAATTCACTTGTGGTTTCAGTCAGCCAGAAAAAGACAGATAGCAAACATGGATGAGCAGAGTCTAGTTTCAAATATTCG
The DNA here is from genome assembly GCF_017639745.1 of Melanotaenia boesemani. Classification (NCBI taxonomy): domain Eukaryota; kingdom Metazoa; phylum Chordata; class Actinopteri; order Atheriniformes; family Melanotaeniidae; genus Melanotaenia; species Melanotaenia boesemani. The sequence goes on from NC_055700.1 coordinate 11,350,100, forward strand.
TTTATAATTTTTTTATAAATCTAATATATGCAGAATGTGTTTTGAGTAGAATTTAAGACTATCTTTACAAGAAAAGGTAATCAAGTCTTTTTATAAACAGAGATGTTTTTTTACTCAAAATACATGAGCATCATAAACATGAAATTTAGAAAGCTGAGTAGGACAAGCACTTAAAGAAGCATTAAGTAACTTTCCGATCTTAAGCTGGTTCAGTGGTACTGCCGCAGCTCAGCATCCCAAGGCTAAGAAACTGCACTATACAACTTTTTCTTCTAGTATGCCACATAATGTTGCAGCAGAGTTTCGCTTTGCAGATATAAACACACCGTAGCTGATTCAGCAAAGAAACACAAGAAAAAATATTGGATGAAAAGAGGAAAAGAAAGAGAAAGTTACTGAGCAAGAGTTAAGACAAGAGTCAAGATAAGAATGTATTTTACTGGCTGGAGAGACATCACAAGAGGATGCAAGATAGATGCCAAATTAGCCATAGGTGCGGCACTGAGAAAATCTACAAAAGTTCTGTAGTGCATCTTTAAAATTTTTGTACAGGATTGTGATGGCATTTTACCTTCTCTATGTCAGAAACAGAGTTCAAGGAGACCCCTTCCAGGACCTCGGGAGCTGTGAAGGCTCTTAAGTCCTGCTGGGTGACATACTCATCCGTGAATGAGATGCTGCCAGAAGGCATGAGCAGGAGGGACCAGGGGGAGATAATGAAGCCCGTGGCTGCAGGGTCTGATGGAAACAGACAATTCAAAATAAGAGAGATATGATCAGGAACAGAAACAAGCTTTCTTTACCTTAATTCTTAGCTACTGCCACAAATACAAACACACACACTGTGTTAAAGTGAAGTACAAGATTTTCAAGCTCAGTATGAGCATCCAATTCTATCCAGGCATTTGCAACCTAAATGCAGAAATTGTAGACATATCCAACTACAGAGGATGTTTCTCGCTATGACTTTGGCGTTTATGGATATTCAGAATGATTGAAGTAAACAAAAACACATGTTGCTTTCTTAGCCTGAAAGAATATAACTGTGGAGGCATGGCAGCAGAGAGGAATGACTACGCAGCACAATTCTTTTTTCCTACAAAGCTACAGCCAGCGCTATGGTTAGAGAACATTTTAAAAATAAACAGAGGAATGTTTCAGCAGCGCTGCAAAATTCTTTTCTTTGACAAATACTTAACTCTAAAAGAAGCTGGGAGAGGAACAGAGGAACTTGATTTGAGGCTCCAAAGAAAAATTGCCTTCAGAAGTTGGAATTTACTAAGTAAATATAAGTTTCCTGTTTAAAACTCATGTGACCGTTTAAATATCTTACTGAAAAGGAGATTGGGTCACTGAGGTGTATCCCACTCAAAACATTTGGTCTGAATGAGCACACACTCATTTCTTCATGCAAGGCAAATCAATCAAGATTCAAAAAAACATTAAACCTAAACTAAAAGGAAACTGTTTAATGTTAAACAAACTACAGCATGCACCAGTCATTTCCCTACTGTTTTCAATGGACTGCAAATAATACAACTATATGGTCTTTATCTCATTACAGTATAATGTGTCAGTCTGATAAGCTGCAGTAGGAATAGTTAGGAATAAACAATCATTCTGTGCTACTGTGTTCTGCACTTACAGCCTGTTCTATAAAAGTAGACGTTAAAAACTGTACTTTGCATCATGCATTCAATTTCTCTGCCAACATGTCATTAAAGGTCATAAGTACTGATCAAGGGCAATGTAAAGCATTAGCTCATTAAGCAGAATAAGAAGATTATATAATAAAAAGATGGAAGGATGATGGGAAATTCCTCTGACAAATCAGAAATACCCACATATCACTTAAAAAATCATGGTTATACAAACACTCAGTATCCAGTTCTATTTACACACAAGGGAAAAAAATAAACAAAAGAAAATCAGCTGGTAGTGTTTAGCAGCCTGTGGGCATTTATAATCTTTGGATCCTGACACTCCCGTTCACCACATCAAAAATAGAAACAAAAACAGCCAGAGATATGAAATTTAGTGTAAAACTTTTTAATCTGCTTTAGCTTTGCTTTTGTGTTTTTCTTTTTAAACCTAAACCTGTAATAACTCCACTTAGTCATGACTGTTGGTGTTAACCTGCACATGTAACAAATCAATGAATTTCTAAAGTCGTTTAATAACCCAATCTTGTGGTACACAGACTTCTTTCCATAGCTCTGTGAATGCATATTAGCTGGATCCAACATCTATTCAAATTTTAGCTTCACTCAGCAGCCTAAAGCTGTACACACCAAAGGGCCACAATTTACCTAGTACAGCCTTACACTGGAAAGGAAAAATACAACAGTGACTGCAGCACAATACCACGTGAAGACTAAAATAGCATTTCATCTTAATTTCAGAAGTTTATCTAAGAAGCCTTCACCTGTAGAACAGCATCTGTACACTCTGCTTATCATAACTGTGACCTCAGCAGGGAGGAATATTCACAGGCATTACTGATAAGACAGATTTTTCTCATACACACATTTTCATACCAGAAATGTCAGCGTCGGAACTAGTCAGCCAAACTAGAAGTGGAAGTCAAGCTGGTTTAAACACAAACACAGGGCCAGGCCTTGGTTACTGTTTCATGGAAAACTTAGAGTGGTAATGACACAATGACAACCTGCTTTATCAGGTGCACTGAAGTGTTGTATGAAACTAGACAACACCCAAACTTTTTAAATAAAGCACAGAGCACTGCTGACTCACATCCTCTCCAGCATCTACAGAGTTAAACTTCGCTTCGTCACCCACAGTTTAAGTTTTCTTAAGCAACAAAGACTCCCTGGAATTTGACACGTTATCTTTTTCAGCCTTCAAGGACAACCAGAGACATTTCCAGACACAAATGGCTCACAATTTTTTTTAAAATGACTAAACAGTCAACTTGAGTTTAGTTATAATGATTCCAGAAGTCAGATGGTAAGAATATTAGTTAAAAAGCTTTCACTTGTTCCAGTAGATCAGTTTTTCTCTGTATAACAACTTCTGGGAAACATCCTTACACACCTAATTCCACATGTACCTACCACTGCGGAAAAGTTCTTGGAGGCTCTCTGCACTCTGGCTTAACACTGCCCAGACCTCCTCCTCCTGGAGTGGACCTCCTCGAACCTCCAACGCTTCTGCCAGAGACACATGCATTTTCCCTGCAGAGGTAGAGAAAGATGCGCACATGTGATCTGATTTACATCAGAAAAACACCCTTTGATATACAAAAATATATGCAGAAACACAGGAGCTCAGAAAGAAAAGACGGACAATGCTTCAGTTTTAACTTTTTTAATTAAAATGATCCTGACCTATACCAAAATGTATTTTCTTTGTTTTTGTTCCAACTCGACACAAAGTTTAAAGAAAAGGCTATTTTTTCATAATCTTACTAACAAATGACAATCATCACACACTTCTGCCTTGGCTTTTGATTTGGTATTGAAACAAGACTGAACCACAATTTGGAGATGGGGAACCTCTGACATGAGGTTTCATTTTACTTGTCCATATTTTTGTCCCTGACTTATTTGAAGGGCTTCTTGTTTTTCACTGCTCAGCTGAGTCAAGTAAGTAAATTAACTGATTGAATAATCTTTAATACCTCTATTTTACATTTTATTTTGATTGACTTGAGCATGATCAGCTACACAAAAGTGTTGAAATTGTGTAAGAAACTCAAACTGTACATGTCTGAAGTGGAAAGACAGTTCAGGATAAAAGCAAGTAAAATCCTATTTTCATCTCACTACAATATACTAATGTACAGTGTTAATTCTAAGAGGTTTTACCCATCTTGGTAGACTTTTTGGAGCCCTTAGGCAAACTCCCACATTTTCTAAATAATGCTGTCTTATAATACTCTTGAACTGAGGAGGTAGCACAAGCACATGATGCATGCAAACAGAGAAACACACTTTCCTTTACTTGGGTTACATCCAACAAAGTAGCATTTTATTACTCTTTGCCTCAAGTAGCATTTAAGTCAAACCAGTAGCTTTAAGCTGCAACAGATAAAGAAAAACATCACAGTAGTTAAGCTACTTCATGCACACAAATAGCTGATGACGTACACTTGTTTTCAGATCATAAAATCTATAAGTGAATAAAGCTCTACAGAAAATTCACAGTGCAGAGATGAGAGAATATCACACTAAGCTAGGCAAATTTATAAGTGTAGTTTACATCTGAAAAACCCAGTAATGGAAGAAATTCACCTCATTTTTTTGTAAACAGAGCTGAAGGCCAACATTAAATGAGGATATGTGGGTTTCATTCTATCAACCCAGTCAGTGTGACAGGACTCTGACACATGATAGAAGTTCCCACGTGTCTTTTTTTTTTTTCCTCATTCAGTTTTTTTCCCGTATACTGTAGCCACTGTGCTGCACTACAGTGCTTTCTAATCTTCCCAATTCATCAATGGTATGTCACTAATGTCAGAAAAACAAGAAGCTCAAGTTTTACTGACTACAACAAGCTGAGCATAAACCATTCCCACTAGGGCACTTTGCACCTTTAAAGTTAATTATATTTTAAAACAGTGTTATAGAAGGATAAAAACAGTGTATGATAGCAACCATGGGCAACATAATTTTTCTTATGTAATACCCAGGGAGATGAAAAATATCCAGAAAGGACGGTGTTATATAAAATGCTGTGAACATACAGAAGTGTGTTGTTGTTTTATGTTATTTGTGTTGAAATGGTTGAGATCAAGAAATCAAACGATAAGAGTTTTCATACTAAAAGCCTTAAAGATATCTAAACTATTTTTAATTCATCTTCAAGGTAAGTTAATCTGCTTTAACTCTTTCATTGCAGATTATTTTGTCCGGTTAGAACAACTTAAAAGCTATGAATGACAGATGAAGCTGTAATTTTGGATGTCTGTTTTATCTTCTTTACACTCCACCAAAGGGAGAAAATGATACTCAAACGGACATCTTATTCAAGACATCAGTGTCAAACTTGACTTTTGCAAGAAATCCAAATTTTCTTTAATTGAATTTCATACCAAATAATTATATGTGATAACACAACCACTGGCAGTCTCTGTTACATTCCAACAGAAGTACTTCATAGATGGTCAAACAACATCCGAAACCTCCAGACCACCCATCTATGACCCTGGAATAAAGGGACGTAAAGATTTCACACTGTTCAGAAGCTGACAATCATACAAGTTTAGTGAGGGACCACTAAAGTCATTGATGCTTCATCCATAAGCCAGAAATATCTGCACTAAACTTAGTCCAGATGGTTGTTGACATATTTGACTGAATAGATGAAAAACTTAACTGGGTTGTGGTTTCAGAGTAAAAACATCTTGGAACCATGAATATTTCTACATTTCATGCCAATGTATCAAATTAGTTAAGGCTTATTTCATTCTTAAAAAAAATAAAATAAAAAAAAAATCAATGTCCTCCCCTGGAAATATATTACAAGGGGAAACCATGCATCTGTATTGCTGTGTCTAGCATGATGAGCTAAATCTGTACATATCACATACCTATAAACTTTTGATTAAGTCTAGGTCAGCAGCCTCATTACTGCTTAGATTTTTTTTAATCAGCATGTGAAACAATGTCCTTTCTATGAGTCTTAGTTTGCAGAAGTGAAAGCGTAAGCATGTCACAGGCTTAAATGTTTATGCAGGAATGCAGGTTAATTATTCTAGTCAATGGGAGGCGTGAAGTTTGAGGCCAAGTGGGATACTACCCATCTTGTTCATTACCCATGAAAATGGGGAGAGCTGGTGGTGTGAAGACTGATTGTTTTGTGACCCTTGTTATTTCAACAGAGACCTACAGTGGAATGTTTTTTATCCGCACTGAGGCTGTTTTGCAGGCCAGCTCCTCTCTCATTGGACTGGAGTCCTGCTCATTATCAAGGGTGCTTAGGAGCCTGCAGTCCAAAACAGAAAAATCAGAAATCCTTCACCATATCAGTCCTGCATTGTAGCCTTTAGTAAGAGGAATAAATAAATAAAACTAAACAGGATTAGAGTGCTGCCGTCAATTAATAAGTCGTGTCATAAGGATTTTAAAGGTGAATAATCCTGGAAACGTGATCAAGCTCTTTACTCTGCACTTTGGTGAAACTTTTCCTCTCCACCCACTTTCCCATCTGTGACATGGCTACAGGCCATGAGATGGAAAGCAATCCCCTGAAAAGCTAAACTTCACATTCATAAAGAATACCAATAAATTCAACTGCTGTCTTTAGAAAATCATCTTTATATATAAGCCAGGGACCAGAAAGCATTCTTGTTTAAGCTCTCTTTCTATCCCAAATCTTTTGAAAATTAAAGGAACTGCATTTTGAAAGCAACTGGTCATAAAAGATGTGAGATTTCACTTTGATTTCCAAAAGCATGACTTAGAATACAAGATATGAGAAGGAATTTGTTCATATCCTTCAAAAATCAGAACTGTGGTCTCAGCTGGCAAGCACTTCTGGGAAAGAAGCAGTAGCCGGCAAGATGTGCCAACACGGGTAAAAATCTTCCTTAAGTTATTGATGCCAGGAAAATTCGACAAACCAATATTCCCAGAATCATACAGTGTTATGTCGCCCTCAAGCACACAATGCCTTGATAAAGATCTTGTAGCCAACATGTCCAATGACGTAATAAATGTTTCAAATGCATAATGCAAATCAAAAGACTGCACACTGCTGAGCTCCAAATGTGTTGTTAACAACACTGTCTACAGTAAATCCAGCAAAGCACACATCACAGGTGAGCTGACTCGGGCTGCATCCTAACAATTAGTTGCCAACTCACTTTAAGAGAAGTTAAACAATGATCTGATCTTTTTTTTCCCCCTTTGCACAATGTGCACTCCTTTTTCATTTCTACAAGTTTCAGTTGTTCTGTTTTTATTTTTTATGACATATAGTATCATATATTATAAACTTTAAGTCATATATACCTGTAAGGAGTCTATAGCTCAAGAAAAATTATGTTAAATTGTGATAATAAGCTGTGTGGAGAGCTTGTACTTCTTAATGATGTTCATTAACATGCATTGTGATTGTTGATTTATAGTGGGCCTGAAATTTAGTATTAGCTAAGGTCTAAATACAACGTTTAGAATACTCTCCCAGGTTACTTTGCATAATGCCCAATACAGTAAAACAGTAATCTTTCATTTATGGATTGGTTTTTCTGTTAATACAGTGAGCAGCACCAAATGCTTTTGTTTTTCAGAGCAGTGAGGGTAGGAAACAGCCAGGAAAGCCATGACTAGTTTGTTGATTACCAGCCCAGTTCTGGACCAACTGCTCTCATCTCTCCTCATTTTGGTCTGGACCTCATCCGCCCCATTTCTGTTAATCACAGGGTTGCTATGAGTACCGTGACATGCAGAGCATGGTTTTGCAAAACTTCACTCCAACCTCCCCTCTTCCTAACACACAAAGCCAACCCACTGACATTTTTTCCAGATTTTTTTCAACAATGATGCGAACATCACCTCCATCTTATCCTTTTCTGCTTGATAATGCTTACACCGCTTCACTGACAACTTCTCTGGCTCAGGCACACACTGTGACCTTTGACTTTGAGTTAACTTTAGTACTTTTCTATGGTAATGAAGGGGGAGGGGGTACAAGCAGCCTTCTTACAAACCCATAAAACCTTCAGTCTATATGGTGACAGTATATGCCACTAAAGGCGTAGATAATAGGAAAAATCGGGCTTAAATATTATGAATGTTCATCATTTTCTTAAAATTATGCAGATGTTGCCAGTGTATGCGCTTGAAAACAGTTACACACACAGTATATGTTATGTTGTCGTGGTGTCTCCTTCCCAAACTAAAACTACAACTACTGGAACAGATGCCCCAGATATCGTTTTGTTTTTTTTAGATTTTATCCAAATCTAATATATTATTTCAAATATTAAACATTGTCAACAGTTTTTGGACAAATGAAGCCTGGGCGTTTAAGTCTTCCTTTAACTGGCCCATACTTCGGGCTTCTCAACGTTCTCTTAAAGTTAGCTAGACTACAATACAGTATTAATTACAAAAAAGTTTAAGTACAAAAACAAACAAAAAAGAAAAACAAAAAGAAAAACTTACCAGACAAGAAGTGCTACAAAGTTGCCAGAAAGGGAAAAGTTCGTACTTCGTCGCGGCTATGAGTGCGCACACAAACAGCACCAGGCGCCATCCTATCCACAAAGCAACATCTTGGATAGTAGTTGACTACACGGCGAGGGAGCCAGGCAACAGGTTAACCTCTCCAAGGCGCATTTAGCTAGATAGAAAAGTCCACCACACTGTAGATGTATTTTTCTGGGTCTCTACAGCTAAAGAAGAATTGAACACTAACAACGTTCTTCCTAAGAAGTCGCGTTTAATGGCCAGTTTCAGCTCTAAGTTCTCCAGCCAAGTTACCATTTCTGTGGAGAAGCGGAATGAACCCTCCCTCCACCAGTTAGCGTGGGCTGACTGGGAGTAACCAGACACCTTTCCGCGGCCGTCCATTGGCTCTCTGCTGGGGGACTGTCGTTTAACCGTTTCTATGGTAACGCACAACTAGGCGTAAAGTGTACAGTTTTCCTGGATCAGGAACCAATTGATTTGTTAAATTTATTTTTTTCAACTCCTTCTATTCGTATTCTTTTTTTTTTCTTATTTGCTTTTGCTGACCAATGTTCGTTTTAGGCTTGAGGTCACCTGATTTTAATCTTTAAAAGCTACGGTGGCCTCGAAGTGTTGAACAAAACAACACAGAACAGAATTGCAAAACGAAAACACGTCACAGGAAAAAATGTATAATTCGGAAAACACCACAACTACAAATTTTTTTACTATTTTGTGAAGTCCGCTTTCTTGTTTGCTGGTTGTGGTGATATGTTTATTGAATAATAATAATAATAATAATAATAATAATATGATTATTATTATTAAAAAGATCAAGAACAACAAAAATAGCTATTTTGTTTAAATCAATGAATTGTATGTACAAAATTATTGTTATGTAATATGGGAAGTATTTTTGTTATGTAATATAATTTATAAGCTGATAATCACTCTGTTTTATCAGAGCAGAATAAGGATACTCTCTTAAAACATATATCTGCATCATCTAATGTCCCTTTATCCTGTGTGTATGTAAAGAGGTTAACGTTTCCTTAAAGCTAGTGAAAAATCAAGATTACCCAAACCTTCTGGTTTCCCACAGTATTAAACTGTATGATCAAAGGAGTCAGGAAGCAATTCACTGCTGAGGACTTCCTTCCTATGGAGTTTCAAAGCTGGCATGTTTATAGTCTGCCGTTTGCCATCTAGTGGCTATATTTAGTCATTACATGCTGCTTGACATTAATGTTGACTGTAGGTAGTTAGGTAGGTGAAGAGGATTTCACCAGATCATTTGGAAACACTCTCAGCACATTGATATAGTTTTTGTTTGTTTGTTTGTTTGTTTTTTATGTTTTTTTTGTTTTGATCTTCTAGGAATAATCTGATCTAAAATGAAAGTATTTATGATTTCCTGTTTAAATATTCTCACTGATACAAAATCTCTTGAAGAAAACTTTGTTTTGTCTCAGTAAAATATGTAAACAGAAAGAGAACACTTTCATTATTTTCCAAAGAAGAGTGGAGGAGGACAAGGAGTCCCAATTGTTGCATGCAGGATTTCTTAAATCCTGAAGAATGTATTAAGCAAAAAATTCTATTAATGAAATATTCAAGCTACTAGCTTTTTTAGGCTTCAACACTTTTGAGAGTTTGACAAACTACTGTGGATGATCCCTTGTACGATGTGTGTCCTTTGCCTCAGCAGCCTTTAATCTAAACACATTACCTGCAGCAGAGAGGTCACCATCAGGAGGTAGAGCCTGGCAAAATACTGTCTCATAATGTGTAACCAAGGGGATCTGAATTTTGGATTTAGTTCTTTCTATTTCTGTCTGTCCTTAATACCTCCTCATCAGTGCTGGTCTGAGCCCCCAGAGCAATTTGCACTAAAACCTTGGAAAAGCAGATATGCCTATCAGGACAATCTTGGATATGTAAGGCACCCAGTGCTGTTGGTTAAGGGCAAATGCTTTTTTTTCTTTTTACTGGCAAGCTTAACCTTTGGATCCAGCTGGAGAGCATTAAAAATATACCTGAAGGCCTTCGGCACCCAATTTGAAATTAAGTTTACCGTCTCCATCAAGTCAAAATATAAAACTTGCTGTGATGAACAGAACCTGCAGAAAATAGTGTTAGCCGAGCTATTGTTTGTTGCTCAGGTGATCACACGTATAAATGCCAAAGCAGCAATCTCTGACTCCATTTCTGTCAGGTTGCTTTGTGAGGCTGCAGGTCTGTCATCTGTCAACTTTATCAGGCGTATTAAGACAGAAAATTAATGAGAAAAATTATCAATTAAATCTAAAACTGGTACTCAGCCAGTACAGAAGGGCAGATTTAGAAGACACACATATATATATATGTATATATATACACATATATTTTTCCCCAGAAATTGATGAAGACCACAACAAAATGCCTCATTATGTTTTTTTTTTTTTTTTGGTCAGTTTACCAAAGACTTTAAGAAACAACATTTTCATATATTTATAGCCGCCCAGCGGCCTCTAGAAGCTTTTCTGAGTACATCCCATTCAGAGAATTCCACTCAACTATGAGTTCAAACTTATTTAAACTACAGTAAAATGTTTTTGGGTGGCAGTTTGTATTGACTAGTTTATTGTCAAACAAAATATTGTAAACCCTTTCTGTTTTAGATGCAGTTTAAAGACCCAAGCTCAACTCAAGACTTTACACTGCTGAAGTGTGCATGCTAAATCTAATTTAGAGACATTTACAGACTGCTTCTTCTGTTCCCTGTTTCGTGAAAACATACAGGGACAAATGATAGAGGATGAATAAAATATAAAATGAAAACAAATACAAAAACAAACTGTAAGGTACAACATCTTGGAATCTAACTTTACAGCTGACTTTACATACTTCATGGTTTTGGAGTGGGTAACATGCAAAATGACTAGTATACAAGTGTCATTACATAACTGATAGCACTGTAAAATGAAGTAAAGAATGTAACACCATAATGTTTTCCAAATATTAGTGGAATATGTAAAATAAAAGAAAAACACAAAACAACTTGAAAAAATATATTGTTTGTTACATTGATTCAGAGTTTTGTCTCTGACAAACAAATGACACACAAGTGTAGTACTACTGGTCTTTAATTTGATTATAAACTGTGAAAAAAGTCACTTCATACAAAAAATACAAATCACTTACTATGTGTGCTTATGCAGTCAGGAGTTATTTTTTAGCATAATATTCATACTCTCTCTCTCTCTCTCTCTCTCTCTCTCTCTCTCTCTCTCTCTCTCTATATATATATATATATATATATATATATATATATATATATATACATATATATAATAAAAATGTTTTCCCTATTTCTCCTCTTAGATTCAAAGCGATGCTTTTTCAGGCTTTCTGTTTTTTTGTTTTTTTTAATGATGGTAATTTGTTGATGAAAGCGTTAATGGATGAGGGATGTGAGACACACCTAAGCAGTGACAACACCCTGCTCCGTGTTTCTCATTGGTCCTCGTGATCTCAGTGGCGGGACGGTGCAGCATGGGATCAGAGGGATGCTGGCACGCGCCCCCTCCCATCCGGAGAGACAACAGCCTCCATGTGATCGCTTCTTCTCTCACTCTCTCTGCCAGGGCTTTGACGTCAGACGTGCACCGGAGCGGTTGCCATGGAAACACATTTCCCCCATACTCCCCCTCCCATTCGCTTCCCTCCCTCTCCATCTCTTAGCTCTGGTAGGTCCATAATGGTACAGCCAGCATCTTGCAGCACAATGGTTGCAAGGTGGTGAGCTGGGGGAGAGTGATTCAGCATCAACAAACCGGTTCTTTTCACCTCAGCTTTTTTTTTTACTTTCTTCATCATCTCCTTTTTTATTTTTTATTTTTATTTTTTATTTTTTTGTATTATTTACCCCCTTTCGTCATCCGTATGAACGGCTTCATTACGCCTTCAGCGATGGTCGCCGCAATGTTTCTCGTCGGGATGTTTTGAAAAGGACTGGCACCGGACTGGGATCGTCATCAGCTGGCACGGAATGGTAAGGCCGCTTAATGTGGATGCGATGCTTGGATCTCAGCTGTCAGGAGGGTGGAGAGATGAATATTGACTGGAAGGGGAGGTTAATGAAGTCTACTAAAGATGCCTCGGTGGTGAAATTAACAGTAATTTAAATAAGTTAAGAAAAAAAAAAAAAAAAAAAAAAAAACGGCCCCATCTCGATTGCCACAATCACTGCTGTTGTTTTGTAACAAGTAGCAGCATTATGGCGCAAGTCCTGACCTAAACGAATGCTTTCATCCGTTCCCACCTTCCCAGGTACTCTGTAATTACCTAAAATAAGTTGTGTTTAGACAAAGAATAGCACTACTTAATTTTTTAATTATGGATACCTCTCTTCAATATTTTGTTTCAAAACAGAGGAATATAATCATGCTTTTATGTGTGAGCCATATGCTCATATTGTCTGTGAGAAAATAACACTCTTGACTGCTTTCAGGGGCATTATGCATATTTGACTGGGAGTGTGAATGGATGATGGATGAATGATGCTGTTTAAAACACAAGCTTTACACAAGCTACTGTAGGCCTTTAAGCAGGGCTGGCTCGGCCCTCCTCCCCCTCAGAAGTCAGCTGCGCACCTTGTGCATTATGCAGAGCATTGCTACTTCACCAGGGTACGGGACCAGCCTCAGATCTCTCATGAGTCCTAGAAAACTAGAAGCACTGTTTTTAGATCTCTTGTGAGTAGTTTAAACTGATAGAGATTATTTGATCATAAGGGTGTTTCTCCAGTCTTGCTTTGGATGCTGGAGATGCGTTTGTGATACATGTAAAGGGAAAGTTTAAGGGATTTTTGGTGACTTTGTCATTCAGACTGAACTTGCACCAGTTATTTTGCAGAGGGGATGGAATGTCTTGCACTTTAATGTGAGATACACTTTTTACTGGATTAAAAGAGCCAGAGCTAACAGAGGCAGGTCATTTCCGTAAATCAGCTTTGTTTTGAGCATTTGTCTGCACATCACTGGATCACTGGAAAGGGACCTCATTAAACTGTAAACCCATCTGACCTATTACACTGATTGCACAAGTATGCAGCGGTAGACTGTAGTGCTGGGGATGCATCATTTAGCTTTCATAGCTGCTTTGGGCTTTTCCTGAAATTTCAGATGTCTTCTTGTGTGGTGCAAGGTCCAGTCACAGACTAATTACTGGTGCTGACAAATGAAGTCAGTAAAGGTTTAAAGGTGTCACAACAAACTCTCCACATTAAAGACAGAAAAGAGAGAGGTTTTAGTTCTGTGACCTTGGGTACTGAATTATTCAGGAGCAGGCTTCCATGCCTGTGAAAGCGCTGCAGGGAACAGAGTTTAACAATTACACAAAGCTTTATGTGGGTGTTTCTGCAGTGGCTGAAGAGAGTGACATCTCCCTTTAAAATGGACACTTTCATGTCTTTATTCTGTTTTTGATTAATTCATCATGATAAGGATATGCTTTAGCAAAATTGCAAATATTTGAATATGTTTAGTGAAGAACAAATGTTCTGGCTTCATCAGACAATTTCTTTCTTTGTAGCCTCAGCAGATTTATACAAACTGTTAATGAACGGTATTGATTTGTTGGGAGGTAGCTTGTTTATACAATGAAGAATCATCAATGGAAACAGCCAACAGCAAACTCATGTTATGGTGAACTATAGCTCATGTTTCAATTCCATTTTGTTTTTCAGAGCTAGGAGCATCACTTTGCTAATCCCTTTGTTACGTAATAATAGAAAGGGTTTTTATTAGGATTATGTTGGAAGAGTAAAGAATGTTATCTTTTTATGAGAAGATTTAAGCATGTAAGTGAAAGAACCCACAGTCCAAGGTAATGTCATTTAATATTTGTTTTATCCCACCAAAATCCAAATCTCAAATATCTTCTGGATACAGTAGTTGTGCAGGACAAAAGCAAAACCAGCAAAGCAGCATGAAGAAAAACTTGCTTATGTTTACTTGTAATGTTTAATGGATCTTTCTGCCATAACTCCTTTAATTATATGGAAGGTCAAGGTCATCATTAGGAAAGGATGGATAACTGAAGAACACTGCCATTGTCTGCCATCCTCCACTTCCCTGGCTGAACGTACAGTAGCTCCTTGCCATGCAATACTAATCTTAAAAATCCACCTCAACCCCCATCCACCCCAACTCCTGCAGATTCAAAAGTTGTTTCATGATAGTTAAAGAAGATGGATAAAAAAGGATTGCAAAGAGAGAGACATTAAACAAAACCTGAAGTTGATCAAAATGTTATTAAAGTGTTTGAAGAACCTTGAAAATTGTGTGCATTCCCCTTTTACCTTATTAGAACTTCTGAATTATTAACTCTACAGTATCACCGTTGCTCAACACACAAACAGGGAAACATGCCTGCTATTGCAAACGGTCAGTTACATAATTAGATTTAATATGGCAAACAGGCAGATTTTTACTTGCTTTTGCAGAAAATGGAATACAAGACTTAAAGCTCTGTTAGCTTTGGTCGCAATCTCCCGGCTGCACATCTGCAGAGAGAATTAAGAGTTCTCAAAGGTCAGAGATTGTAGCAGCTCAGGGCCCATCAAAGGATTTTAGAGGAGGTATGAAATCCAGACAAATGACAATGTTAGCAACCTGCTTAAATATCACTAGATGTTCTCTCAGTGTACTTAAAACATTATTAAAATGTAGCTACACAAGTATAAAAAACCAATGACTAATGTTGTCATTAGAATGCATGTATAATTGATTTGGGTAGTGCATAGAAGATTTGTCTTCAAATAGTTTTACAGCAGTTTTCATTTTTAAAAAGTAGTATACGTAACTATGTAGGATATCTATGTGATCATGTCAAGTGAAATATTCTCATGTGAGGTTACTGTAGATAATGTGCTCCACTGTTGCCCTCTTCTTCTAACCTACAAAGTATGCTTCAGATTTTGTGAGAAAAGCTATAAATCAGACGAATGTGCTCATCACCTGCCAGTGCTGTGCATGTTGTTACCGTGTAGCTTGTCAGAAAGCTGCAGCATAAGCAGGTTTTCTGCTAATATGTCTGTTGTTTTCTTACGGTGAATCAAGGGAAATAAGAGAGACAACAGACGAGAGCAGAAACAAACTGTAGGAGTGTGCGTGGATGTGTGGGTGGGTGGGTGGGGGGATTTTTTCTTTCTTTTTTTTTTTTTTAGCTGTGAATAAACAAGTCAATAGATGCCAGGGAACATTCAGAGTCTTGCAGCCTGTAGATGAGCTCGGGAGTCCTAACGCTGCCTTGTTTTCCTGGTTGGGCCTGCAGCTTGAAGTGCTTCCCTTCCCCTCCCCTGAGCCCAAAAGGGAGGCTGTGCTGTGTTTGGCTCAGGCTGCACAGTAACAGCAAGGCAAAGCTGCATACTGCAGGAGTGAGGCTGAGGCTGCTGAACCAAGCACTCACAATGAAGCTCAGAGGTAGGGGGAGGGGAGGCGGCTGCAGTGAGGCTGGGAGCCTGGGAGCAGGAATGGTGGGAACGAGGGAGGGAAGGAGGGACAAAAGAGAGGCAGGAAAGCAAGGTTCTCGATGAGTATGGACAAGGTGTTCATTGTGTGAGATTCATGTAAAATGTAGCTTTCAGGCTTATGACAAAGGAAGAAAGCCGGAAGGACCGGAAGCAAAGATGGATATGACAGGAGAGGCTGTGGATGTTTGGACCTGTTTATTCTGCTTTATCATTATCCCCGAAACATTTAATCAACTTCAATACAGACATAAAACACTGCCAGCTTAAATTCTCTGTAGCTATACTTGAGAAAAATGATTACACAAAATCAGTAATATGTGTAAGCCAAGTCAGAAACAGCCTTTAAAACACAGTGAAATCTGAGTAGATGGGGACAGCTAACTGCCGCTTTCATTTTTTCCCTCATACACCTGTACACTTATCATGTGAGCAGTTTCCTTGGACTCATACCAGAACATGCAAAAGCCTCCCTTTTGTTGACATGGCAACGGGAGATGCTGGTGCTATCCTTGTTAAGAGGACTTTATAACTGTTTGCTTCCAACAACAAAGGCATCAGAAAATGCCACAGAGGTAATTACCATTTTTGCCAGTTTTGGATGAGACTCGACTGGACCTTTAGATGGTTGGAAAATAAAGAGGACAAAGTTGTTTGGTTGCTGCAGAATAATGAAAAAATTTCCTCTGTTGTCTTCGAGTGGAGCTGCTTTGACTTCACACTGAGGGGAGGACACCTGTAATGAAATCACCTGTCAGTAAAGTGTTTATAAGCCAAAACAAGATAAATAGATGCATTTTTGTAATTTTTTTTTTGTTTTTGTGTATTTCACTAGCACACTGAACACCATTAATGATGGATGTTTTGGTTGTATCTTTTTCTTGTATGTTTGTTAATTTATGAGAGCTAATTCTCACAACAAATGTATATAGTTACAACATTTAGCACTGTTAAACTTTTGTTTTGGTTGTGTGATGCATTTCTATATTTTTTTTGTTTGTGAATGTTGGGATGTGGCCTGGATCTTTTTGGGAAACAAAAGAGAAAAAACTCTGTGTGTTTAAGGCCTTAGACTGAGGAAAATGTTATTTTTCCTCAACAATCAGTGTGAATCAATGTAAAGCAAATGCAAATGTCCCTTGACTCCAATTCTCTCACTTAATGAAGTGGAGTCATGACACACAGGAAAGACCGTGTCCTTCCACAGCAGTCTGTGGGCTTTTAAACTTAAGAACAGCTCTAAGTTAAGATAAATGGACCCAGATGCTCTTAATAGTCAGGATACAGAATGTACAGTATACAGTAACTAATCTATATTGCATGATGATCTTATTTTTGTCCACAGTCACAATGCTGCTGCTCAAAAGAACCATAACTTTGTTATGCTACATATAGGAATGGTTTGTGTTTTAAAGCAGCATCTGTTTCCACAATTATAATTGGCCTAACTTGATCCAATAAATGGTAAAATTTAAAAAAATGCAAACAATATCAGAAAGTTTTTTCAGGGTTAGTTTTTTTTTAAAATCCTTATCCATTTGTTGTTGTGTGTAGCATTTGGCTTTTCTTTCTCTTTAGCAACAAATCATTTTCCACCATATTTATGTCATATATGGACAGATTACAGATTACTAAATAAAACACTGTGGAGGCAATAACTACAAACAGCTCAGTGAAAAAACTACTATAGTATTAACATCAACTTCCGTGTTGTATACAACAACAATCTAAAAACTTCTCTCATCACAATAATAAAATGGTCAGTATAACAAGTATATTCAATGTATTCCAATAAAAAATTCAAAGCTATGACCTGTGGACCAGAATGCAACTGAAGGTTTGATTCAACAGTAAAAAGAAAAAAAGTAGACATCTTGAATATGACTCAAAAGTTACTTGCCTTAGAAGGAGAAAGATGATGAGGGAGGGAATAGGCATGAAAAGACAGGAACACAAGGTTAGATGAATAACACAAAGGTGGTTGGAAAAAAACTACATGGCTTTTAATAGAAGCTGATTCTCCAGCCATCAGCAAAGACGAGTGTTTTTATGTTGCAGTGGGGTTAAGAGCTGCAGCAGTATAAGGGGACCCTGCCTCTTGAGTATGCAGGATGATCACTGATTCACCTGAGCCATTGCCCATAAATGTGAATGTAACATAATGTGTTGGATTCAAATAAAGGCCAGCAACAAGTACATCACAGAAAACACACAAGACTGCATATATGACATATTCTAAGTCCATGCTTATCCAAGTCCAGATTGATTTAAGTCAGTATTTTCTTTTCCATGTGTATCTGTTGTCTATGAAAAGCATCATTGTGTTTAGATCTGTCTGTAGCACAGAGCTGAAACCCCAGTTTTTTCTTAACATGTCACATCCAACTTTATATTTCTTTAATCTGGATTCATAATGTACTTTTTAGTGTCATGAAGGGAATTTGTTTGTTTGTGTGCCATGTCATTCTACAGTTTGGATGTAAAATGGGCCATTTTGCTCAGTTGTTCATAATGCTTACCCACACATGGCACAGCAATTACATGTTCTGGGCTCGACTGGCGCACTTGGCTTCACTGGTTCTGCATGAAATTATTTTGACACAGGCTCGGAGTTGTCTCCTTCAGACTGGGAAATTGAAAATACACGCTATCAGACATCAACAGTCGATTCCAGGAAAAGGACATGGCAGCTCTACTTACATCTTCTTGACCGCTATGAATTGGCACTTTTATACAGTTGATAGTACTCCGAGTTCTCTTCATCTCGCTGTGCTGCAGCTTTTAAATTTTGATGCAACACTATGCAATGCTCAGAAGCAACCCTCAAAATACTTAAATGCTGGCTCATGCCATGCAAAAGTTGTCCACTAATAACTTAAAAATATAGTGAGGAGCAGGCAAGTGCCAAAAAAAAAGTGCAAATTTGAATGTTTAGCTGCTTAAAATGAAAACTTTCTTACTTTGACCTATATTCTCCAAAGCAAAATATCTTAAAATGTACGGCTACTAGCTCAAGTCTTGTAATCACACTAGTGTTAGAAAGATAATCAGAAAGTAAACAAATTAAAAGTTGAATGACTCTAAAGAGTGACTGGGGTGTAGTTTTGTAAGAGCTCAGATTAGTTGTGTGTGCCAGTAAATTCAAGCTAAACATCTATTTCTAACTTGATGTTGTATTGAAACCATTTGCCACACTAATGCTAATGGTTTTTCCTTTTGCCAATTTACTCTCACCACTCAACACTTCCAGTAACTCTGTGGGAGTTCATCACAGTCTGTACTGAAGTAATTTTGCAGTGTGGTTTAAAACATTTCCATCTGGAGTACATCTATGAATATTTAGTGAAAATTTAAGTAATTGTTTAAATGTTTTCACATTGTTGCTGAAAATGATTAAAACGAGCTTGGGTCATGGAAGTAATGATGCATTATTACCATTTCAGCAAATGTGGTATAAAAAAAGCTTTTCTTTTTATCTTTTGCAAGGACATGAATATTTTGGGGATAAATTTGTATAACTGGTCACTTTCTCATAACTCTTGGAACAAGCTGAACATCAGCCTTATTTTTTGCTTCTTTCACCTCTCGGTCAGCTTACGGATGAGACATATTGTAGTCAGAATGATGTACGAGTGTTTTAAGGAATGCTGCTGAGTGTAGTTTGAGTGTAGCTTCAACCAAAGCAGCATTTTAACCATGACCACAATCAGCGGAATCCAATGGATGAACACACACAGGCTCAGGATCTGCTGTGTTTCACTTGCCATAGCTTCAGATAATATTTGATGAATATAACAGTGGCAAGGTTAATTATTTTAAACTTTTATTTGGGTATGTAGCTTATCTTCAGCATATTAGTCTTTTTTATTAGTACAAAATGATCAGAATATAATCAGAATATCTTACTGGGTTATTCTCACTCTCATATCCATGTTTTACATGTGTCATATTGAAATGAATTAAAGAAATTACAGAATTTAGGTTTACATAAGACTATGTCATTTCAGCGTTGTGTATGTTTTGCCACCACACTGCTTATAATCACATTCAGAGAGGATGATCTAGGTGGTGTTTGAATTATTTTAGTGCACACCGCTGGAAAACATCTGGGCCTGTGAGGGATTTATTATATTCCAGGCACAGATGGCTAAAGATTATAGCACTAGCTTGGTGCCAGGGCCGATCCAGTGTTGACCTGTTAGATAAATGGCAATAACATTTTGTGGTGGTCTCTGTGAGGACTGTGATGTCCTGTCAAATGTATTTGATGTGTGACATTACTACAGCTGCTTGAGGGATTGTGAATGGTGTATTGATTGCCTGTCTTCATAACCTGGTCCTTACTTGTGCTTAATTTCTCATTTTATATTTACTCTGCTGCTTCCTTGTCTTCTAGGGCTCTCCTAGAGATTTTCTTTACTTATTCAATGAAAATTCAATATGTGAATGATTAGTAATTCAAATCTCTCTCTTTGATAGGACACACTTAAATTGGGTGTATATGAAATCTGGACAGTGAGATTAGGAGGAATAAGCCAAACCAGAAATTTCCAACGTCCGTGTCCCACATCTCTTTTCTCAAAGCTGCTCCACTCTCGATGGAGTTAGCACAGGCATCAAAACAGTGACTGTCTTACAGGACTGCCACAGCTACTGTAGCTGGTATATTTATTTCCAGAAAGTTATAAATATTCCTCTTTATATGAAACTGTCCAGCTCTCATTAGCTATTCTAGATGTTGTGAACTCCCTCAAACACTTTGAGGACATGTGTGTGGGTTTTATGACCACAGATCCTCTTCATGAATTGAAAAAGAAAGAATTTTTATATGATTCTAATGCCATCATTAATAGATATACCATTATATTCAGAGGACATGGTCATTAGCACATTGGGAGCTTCATTACCTGGAAAACCCCTGAAGTAATTTTGTGTGTCTATCTCACTCTGGCTTAACGTTGGTGCTGCTTCTGTACAGATCCGTCATTCCTTCTTCTGTTCTTCCATTTTGAAAAGCTTCAGAAAATTGGAAAAGGTACATTTAGTTCAAATTGACCCATTAGCTGCTCTTTTACTGTAGCCTAAAATCACAGCCCCTGGTTTTATGCAGAGAAAATCTCTGACACAAGCTCTTTGAAATCTTATTACTTTGGTTAAAATAGAATTAAAATATATAAGGTATCTCTGTGAAACTCTGTTATCTCCACAGTGCATAAACTCATAGATCCATCATGTTTTTTGCATAACGTTCAAATGCGACTTTGAATACATGCTCACAAACCATTGTGGATAAATGTCACCAGTTTTCATTGTACATTTTTTGCAAAAAAATAACAAAAGCAAAACATCGGTTTGTTGCTCCTGTGCTGCTGATCTGTATTTAACTCAGTTGTTGGTGACAGGTAGATGAATATTTTAGACTTACTTTTTTGAGTTGTATCCTGTTTCAACGAAGGCTTGGGTGTGATAACCCTTTCAGAAACCTTTTAAAATTGAACCTTAAACTAAAGAAAGTAATACACCTAATAAGAAAACACTACTTGAAGGTATTTAGAAGTTATTTATCAATATTGCTGACTTGCAGACCAATTCTACCTGGGGTTTATTTATTTATTATTATTTATTTATTTATTTTTTGTCAGCTTTGACAGTGAAAGATCATGAAATTGACTCATTTCCACCTTCTATGGATATATGTTCTACAAACAATACCAGAAATATTGTAAATAGTGTGGAAAAATAAGGATATTCAGTTTACCCATTACTCAGTGGTATACTATTGTAAGGCTGACTCTGAAGCACATGACTATATTTATTTAATTTGCACTTAGACTAGAGATAAACCAGAAATGATGTCAAAAGAAAGAAAGTAAAATACTTCTATATCCTTAATTGTATAATGCATAATTCAGTTATTTCCATTTTTTCATCAGCACAACTTGGACTTGGAATTTTTCTGTTGCAGTCAGTTCTTGTGAATGGGTTCACATTTAGATAACAATAAATAAAAAACATTAAATTTAATTGGAATTCTCACAGAACTACTTTGGGCCAGGACATATTTAAAGTTGTAGATAAAACTAGATTGAAGTACAAATATATTTAAACTTTACATTGTAAGTATAATTCTTCATACATTTATTTGGTATCACTGTAGCATATGCATCACAGGGTTAGAGGATTACAGGGACAAAAAAAGAGGTTGGAAATTAGTCAGGAGTCAGAGCCTTTCAGATGTCCATTTCACCAAACTGAGACACAACATGTCTAAAAATTTGTGAAGCTATTTCAGAAAAATGTTCCTCTATTTAAAATTGTGAAAACATTGAAAATTCCACCATCTACGTTGTATAAGATCATCAAAAGATTGAGAGAATCAGGAGGAATCTCTGTTAGCATGATGGTTAAAACTGGATGCTTGTGATCTCCAGGCCCTCAGGTGAATCTTCACTAAAAACAGGCATGATTGTCTACTGCAAATCACTGCTTTTAAATTTTACATAGCATCCCAACTTTTTTTGGAATTGGGGTTGTACTCTTAAATGTCATTTTAAATTGCTGTAGTGTACAAATTTGCTGTGCTGTGTAAAACAGGTTAGATTCCTCCCTTTTTCCACTCTTTGTGCTAAGTTTAGCTAAATGAGAGTGTAGCAGTTTCGCTACTGTAGGGATTCACCTGGCACAATATAACACCACAGGCATAGTTCTGGTTTAACAGCTTTTTATCTTAACATATGAGAGGAAGATCTGGCCAGCCAGCCAGACTGCCTGCTCTCAGCTCTGTGACTTTTCTCAAGGCCTCAGCACACTACTGCAGATAAATCCAGATCATGATTAGACATGCAGCACAGCTGCACCAATCCACCTCACCTTCCACTGCTCCATGAACCGGAGCATCACCCCTCCTTCGTACAGCTGAGCCAGAGCCACGCCCACCACCACAAACCGACATTACTGACTTCGTTCTCATTTTAAAGAAGACATATTTTCCCTCAGAATGTCAACTTTTAACTTGAGGGGGCTCATTTTTTTTAAATAAATATGAAAATATTAACACATGAAGATGTTATTGAATCTGTTTAGTGTACTTCATGGAACGTTATCCAGTAAATTTATCATAATTACTTTCACTCCATTGTGCCAGGTTTACTTGTCACCCTGCTGTCTCAGAACACAAAGACATTGATCACTGTAGTGCTGCTGTATTGTTCTCTTATGAAGAATTGATGTATTGGTTAGTTTCTATTTATGGAGGAGTGGGTGGTGTTCACTTGTTGTTTTTCTCATTTTTATTGAAATGATGGGAACACAAAGAGAGAAAATGGTTGTGAATTTACTGGGAGCGTTCAGTCCCTCAGCAGGCGAGGTTTAAGTAACTGCAGTGACAACTTTCCAAGAAAAGGGTTCTCAAATTAAACTAGTTTTTTTACATGTTATTCTGAATACTGATCTAGATAAAATTTTATGTTTTCATCCTAATACAGTTTACATTTGGAGTCAGCTCTTTTGCTGTCAGATGATTGCATCTCCAATGTTCATCATCTCCACACCACATGTGCTCCCTCTCTGACTCTGCTTCTCCTCTCTTTGTGTCTTCCAGGTATTTATGAGCAGACATTTCTTATATAACTGCAGCCAACCAGTCCTGGATGTAAAGATAGCCTTTTGTCAGGTGTGTGTTCCTTACAGGTAAAAAAGGTACAGTACTGATTCCCTTCCATTTCCCCTCTTTGCTCTATGGTTTTGCTGTTGTGTCTGTACATACAAAGTGAGATAACTCTGCAGTGGTTTGTCCTCACAAACATGAAAACAAATTAATTAACAACAAAGACAAAATCTAGCCAAATAGTTTAATTTTATGTAAATATCCTTTGGGAATTTGTTTTCTGAGGTTGAAGAGCTTTTAGCCTTGTGTTGATAATTAATTATGCAAAAGATAAATAATTTGCATCTGATTTTTTTTAATCAAGTTCAGTACCTCTCATGTTTATCTGGAGTAAATACTTGCTACACTGAAGCTTAATTGCCTTCCTCTTGTTGACATTTGACAGTGTAAATGCCAAAGTAATTTGAAAACTATAAACTACATCTCTTGTATCTGAGGACTACTCCTTACTCCACTGTAGCTTTAGTTACTCAGTCACTTTGTATGTGATGTTTGCATTATACATGCATGTGTCGCTGGATGTTTAATAGCTACTGTAGGTGCCACTTGCTCTACAGTAAAGGCTATAGTCCTATGCATAGAATGATATATATATATATCATTCTATGCATATGACTATAGCCTATAGCCTATAGCCCTCAGCCTTTAGCCTTTACTATATATATATTTATATATATATATGTATATATATATATATATCATTCTATGCATTATACTTTGTAGTTAAGCCTAGTTTGGCTTCCTGAGCTGGAGCGTAATTACTAAGTCTGTAATTAACTTAAATGGTAATTTTGTTGTGCCACTATTTGCAAGTCTGCTCTACCCAAGTAATTACAGCCTGATAATCATGTGTAATAATAATGTCTTTAGCTGAGTGAAGACATTAATCACTCTAATTTCATTTCATGGCTATTACAAAACAGATTAAGTGTAAACTCAGCTGTGTATACTGTGAAGTCTTTTTTATACTGATCTACAGTTGCTATTAATTAGTCATAGTAAGATGTAAGTAACGTCTATGTCATTATTAAGGTTTTATGTATCAGGACAGAGTAAAATATTCACCTAGTTCTTAACATATGTTAAAATGAGGTAAAAAATCTTTGATGAACAGCAACACACAACCTTTCAGACCACGCCATTATTTATTTAATAAACTTATGCAAAGCTCCAAAGCTCTATTTGAATAACTAAGTATACCCCATGATTCAATAGCTTACAGAAACACCTTTAGTAGCAGCTATGTGAAGTACTTGTTTTTTGTCTGAGTTTGTCTCCCACACATCAATCTGGAGGAATTTTAACCCATTTGTCTTTACAGTTGTGTTCCTGTCCATTTGCAGGCATTTGTAACGCACATCTTTCCCGCCACAGCATTTCATTTAGGTTGACTTTGACTGAACCACTGCACCATTTTGATTCTTTTCTTTTTCTGCCATTCTGTTGTAGATGATGAGATGATCATTTTCCCACTTCAGACAAATTTTAGCTATCAGAACGATAGTCTTACATTTGACTTTAGAATATTTTGAAGTACAAAGGAGTTTAAGGTCAGTTGGGTGACTACATGGCATCTATGTCCCATGGCTGCTAAATAAGCCCTTATCATCAACCCTCCACTACCGTGCTTGACAGTTGGTATGACGTGACTAAACAACTTGTTCAGGTTTTAATTAGAAAGCTAAGCTGTGCTGCTACGTTCTTCCTAGAAAGGAAAGACTTTTGTCTAACAACACTTCCAAGCAAGCTATATTATTTCAGTCTTTTCTAATTATATTGTCATGAAATTAAACATTTAACACATCAGCTGAGGTCTGTAGTTACAAACCAGTTGTGATACAGTTTAAATCTTCATTTGCTGTTGTTCATCTAAAGTTTTATTTACTTGATTTTTAGACCTGGTAAGGACCATATGATTTCTTTTTTTATCATAACTGGACAAGAAAACATTCAAACTTATGGATGTTGTTTTTTATTTTTGTTGTGACTGTAATCTTTAATAATTTTTTTTTTTTGTACTAACATGTAAAACATGTATACATCCCATGAAAGTGGTTGACCTTTTCAATAACTGTGTGGGCTTTATAATGGCACATAAAAGTGATAATTTTTCATTAATTTAAGAATCATGAAAACTACAGCTTTATTATTAATATGTAACCAAGAAAAAGGTGAGTATACCCCATATCCTTATAATAAGACAGATTAGGTGCCAACTATTAATGATGTGTGGACTGTTCTCCTTGAACCCATAACTTACTTCGCTATAAGAAAATCATCATGGATTTAGAAGGATTAACAACTGATCCCGGACTAGCCACCCCAGTAAATTAAAGCCATGAGCCAGTTTGATGAAAGCAGTCCTAAAGAAGCAAAAAAGTTCAGTGCAAGATTTTCAGCTGTTGATGTCAAATCTACAATAAGAAGCAAAATGGCAACAACATGTTGTATGTGTCATTGCACATAAGATGTACCTCAATAATAAAAAAAATTAATAGCTTTAGTATTATAAAGCTCTGTGGGATGATAAACAAATGGTTGGTAACAAAGTGATGAGAAATTGCGACTTTAAACTTAATGCTGGGAAAAATCCTACCCTGCACTCTTCCTCATTAAAGACAGAAACTTTTATAATTTAGCCTTAGGCCCTGGATTAACGTCCTCTTCACAGATGAAGCAAAAGTCTCCAAATGTGGAGCACAGAGGCTGAAATCTTTGGTTTTGGGTAGATTTGCTGCTTTTGGGACGTTGCTATCATTGATGTCATATATCTGTGTTTCATATTGCCTAAAGACAACATGGCATCATCTGTCTGAAAGGTGAAGTGGAAATTTTGAGGAAAGGACGTTTTAGGACAAGATGATGACTCTTAGCAGTAAAAAAGAAAAAAAAAAAAAAAGAAAGAAAGAAAGAAAGAAA
This sequence comes from Melanotaenia boesemani, assembly GCF_017639745.1. Taxonomy (NCBI): domain Eukaryota; kingdom Metazoa; phylum Chordata; class Actinopteri; order Atheriniformes; family Melanotaeniidae; genus Melanotaenia; species Melanotaenia boesemani. Next base: position 11,376,333 of record NC_055700.1, read on the forward strand.
GAAAGAAAGAAAGAAAGAAAGAAAGAAAGAAATTGATGATTATAAAGTAGGAGGTTTAATACCCAAATATTAATCCCACTGACATTTCATAGGGGGTTTTTAAACACAGAGTACATTTAAGAAAACTCAAACATTCTGCAGCTAAAGGACTTTTGCATGTAAGAATTGTCAAAAAAACTTAATTATATATTATTTTTATATTTTAACTTGTGTTGTCCAGCATCACGACATAAGAAAAGTGGTCTGGCTGTCTCGTGCTGAACAAATTTGCTTTTCCAAAGGGAGCTTAATGAGGATATAAGGCTCCCCTTGATATTTGATTAATGTTATTTATTTTGGATATTGCTTATTGATATAAGTTATGTTTAAACTATGGACATCATAATGATAAAATAAAGATGGAGTTTGTGAGGAGAAGACAGAAGGAGAAAGATAAACAAAAAGCAACTCCAACAACTGGACAACAAATAAAAACCAGCTGTTGTAATTGTAGAGAAACTTTAGGACCTCTTTAATAAAACTAAGCAGACAATCATCAGAAACACTTGAGAAATTGAGAAAAAGAGAAATAACAACAACATGAATTAAAACTGCACCGGTAATAAATTAAAAAAACATGTCGCTTTTGGTAAAAACTTTTTAAAATAGAAGGAGCATTGTATCTTCTGACTCCTGGGTATTCTTAGATTTTTGTGGAAACAAAAAAGCTTTATAATTGCTATTTTTTTTATGGTTTTACACATATCACCTTTACTTGTAGACATTCTTTCAAGGAAGATTTGATTTTCTTTTTGTTTTGTCTTCAAATATGTTGAAAAAGTCCACGATTTCCATGGAGTATGCTTACACTTTTACATAACAGTATACTGATTGTTTACTTACATATGTTTTCTTACTTTTCAGGTAAGATGGCTCATAAATCATCCCCAGCATCACTAACAGGGCTTCTTTGTCATGTTTTTATAATGCAGGGTTTTGGAAAACAAGTGGATGTTTCATATATTGCCAAACATTACAACATGAGTAAAAGCAAAGTGGACAACCAGTTCTACAGTGTGGAAGTGGGCGACTCCACCTTCACAGTTTTAAAACGTTACCAGAATTTAAAGCCCATTGGCTCTGGAGCTCAGGGAATTGTCTGGTGAGTTCTCAACTATGCGTCTCTTTTATGTCTTATTTATATTGGATCAAGCTGTCTGTGATTAACATGTGATTGTCTCATTTAGCTGCTTGTCTGATTGTTGTGTAGTTTATTCTACACAAGATTGTGAAGGAAGGAGATGGCACAAATGATAAGATTATATTTTCCATTCCATGATTATTATGGTCATTTTACAACGGGAAAGTCTTCTTTTCAGTTCTTGTGTGGTTCCATTAGACCCTTCAGAGCATTTAAAAGCAGAGCTCATATCCTTGTGACTAAGAAACGCTGCAATAAAGAATGAAAAAAAGAAAAATGAAAAGGAATGTATAAGCTCAAGAAGAAACCGCCTCTTTAAGCATTTATTGTTGTTCAGACAAGATTTGGATTTATGATGGTAAGCACCCTACTTATTATCATTTATGATATTTTATTGACTATTTAAACTTAATAAAAAAGCATGTGTCACAGTATGTGATAGGAAGGAGCCCAATGAGTGCAGGTGGATATTGGAATTTAAGAAAGAAAAATAAACTATATAAACTAATAATGAATAAAACAACTGGAGAAAAAAAGGCAAAGCAACATTTGTTATAACCAGCATTTCTGATGTAATTTTGTTGGAGGTGTGGAGACTCCTTTCTAGTGAGCGTCTTCTTTTTAGACTATGTATGAATAGGCCATAAGGGAATAACAGGACAGGCTCTTAAATGAATCCTTAATCCAGATTGCAGAGAAAGCATGCATTCATTGTGATTCAGCTCACGCCTGCCCTGTCAGGATGCAGTGGAACAACTGCCAAGGCTCCACTTAAAGGAATGCATCTCTGTCAAACCCGAAAATAGATCTATGTCATATTCATGTTAATGTTGTGTCACTGTGGTGATATACCTCTCAGAAACCTTCGCTCGGGCGAACCAAGTTAACAAGTTTAATTTCAGTGTGTCCTGTGCTGTGTCTGAAGACTCACTGGCTCCTAACATCCCTGTCCTCTACTTCCTCCCTTTCATTGTTCTTCCTTTGCTTCCCATGCCCTCGGTTCGTCTCTCCTTCTGTTCCAAAGCAATTTATTGCTGTTTTAAAGGAACTTGGGCAGGCATGTGCTCCTAATGCTGGGATTTGTGCCCATTTGAAGGATACTGTAGAGATGAATGGCAGGGAGAACAAATCAAATTGAACCTGCTATGCTGTGTGCTGCTTGACTGTGTCCACAGCTGTCATCTGGTGTCATATGGTGGTGGTATTATCCCAGAAAGGTCACAAAATCCAAGCAACTGCCATAATATCCTGCTGATCTTAATGATCAAGCAAAGTCATACTGCTATGTTAATAAATGCATCAACAATATCCTACGAGACTGATGTAGGCTTATGTAAGCTTAAATAATGGTTTGGTCATAATGTGATGATAAAACATTACTGTTTGTTATCTTCAGCATAATCCACATCTGGGTGACATAATCACATTTACATAAACATCTGCCTGACTCAGTTATAAATGACCACATAGGCTAACCACAAATAACTAATATGCAAACAAGCAGAGATCTGGAAGCTTATCGGAACATCAGAAAGCAAGCGTTCATCTCTTCTTATGCAACCAAACTTGTCCCAGTATAGCCTGAGAGCATGCTAATGAGGGAACACTCATTCTTGCTTGTTTTACTTAAGACTCACTCTGTCAGTGCCATGGCCAACGAGCATCCCAATCTATACAAATCTCTGACTCCTACACTTGATCAGGATGAGTTCTCACAAGCATCTTAGAAGTGATGACTGCTTTGAGTAGTTTAGCTAGTCATGACATCATCTTTCACTCAGCTAAAAAAGTGATGACTGGCTCAACTCCCCATTGGATAAATGCTTTTATGAAGGCTCCACTGTTTCCATGGTCACACATCATCCCTGGCCTGCAGTCTCCGTAGAGACGTGGTGAACCACAGCACATTACTCCAGTGATCCTAAGTAAGCCTGTACACAAATGCCATGAAACTCAGTTTACAGCATCTTCTGGGAAGAGTTTATCAGAAAAGCCACATAAGATGTTGTGTCATCTATATGGCCACAACATATAGATACCACAACATATTATGTGGCTTTTCTTATGCTGCTGTTCTTGAAAGCCAACATGAAGCTTAAATCCCAGAGGTTATCAGAGGCTGGGATTGTGTTGAGCCAGCAAAGCAATCATGGACTTGGTTTGATGGACTTTATGGCAAGAGATACGGCTCCTTTTCCCTTCTGGACTTGATTGGATGGTTTCATTTGTTTGGCTCATAACACAGCAAAATCATTCTAATTTTTGGAGTCAATTCACTAAAGAAAATATTTACCAAAAGAAATTTAAAGTGGGAAAAATTTGAGCTAACAAGCAAAAATTATTTTATACATAAATTGTATTTCACAAGTAGAATTGTCCCAGTATAGCCTGAGAGAATGCTAATGAGCATGCTAACTACCCTCACATTTAGCGGTTAAATCGGGGTTAGATATAGTATATGCACATACACCTTCATCATGGGACATTAAAACTTTATTTTCTACTTCTTCAAGAACATATGGGTCTATTTTGTTACTTTTCCTCTGGGTTTAAATGCATGCAATGCTAGTTTCCTGTGACTGATAGTAAAATCAACACTCAGACAGCAAGGTGACAACTGAGTGGAAAGGTATGGAGGTAAAATATAGTGTTATCACAAAAATGCACATTGCTATCTTACTTATACAATATTTCTTTAACTAAAACGAGGATTAAAGCTAAATGCTCAAGCTTAGTGCTGAGCTCAATTTAAACTACAAAGACAGCTAGCTTAAACTTTTTTAGCAGGACGTTGCTGGTTTGAGCACAGAGTCAAAGTAAGAAACTGTAATCTGACCAGTTAGCTTTAGCTTTAATTAATGAAAATTAATAAGCCTGGAGCATCAGACTTTCTTTTTCCCAATGTCTCTCAAAAGAACAAAACTTTGTTTAATGTAGTTTATTAAGCTTTTTTCTTTTTTTGGCAATCTTTAAATAATTAATGTGACTTTCCTTTAAGACTTTAAAGTTAAGAGAAGGAAACTAGCAGACTTCTTTCTCTTCTCTTGAGATTTAAAACAGTTTTGTAGCTTGTGCATTTTGTAAAAATGTAATTTATAAATTAATTCACATTTTAAATAACTTCAGATTATCTGACTTTTTTATCATTAAAGCTTCCACTTAAACAACACTTTTGTTATAATTAATATAGAAACACAAGAGTGCAGTTCCTGAAGGATTCTCTGGATGTCAGCTCCGCACAGTGCCAGCTGAATCAAGGATGACTCTACTTTGTTAGGTGTGCAGGCTGTGATGTGTCACCTTGATGGGGACATGCTCTGCATCCATTGCAACCTTGACACATTGCAACATCCCTGCTATCACACACAGCATCAGTACAGTAAATGCAGCATGACTTTGAACTTGTAGGTGGAGATTAAGGTAGCTCACTGAAAAATATTAACTTTTAAACCTTTGCAGCCCAAAAATATTATAGGGTCATGCTTTTCTTCTGAGATTTAGGGATGAAAGGGATTTCAGATGCTCTCAACTACAGAATAATTGGTCAATTTCCCCTTAATACTGTATATCCTTTTTAAATGATTTATAAATATTTTGTACTACCCAGCTGTTTTTAAGGGGGTTGCATTTGACTTCCTATAATTGTCTAAAAAAGTGTGCCCTGCTTTAAGTTTTTGAAAAAATTAAAGTCACTGCAAAGCTGAGCTCAGTTATCATAAGAACTAGAAACAATGGAAAAATTTCTTTGCCTGATGCTATCCATAGTACTAGCTCATCTACAGTAAGTTAAATAACAAGTTAAAGAACAAATCTAACCATTAGGTGCCAGTTTATGTCTGTAATAGCTTATCTTACTTTAATATATAAATTCACATTTTATAGTGCCATCTGTTTCCTTTTGTTTTTTTATTCCCTAAAGATGTGGAAAATTATTCTTATATGATCAGTGGCACTCACTATGGATTGTGTCATGCAAACAAACACACACAGAGGCACTAACCCAGCTATGAATGCTAAAGGAATACTGATGATTCTGTTTTTTTGTCTCTCTGCAGTGCGGGCTATGATGCTGTCCTGGACAGGAATGTAGCCATTAAAAAGCTGAGCAGACCCTTCCAGAACCAGACCCATGCCAAGAGGGCATACCGGGAGTTGGTGCTCATGAAATGCGTCAATCACAAAAATGTATGTCTTTTTTTTTTTTTTAGAAAAGGAAGGAAAATGCTTCCCCTGTCAAAATGAAACAGATTTAAAAACTCTACCCCAGTCTGTGTCTATTTGTGGCTCCCACTAAATCCCTCCACAACAAAAACATAGACGATATCCAGCAATGTTGTGGCCGTGCTAAATTCCATGCCTCCAGATATATACCAAACTGACAAGACAGTGAAACAGAGAGCACTTCAAGGCATGAGTGTAATCATCACTGCCGCAGTTTGTGCTCTTCTGTCTTTTTTTCTTGTCGTCCACATTTTTCCCTCCTCTTTGGTTCCATCTCATGTCTTTGTTTCTCTTTGTCCCACTCAGCAGCATCCTTCACCGAGGTCACTAGCAACTCACAGTACTTTGCAGTCCTTGCTTTGATTCATTTTTTTTTTTTTTTCAACCATAGTTTGATAATCCGCTACATGTTCTTTTCTCTTTCAGATAATCAGTTTATTAAATGTCTTCACACCACAGAAATCATTAGAGGAATTCCAAGATGTGTAAGTAAAGTTAAAAAGATGTTATTTAATGTAACAATCACCAGAAAGATAGACATTGTTATTTAACACATATTTCAAATGCCATGGAAAAGTAAGGGATTATGTGTTTGTTACTCCTTTGCAGCTGCATTTGTAAGAAAACAACTGCTTTAGCGTAGCCAGTGAAAGTACTCTTGGTGTAATCTGAAGCTGCTGGAGGTATCATGTTGTCATGCTGAATGATAAATGAGAATGTCTTTACCTGTAGAGCATTCTCTCCACTCTGGCATTCACACATCTCACTGGAGCTTTTCATTTGTTTAGGAGAGAATGTTACAGACACTGCAGGTTTAAATTTTGGTAGCAAACATGTAACTCATGAAATCTCAAATAATTCATCCGTTACTCAACCAACATGTCTGCCTAATGTTCATTCATAAATATATAAAAAACTTTTCAGGTACCTAGTGATGGAGCTTATGGATGCCAACTTGTGTCAGGTGATTCAGATGGAGCTTGACCATGAGAGAATGTCCTACCTGCTCTACCAGATGCTGTGTGGCATCAAACATCTGCACTCAGCCGGCATAATTCACAGGGTAAGAAAGCAGTTCAGCTAGGTCATTTTTGGGTTTCACCAGGTGAATCTGGATTAAGTTGTAAGCTTTTAACAATATTGTTACACAATTAAGAGGCAAATTTAAAACCTGCTGTCACCATGGTTATCATCTTGGCCAAGTTATTACAAATATCAGTTTTCTTAAATTTAATCTGTAAATATGCAAATGAGGCAATGTCTAGCTAAAAGTGCATATGATGCATTTCCAGAACAGAAATCTAAACATGAATAAAGCCTTGTTCAAATCTTTTGATACATATTAAAGCTTTGTGGAGAGGAGAATCACTCAGAAAATCAGAAAATAGTGTCAACATGAAAACACTAAAGATGATTTTTCCCATTTTTTTCTTAGTGCCCTGGCTTTAGCTGTGCACTACATGGTAGACAGAGATGAGAGGAAATATCGATCTTCTGGTCTAACTCGCTGCCAAAAAGAAAATAAACCCAGTCTCCAAGATGAGAAACTATTCCTTTAAATGAAAAGTTGTATTATTGTGCAGCCTAACTTTACTGACCTGCAGCTATACATCAGTAATCACTATTTTTAACTATTATTTAACAGTAATGGACAAGTCCAGTTGCTGTCATGGAGACTTCACTGGAAACTGTATGAAAAAGGGTTTTGTAAATTGTACTTTCTGTCCCTCCTTTTAAGGATCTCAAACCAAGCAATATAGTGGTGAAGTCAGATTGCACCCTGAAGATTCTGGACTTTGGTCTTGCCAGGACTGCAGGTACCAGTTTCATGATGACCCCGTATGTGGTGACACGATACTACAGAGCCCCAGAGGTCATCCTGGGAATGGGATACAAAGAGAATGGTGAGAATCACAGATAAATGTTTGTGCAAACCCAGATCACATTCACACCAGGACCCAAAGTCCTACCTGTAGCAATAACTGTAGAGGAATAGACAGAAAGAGCGTCTGACTCTCACTCCTCTTTCATCAGGAAAAACAGACAAATTTACAGTCTTCTCTGCAGTTTTGGTTGTGCTAAAGCAAACTGAAGTGTTGGAGGTGTGAGTCACTAATAAAAAGCCCTCAGAATATTAAGACATGTGACAGAATGCTACCCTTACTAAAACACATTAGAGTCCAATGGGCTCCACTCATTTGAATTTCCTGCAATTTGTTAATTTTTCTAAAACTCTGCTTGATCTTTCTTCATGTTTCCTGTAGCTCTCTGCCTCAATGTGCATTTAAGCTTAATAAATATTTCTTTCATTGAATAACAGCTAATCTCTGATGCTCACTGTGGATTACACTAACCTTTGCTTTCCCCTCTTTTCTTTGGCTCCTTCTTCGTCTCACCCTCACCTCTGTGCTTGCAGTGGATATTTGGTCGGTGGGGTGCATTATGGGAGAAATGGTGCGCCACAAAATCCTTTTCCCTGGTCGGGACTGTATCCTTGTTAACACGCAGAAACGTTATCTGATGGTAACCTTATTTACTCGTGTTTCTCTGCTGAATCTTATCAGTGAAAGCATCTTTGTTTTAAATACAAAGATGCTTACTTATTGATTTCACAGATTTTAAAATTCTGAGGTTGGAGCATGTGGTGAGTTTGAAAACAATGTTGACATTTGCTTAAGCTTCATAATTTCATGTTTCTTAGTCAAACTTTGATTAGCAGGCCTGATGTTTGCTGTATGTTACAGAGGTGAACTGAATCCCTCTTGCATCTGACTGACTTTATAACAAAACACCAACAAATCTTCTCTTAACGCTTCTCATATAACCTCAGTAACACCATAAGTTTTTTTCAGTCATATACTCTGGCAAAAAGAAATCTTGTTTTCTTGCTGTTATCTCATTGCCAAGAAGATTTCTGTCAGTAGTTATTGTATAAAACCCTTACACTGTGTTTTCACAGGTATGCCACAGTGTAGTAAATCTTTACCAGAGTCTTAGGACTAGCTAGCATTAATTGGAAGCACAGCTGCATCTGTAATCAGGGTACACTGAACAAACCATAGTACCACTAATCAGAGCTACAAAGGACATTCTCTGTTACCATGGACATTACATTTGAGTAATCTAGCTCAGACGTACAGATGAGCTTGTGCTGCAGTTTTGACACCATAGAGGAGATTGCATGAATAGCTTCCAAGAAAAGTAACTTACTCCTTTTGCACAAACGTTTAACATTAAAGAAAATTGATAATAGGAGTTTTCTTTTTGTTTAGACGAGGACAAAGTAAATTTCATTAGCTCAAATGAAGTCTTGCATATCATCAGCCTCATAGCATAATTGCATAAGTCATATTTTAAAGTTTTATAGGGAATGATGCACAGTCAATCAGAAGTATTAGGAAAGTACAGTTAGACAGATATTACAATTTAGCCAAAATATGACTTTTTGTATATGACAATTATGCTATGAGGCATTAACCTGGACAGGACTAGAGCAGAATAAACAGAGGTGGGAATGTGATGATATGGGGATGTACAAGTGCAGAAGGTGTTGCAGAGATATGGTTTTACATCCAAACAAATGCCCTACATATTAAAAACATCTTAATGTTCAGCTTAGAAATAATACTAAATACTTGCTGTATTTTACATTTAAGAGATATTTCACAGAGGTGTACTCACTTATGTTTATTATATATGTTTTATTTTGAAGGATGGGTACATGTTGTTAGGTATCCAATGTTCAACTAAATGTCAACTTTTCCATGGAAAACAGAAACTAACATTAAAATAATCCTGTTAATGTGTTTTACTGCTGATTTAGGGGCTATTACTGTGCCCTAGACCAGTGGTTCCCAAACTATTTTCCCTCAGTACTCCTTTCATGCAACTATCCCAATGTGAACCCCTTGCCTGCCCCATGTTGAAATCATTCTCCAGTGACCCAAGGTTGGGAACCACTGCCCTAGACTTTAACTGTTGTCCAAAGCTAATTAAAACATATGAACAAGCCACACTGCTGCACTGGCTTCCTTAGAAATGAAAATAGATTAAACACCCTATAGCTCTGATACTCACCCATCCAAAAAGAATCCCAAACAAATTCACTCTTAACAGATAAAAAGGGGTTACTGTCCCCAACTGTTATGTTATTGACACAATGTGCTTTTGGCCTTTCTTTAAACAAAAAGATTTACGTGTTAACTAGGATCCAACTTTTTGCCTGCCCCACAGTTTCAGTAGTTGTTCGGTTATGGGTGGTGTGTGCAAAACTTTTCAAGTATGAAAAATCATGGTCTGTTGTTGTGCAAATGTGTGCAGCTCATTCTTGATCAATGGCTTATTGCTCTGTTAGAACACCACATGAATCACTTCCTTTTCAACTTCCTTTGAAACGTCACAGACATTCAGAAAACACTTAGATTTATAATGGCTGAATAAAAATGAAAACAAGCTGAAAACAGCACATATGCCAAAAAGCACCTCATACAATGACTGTAAACACTTTAAACAAGCAGCATTATGGCTCTTGCATTACTGCCGCTTTCCTGTGCACCCCCACAGTGTTTGACAGAGAAAAGAGATTAATGGCAGTCGATACACACAACGCAGAAGACTTCACATGTGGGTGGCGGCATGCAGGACCCCTAAGGGTTTTTTTTTCTTTGGTCCCTTAATGGCATTTGTTGTCAATAAGAAAAATGACTAGGCTTATCCCTTAAAAATGGTTATTTTAACAAGTTAACAGGTACATAGACTGTGAGAAACAACCGTGTGTGTGTGCAGGTGTTTGTGGGAATACTCTGCTCTCTTTACCTCTGAACATGAAGCCCCTAAAAGATTAATGCTCTGAACAACTAGAAAACCCCGCAATGAGCTCAGCAACATCTCTCTCCCTCTCTTTCTGCTCTCACCAAATTTCATCTCATCTAATACCCCATCCTTTCTTACTGTAGATCAATGAAGTGCAGTTACACACAATATAGTCAGTCTTTTGGCCATAGATGGTACCTTGTCGTTGGTTATCTTAATTTACTTCACAAAATTTCTAACCAGAGTATTGACCTAGCTAAAGTTATGTACACCTTCTTGAGTGTCTGACAAATTATGATTATGGAATAGCTGTCTGTCCACACAGACAGGTCACTGTAGGGTGTAGGGTTAGTTGCTGTTTAATAATGTATTCTTACAGAAGCTTGTTAGCTAAGTTTTATGGGTGGCACGGAGACTGAGGGCTGTTATGGTGGGCAGAATAGTTACATGCACAGGTATCTGAGCCTTGTTATGTTATTAAAGTAGGTTTTCCTTTAGTTTATGGATTATTTCCCTAGGAAAGATGATTGTAACACTGCCTGCAGTGGTCAGTGAGCCTGTAAGATGATTATTTTTCATTCCCCACCCCAGCAATCATATTACAAACCATTACCTGCAGCTTTTTTAGTTTAAAACTGCTTGGAGCAACATTTTTGTGTTTTTGAATAAATGTCTGTGGATGTATTCAAGCTATGTTTTAATCAGGCAAGAGGGAAATAACTTATGTGAAAATGGTTTTTACAATATGTTGAACAACATATGGCTTTTATAACGTCCCAAAACACCTTTTGTTCAGACATGTGAGTGTTCACAGGCTATTCCAACATTTTTTTCCTTTGTGCTAACTTTGCACAAGTTAGCAGTTCACTAATAAATGAAAACCTGGTGCAAACTAACAGTGTGGCTTGTGTAGAATTACCTTGCTTTATTATGGTAATGTTAAATCCTAATTCTGATTTAAGTACTAAAAATTTAAGTTTAAGAATGTACTATGCCTGCCAAGGTCCTGCTAATTAAAGTGCCCCCATTATACTTATTGAATTGTAAAACAAAAATAAAATTGCCTGCACTCTGTAGGTATTTGTTCGTGGCCATTTTATTGCACCAAGGTGACATTTTGAGCCCACTGGTTCTTCATTAGACCTCACCAGCTAGTCATCTTCTGATGAAAAGCTGTTTGCGCTTGAAACGTCACCTCGGAGCAATAAAGTAGCTGTGAGTGAAGCCCTGTAGTGTGCGAGCTGTCCAATCAATCTTTATGTGAAGGTTCAGCCACATCTCTGACTCAGCATCTACCACCAGCTCTGGGGTTGATGTGAGTGTTTTGGCTGCATCTTATATTGGTTTTTAAATAATAATGGATTCATCACTCTGTGAATACAATGAGGCAAATCCTAATGCATTGACAGAGAATCAGTATAACGTGCTTCCTTTGAAATTTTAGAGCTTTATATGGTCTTTCATTTCATTGTCCATCTGTTTTGCTTTCATGATGTGTTTTCAGTGGCAGCAGGGAGCTTTATTCAGCAAAAATGTAAAACAGCCAGTTTTCAACTGCCCACACAGCACCAAAGAGCAGTGATTATTTTACAGCTTAGACCTTGATTATAGTTAGAAACATGACATGTGTGTTTGTGCATGTGCCTGTATGTGTCTGTGTGTGTGTGACTCCAGTGGACATGTGGTCAGTAGGCTGCATCTTTGGAGAGGTGATAAGAGGAACAGTGCTGTTCCCTGGGACTGACCGTATCCTTCTAACCTTCAGCCACCTCTTCACTCTGTCTCATATGGAAACCCTGCAGCATTACAGCTGGAGTGCTCATGCTCAGGTGCATAAGGTTAAATTTTGGAGAGTGAAGAACTCCAAACAGAGTGGAGCACCATGCTTTTTGGCAGTGACACTCAAAAAAAAAAACACACCTCAAGCTGTCTGAGTGAATCCAACCTCTTGCTAAAGAGCCATGGATGAAAGCCGTAGAGCATGAAACACACACATATATAATAATAATAATGGATTAGATTTATATAGCGCTTTTCAAGGCACCCAAAGCGCTTTACATTGTGAATCCATTATTCATCCACTCCTCACTCATACCTGGTGATGGTAAGCTACGTGTGTAGCCACAGCGTGGCTGCCAGTCTGCGCCTACGGCCTCCCCGACCATCACCGAACATTCATCCACACATTCATGCCAACACTGGAGGCAAGGAGGGTTAAGTGTCTTGCCCAAGGACACAACGACAGATGACTGCGGAAGTGGGAATCGAACCGCCTGAGCCACTGCTCTGGGTGGATCTAGCCAGTGTGCAGTGGAGACAAAGCAGGGGTGGAAGTGTGAGGCATTACAGCAAAATGAAGTAATAGGGGTCTCTGGTGGCCCTGGAAGTGTACTGACTCAGTTGTCACAGGTGTGAGAACATGGAGAGGAAAGGGGTTTATTTGCAGTGTTTGGAAGGGAAAATGTCTAAAATTAGTGGCCAGTGGGCCCAAAGGAGTATTTGAAATCACTATAAGCTACATCTGTACTTATACACTGTCTCTTGTCTCTTGTAAATCAAAAACACATATTGTCATTAGGATGTTGATCATCAGGCTTTTGCTTTAATAAGAGAAGCCCAATGTTATCAAACTAAGTAAAAGTAATATTTACCAATGAAACAAATTTTAAAAAGTTTCTATTTTAAATAGCTACTTCCTTTAAAATGAAGTGAGACATGTTTTGATTAGAAGTAATTTATGTATCTCCTTTTTTAGGAATTGCACTTCTGTAATAAATATTCTTTATTTAATTTAAAAGGTGGCCATTACTTTTGGTTAAATTTTCATCAAGCACTCCAAAACACATGTAATCCAAAATAAAATCAGTAATACTGTATGAAGGAAGTGGATGCAGCATACAGGATGCCACATATTCCAGGTGTTTCTCTGAACCTTGACCTGCCACAATAGACATTGACCAGTGGAACAAGGTGATTGAGCAGCTGGGCACACCCTCACCAGAGTTCATGAAGAAGCTCCAACCCACAGTGAGGAACTATGTTGAGAACCGGCCAAAGTATGCAGGCCTCACCTTTCCCAAGCTCTTCCCCGACTGCCTTTTTCCTGCTGACTCTGAGCACAACAAACTCAAAGGTGAGTCCTTGTGGCGTGGTTGTGCTTTATTTTAGCCATTTTGTCAAATTATGGTGTGCAACAAAAATGTGTAGCTTAATTATCCATTAACAAATATCCATTAAATGTATCTATAACTTACACCAAATCTTGCACTTTTAGTTCTTATTGCTTACATGATACTGCAGGTTTTACTGTCTTCATGAAGTCATTTTAGCTGTGATCATTAAGTATTATTATCAAGAATCTGTAAAAGTAATAGCATCCCAGCCCCAGCTGTAGTTCTGTAGCAGCTCATTAACACTTGTTTTCACTCAAGTAGGAAAAAAATTAACTAAAATTTTGATAAAATCCTAAATGCAATCAACTGGAAGTCATGTAAATCCTGGTATAAATTAGAAATAGCACAGACAGCTTGTAATTTTATGAATCGGCTCAGAGAAAGCAACGGTTCTGGCACAGTTTCTCTGTACCAGAGTATTCATTCTCTTTGTTTTCATGGCCATCTTTCTGTTCATATTTGTGGATAAACTAGGCAGGAACAGTGGGCAGTGTTACCTACAACAAATGGAGCTTTGCAGTTGTAATGTCTTCATCCCATCATTTTGAATTTTATTGCTACCAGCAAATTCAAAAAGAGACTTTTCAGTTTTAACATTTAATGTGTTAAATATTCAGTATTCATTTAACTGATTTTGGTAGTCATTTTCCTCTATTTTAATTTACATTTTACCTAAAAAATAACATCTTACCTTTAACCTGCTATACTGAAATAAATCGTATGGTCCCCACTCTTGAATTCACTCAATCCTTTGCAGAATATTAACCAGCGCCTCATCACTTTTTGCTGTTTCATCTGAGAAGTGAAAGAAGAAAATAATTTTATGTGATTCACTAAACTTTCATTATTACATCTCTGGTAACAGGTAAAATTTTGACAAATCGCTGTTGGTTCAGGCTGAACACTGCTGGGGTGAGGATGTGATGAACGCAGAGAGTGGGAAGGTGTGAGAGCCATTTGAAGCACTTCTGTTTGTTTTGTACAGTTTTAGGCAGGAACTGAGTCAGACATGAAGGAAACACTCATTGTGCTTTGCTTATTTAAAACTGAAGGAGGAGAAAAAGTCAGACACTGCTGTCAGAGAGTGGGAAGCAGAGGATAGGTTGAATTAGAGGGCGTGATTTTATAGATTCAATCGTTTTGTTTTCCTTCAAAACAACACACTGACTGGCATAACAAAGAGGTTGGACTCTGATTTCCATTCCTCTGTTCTCATTTGAGTTTCTTCATTTCTTAGCTGCTGTAGAGCTATTTATAAAGAAGGTCAGTGTGAGTGGGAGAGAAGTGGTGTGTGCTTTAAGGGCACTCAACTCAATTTCAGATCCATCCAAGACGACCTGCAGGCGTACAGACCTCTCAACCAAATGTCAGGTGGCTGCATTTATATATATATATATGTATTACTTTCTAAAACTGACAGTAGAGATATGGGACAAAGCATGTGTTCAATTATGACATCAAAATGTAAAGATATCAGGGAGTTTAATAAAGTATTGTAAAATTATTTACTTGTATTTTCATTCATTAGTTTATCTGATTATTGCCACATATCACATTTCAGTGACATAAATGACTTCATCTTCAGGGATGGAACTAGAGGGGTGGCCAGGGTGGGACTGGTCACATCTGAAATTTGATTGGACACCCCAGTAGCCATCTCAGGTGATTGACAGGTCACTGGAGGACAGAAAAGTCTTCCCAGACACACATGGATAACTAGTATCACTACATCAATATAAAGTAAATATTAAAGTAGTTTCCTAATTAGTTATCCTTTTGACATATTGACAGTAGCCTGTGCATTTCCAGAAGACATTTTGTCTCTGTGCAAGTACAGCTACTAATGTTATTTAAGGTTATTAACCTCATGTAAGCATGAAGCTACGTAGCTGTGCTAATCTACTTCTATGGTATCACTAAATTAGTAAAGATAATGTGGGGAAACCATTGTTATATGTAGTTTTTGGTGAGTGTATTTAGGAACGACACATAAACTCAGTTAATCAAGATTTTCATACTGGAGTTGAAAATAAACTATAAACAATGCTCAGAGAGTACCTCAGTATCCGTGTTACTTAGCGCTGACTAAGCTAGAGCCACATAATCCAGTTTGATTTAAACAGGAAGCTAGCAAGACTGGTAGCTGATTTTAAAGTGATCTATGGCATGAAAATGTCTAGAAATGTAGCCTGTAACCAGTTTGATTGTGTTCAGGAAGATAGAAGAATGAAAATAAAGTGAGCTTTTTTGTAAATGAGTAAGGACACAGTTTAGATCAAGACAGACCCTGGCCCCATGTCGATCAGCAGCCCTGACAGCTTCTAATATGGAGCTAGCCACGCATCCCATTGTTGTCATCAAGCTCCACATACTGTGCCACAAAACTACCAACTTTTCTTTCTATGGACCTTATTGAACTTGGTCCAGATTATTAATGTAAAGATATTTTATTTCTGATGTCTCTCTAATGTAACCACAATTACCACAGCAGTATATGTGAGTGTGTGTTAGAGACAATCTTTTCCTTTCTTAGTACCTGTCTTGCCCATCCTCTGGCCATCCCACATGCACAAGTCGAGCTCCGCCACTGCTCATCCTATCTCCTTTTTTTGTAAAAATGTACAGATGTGAAACGGAAAACCAGTGTTGGTGTTGTTCTTCCAGGTTGTGCATTTTGACTGGCTACAATACCAGTCTAATATGATTACAAGGGAGACCACTTATATTTGAGTTACATAAGAGGTAGACTAGCATTTGGGATTCACAGGAGACGATCCGTGTAGAAAGTAATAAAAAAACATCTGCCATAAAGTCAACAACTGCAGTTAATATAAAATTAAACATAAGTGTTCCCTGTAACTATAAAGGTGTCCCAAAGGTAATAAACAACTCCCTTTTTGCAAAATCACACTAAAGTTTTACTATTTCTGAATTAATTGTCTCATTTTTAAGCATCATTCTGTAATCTGAAATAATTGTTGTAAAAGAGAACAGATTAATGGACATACAGCAGATAGATATGTTGCTGTTATTATGTCATTTGAGCATAAAAAAGTTTTATTATTGTATATAAACCGGTGGATGAAACTGACAGAAGCATCATGTATACACCACTATTCCCTTTCTTGAATGGCTTGATGGACTTTGATGCATCTATATTAATAATAATATCTTGGATATAGTTACAAAAACCCACGTGCATCAAATATGGGCATAGAGGCAGCATCCAGTGATTAAGCTGCTGTAAGGTGCTGATTTAATTATTCCCTTTCATTCCTGCCAAGTATCAGTCTTTCCTCCTCATTTTCTGCCATGTTGTGTCTCAGTTTTCCTCTTCTCCACATAAGGGGCAAAAAGTTATATTTTGTTTTCTCATTAAATCCACTGATGCCATTGCTTTGCATTTTTCACATCACAGCAAGCCAAGCCAGAGACCTCCTGTCTAAGATGCTGATCATTGACCCTGCTAAACGGATATCAGTGGACGAGGCCTTACAGCACCCCTACATCAATGTGTGGTACGATCCAGCTGAGGTGGAGGCGGTGAGTAGGCACCGATGTGTATCAGCCATGAGTCCAAACTCATTTCTGTCCCTCTGTGTCTGATTGGTTAGCACCAAGTCTCACTTTATGTATAAATATGACTCTAAACATTATTTCATTTGTCCCAGAACAAAAACAACTTGGATAACATTAAAAATGCTGCATCTATGAGTGTGTTTTATATTTTTGTTCCCATCTCATTCTCTTTCTTCCTTTACTTCTAGTTTCATTCATTAGTTCAGAACTGAATTATATGTGAATTTAGCAAAGTAACCTGGAGTTTTTGCTGATTAGTGCATTGTTCTGTCTTGTACTGTCAGAGAAGTTGTTTCTGGTTCATTTGCTGAAGTCTAATGTCTTCATCTGGACCTCATTAGTATGAGGTGACACTGAGATTGGGAAAAAAAGCCATCTGCAGGTTGACAGAGTTGTGTAGTTACCACTTCTACATGCAGCTGCTCACTAGTGCATGAGGAGTGAATGGATTTTATTATAACTTCTGCTGTGTGAAATACTGTAACCTGCAGGCTAATGGCAACATTTGTAATTATTACCCATTTTAAGAAAATTTCATGCATTTGGCCTTGTCAAGTTGTTTGGTTGTTGATGTTTTTAATGATGTGGCATGTGTAGCATGGCTGTGAATGGCATTTCAACACATTTTCTGCTGTTTTCCCCTTCTCTAATGTCACCTCATGCAGATGAAGGACAGAGATCTCTTCCAAATATCCATGGTAAATAACAACTGCCCCTACATTGAAGAAAACTGCACAATTGGACTTTCTTAGACTGCATCTGAAAAGAAAAGATTATTTTTAAACACATTTTTTTACTTGAAGATTCCCGGTAGAGGTGTTTGAAATAAGTTAAAATAAAAGGGATGATAAGTATAAAAAGGGAGGAGGTGTAAATGTCATACAAATACAGAATATAGAATCCAAGGCCTTATTGTAGGACAAAAAATCAAGTTAAAAAAAGGCGTAGAGACTGTTTTTCTTTATATCTGCAAGACTGCATGAACACCATCTTAGAGAATTTAATATCTACCTTATAAGTTATTAATTTAATGTTAAGGAAGAATTGAACATGTGTCCTGCTGTGGCTGCTCAATGCTGACCTGTAACGGTCTCTCCAAGGTTATATCAGAGGTTGAGAGAGGAGATGATAATGATGTTAGAGTTTGGGTCGGTATCATTATGAATGAGTGATAAGAAGTGTTGACTGGATGCCAGACAGCATATCTGCTTCCCGGTCGATGAAATGGAAATCATGTGTGAGCGGCATAAAGCCACTTCAGCAGGACAACACACCAAATAATTTTATCATACCATTGCCTGTCAGTGTTTTAGTCCCAACCATCTGTTATGATACAATTTGTATTGAATATTATGGAAATAATCATTATTATATGTGTTAAGAAGTATATAAGGTGCTTATGTTTATTTAAATTCATCTATCTTTTTTATTTTCTTCATAATCCACATGTGTTGACCTTCAAAACCCAGCATGTTGGGTGAAAGTTGTCTCACCAAAAATCATGTGTGACATTTCATTTCCTGCTTTCTGGAGAAATTATAAGGAATTTCAGCCTTCTTCTGCATCAGTATGTGCTGCAAACATGTTTTCAAAGTAAAACTAAATTTAAACTATGTTTGAATAAACAGTACATAAAAAAAAAATAATGTTTGAGGTTAGAGGTTTACTTAAAATCTTGTTTTTACAGAAATGCAGGAAACTTTTTAGGCTTTCGGTTTAGCATTCAGATTAAAATCATTTTTAAATTAAATATCTGTCTTTTTGTGTGGGTTTTTGTGTTTAATTCAGTTTGCCACAAAAGATTCAATGGTTGCATTATGTCATAATTTGCTTTCATTGTTTGGGGATAAACCTTTAAAGATTTTGCCTTGTAGATTTTTTTTAATCCACATATTTGTATAAATTAATGTACATTTCAATATTGAAAATTCTGATGCAACCTTGTAAAATCTTGTGCTGAAGACATTTTTGTGTGGATGTTCTAGCTTATTTTTCCTTTGCTATTTTCTGAAACCATTACTAAAATGGAGTATGCTCTCTCTTCATCTTAGCCTCCACCTCAGATCTACGACAAGCAGCTGGATGAACGAGAACACTCCATTGAAGAGTGGAAAGGTAAGAACGGTTTATTCTAACAAAAAGTAAAAAAATGACAAGTATGTGAACTAGTAGTATGTTAAGTACCTGTATATCTTGTGCTTACAGTATTATTTTCCTGTATTCAGTTACTGGTACTGGTAAAATAAGGTGTAGTTTTGACATCTTTAAATGATTTTTATCCCATAATTGAACACTTTGGCAGAACTAATCTACAAAGAGGTGATGAACTTTGAGGAGAGAACGAAGAATGGCGTTGTGAAGGGACAACCTTCACCTTCAGGTACTCTCAGTGCATAAGCCTAATCGCTCTGTAAGTGAATTTAATATAAACTTAATGGAGTTATCCCTTGTAAATAGAGAAACCCATTGTGCTGTTGACCATGTGTCTGTGTTGCTTGCATCTACAGTTAAATGTTGTTCAGTGGTGTTATTTTGGTCTATTTGTTAAGTCATAATGTAAGAAGCTAAAGTGTATCTGCTAAAATGCTTTCTGGCATTAAGGAATTTGATTTGATATTTGATAGCAAATGTTTTGTGTGAGTGTAACATACCATGATTTAAGGTTTGGGTTCTGTGGTCCCTGGAAATCCAAATCCTCTGCTGCAGCTGACATTTCATACTATTGGGAGAAAAAAAAACAAAAAAACAAAAAACAAAACAAAACAAAAAAACAGAAAAACAGAAAAACAAAAAAACTCCAAAGAGAGTAGATGGTTTTCTTATTATTCACCACAAGGTGGCAGTAAAGAGTCACATTAACACACTGACCTGCCTAAATGGCTTTTTGTTGAGACAGCAGCATCTGTTGTTTCAAAGAGATAACTATTACAAAGACAACAAAGATGCAATCCAGATACAATAAATTCTGACTTTTGTACAACCTCCCTCTTTTAGAAAGCTTTTAAGGCGTCTTCTTCTTTTAGCTGAAGCTTAAAACCATCATTAGTGAATTAGCATACGAATCGTGTCATCCTCCTTGTTGCATCTAATGGGCTGAAATATGAGGTAAAAATTAGCACATCAGATGATTTTGACTCATTAACCAATAGCTTTGTTTATTTGTTCTTTTCCCTTCCATTTTGTGTCTGTCTCTTGCAAATACACAACCCCCATCTTTTCTCATCCCTACATCCTCGAATAATTAAGTGGATGGGGTTGTCTGTAGTGTCTGATGAATATCAGACGCAGTGCAGACGAACTGCAGACGGCAGTGTTTCACTGCAGCAGGAAAGCTGAGGAGCTGAGAGCTCACATGACTCAGCCATAACCCGTGTGTGTGTGTGTGTGTTCAGTTCAACATCCTTAATGCTGATGATACAGATTTTACTGTCTGTTATATATTTTTTCATGCTTATCATTAGTCATTAGAGTTTTCCCAAATTAGAATTATAACAAAAAGATTGGATTTTATTTCTTTTTACAGTCAAGGATGTTTGCCTGCACAAAGGTTTCCAACAGCTACATATTTAAGGGCTCATTGGTCCACTTTGGACATCTGCCTGCTACGGGACAGACACAAACTGCTTAAATCACTATATTTGGGCAGTTTCCTACAACCAGTCTGCTCAGGCATCTTTTTTATGGCTGGTAAAGGAGTTTGATGAAGGTAAAGTGATATTTGAGTGGAAACAGCTCTCAAGCAGAACTGCTGAACTAAACTTGCTGTGATGAGATGTTTTCCTTTCACAAATGTGTAATAAATTATACATGATTAATGTAGAAAAGCCTATAAATTATTTACAATATAAGCCACTTGTCTATTTCAGTCTTATTACATACATTTATAATGGCTTAAGATATTTGTTTAAATTTAACTTCATATATGTTTGGTATAATTTATAGCTCCTGCAACCCTTAATGGACAAAGTGGTATAGATAATGAAGGAATGAATAATTAATTATGACATCATTAACAGCAAAGCTAAAATTTCTACATTATGACTTTTTCTTCCAGGGGATCTCAGGTTTGTTTAAGGACTTCTGGGTCCCCTTAATCTGAACACTGAATTATCGTTAATGGCAAAATGACAGCCAAGTTGATTGAATGAACTTATATTCGATAAAGTTTCTGAATGTTTTCTGTAAACTTCAAAATGAGGTCAGTATAAGAAAATTGATTCCTGACAAGTGCCAGTATATTCAGATTTAGACTATGAAGACGTAATAGTCCCCGAAGGGCAATTCATTTTTGCACTCAGCCTGTCTGGATTAACAGAAATACAATAAAGCAAAAATTTCCTCCCGGATCAATAAAGTATTTATTTATCTCTAAGTGAAATAAACAATGCAACAGTTACCATTCACTTTCATCAGCACAACCACCATCAGTGGCAGCACAGCAGAGCGGGATGCAAAAATAGTTCACAGATCACAATAGCTAAGTAAGTTCACAAATAAAATAATTTATAGCATAATAATTCAGTTCATTCTGCGATTGTGCATTTAGTAGCCTTATGGCAGACAGAATAAAGGAATTTACATAGCGGTTTGCTTTCCACACTGGCACGTGATGCCCATATATGATATTAAGTGATGTCTTAATAAAAACATAAATTATAAGGTATGAGTCTATAATAATACACAACCATAAAATAGCTATTTCTTAGCTTGTAAATGATTGCTATAACACCTTCCTGTGGAGCTCACTGGACCCAAAACTTAATCACTTTTGCCTCATTATACACACACTGTGATTGTGACTGTGCCCCTCAGCTGTTGTTAATGTTGTTGATGTCTCAGTCAGAGTAAAGTAACTCTGCCCTCTGTGTGCGCTTACAAATATTATCTGCTGTGTGTATTTCTGCCCCTGTTAGGACTCTTTTACGTTGTAACCCCCCTCCGCTGTTGATTCCCTTAGCACAGGTGCAGCCGTGAACAGCAGCGATAGCCTCCCTCCCTCCTCCTCCATCAACGACATCTCCTCCATGTCTACCGACCAGACCCTGGCCTCAGACACTGACAGCAGCCTGGAGACCTCTGCGGGACCCTTGGGGTGTTGCAGGTGACTAGCCGCCTGCCTGCGCAACCCTATGTTCTTCCAAAGGTGAAGAACTCAATCCATATGACCAACAAAAAACATAATAATAGTAAAAAAAAGGATAAATAAATAATAAAAAGAAACAAAAAAAATAGAAGAAAAAAAAAGTAAAGATAAAATTAAAATATTCTGAACAAAAAGATGATCTATGGACACAGAATCTAAAATGATGAAATTTAAAGCCTGTGCATTGTCATTCAAAAACAGCAGTGGTAATTAAACAGAAGTAAATGAGCTGAGATATGTTAATGATCCTCTAGTTGCTTTGCTTATATAACCCCACATATCTTGTATATGGCATCCAAACTAAAATGACCAAGTGCTTAGACTTGCATCTCCTGTAAAGTGCATATTGGCTGGCTGCTGTCCTCCTGATTCCTTCCAGAAGCATTTATGCACTGATCATTGTGGCAAGGTGGGCGTCCATTGTGCTCATAATTATTAAAAACAAACTTTCTACTCTTTTGGTGTTCAGCTCTGATTTAATGATATTGCTGCATTTTCAACTCGAGGCTTTCTCCCTCATAAAACACAATCTCAAATGTAAGGCTGCTTAATTTGTGTTTTTATGTTGTAAACCTGCAGGGACATGTAGTCGCTTTCACCTACAGCGTTGTAAATACTGTAATACTGTACAGCAGTAAGGGCAGATGGAGTGGGACTGACGGCCAGTACACTGGGATTTTTATTTTTTATTTATTTTTTCTAATTTTGCTGAACAGAGCACACCTTGCCACATCACCAATTTCCACCTCGGTTGCCCCTGTATATCGCTGTAGTCCTGCATGATTAGATTTAAACAGCGCTAATCTCTCACTGTATGCTAAAAAGAGTCTGTATAGAGACTTTTGTTTATGTACCATGTAAACTAACTCAACTCCAGACATGTGGGGTTGTGTCTGGTCACAGTAAGACATGTGAGCGTGTAAGTGTGTGTGTTGGTGAAGCACAGGCAAGCCAAAAAGATTTAATATCAGGCTTGAGTTCAGGACTTAAGGGGTGAGTACATGTAGAAATACATCATTTTGATTGTGCTCAGACTTCCCAAGAGGAGTCTGATTTGTGAATAATTTCCCTTTTATTTCCTTTGGCAGTGTATGAGCAGCCCCTCCTCAACCCCATGGGCTGACCCACAGCCCTGCATGTCATTGTGCACCATTAACCCTCATAAGCAAAGGAGGTATATATTTTTTAGTGTGGTATGACCACAAACATACCTCTCTCTATTTGTTTGACTCTTTAAACACTTTTTGAACAAAACATTAGTGATACAGTGGAGAATTTAGACGCGGATGAGGAGTGTTAACTTCGTAGCAAAGATTTCTTGATCAGTAAAACTGTGCATCTTGTTGCTACATACCACACAATCTTATATCATAAAAATGCAACTGCCTGATTTCTCAGCTGAATGACTCACCTAATTATTTATTTTGATAGATGGAACCTGAATATGGCAAGTGCCTTTTGGAATGAAGCATGCAGATGCAGAAACTATATTAATTTTAGTTTTTTGGGGGTAGAATCTCCTCAACTTCTCCTCTCTCTGCCTTAAAACTGTCCTTAAAATGTCCCCAAACTGTAAAGTTAAGTGGAAAGTAGTGAGGAAAAACAGATTTCCTCAAATTATTTGGCTTGATTTGATTTAATTTCTCTGGCTAGAGAATTCTAGCAGAATTTATCTCTGTGTGAGCAAATTTTCTCCTGCTGAGCCAAAGTGCAGGCACAGATATTTTGCATGCACAGGCTTATAGCAGACATACGGTGCAATTTCTCTCACTGAAATATTCAGATATTGTCGGTTACTTTAGATTACAGCTAACATAGAACCATTTAAACTTATCATTTCCAAAGTCCTCCCCTACGTCTGGAAAAAGATGCCCACATGTATAAAAAGGCCAGCCAGTGATGGGTGTACTGGTAGAGAAGTCACAAGTTTGAAAATTCACTTAAACTATTTTCACTGTATGTGATGAATTTATAACTATCAGCTTAATTGGGAAGAACAAATTAAATGGATAACTCCCTTCTAACAGGCATAGTTAGCAGAAATAATTGAATTACTTGAGTCATCATGTTGTAACTCATGACAGTGACGAATGTGCTTACATTTAATGAAACATGCAAGTGTCTGTGTTTTAGAACAGCATGAAAACACCATTTACCTGAAGCCATTTCTGTGACTAACGTTATTTTTCCTACTTGTGCATGTGGCCACTTGTTAGTTATAAATCCTTAAGCTCAAACATGATGGTAATAAGAAGAGGAGGCAGGACTGTTAAGACATATCAGTCAGTCTGGACAGTTCAGCTGTGGTCTGGTTGTTGCAGATATATAGATGCAATCTATGAAAGTCCTCCCCACATGATACACCTTAAGAAAGCTACTTTGTTAACACTCTTTCAGCCTGCGGCTCGTGCATAGTACAGGAACTACACACAGACTAACAGTACCGTCACAGAGCTAAGAGGGTGACTGAGGTTGGCGTCTCCAGAATAAGCTACGGCTAGCTTGGCTTTCTGTTCAGGGTCTGGCCAGGGCAATCTTTAAAAAACAAAACAAAACAAACAAAAAAACAGGGTGCAGCTTTTAAATTCTTTGTGTTTTAAAAATGTTCTGGTGATTTCTCACAAAGCGGGTCCAAAGCTTGTATCGGATCCTACACCACAAAATACACATAAATGTTACAGTTTTTCTACAGGGCATTTTGAACCATGTAAACACACTCTTCTGTCCGTATCTTGACATGTTCCTGATCACTGAATAGAAATATTGACACATAATAATGTCTTTTTTTTTCTTTCTGAATGTGAACTGTTGATCTTTTTTATAAGACATCCCTCCAGACAATTCTGTTGTGATAAAAGGTGCTTTTGGTCCTGGTTAATGCGCCTGAAATAGAAGAATCTAACACACAAACAGCTGGGTTGTCAGCACTGAATGTAGAAATGAATGGTTTCACAGTGAAGCATGCCATTGCGACTCTGCTCATCAGTGTGTGTGTTCTTAAAATTAACCAGCATTCAGCACAAATGCTCATTTAATGATCAGGCATCTGTACTGACTTTCTAGTACATGTCCGTAAGACTTTTGTGCGATTGCTTTGAAGAATGTTGTTGGAGAGTCGGCATAGTTGTGGGTTTGGAAGTTGTTCATGTGTTTATTGATGTTCAGTCACATTAACCACTGAATAAGAAAAGTCAACTATCAATCCTGCTCCTAATTTTTGTCAAGAAGATCTTGATGTGATCTCTTGTGTTTTCAAGATTCGTAAAAATTAATGTATTTCAGCCATTTATTTATAATCTGAGGATGACTGGTTTGTCATTTAGCCATAATTTTATTGCCAATATGAAAAAAAAATGACTACATGTCACATGTTAGGATATGTCTTGTACTATAAATCTTTGGACTCAGTACTAGTGATCCCCAACTTGTTGATTTTCACCTCTTTCTCTCAAGTTATATTGTAAATAATAACAATCCAACAATGCAATAATATTTTATTGCACTCAGACAGGGAGGCAAGCTACTGCAAGGGTCAGATGATGCTAAAATGTTTTAAAGTGTTCAATGTAGAACTCTATGATGACTGAAACCCTGTATAGCTCATCTGAATCAGGTGATGTTGTTCTTCAGTTTTTTTCCGACTCCTTCTCTCTTGTTTCTTTTACTCTGTGCTGTTTTAATGAATCATTCTTTTGACATTGTCAGGTTGGAAAAAAGAAAAAAAAAAAGAAACTATCTGTTTCACGCTGATCTCAAGCTTCAGCCTATAGCGTTTCAAGTAAAAGTCAAAACAAATGCAAATTAAAAAGAAAAAAAATACTGAAAGCTGTTACTGTAAACACAACATTTTAAAGGAACTGTGTATGTACAAATAGTATATGTATGTGATTGAAAATAAACAAAACCTTTGATCTTGGACTATGGTTGATCCTTTCTTTTTTTTTTTTTTTCCCCCCGGGAATTTTCCACATTTGTTTCTGGTCTTTTTCAGGCAACATGAATATTATTTAGCAGTTGGTGGATGAAATGCTGCATGCACAAATTTTAATGCAACTTTCATCCCTTGGGATTCATTTTGAGGATGATTTAAGACAGAAATTCCACATTTAGTCTTTTTCAGTGAGCAAAGGAGATATAGGTGTGGAGAATTTCTCCCTGCTCAATTGAATGGATTAATGTCGGCCATGAGCCCTCCATTCATGCAATTTGTCAGTTTCTTCATCTTCTTATAATCTACTTTTCCTGAAACAGCAACCACGGCCTATAAAATGCTGTTCAACAAGATGTTTCCTCAAGTTTTCAAAAGACAATGAGTCAGGGAGCAAAGGGATGCACATCTGGTAGATAAAGAAGTCAGAAGACTACTTTATCTACCACTAAGCCACTAAGAGCATCCTTGAAAAGCTTCACGACGGTCCCGACAGAAGGTTGACTATAACATCTATGTCTGTTCACTCCTAGGTTTCCAATGTTAAGACCTGAAACTAATGTGACCAGGATACACCATAAGAGGTGCTGAAAATAAACTCAAAGAACTAATTCAACTGTTTCCATCCGTGCCACCAATCTAAGCCCTGATAGACTGGTGTCACATACTCCTCAATACACATTGAATGAGTTTCCAAACCAACTGCACCCTTGAAACACAGTAAAATAACAAAGGAGACTCACATGAAAATGGATCTTTATTCATATTGTCATATCTTTTTAAGGTTACTTTGAGAATCAAGTATCATATCTTGAAAATATATCACAATCTCAGTCCTCTCCATCTTGCTCTCTGTTCATAATCTGCTCTTTTGTGTGGAATTCACAGAATGAAGTGACACTGTCAGCGTGGCATAAGCCTATTATTTCCCAGTGAAGGGTGCAAAATGAAAAGCACAGGCTCTCCTCCCTTCTTTAGTTGTCCAGGCACTTTTTCCCCCTCCATGTGCACATTCCAGATGTCCTGCAATGACCAGCAGCAGGTTTATAAATCTGAGTTTATCTCCAGAGAAGAAGCAGCCAGCAGCAGGTCTATGTACATGTACACACATAAACCTCTGACAGACACCCAGACCCAGTCTGGTCTCAGATGTCTCCTGTTTTGTACCCATTAGCAAATCCACACGGTGTGTAGACATTTGGTTTAAGGCTACATAAATACACTGCATTAATACGGTAACTGAACAGGCAGTCGGTGGTTACATTGACCCTCGTGGACTCATGCACCATCATGCACCCCACAACTTGCTGCTGAATCTTGCAGTTGGATTGTTTACATCCACAGTGTTAACAAGTTTGATGCTCAACTTTCCTTTTTTCACATTTTAGCTACAGATTGTTATTCAGTTACTGCAATTCCCAAGAGCATAACAGCTCAGTAACACGTGGAAATATGAACGGTACAATTTGTCAACTGAAATGTTGAATTCAAGACAGACACCTATTTTTTTAAATTTATCTGGGATTTATACCAACGACCTTTTGTGCAAGACTTTCAAACGGATTTTTACAAGCTACAAAACTTCAGTCACTATCAGCTTAATTCGTGCCATATCCATCTGAACATGGGTCAAACCACAGTGCAGACCAACAAGTAGTGTCTATGATTACCTATAAAATATTTACAGAACAGGCTCCTTATTTTCTTTTGGTCATGAGTAAATGTAACAGCACAGAAGCAAGGGCACATATACAGCGTACTCTCCAATTTAAAATGGTACACACATTGACAAAACATTCAGTACCAACTTGCAGAGGCTAAACAAGACATATAAGTGCAAGGAAATACCTTAATATAAAATATCACACATTGATAATTTTGCTTAAATATCATGAACATTTAAGTATTACTTTAATTTCACGTTACAAACATGACAGTATTTTTCTGAATTGTTTCCCTCTACATACATGAGCACATACAGAATTACACTTAGCATTAACATGATGTTTTTGGTTGGATGTTATTAAAATCAGTGAGAAGTTTGGCTTAATTCTGTCAGCATCTTTAGGTCCAATGTTCTTAAATGCTCACTCTTTTTATATTTTGCCTTCTCACCCATCTAGCCAGCCCTGGAAGCTAATGTAAAGTAGTAGTACCATCACAGACTACAGCCAACCGGTCTTTATTTCCACTCTCCAGGTAGATGGGTGAGCACCACATTGGTTTTTGACAAGGCTAGAGCGTGTCCATGAGCTCTTTAAATAATGCTATATACAGATAACGTTACTCTGACATCACTCCAGGTGATGTCTGCTTTCAATAGCCTTGTATGTCCTATTTCTTCACTTAAAACATGCTGTTAACTCAGCAGCCAAATCCTGTATGGAGTCCCTTCAGTGTTCACGTCATTTTACAAAATGTTTCCAGTCTGCATTGGCATTTCTCAGCCTTCCTTCACTGTATCCAGATGGTGTTGTTGTGGTCTGGTCGGCGGGGATCGGTGGCAGCAGTGTTGCCAGCAGCGGTGAGGTCACTAAATGTGGAGAAAAACTGCTCCATCTCTTTCTGTAACATCTGGTTTCGCCGTTCGGCGTCGTCCTTGGCACGCTCAGCGTTGCGCAGCTTGATCTCCGCCATGGTGTACTTCTTCCTCTCCTGATCCAGCTCCTCATGGAGGCTTACCATCTCCGTCTCCAGCTCCAGATTACGCTGCTCCAAACTGCAATGGAGGTTTACACTGAATTAGCAGAGGGAAAAGTGAAGCTTGAGAGCACAAAATACTAGAAGAACAGCAGCAGTTTGTGAACTTTATAAATTGTAGACAGCAACTTGGCTGCAACTTAAAGACACTTGACATCTGACAGGCCTGGCCTGGATGTTTGGACTTCTACCAAAGCTTCTAAACCTTCACTGTGTCACAGTTTGGACCTAACACTAAAATATTTATGGGATTAACAAAGTCCGTGCCCAACTTCATCAAACTGGATCATGTTTTTGTCCGTTTCTTCTGTGAAAAAAAATATTCGGTGGTTTACACTTTTGGACAAATAACAGGAAATTATGCAGAAATCAAGTCAACAGGAGGTGATTTGAATGAGATGCACTGATGATTTTATAAAAAGCCATCTGGAGAAATAAAATGCTGTATTGTCAGAGAAGATCAGAGAGAAAGTAAATGGAGAGAAGATGTGAACATATTCCTTGAAGTCAATACTACTCATAGCAATGTCTTTGTTTTATTATTATAGTCATATTGAAAATAATCTGTTTGTTCATTATCTGCTATCATTCCACCTGTGATACGCTACCCGCTAACCTGTTAATTCAGCGACAACCATACATTGTCAGCTATGGGGGGGACCTAGCCTGAACTGATGATGTTGACAGCAGATACTGCTGATATGTCATGTAAAGTAATTAAACTCATTAATATATTAAGTAGAACTAACAAACTTGATACGTCAGATTATCTATAACTTAAAATGACATGAAATTCTGAAAGACACGGTCTTTCTCGATTAGTTTGGGGCAAATAACTTCTTCACAGAAAATGGTAAAAGCGAATGCAAGGTCAAAAAAGAAAAAAAAAAAAAAAGGATCACAGTTTTGTTTGACATCAAGCAATCTCTGCTGTGCATCAGCTTTGTATCCGAAGCTCTTCCCTGCAGAGCAGGATGCCATTTACACATGGTAACCATGGCAACTGGAAGTGCCAGCTTCTCCTAGCTCTTACTGTCCACATTCACTCAGGTTCAGTGAATTCTTGCAAACCTCCTGTATTACTACCAGGGTATGGCTACAATTTTAGGGACAAAAAAGTCAAACTATGAGAACATGCTAACAAGCTAATTCTTGCCAAAACAAGTTTATGTCTTAATACTGAGCTAAAGAGCAGATTTAGATTTGGTGACAGTGTTTTTCTTAGTTTATATACACTGCCCGTCCAAATAAGTCACCAATGGATGATAATTTTTCAGCTGGCACTAGTTCTTTAACCCTAACTGATGCAGTGAGTAACTTTTCATTTCTTAAGCAAGCATGACGAAAGACACATCTTGTGGTTTCTGTTAATCTGTTTCAGAAAGGTCAAATAATTGGCATCAAGCAAAGAAAAAAAGAGCTAAAATGATGCTGAAACTACTAAAATTGAGTTTAGAATTGTCTAATGCATTATTAAAAACTGGAAGGATAGTGACAAACCTTCATCTTACAGGAGGAAACGTGGTCAGAAAAAAATATCCTGAATGATTAAGATCGGCGATCACTTAAACATTTAGTGAAATCAAACTGTAGAAAAAAAAAAACACAGTAGGACTTACATTATGCTTAAAAGTGAAGGTAAAAACTAACTGTAATTCCTTATTTGTACTTTTCATTGTGCTTTCAATTGTGGCCTTTTAATTTCACTGTACAGCTGCCTGAATGATAAACTGTAGAGAAAACTTCACTGCAGCCCAAAAGGCAGGCATCCCAATGTCAGTAAGCTGGGAAAATGCTGCTTTTTATTATGCAGCCTTACCTTTTTATCCTGGCCTCATACTCTGCCTTTTGCTTATGCATCTCCTGTTTAAGACTGGCCACAAGACTGTGCAGAGCACTGTGGCTGCCAGGTCCATTACCAACAGTGAAACCATCACTGGTATCACTATTGTTGCTGCCCCGACTGCTGCCCCCTGCTCCATCTCCACTTTCTTCTCTGTTGCTGCTCCTGCCACCTCCCTCTCCTCCTCCACCAGACTGACCAGGCTCATTGTCCTGCGCAGGCCCATCCAAGTCTTCAAAGTGGCCTCCGTAGAAGTCCTGCTCTGGGCAGGTGGTGGTGGAGGAGCGACACGAAGTGGAGTTATCAGGGAGAGAGATTTCGCAGGAAGAAGTGGACCAGGTGGCACTGTCCACGCTCTGCTTGTCCTCACAGCTGTTGCTTAGACACATGTTGGTGATCTGATTTTGCTGCTGCAGGTTCTGATGGTTTAACTGGACATTATCATACGTGGACAGACGATTCTGATTGGTTGTTTGATCCCCACTGGAGCAGTCACGTGTTTTGTTGCCTTCCCGAAGCATGACGCAGCCATTTTGCGGCCAAAGACTGTTGCGACTGTTTAGACTTCCCGTGACCACGTCAGAGCTGGAAATGCCCAAGCGCACGATGCTAGTCCCATTTCCCGCAGGACTGCCTCCACTCGTAACACCACTGGTGCCCATTTTTGTGCCCGAGCTTTTGAGCGTCCCACTACGACGCACTGGTAGGCAAGCACCTCCTGTCAGAGCCTGGCTCTTATCTAAAGTTGGATCTGACGAGGGTGAGGAGCTGAAGGAGCCGTTTGTAACAATCCCACTGCCTTTACTGAAGGCTGGGTTCTTTTTCACAGTCAGTGGTGGACTGCGGGTGCTGTCAAAGCGACCTGTGACAACATTACGGGGGCTCGTAGATCGTGGGGTGCCACTGTTTTCTGCATGCTGTCGGTGTGGAGACTCGGGTACTTCCCAAACACACTGCCGCACCACTTGTGTGTTGTTGTTCTCGGCATTCTGAGACACTGTTGCAATGGTGGAGGTAGTTGTGGTGGCTTGTCGCCGCGTCAGTTCAATGTTGTTGTTGGCAAGTTCAAGTGCAGTGGGGCTGTCTTCATCTCTGGGGAAAAGCACATCATGGTGGCCAATCAAAACAGCCATGAGCTGCTGGACCAGAACGGTTCCTGACAAATAAAAATGTACATCATTATCAGAACGGCACTAAAATAAATTATTTAAAGAGACATGTAACTGATGCTTCTAAAAACTGACCTTCCATAATTGTTACTGGGTCCTCAATCTTTGGCCTCAAGATATTTGGCCCAAAGACTGTTGCCAAGTTCTGGACGCTCATTTTATTCACACCTGAATATGACTGGACTTCATCAAGAAATCTGCAATAAAAGGCAAATATGAACTTTTTACTGGTAACCATTTGTCACAATTTGAATTGTATCCACTTCTGCAGTACCTGCA
Organism: Melanotaenia boesemani; assembly: GCF_017639745.1. Taxonomy (NCBI): domain Eukaryota; kingdom Metazoa; phylum Chordata; class Actinopteri; order Atheriniformes; family Melanotaeniidae; genus Melanotaenia; species Melanotaenia boesemani. Next base: position 11,408,360 of record NC_055700.1, read on the forward strand.
GATGTACTTGAGAAGGTTGTAGTTCACTGGAGGTAGACTTTCCACAAGCCTTCTCAACTCCTTCATTCCCTGCGGATGAAAGATGGACATTTAAAACTGATGTGTTACTAATAAACATCCATGAAATACATAACCAGTCTTACTACACTGACAACAGCAGCTTGTTTTGCTTGAATGACTATTTGTTTATAATCTAAAGTCTGTTCCCTCTTTTTTTCTAAGTTCTGTGGGACTTAAAAAGGAGGTAAGTTCTTGTCTACATTAAAAGGCATAGAGTAATTCTGCATTGGTAAACAGAAGCACACCCACACTCACTCTCATAAAAAAAAAAAAATCCACAAACTTTTTAAAGACTGAAGAAGAGGAAACAGTTTTGGGCACTGTGAGGCAGCATATGACCGATGCCCGGCTGCTGACTGTGCCTTATGTGAATGAGCGAATAAGATCTTAGTCAGATGTTAAAAATTAAGCAGGCACAACAAAGTCATTGTGAGAGGAAATGACAAAACAGAGCTGGGGAAGCTGGGGGGCAGAAGGCCAGATTTATGCCACAGAACAAAACTTATGTCGGGACTTTTTTAATGCTAACTTTGGTTGACATATAAGTTGAATCCAGCAGATATTTGCATACAGTGATAGAATTGCAGGTAGGGAATTTAAGAGCAAAAAAGATATTCTTCATGTCTTATTTCTTACCATTTCCTCATCTTTCCCAAGGAGTTTGGCACAGGCCAGGAATTCTTCATACTTTTGGAAAGGGATGACGGGCTCCGGCAGCTCTCTGAGGTACAGCTTCAGTAGGGAAGCTACTGTGTGCACATCCGTGTTACTGTTGACAGAGACAAGACACTGATAGCATGAAGGGCAAGGTCAGCATTTATCAGAGATAAGTAAAATGAAAGTCCTGAAGAGAGCTAAACATGACTACTACTGTAGGAAGTGGGTGAACATTTAAGTCCTTAAATCAAACATATTTGTTTTTATTTTTACACAATCTGATAAATATAACCGAGGGGAAATGTCCAGATCACATGGGCTGACAACAGGGGTGCCTCAGGGCTCGGTGCTCGGCCCTCTTCTCTTTTCCCTATACACCTCCTCACTCGGTGCAGTCATTAGCTCTCATGGTTTCTCCTACCACTGCTATGCAAATGACACTCAGCTTTTCCTTTCTTTCCCACCTGATGACACAACCGTCTCAATGCGAATATCAGCATGCCTTGCTGATATCTCTGCATGGATGAAGGATCGCCACCTTCAGCTAAATCTGTCCAAGACTGAGCTTATTGTCTTTCCAGCCAGTCCTTCTTTACCGCCACAGATAAGTGTGCAACTTGACTCAATCACACTAGTGCTTACATCTTCTACCAGGAATCTTGGTGTCATGGTAGACAACCAGCTGACCTTTAAGGACCATGTTGCCTCGGTTTCCCGGTCTTGCCGATTTGCTCTCTACAACATCAGGAGGATCAGACCCTACCTGACTGAACACACGACCCAGCTCCTGGTCCAGGCTCTGGTCATTTCACGCATTGACTACTGCAACTCCTTACTGGCTGGCCTGCCTGCATGCTCAGTTAAACCTCTGCAGATGATCCAGAACGCAGCAGCACGTCTGATCTTCAACCAGCCCAAAAGAGCTCATGTCACTCCGCTGCTAATTGCTCTTCACTGGCTTCCAGTTGCAGCACGCATCAAATTCAAAGCTCTGCTTCTGGCTTACAAAACAATAACCCAAACGGCTCCGGTCTACCTTCACTCCTTAATCCAGAGCTACACTCCCTCTCGAAAGTTACGCTCTGCCAGTGAAAGACGCCTAGTGCTCCCACCACAACGTGGCGCAAAATCTGTGGCTAGACTCTTCTCCTCTGTTGTTCCCCGGTGGTGGAACGATCTACCAAACTCCGTCCGATCCGCAGAGTCCGTATCCACTTTTAAGACCAAGCTATAGACTCAGTTGTTTAAGGAGCATTTCCACATTTAGCTTAACTAAATGAGTTAGAAAGATTTGTCCAGCTTTTTGGCTCAACCAAGTACTGAAGAAGCTGTGTGCACTTATGCCCAAGATGATATTGTGTGATGAAATCGTGATCCTGTATTTAAATAAAATGACTAAAAAAAAAAAAAAAAAAAAAAAAATTATATGCACTGCACTAGCACTACATGACAGCACCTGGGTCCAACTGGACTCAAAAGCGGTCTGACTATCACTTAATTATGACGTCCCATCTTGTTTGAATTCATGCTTGTGTTGTTCTTACTCTCAAATGTAAGTCGCTTTGGATAAAAGCGTCTGCTAAATGACTGTAGAATAGAATAACCACTGAAGCATCAGTAGAATATGAAAAAACTAAGACCAGAATTTAGGACCTAAACCACAGAGGTATGTAATAGAGGGGGACAGTGTGCAGGCAGCTTAGATGATCCAACAACAAAAAAAGAAAAACAAGAGGATTTCCAACAGGGGCTTGGCAACGGGAATGAGCTAACAACAAGGCAGATGGTGAAGCAGGCAGGGGGTTCACAAGGGCTAATGAGGGAGTCAGCAAAGTGAGGGGCAGTTTGGAACAAACGGACGTTGGCAGAGGAAGAGGAGGGTGTAGTCAATACCATCGCAAAGCAGATTAAGGAAGGTAGAAATGTGTGGCTGACATTAAGGTGGCACAAAGTGTGATTTTATGCTCCATGTTTATAGGAGGTGTAGCACTGTTGATGTACAGTCTGGATCTAGATAGTTCCATCCAGGTTATATTTATGGTTCTCAGGTTAGATGGAGGGAGTGGCACATGGATTAAAAGATGGATGAAGGGGGGTGTGTTCCATCACTCATATATTTCTCTGTTGAAAAATTAATAGAGGTGTGTTGCACAAGTATATACCACCAAACATGAAGATAGACTATAACCTCTGTTTACCAGCAGGTAGATTTTATCACAGATACGGAGAAGCTCTGTCATCCAATCCTATGTAATCAGAGCATCCATGAGGTGCAGGTTACACAACGGTCTGACATCAGTGAGATTTTTCAGTTTCACTGATAAAATATAATCAACAAATATGCTTACACTGTTTTGCTTACCTATCAAAAGAGGGTTTCTCTCCGCAGTCAAAAGCATCCTGCAGCTCTTTAACCAGGTTGGCCTGTCCCGGCAGCCTGAATAGACCCTCTTCTCGAAGGCCCCACTGCCGAATGAAATCCACACACTGCTCGACCAGCATAGGGGCAAGCTTGTTCCCAAACCGGCGCTCATACCGCACAGTCTCCTCCAACTTCTGACCGAAGATCCCTGCAAAGCATTGCAAAGTCTTTGATGATTGTGTTTATGAATATCCCCTATGACAGTCACCACGTCAGTTCAGGGTTGTTAGGAAAACAACATTCATCAAGAATGGCACTGTTGACAGCTTGATTTGGATGAATAGACCAAAGAAGAACCACATGAAAAGGTTACACCTTTTACCCAGAATTCAAATCTTTTTCTGAAGGATCAAGCTTTAATTTTAATATAGCTTGGATTGAAACTCCAGCAGGGCAAGTGCACTTGCTGCATCACAAAAACTGTAGAAATCTAGTAGAAAATGACCAAAAATATCCATATCAAATATCGGAACTTCACAGATCCCAGTCTGATCTAAAATCCACAGAATTAGTAGAACCTGTCTGATCAATGGAGGATCTATCCAAAATCCACAGGATTCAAAGGTCACACTTCCAACATCCTGATGGAAACCCCCACAGGACATCATACTGGGTCCAGCGCTGATGGCTTTTACATTGTAGCTGATTGGTGTATAATTTGATGATTTTGGGAAAAAATAAAATAAATAAATAAAAGAGACATGAACTAAATAAGCTTTTAAACAACAGTTAAAACAACAGAAACAAGAGCAATTAAATCAATCACTTAAAAAAAAGGCAAAATTATGTTAGGTTGACAGACTAAGCTTAAAACACACACACACACAGGGGCTTAGTCTGATGATCAAATCTCTAACTTCCTGCTGAACACCTCTCACCCTTTGTCCGAGGCTGATTTCCATTTGCAGCCATCTCATGTGGATGCAACACAAGAGGGGATTAAGGCGGCCTTCCTGAGAGATTCAGATCTGCATACTTTTCCGGTCTCCAGACAGAGACTGAGGCTACTCAAACACAATCGCACACGTGGTACCACAAGGTACAGTGACTGAGCTTATCAGGGTCCTCGTGCACTTGACAGCACTTTACACAGTAAGCTACCACCTTAAAAACAACAGGGCACAATATAAACACAAAAATTGTGGCTGAAATACACATTTTTGCACATCAGAAATCAGAATTGAAGTTTTTGAATAATTTAAAACAGTTTGATTTGGATGAATAATACATGCTGTGGTACTCACCCCTCTTAAAAAAGATACACCTAGTTAGCTTCTGAAAGAGATGCCCATTAATGAACTTTTGATAAGATAATATTCCAGAGGTGCAAAATTTAAAGCGCCTGTACGCCAGCATCTTCTAAAAACATATTTCTTTGAAGTTAGGACTGAAAGCAAAAAAACAGCACAGCTGAAATAAAAGGATGCATGTGTCTGAGCAGAGAAGTCAAACCGCTTTCTCTAATAAAACGGCCTTTGTTGAAAACAAGCGACCTAAAGAGAAACGGCACAGAAGTCTTTCGCTTTACAGCAATCCAAACAAGACAAAACAGCAAATACTTCAATAAATAATTGAAGCTGTGTCCATTTTCCAAACGTAAAAAGTAAAACCTAAATAAGCTGTTCTCCAACACAAAAAACAACCATTTGTGTCCTCATGTAAGCCGTACAAGAACAAGTGAGAAAAAGTGACTGAATAAAAATGAGGTCACCCCTCCAGACATTCTAGTCATGAGTGTAGGAATGTTTTCCAGGGTCACATGTAACAGTGTGTGTGCACCAGCTTATGCAGCGTGGTGTTTTTTTGCATGTTTGCTATACTAGCTGTACCATAACAAGACTCAAGCACGCAGGAGTGACACCTCCTAATGCTCTGCAATCAGTTTAATTTAGTTCAGTACTCTCAGGTTCTGTCAGCCACACAAACATTAGATAATTTTTCCTTTCATTCATCCACTTTGTTTTGTGTGCATTTAATGAATAAGGATTAAAGACTAACAAATATTTAATTAATGTACTTATTTACCATATGCCATGTATTCATATTCTATAAGTGTTAAAAATGTATGTGCCATTATAGATATCTGAACCAAAGCACATCAGGAGAAGTGAACAAATATTGATAATAAAAAAATTTCATATTACAAAATATAATATTATTAATATGTCATCTAAACCCTGCCACCAGTATACACATTACATATTAAAAATCAGTCACAGCAGGACAAATACACTACAAATCAAAAGTTTGGGGTCACTTCCCTATTGAATCCTATGGCAAAGTGACCCCAAACTTTTGAATAATAGTGTATTTGAAAAAATATTACATTTTAATTCTCAGGACAAAAACTGTTTGCAACACCAGTGTAGCCATTGCTCTGTTTTCCCCTATTTCTTCCACAAATCGATAGCATTGGTCATCCTTTATATCTGACTTTATTTTTTTTCAATAATAATAATAATAATAATAATAACAGTAATAGGAGCTTTTAATAAAATCTCTTGGATCTATAAACTGTCTGGAGAACCTGAAATCATTGCCCTTCCTACATGCTACCAATTTTGATAAGGAAATGTCAAACTACCTTAAGATCAATGTTTTTTTTGCCCTCTGTTGCCAAAGATGTTTCATTTTGCACATGAGAGTTTTTGCATGACAGCAACAAGATGTGAATGCACCTAAAACACAGTGATGACACATTCAGATTCTTGTGCAATCAACACCTTTCAATAATGATCACTCAATACTACTCAGATGGCAAATTAAAATTAAGGCGACGCCAAAAAAAAAAAAAAAGAGAGGAAAAAAAAGAAAAGTACCTGTCTTCTACAGATTTTTTACATTTATACACAGATATTTGTTTCTAGAGATTCATATAGACATAATTTTTACAAAGGGACTAAACAAAAGAGAACTGTCAATGATGGGATCCTTTGCTTTCCTGAGTTCTTTCTAATCTTCTACATCCCGTTAATCAAACTCTAAGTACTTTCCCCAACTACAAATAAACATCTGGTATTTACCATTAAATAAATCTCCAAGGATCCAGATGGAGAAGCCACAGCTGCACATTTTAAAAAGGTCTGTCTTCACACACTCTCTTGTCCAACTGTTTCTTCATCCCAACACAGGAATCTTCATCAGCCAATCAGGGCTCGGTTAGTCACTGCTGCTACAGCAAAATGTAAAAGGCTTATGTGTGTGCCATTTGTATATAAAAATGTGTGTGCATGAAGCTGGGGAAGCCCAGCTCCGGTCCAACATGGAGCCACCTTTCCTGTGGCATCTTTGACAAATGGCTCGTCCTTTTGAAGAGCAGTCAACTGCAATAGACATCAAACTCCCTGCACTGAAAACAGAGGGGCCAGCTCTGCCTCATCTATTCACTTTGTCAACGAAAGCTGCCTGAACTGCCCGTCTGGGTACAAATGCTGCACTTGTGCCCCACTCATACACAATGTAGGCCAATCTCTGCCAGGACAGTCAAAAACAAGCCACAGCAGCACAGCGGGAGACTCAATAATCTGCACGCTAATTCCACCGAAGTCAGGAGTAACCACGAGAACAATTAAAGCATCTTGCATCTTCACTTAACTGGTTCTATTTAGGAACGTGCCTACTGATGTTGTTTTTTCAGGTTTCAAACCAGTTAATTTTTAATAGAAAAGTTATGAAATGGGGTGAAGCATATTTCATTGTGTTAGAAAAGTGGCTTTAACAGAATCCATATTGGCTCCACACTGTTGAGCACAAAGCATCTTTTTAGTTTCAGCACGGTTAAACATTATGTCTGCACTTAGTATGTCATAATTTAGTCAGAATTATGCCATGTTCAATCATTTTTGCACACAGAATTAATATAAACAATTATCCGTCCTCCAAAACTTTTATTTAAAACTAGCATCATTAACATTAACCTTCAGAGGTTGTTCAAATCTACAATTAGCAGACTATTAAAAACAATTCTGCTTACACCAACTAACCTCCTCCAAAAGGTGCCCAGATGACTCTCCGGATCGTTTTCACCCAATCCTCCATGTCATTCTGGGTGCTGGCCATAAGAAGATAGGTCTCATGGTTGGCTGTCATCCGCTCTCTGTCTCCCCCTGTTCAGATAATAAAGAGAAAAACAGAAAAGCAGCTCTGATTTAATTCACATGTAGCTAAGTTATAGTTGATTGACTGCAAAGGTCATGTAAGTCTTATCAGGCACATTTTTTTTAATCTAACTCCAATGTGTCTGTCCACCTTATCTAAAATATTCCTATGTTTCGGCCTTGGTAGATGTTATTATACAAGCTTCCAGATAATATCCAGATAACACTTACTTATTAAATCCTGGAAATTACCTCTACCTCACAAGCACATATAGTTAAAGCATATTTTTTAATCTCTGTATTAGCACTAGATGGATGGACTGAATAATAATTAGCCTCTAAACTATTTATAAGGCACAAAAATGATCAGATGATGCAGTCAGTTTTTTGTGAAAACTGCCCTTTAAATGTCATATTCTGTTATTCTTTGCAAGTACTGCAAAATTCAAACTAAAAATGTGTTAAATATGAACTAAAAAAAACAAGTTTTTGAGTAAAATTTCATTTTTAGAAATAACAGCTCTGTATCCTGATTCAACCTGTGGATAATGGTCACCAGCACTCTGCTGTCACGTCACATCAGACAGGCTGGAGATGAAGGTCTGTACCTCTTTCACATAACAAATCTGGCTGCAGCGGTCACTATGACAACCAACCCATTTCCACTTCTGCTTGATCACAGAGACACAAACAAACAAATGACCTGTGGCATTTCACAGGGATGCACCTGGTGTATTACAGAAAGTGAGGAGCCATTAAAAGACACACGAAGTGTTGCACCAAGTTAAATTATTCATGCCTTTGACCACCAGGAATCCTGCTTCATTGATTGCATCCCAGGAAGAAATGTGTTGCATATAAAAGTTATTTATAGACATAGGCAATATGACAGGCCAGTGAAAGGATCAAGTTTAGTTTTAAGGTTCTCAAATACAGCAAAAGTTGTATCATATGATGCTAATTTTTAGAGTAAATGAGTCAATAATGCTTTAAAAGCTGCATAATATAAATTAGTTAAACCCCCAATTTGTTTAGATGCATAGGTCAAGATAGGAATGAGTGAGTAACTGGCTGTGTGGTTTAGGTGTTCAAAGAGACCGAGCGGTCAGAGAGCAGGACTAAATGCTATCTTTGGAGCTGAATGTTGACAGTGAGATTGATGCTCCCTGTCAGTCTTGATGAGATCTCATTAGCAGTTAGCAGATGCCATTTGTTTTCCCATGGGGGATTCAACAAGTCCAAAATGTTTACAGACCCCCTTTCAAAAAACACAGAGTTAACGCTTTGTTTAACAGTAATAAACTAAAAGGAAGTAGTACCAGAACGGATCAGTCTGTCATCTTTGAAAAGGAGTTTCAGATGAGAAACATCTAGAATTTCTTCTTGTAACATTAAAGAAAAAATCTTAGTCAGCACAGTGTTTCATACCATACAGACAGGTAAAAAAAAAAAAAAATCAAAGGTGTTTCCTGAAGACTGAAATTATGAACTTACTCAGACAAGAAGCAAATACATGACAGCATGTATCAGCATGCTTGGGTGAGTTTCTTGTTTTGTGCAGACTGAAGATGATGTCTACCTTTCAATACCCCTCTTTTTCCAGGAATATCTGAATTATGTTATGTGTCAAAATGAAACCGATTAACCTAGAGCTGCTTTTAATGCTTTAGTTTAATTACTTAAAAAATAACCGAGGGCAGTTTTCATGCAAAAGCGCAAAGTCATTAATCATAGTTAATCAAACTCTAGCTTTTAAAACTGAATTATGAAATAATCCACCTCAAGTCATAACCCTGATCACTGAGAAACTGCAATAGCTTATGCATTATACATTATATTCACTTTTATTGACATGCTGACTTAGAGATTTAGCACAAATTCAAAGAAAACAATGACATGGTCAAGACCTCATAAAAAACACAATGTTGAATAGCATTTGTGGTGTCAGTATCTTCATATTCTTTAGATCAATACAAACTGATCAACTTCAAAAGCTGTGATTGTTATAAAATAAGCAAAACCCCCACAATGGCGTGTAAAAAGTTAAACAGCTTTGACAGATCGTTGATTTTACTGTTCTCAAAGAAGTACTTCCCTCCATCTATTCACGTTTACTTCTCCAAGTCATAATGAAAGTGCCGATTTTATGCTTACAATCACTTTAAAACGCCGACGTTTCAATAGCCACACATCTTGTTATTTCTTTTCCTGGTCTAATGAGTTTAATGGTCTCTGCTTTTACTCCAGCGATCAGTCTCTACCCGCCATTGATTGTCCTTAAAGGTCCCATTAACTTTACCTTCAACAATGGACCAAATCCAGATCCAGCCTTCAGATAACAGAAGACATCGGACCTAAACTCAACATATGAAATCACTATTAACTGAACATGTTGATTCACGAGTAAAACATAAAGAGAAGCCAGCCTAACGATTTAATGCCATCTTTCTTTAATCTGCGAAGCGCTGCAGAGTTTCAGTTGTGCCGTCAGCTAACAATAAAGCAACACCGTGAACTAACCGGTAACTGAGCCGCTCACTTGTACCCGCACATGGGAGTGTTTCCTCAGCCGGTGTAAGAGATCCGTCGCTTCAAAATGCTGTTTCAACTCCGCGGTGGACCTTTAAATGAACCCGGAGTTATCTGCGTCATAAACTCGACATTATGGCGCAAAAATAAATGTATTTAATCATTAGAGAGAATATCTCGATGTGTTGGCTACCCACACTGTCAGTCAGACACATTGTGTGAGCGAGTGACCAGGGCCGTGCCAAGATATTTCGGGGTCCGATACAAGGTCCCCCCCCAACACTACCATATTAAAAGCACAGTCATGAAGAGTAAAGTGCAAACCAGTTGTAGTAGATTTTGCATATAGTGCATAGTTTAAAGTGCAAGACTTAAAGCTGAATTTCATGAATTGGTCCCATTTTTATTCCGAATGAGACAATAATTTGGAGAAAGTCCTGTGAATGAAACCATTAATTTATTATTTTTTTCTTTTTTAATTTGAAAAATGGCAAACTCTTTACATTTACATAAAGAAAAATCAAATAATTCCCCATGAACAAACACAGTAGTGACAGAATAGATTATACAGTTCAATTAAATCATTTTGGGATTTTAAATAAATAAATGTAAGGGTAATTTTTTTTTCACAAGCCCTTTAAAAAGACAAATCACTTTTACATTGCCATTCTTCATGGCTTATTTATGTCAACCCACTGACATGGACAGAGAGCTGTGATGTATCTGACAGCACAGTTTATCAAGTATGATAACGTTAGCTTTAGTGAATAAAATGAAGCATGGCAAGACAGATTCTGTCATCGTGGTACATTTTTTATTTTCATGAATGCTCAGCTGCCTTGGTACGTGCAATAAGACTTACTTTGCAAGCAGGTGCCTCCATGTTGTTGCCACTTTTCAGACAATGGCAATGACATAAGTTCAGTATTTATAGGTGAATTTAGTAATAGCTAGTAAGTTGAAGTTTTTGGTATTTATTTTGCAATCATCATCAAACAGTTAACCATTATTATAACATTTCACAGGTATATGAATAATAAGGAAGTGATATGGTGTTTGGCAAAATGTAAAGAAGTTGGCATGTTTCAATATAATTCCTGCATCATTCTTCATTTGATGAGCTGCCTGGGCTCTTTTATAAATCTATTTAAAATTGTGAAAAGCACGTAAATTGTGTTTCTCCAGCTACTGATGGGTATCTGCCATTTCCCACAGTTACACTAATTACTCACACTGACCAGTTTGTCACACGAGTTTCTCACTCCAGCCTCCCAGCATTGTTTGTGTTGATTGTCATGCAAAGTCATTTCACTGGTGTGACTGTGAGCTTCTTTGGCAACACTTAAAATCAATCCGCCCTTCCATTACTTGCATGGATAGATAACATTTCCTGCTGAGAAACAACGGTTGTGAAGCCGTTAAACAAGCATGCAACAGGATTATGCAGCATACCATGGTTATTACTGCACACTTCTATTCCTCATGCCATTTCCTGTTGATGGTCAGCTTTCTTCCACAGTGGCTAAGTCATGGTTTGTAAAGGAAGGGTGAGATGACACACTCACATGAATAACTAAAAATTTAGGATTCAACTCTGACTGTGTGGGCTCTGCTCTGCAGCCTGAGAGGTGAACATCAATGCAGGTTTAACTTCTAACTGAAGTCACCACCAGAAAAATAGATAATATAACAAAACTGCACCTTTCACACATAGACATTTCAATGATTAACTTACAAAAGATGGGTTAATTTAGTTTAAATTTCATCCCATTGCCTGTGGATAGGCTATAAATTGGAGGTAAAATTTTTAGAGTATTACTGGCTATAGTTAAGCTGTCTACACACATTATTCTCCACCGTACAATTTCTCAGACTGCCTTTGATGTGGCTGGCACTGTGTCTAAAAAAACATTCAGTCATCACTTATATAAATGAGATAAATCCTACCAGGAGTACGAGGGCACAGACAGATCTTTTCAGAAAGCATGACTGTACCTAAAGAGACAGCTGTGACAATTGTCACAATTACCCTGATTTGCCATGCTTCCGCACACACCTCCAAAGTTTAATTCAGTACTGAAGCAGCTTTACAGATGCATGCAGCCTTTTGCTTCTGAGGACAGCTTGCATTTAATAAAGGAAAAAGACAGAGATTTTGAACTCAAATTGAGACTGAGCTTAAAGGAAAGAGAAAATGCCACATTTTTACATTTGAACAGCAATTCTGCTGGGGAAAAGATCCCAATGTAACACCTAAACTGTCAAATACTATCTGCTGCTGCCATACAAACAACTTCAATTATATAATCATCACTAAAGCACAGAGAAAAAATCCCAAAACTGGATCCACATCATTCTGACATCTAATTCCTATTTAATTGTTTTTCATTTAAAGCAACACACACACCTGAGTGGTGCATATCCAATAACCCATCACCGAAAACTTGGCATAACATTAGGTGATCTCTACCATGTCATGTCATAATTGCCATCTGAGATGGGCTGAGTGCAAACTGCCAACAACTGTTCATTCCAGTTGTGACCACCAGCTTTAATGAGTAGCCAGCTGCAGAGGAGAATTTAACTAATGGCCCAAAAACAGGTGGGAGACAACAAAGGATCCCACTGTGCCGGCATTACTCACACATACCTGAAGCCCTCATATACTTCACTCTGACCTATACCTCTGAAACGACCTGTAAAACCACACAGAGAGCCCCCATTCTGGACCACGTTAAGCAAGGCACTGCTTAACAAGATCACTGTTTAGCTTTGTGCTGAAAAAAATCAATAATCTCCGACCAGCTGTAGTCTTTGCTCACCATCTGCAGCTACAGTACATGAAGATGAAATTCCACCACAATGAGGGAACTTCACTGACTGCTGATTGTATGAATGTCTCATGGATAAAAAAACTCAATATGCACATGAAGCTTTAGTTCTCTTGCTTATTTAGGCATTTTGGGCTTTAATCTTTCTTTGTGAAAGACAATGTGTGCTTAGATCTACAGCAAGACTGTAGGAAGTTTACTATGCCTAATGAAGAAAATTGCTTTGTAAATGCAAAATGTCTACTTTTTACACAGAGCATAAGTCGCATCCAATCAAAATACATGACTGGTCACATGACAGATGTTTTTGTCTATGCTTCTCTAAATGTCAGGTGTGTCCACAATGACCACTATGCTTTAAGCAAACTCAATGTTAGGAACCAGTAGCGACAGCAGGATTGCTGCTGTGTCTCAGTATTGTATGAGTATGTAAAAAAAAAAATAAATTGTACTTAAAAACTGTCATGGCCCATGCTCATTCCCACTCCCTGCTTCCTGCTGACCATATTTGGATCTCCAATCATCACAGCTATTAGGACGACGCAGCTGGAGGATATCAAGTCATCATTCTCATCGCCATATAAACCTCACCCGGACCTCCAGTCATCGCTGGATTATACTACTCATCGTGGTAACCAGTCGTGCACATGATCTATATCGTATTGTATCTGAACCGACCTAACTTGTACCCTCTCTTCCAAGAACCGTACCTGAACCTCGTCCACACCACGGAGAATCCTGTCTGCCCGCTCCAGCCCGTCCTTCCAGCAAACCCTGCATACTGCACAGCACAATTCTAATAAAGTGTCTCTGATCATTCTCCGAGCGCTCCTCTCTTTGGATCCATACACCCAATCCATGACAGAATAATCCAGCCAAACAATATGGATCCTACGGAGCAAGCCGCCAGGAAAGCCGAACCCGGAAGCGATCTGCATCATGCCGTGTCTGCACACGGGAATCTCCTTGGTCAACACTCGCAGGTACTCCGATCTCTAGGAGAAGGACAACACGCTTTGCAAAAACAATTAGACGACATCGCCAGATCTTTGTCAGCCCTGTTTAATCAACCTGCTCAGCTTTCAATCCCCGCAGCTCCTCAGCCTGTCCCCGAGCCGACTCCGCCCACTCCGGTGCGGGACGTACACATTCCGGATCCCAGACCGTTTTCCGGCGAGTTGGGGAAATGCAGAGGATTCCTTCTCCAGTGTACTCTTATCTTCGACCAGAAACCGCACACTTACTCCTCGGATCGCTCGAAGGTATCATATATAATTGGTCTGCTTACTTCCAGGGCACTTACATGGGCAGAGGCATACCTTGAGACCACGCCCCTCCACACGCTATCACTGCAGGCTTTCACAGCCGACTTATTAAAAGTTTTTGATGGTCCAGTTCGGGGCCGTGAGACGGCCAAGCGCCTGATGTCTATTCGTCAAGGGAACCAGAGTGTGGCTGAATTTTCGGTGGAGTTCAGGACGTTGGCTGCCGACTCTGGGTGGAACTCAGCTGCATTAATGGACCATTTTTTACATTGTTTAACAGATACCCTGAAGGACGAACTGGCAACTCTGGACCTTCCAGCTACTCTGGATTCCCTGATAGACCTAGCCACCCGTCTGGATAACCGCCTCCGGGAAAGGACCCGAGAACGCCGTAGTCCTCGCCCGGGTCTGTCTCATAGGTGGTTTCCTTCTTCTTCACCTGAACCATCTCCGGACTTCCTCCCTGTTTCGGCCGCCGAACCCATGCAGGTGGGTCGCACACACCTGACCCCGACGGAGAGGCAGAGACGGCTACAGGCAGGAGCGTGTCTGTATTGTGGTGAAGAAGGGCATTTCCGGGCTACCTGTCCTGTTCGGCCAAAAGACCAGGCCCGTCAGTTCAGGTCGGGATTCTGACGGGCCAGACCCAGACAAAGACCCAGATCCCGGCAACACTAACCTTTTCAGATCAATCCCTCACCATACAGGCCTTAATCGACTCAGGAGCAGAGGACAGTTTTCTGGACATCCGCCTGGCTGAGGAAGCCAAGATCCCTCAGGTACCGCTAGTTCAACCCATAACAGCCAAGGCCTTGGATGGTCGCACCCTTGCCCAGGTAACGCACACCACTGCACCCATAAAATTAAAACTCTCTGGAAACCACACTGAAGTAATAGAGTTCAAGTTGATTTCAGCCCCCGAATCCCCGCTGGTGCTCGGTCATCCCTGGTTGTCTCTCCACAACCCTCACATCAACTGGGCCTCCCGAACCATCATGGGTTGGAGTGAGGAATGTCACCAGTCCTGCCTTCGATCAGCCATACTCCCAGCCGACATAGACTCCAGCAAAGCAGAAGCCCCGGATCTGACCTCAGTCCCGACCGAGTACCATGACCTGGCCGAGGTATTTAGTAAACTCAAAGCGTCCTCTCTGCCTCCCCACAGGCCCTATGACTGCGCCATAGAGCTCCTGCCTGGTTCCCCGCTTCCAAACAGTAGGCTGTATAACATCTCCAGGCCAGAGCGGGAAACCATGGAGAAGTACATCCAGGAGTCTCTCGATGCCGGCATAATCCGACATTCCTCCTCCCCGTTGGCCGCTGGGTTTTTCTTTGTCACAAAAAAGGATAAAACCCTGCGTCCCTGCATCGATTACCGGGCCCTGAACAAGATCACCATACGTAACAAGTATCCTCTCCCCCTAATTGACTCCGCCTTTGAGGCGTTACTAGGTTCCACGATCTTCACCAAACTCGACCTCCGTAACGCCTATTATCTGGTCCGCGTAAGGGAAGGTGATGAGTGGAAGACCGCCTTCAAGACCCCTCTGGGTCATTTCGAATATCTAGTCATGCCCTTTGGCCTAACCAACGCCCCGGCAGTATTCCAAGCCCTAGTCAATGACGTGCTCCGGGACTTCCTCAACCGTTTTGTTTTCGTCTATCTCGATGACATTCTGATCTACTCACAGACCCAGTCCGAACACAAGAAGCACGTCCGTTTGGTTCTCCAGAGACTCCTCGAAAATAAACTGTATGTAAAGGCGGAGAAGTGTCAGTTTCACTCAGACACCGTCGGCTTCTTGGGCTACGTCTTCGCGAGCGGGCAGATGAAGGCAGACCAGGCAAAGGTTCAGGCGGTATTGGACTGGCCCACACCGGACTCTGTTAAATCTCTGCAGCGCTTCTTGGGTTTTGCAAATTTCTACCGCCGCTTCATTAAAAACTTCAGCCTGGTGGCAGCCCCCCTTACGAAACTGACTTCTCCCAAGACTCCGTTCCATTGGTCAGACAGTGCAAAGTCCGCTTTTCAGGACCTTAAGGCGCGTTTCGCCTCGGCTCCGGTCCTCACTCAGCCAGACCCTTCCCGACAGTTCGTGGTCGAGGTGGACGCCTCTGATTCCGGGGTGGGGGCGGTACTATCCCAGCGCTCGGAACAGACGGGCGAATTACACCCATGTGCCTTCTTTTCCCGGCGCCTCACCCCAGCCGAACGCAACTATGACGTGGGGGAACGCGAGCTTCTGGCTGTTAAGTTTGCGCTGGAGGAGTGGCGCCACTGGCTGGAGGGAGCAGCTCAACCCTTCATCGTGTGGACGGATCACCGCAACCTTGAGTACATCCAGTCGGCCAAGCGGCTGAATTCCCGTCAGGCCAGGTGGGCTTTATTCTTCGGCCGATTTAACTTCTCTTTGACCTACAGGCCGGGATCCAAGAACGTCAAACCCGACGCCCTGTCACGCCAGTTCAGCTCCGGTGGCCCGTCCTCAGATCCAGACACCATCCTGCCTGCATCCTGTGTTGTGGCTGCCGTAACATGGGAGGTGGAGCAAAACGTCCGGGAAGCCCAGCGAGCGCATCCAGACCCAGGTACCGGTCCGCCTAACAGACTCTTTGTTCCTGACCAAGTCCGCTCTCAGGTTCTTCAATGGGGACATTCATCCCGGGTTGCCTGCCACTCTGGCCGCGCACGCACAGCGGTCCTCATCAGACGGCGGTTCTGGTGGCCAACCCTGGAAAAAGACGTCCGGGAGTTCGTGGCCGCTTGTCCTGTCTGTGCCCGGGGAAAGATGTCCTCCCAGGCTCCAGCGGGTCTCCTCCGGCCTCTCCCCATTCCCGGACGACCCTGGTCCCACATAGCACTGGATTTCGTTACCGGCCTCCCTCCGTCCCGAGGTAACACTACCATCTTGACCATCACTGACCGCTTTTCCAAAGCAGCTCATTTCGTGGCGCTGCCCAAATTGCCCACTGCTTTGGAAACCGCGGACCTCATGTCTGTTCATGTCTTCCGTCTCCATGGCATCCCTGTGGACATCGTTTCTGACCGAGGGCCCCAGTTCGTGTCACGGGTCTGGAAGGCGTTCTGCTCTGAGCTTGGGGCGACCGTCAGCCTGAGTTCGGGGTTCCACCCTCAGACCAACGGTCAAGCAGAACGCCTTAACCAAGAGTTGGAGTCTGCCCTGCGCTGCGTGGCAGCCGACGACCCCTCCGCCTGGAGCAGCCACCTGTGCTGGGTGGAGTATGCCCACAATTCACATGTCTCCTCCGCCACAGGTCTCTCCCCTTTCGAGGCCTCCCTGGGGTATCAACCACCTCTCTTCCCGGACCAGGAGGCTGAGCTCGCTGTTCCCTCCGTCCAGCATCACCTGGGTCGATGTCGCCGGCTGTGGCGGGCTACCAGGGCAGCCCTGGTGCGGACCTCGGTCAGGAACCGCCGGGGTGCGGATAGGCGCAGGATCCCCGCACCTCCGTACCGTGTTGGGCAGCGGGTCTGGCTGTCCTCCAGGTACGTGCCCCTACACACGGACTCACGCAAGCTGTCTCCCCGGTTCCTCGGTCCCTTTGAAGTCCTGGAGGTACGGGGCCCTGTGGTCGTGAAGCTGCGGCTGCCGCGCTCCATGCGCATCCACCCTGTTTTCCATGTCTCCCAGCTCAAGCCGGTCTCCTTCAGTCCATTGGTCCCTCCTTCCGGGCCCCCTCCTCCCGCCCGGGTCATTGACGGTGATCCGGCCTTTTCCGTCCGTCGCCTCCTGGATGTCCGCCGCCGGGGTCGTGGTCTGCAGTACCTTGTGGACTGGGAGGGCTATGGCCCGGAGGAGCGGTCTTGGGTCCCTCGCTCTTTCATCCTGGATGCTGACCTCATCCGGGATTTTCGTCGCCGTCAGGCTGCTGGGTCGCCCGGGGGCTCCCCTTGAGGGGGGGGCACTGTCATGGCCCATGCTCATTCCCACTCCCTGCTTCCTGCTGACCATATTTGGATCTCCAATCATCACAGCTATTAGGACGACGCAGCTGGAGGATATCAAGTCATCATTCTCATCGCCATATAAACCTCACCCGGACCTCCAGTCATCGCTGGATTATACTACTCATCGTGGTAACCAGTCGTGCACATGATCTATATCGTATTGTATCTGAACCGACCTAACTTGTACCCTCTCTTCCAAGAACCGTACCTGAACCTCGTCCACACCACGGAGAATCCTGTCTGCCCGCTCCAGCCCGTCCTTCCAGCAAACCCTGCATACTGCACAGCACAATTCTAATAAAGTGTCTCTGATCATTCTCCGAGCGCTCCTCTCTTTGGATCCATACACCCAATCCATGACAGAAAACACATCAAAGACTACAGCCAACTGAAACTAAAACACAGTCTTCACCTCTGCAAAAGGGTCTAACTGTGCAGTGCATGAAGCAGGAGTCTTTAAACCTTAAAGTAAGGTGAAAACATGAACAAAACAATGTACAGTATATCACATAAGTGAGTGCACCCCTCACATTTTTACAAATATTTTAGTATATATTTTCATGAGATTACACTATATAAATTAAACTTTGTTATACAGAATATTAAACCATGGAAGCTAAACTTTAATATTCTGTATGTCAAAGTTTCATTTCTACAATGTTGTCTCATGAAAAGATATACTAAAATATTTGCAAAAATGTGAGGGGTGTACTAACTTATGTGAGATACTGTATGTGTAAAACCATGTTCAGATTGGGTTAGTTTTTAGCATCCAACATTGTTCTAGCTCAGTAAAGTGAGTTTTAATGCTTGCAGACATAAAATGCTGTTTTTACTTTAAACTAGCAAACCATATATTTTGAACATATATATTTTTATGAAGAATTTAAGCTTCACACATCAACAATAGTACAGTTAATGTCACACTAAAAGCCATTTATGTTGAATGATGAACTGGCTTAAAAAGGCATTGGTGGAGTGTATTGTACTGTGATAAGAGACTGTGGCAATATAATTTCATGGACAGACGACTGTTGGCGTGTGAATAAAGCCCCTTTAAGTGTATAATAACTGCAAAACCTTAATCTAAAGTACCAAATGGTTTGAACAATCTTTAAAATCATTAAAAGAAACTGGTTTGCAAAAACTACTCAGCATGTTATGGGAACATTTTTAGTCAAAATCATATGGAAAACCAATCAGATAAGTCAAAGCAACACACACAACCAATAATAAGGAGCTGCCATTGCTTATTGTTGTCACGCCTAAAAGCTGCCAATAGCGTTGGTATAGGATGCTTGTTAGTCCAAACTTTTCAGTTGCAGCCACTTTAAACAGCTTTGATACAGGTAATATAGATTCTCTGAAGTAGTAGCTCTTAGAAGACCCCAGCTGCTTTTAAAGCTAAACAGAAACTTGTTTTTACCATCACTTCATACAACTGCAGCCTATTGTTATCTTTTTTTCATCATTTAACAAATTCCCATTAAATTCTGTCACCAGTTATCCCATTAAGAGCAAACGCTTTGTTTTAAAAAGCAATCAAAAACTTTAAATTGTCCACTAAATGCTTTCATGATTCACCTTCTTAAGAAAGTTGAAAAAGTAAATAAAAATAAATGAGTGGTTGTGAATAACTGACTTTGCACTTTTGTACATTAAATGTAGAAATAAACAATTCTTTGTCATGAAAATTGTGATGCAACATTGCAGTGTCAGGCTTGTCGACTCAAATTAAGTCAGGTTTATTTGTCATTTCAGCCATATACAATGTGAAGAACCCAATGCTTCATCGCATCAAGCAAAATGGTAGTTAAAGCTTAATAAACCTGAAACTTGATGGCAGGTTTATTTATTTATTTGCATGGAGACATGGTCAGACCAGATGTTTCCTAGTTTTCAGTCTTTGCGCTAAAGAAAATAAAACATATACTAATTATAGCTTCATCTAAACATAAAACCAGATGGTCAACCTTCGCTTTGGATGGTTAAAAGTAGAAGCATGAAGCATATTACGAAAATGTTAAAATGTTCAATTATTATTGTGAAGAACAGTTTAAACAGTGGAGATCTTGTGCTTCCTTATCTTCAAACCAGTTTAATGGAAGTTTAATTCCAGGAGACAAGCCACAGATGTTTGCTTTATGAACCACTTCTACCTAAAAAAGTAGTAGGTATTACAGGGTTAAACATGACCTAACATATTTTGTATTTTCAAAGTGGAAGACATCTTGTAAAAAAATGTTAAGTTCTTCCAGACTTTGATTGTGTTGCTTGCCAAGTGGAGGAAACAGCTGCTGCTGGCCTGAAAACAATGCAGACACTGTAACTACCTTGTTTAGCTTAAAATGACAAAAAATATGTGTCATAATTCTCCCAAAGTGCATGTGGGTCTGTACAATGGGAGAGTAAATGAATACATATTGTCTGGTCTCTTTTGTCTGTAAAAGTATTTTGGTGTGCTGCAAGTAGGGGCAAGTTTAGATTCAATAATGCGTCTAATGATAGTCTTCTCAGAAGTCCACGCATCATAAATGCCTCCAACATAACAGGAAGTCACTTACTGAGCAACAAGTATCACTGCAAAATGTCTGTCTAAACATCTGGAATTATGATTAAATATTTAAGAAACTGGAGACAAAAACTGCCACCACTACTTTTTTCACTTTGTGTTACAAATGCAGGTACTTTCATTGGTATTTTTACCACCAGATGATCTAATCCCTCTGCAAAGTGTAGCTGAAGAACAAAGAAGTCTTCAGTAAATCCGGTGGTTCGAGTAATACAATCATTCTATTGCAACAGAGAGATGGCATGCTTTTCAGAAGGCTCAAAATTGTCAAATTATGCAGTTATTGATGTTACCTTGATGTGAGGAAAGGAAATCAGATAAGCCATACTGTGGTAAACTATGAATTGCCTGATGAACCACCTCCATGCCTCGCTCCTGCTTTGAATCCAGAAAAGACACTTCCTGAGAGGGTTACAAAGTCCCGGCTGCCTGTCGGGTCTAACTTGAGGATGGGAGTTCCTGAGCGGAGGAGCTGCTATGCCAGTTTTTGGCCTGGCTCAGAGTGAGTGAGTGAGCACAGCTGAGAGGGTGTGAAAGAGAAAGGGAAGGGGGGAGGGAGGTGAGGTTTGAAGAGGGGGTTGGTGACGATTCACACACACGTGGTCTAAGCACTGTATGGGAACAATGGGCAGATCTCTTTGAAGGCTTGGGTTTGAGAAGCCACGGTTTGATGCAGGGCATGACCCCCATAAGCAAACATCAGACCTCCCATTTGCGCTGCAATGCTTTGTTAACATCTCCAACTGTTAAAACCATAAAAATGTCAACACAATGACCTTTTGCATGTAAAATCAAATAAACCTTAATATGACAAAATACTGAAAGTATGTAACACTTATGCATTTTACGAGTTTATTTTTGTATATTCTTACAACACCAAAATGTTCTACTCTTGCTTTGTATTAGCAAATGCAAAAGATAAATCCAAACCATTAAATAGTTTATTTAAGGTTTAAGAAGTTAAACTAATATAGTTAAAGCTAAATTAAATGCATAGTTACTTTTTTAGCTAGCCATGTAACTGAGGATATAATAATAATTACTTATTTTGATGGCACTCTGACATTCATTATGCTCATTCCTGTCGTTGCTCTACTGTGTCTTGATGCTGAGAAACCACAATTCACAGCTTAGTGCTTCAGCCCGGAGCATCACAAAACAGCTGTGCTTTGCTTTATGGCACCGTGTCATATGTCATCCATTTTGGATGTACTTCATGGCTGATTCAGCAAAGAAACACAAGAAGACATTATTGGAAGAAGTGAGAAGAAGAAAGAAAGTATATGATAGAGCAAGACATCGGACTGATTCTTACTAACTGGAGAGAACACAGAGAAGAGAGTGGATGAAGTATCAATACTGACTTAGTCTTTGATAGAGAGTGTCCTTTAAGGAGAAGAATATTTCTATTAGAGGTGTGTTTTCTTGTATAATTAATTAAATAGTCTTTATCAAAAATTATTTTTGAAAAGTTAATAAAAAGAAAAATATGTGCAAGTGGATTCAACACACTACTGTATGTTTTTAAATAAAGTAACGTTACATATTGCGAGGTACAAATATATTAAGTTACAGCTTCGAAAAAGTCAATTAAAAAAATGTATATACTACACAACTCACTAAAAGCAATATCACTAAGGACATAAATAATGTTTTGTGCCCTGATTTCCAATAAAGTCGACTCAACAGCTTATGAGGTGAAAATCCTAAATGATCAAATAATTGAAATTATACCAAATATTGTTTCTATTTTTTTTTTTTTTAGATTAATCAAACTTTTACATTCAGTACAAACTTGTTATGCCGGACAGCCTCTGGGTGTATCACTCCTCCCTCTGCAGATACATCTTCCCATGTGTCTGCAATGGGTGTTCCATTTCACCTGACCCCCAGTAAGGTATCAATGGCTAATTGTCTCCCTGATGTCATGGTGGTCCCTGCCTGTCAATAGACATAATCTGAAGACAGACACCACAACATTAGTCTCCACCTGAGTCCCCAAAGATGTTATCTGCTGGAGAACACAGACTCCATAGAGTAACTATAGATATCTATTACCATCTGATGCTGAATGAGAAACAAAGTCAATAGCAGTGGTGAGGTCAAAGAGGACAAGGATTATTTAGCTCCACTGTCTCTTTACAGACCCCTACAGGGAAGTGGGTAATCATAGCACAAAATGGAGAGTAATGGCCACATCAACTTTAGGATGTCCGTATTCTTTGGTGCTGAAAGATTTAGATGATACCTTGATTTTTGTATGGTGGAAGATTAAGCATAACAGTCCATGAAGTCAAAGTAGAGAAACAATATCTTGAAATCTAAAACTCTACTTTATAAAACTGAGAAATGTTAACAGATATTTACTCCTCTGTTCCCTGTCAGTTTGCAAATACAGCTGTTTAGTAATATGAGCAAAAGTATTAATGAGTTGTTATGAGGACAAGCAGCGAAGCATTGGGTCAGTCTGTTCAGGGAGGTCACAGGGCTGTCAAAGAGCCAAGTGTCTCCTTCTGATTTCATGCCAACTAAATAAAGAGCCATGTCTATGTGTCCTGCCAGGGCTGCTGTAAATATACTATTATGTAAGGGGAATCAATTTCCACTTTAGAAAAAGGAAACATGGCTCGAGCCAGACTTTAAGCCAAGATCTTGTAATAAAAGTTGGCGTGATAATCAAAAAGACTCAAAAACTCAGACAGAGCAGCTAAAATATGCTTTACAATCAGTGCAGCCCACCTGCACTCATTAATATGACATTACTAACTTCAGTATAAGCCTTTTTCTACCAATATGCTTCTTTAGACAAGTAAAAGAATAAATCAGTTACCATGAAGACTTATTTTGTCTGAAGTTTCCTAGATCAGAGGTTCATATTGCACTGAAAAGAAACCACTGTCTGGCTTCTGGGAAGGAAATTTGAATGTAAAAAAAAAACCTAAAATATGCTATATTTTGCTTTGGAAAACAGCAATGACAGGATGTTAAGTGAGTGTGATATGTAGTAAATGTACTGACTCTGAAAAATAGGGCTTGTCTACAATGTCTAAATATTACAACACCAAAAATTCTATATTTTTAATATATATCACAAGTGACATTTATAGATGCTATAAGACAAAAAACCAAAAGAACAAAACAAAACAAACAAAAAAAAAGGAACCCACACAAATTCTATTAAGCCTATTTATTGTTTGGTGATAAGGAGTAAAACACAAGATGATTCAAGACTAAATCCAGACAACACTCAAGAATCACCCGTGTAGAGTACTGGCATCTTTAGTGACTACTGACTGGGCGATTCATTTCCTATTAAAATGCTAAGAGTGTTGATGTTTTGTGAGGGCTGGCAGCTGTTGTCATTGAACACTTGCACGCAGTGCTGGGAGGCTGAAACGTCACATTAGTGATACAAGTATACTGATACCAAGGGAAGCTTCTGGAAAGCTGCAGTACATAAAGATCAAGAGGAAAAGCTTGAATGGGTCCACAGAAGAGCTCCCGAAAGAAAACCAGAAATTATTAGCCTAGATTCACCACCATGCTGCAGGAGAACATATACTTTGTAAAGATATATTTTAAGCAAACAGTTTGGCTACAATGTAAATGCCAAGATCTCATTGTGTGTGTGTGTGTGTGTGTGCATTTATAGTGTTTGTATGAAACATGTGCACAATAACGAAAACATATCTCACTGTGACAGATCGCCAACATATCATGCACCCATGGCCGTGAGACTGTAAATCTGTATCAAGCACATGCCAAGAATTCATTGATGTGCCCTCTGCAAACCCCAAACAAATGATTTCCTAACATGTTTATCCAATATCTAAAATAGTAAAGAGGATTTTTTTTAGATAAGACTCATAAGCACACAAGCAAAGATATTATGCTTCAATGGAAAAAATGTGAGGCTGAAGGTCAAGCTGAACTTTTTGTTTTTTCTGCATGACATCTTTAGATATTTTTTCGACATTGCACAGACAGTCTGTGGCAATGAATAAAACTCAGATAGACTAAATTCATTGCAGTTGAAGAAGGGAGTAAACCGTCTTTTAGCCACATCAGAGAATGAGACAAGGAGTGGACTTGACAAAGTACTGGTTGCAATGCCTAATAATACCTTGTAATATCACCTTTCAGCACAGATGAGGGCTTCAGGGTAGATGCACACCTGCACTCCCTGCAGTCAAAATTGGTGGGTTGAGTCAGCTTGGCCTTTGGGAAGCCCTTTGAAAAAGTTAAAGTAACCTAACTTGTTGTCTATTGTGTCTAATGGAGGAAGATGAGCTTACTGACTCAATTTTCCCACTGACAGGACAGTTAAAGCTTTAGTTTAGACTTGCTAAGATTTGTATTCATGAAAAAAGAAAAAAAATCCCTGACATCTGTGCATATTTCTCACAATGTTCAGTCAGCAAAAGTAATCCACCACAGTTATATGTCATTGAAGCATTAATCAGCATTTTCATTTGCTTAATTACTTTAGGAGATTAAGAGGCCTGTCAGAGGGAAACATTATTGATCAAAAGTAGAGATAAATCTGACATTCATCAATCATTATGCCTCTTTATGAGCCTTTCATTAGTACATTTTCTTCTACTTAGGGGCTGATGAGGTAGAACATAAAACATTAAAAGTAGGGTGAAGCAGAAGCATCTGTGCCACCGTTTAATACTCTTCAGTTTGTAGCTAAACTCACAGGAAGACAACTCAAAACCTGTCTGGGTTGCTATTTGGACAGCTGACGCTTTTCAGCTTCAGCAAGATAAACGTGTTTTCATTTTGCCCGTTGCAGCAGTGCTGTCTGCGTTGTCACTCCTCATCGTCATTGTTTTCTCTGACAAAGCTGTCTGAAGCACTTGTCGAAGGACTGCAGTGCAGAGTGAGGCGGCACACAAGCTTGGTCACAAATGATTGCTGGTGATGTAAGTGGTGAGATGGAGAAACGCTGATGGTAAGGTTGGCTCTGTGTCTGCGTAGCTGAACTTTCGCTGATGCTGTTCAGTCATTTTTGAGGTTCAACCAGAGAGCTGAAGCCAAAATAAAGCTTTTTATTTAAATTACACTGGCACTGCTGCAGAGTTATCACACATACATGTGTTTGAAACCTTAAGAAATCGTTATGAACTGGCAGAATTTATTAGATGCAAAACTAAAGAGGCCTTTATGTCTGCCTAAAGGCTTCTTCAGATTTGCTTTCAAAATGTCAAATGTAAAGGAAATGAGGAAATCAAAAACTTCTACTTCTACTCTGTAATCACATAGTTATGTTTTATATACCATGTACACTGGCATCCTTCACATTTCGTTCTGATTTTATTTGCAGCAACATGACAATAATTCATGGGCTGCACGGTGGCGTGATGGTTTGCATTGCAGTCTCATAGCAAGGTTGCTGGTTCAAACTGTACCTTTCTGTGTGGCTTTTCATGTTCTCCCTGTGTATGGGTTCTGTCTGGGTACTCCGGCTTCCTCCCACCATCGAAAGACATGCATGTTAGGCTAATTGGTCACTCTAATTTTGTGGTTGTTGGTTTTTTTGTGTTGACTCTGCAACAGACTAGTGACTTGACCAGGGTGTACCCTACTGCTTGCCTGTTAATGACTGGGATAGACCCCAGCTTCCTGAATTGGAATGAGCGGTAAAGAAAATGAATGAATGACTGTAATTGATCTGTTTGCAGATTATTTGGCTTGTCAGTGATCTTGGCTCATCAGTCATCACTTGCCCCTCCCTCACGCACATAATTGGAGTCCACCCAATAAAAACTAGTTCAGTAAATTCACAAGTGACCTGACACAGGATGTTAGTGATTCCCAGGCTTCCACAGAAGGAGCTCTTTGTTTTTCAAATCTTTATAATTTTAAAAAGGTGTTAGTGCAAATTCATAATGAATATCTTTCAGCTTTGCTAACCTTTTACAGGCTGTTTTTGGTCTTGTTTTTCTCTCTTTCTTCAGTCCCTTCTTTCCTCATCTCCATCAACAGCTCTTGAAATCTCATTTCTGCTCCAAAATTCTGTGTAATACTGTATTTTTCCTGCTTGCTTCTTCTCCCATCTGTTGCTTCAGATTTTTTGTATGAGAACGTCTCTACCAGAATGGATTTACAGGCAGGCTGGGAGCTATGAATTCAGCAGTCTGTTCTGTTATCTGCCTCAAGCAGCCAAGCAAAGTGAAATTTGACCCAGCCAAAAGAATGCTCTTTCAGAAAGCATGATTTTTCTTCCTCTGGCTAGAAGATTTTTTTTAAAGCCACCTTTCTTGAGCAACCAACCAGGTTGACATTTACATTGCATATAACATTTAGAGATTTATGGTTATTAACAGCTGATGTTACCATGTTGTTTAGACTGAGCATTACTATAGACAGAAAAACGGATGAGCTATTAATGTTAAAAAGAGGTTACATATCTTTGTTTTTACTTTTCCCTTCTTGAAAGATGATATATGTATTCTAATGTTGTTAAAAACTTGATTATTTGAGTGGTTGGCTGAGAAATCAACTGATTTATTTTTACTTAAACTAAGTTAAGATTAGTTGTATAACTTCCCCTCTGAAAAATGTTCCTCAGCAAAGTCTCTATGAATTATTGCTGTTGATGTTTTTGCAAAAATGAGTCAGAGTATTTGTAGATGTTCGTAAAGGAAGTACATAAAAAATTAGGAAAATGGTGCAACTACATTTATGCTAAATGACCCTACTTATCAGCTGATAAGCTGCTGAAAAAGTTACTTTCTCACATTGCAACTCATCTGCAAGTAGCTTTGTGTTTGAAGACAGGCAAAGCAATCCGAGAAATCTCCATACCCATCCCTTCAGTTGCAACTGAAACTAAAAACAGTTCTAATAATATCTCAGCCACCGTAATGCAGCAGTCCAAACCAGATGCACATGTGTTAGTATTTGCAACAGCTCTGCAAAAAGACACACCTGGGTTGGAGTTAAGATCCATGGGAAGCAGACGAAGACGTGCCCCCTTCTCAGCTGAGGGTTGAAGGAGCAAAAGCCACGCTCTCGCTGCAGATCGCCGGCCTCCAGGTGCCACTTCTTCATCTGTTCTTGTTCTGCACCACAGATACTGTAAGCTTATCTTCTCTTCTGCTAAGACACACTTCACTGTGCTTCAAACTCTCCTCCTCCCCTGCCTTTGTTTCTCCTCCAACTCATACAACTTTAGCCTACAACTTCATTTTGTTCAGTCAAAGGCAGGTCACCGTGACACATCGATCAGCAGCAGCAGCAAGGCGAGGTCAGGCTGAGGCTGCTCTGTCTGCCTCTTGGGAAGCTTTTCCTCTAAACTTATGTCAAAGGAGCTGAAAAAGCAGAGGAAGCATATTTCGGAGACAAGAAAAAGAAGTGTAGGACAGAGAACAGGGAGAGAAACGACAAGCCGAAGGCAATATGGTGTGTCTGCTCTTTCCTGAAGGAAGGGAGACGGGTGGGAGCTAGTGGTGGAGGGAGGTGGAGGCAACATAAATCAAGCAGCCCTCCCCAAAGTGGGGACCTGTAAATCTGGTGAACGAAGAGTGGGCACTCAGCCAAATGACTCATCCACAGTGCTCTATAAATACTGCTGTGCAGGGTCGGCAATGCTGTTGCTACTGGTGGCCAAGAAACCCTGAGACACCGGGGCTTCTCCTCTGGAAGGAAAGTCTTTAATGACTTCCTTATCTTTAAGTCTTATAGGTGAACCACACATCACTGGCATTCAATAAAT
The DNA here is from genome assembly GCF_017639745.1 of Melanotaenia boesemani. Classification (NCBI taxonomy): domain Eukaryota; kingdom Metazoa; phylum Chordata; class Actinopteri; order Atheriniformes; family Melanotaeniidae; genus Melanotaenia; species Melanotaenia boesemani. The sequence goes on from NC_055700.1 coordinate 11,436,486, forward strand.
AGTTGGGAGCACCTTTTTAAACCTGTCTTAAGGAGGTGATATGACCAACAATACTGTACCTGTTGGAATAATTTTAAGGAGAAAAAAGTGTTTGTGAGGAGGAGATTTAAATATTTATCCTGAGAAGAAATCTGTTTACATACCTCTGGTCTGGACATTCAAATCAAGAGCCCCCATTAGACAAACATACTGTAACAGCCAAGTAGAGACTCTTCAATGGAGGCCCAAATGTGCTCTCAGTGAGACCTGGCCAACCTGATACATGTGGAGGCCAGGGGTCGTGCATTGGGGTCAGAGTGGGAGGCTGATAGTGGAGATTGGAATGCGACATGTCAAATGCCGATCCTCTCAATAAGGCTGTTATGAAAGCATCTGAGCTTCCTGTCCCATTCCTCTCCCTCTGTAACTTGGCCTGTTTTCAGGCCTCTGTGCATTTCCTCCAGAGGATCTCACTGCACAGGAATAGTGATGCACAAAACAGGAGAAGGAAGAAGGCCTGGAATACTCTCACTAAATGAGAAAATGAAGAATGAAGCGGATATTTCAAACATCATACAAAAGGCATGCAGTTTATTGTTTGGACAGACTGGAGAGATTCCTGCTTTTTGTCACGTACCTTTTTACAACAGCAGTTTAGATACTCATTTTATCTCCTTATTTGCTGTCACAAGCACTTTCATTGTAAAAAACTCTGTTTTAGTTAGTGGTGGGTGCATCATTAAGTGAAACTAATCTTTTGCACATAATGACATATGTAGAAGACAGCATTGCTCCATAGTATTCCTTGTATTCCCACTGCAGCCATCTTTCCTCATTTAGTGCTTGATCTGTCATGGCCTTATGAAAAATGATTACCATCATCCTCACAAATTGCCAGAGCCATCATGTGAGCCCCTATGGAATTAGTTTATCTCATCACAATACACAAACTGCTGTTTTGATGTTGTTAGAGGAACATATGCGGGCAATACAGATAACAGCACACAAAACATAAATTATGTTTACATAATGCTTCAAAATGGTATCCTCCCTCCTACCACAGTTTTATTTACTGTCAGACTGTTACACCCAACAGAAAAGTCATCGCTGCTCTATCTTCTTGAAAAGATTTTGATCTCATGGAATGTGAACTGACAGTCCAGTGAAGAATTCATAGAAAACTAAAGTGCAACTTCCAAATTAAACCTTTCTACATTTAAGAAACTTTATGCATTTACTATGACATTTCCGACAGAAATAAGTTAGGCTAGTTTACCATAAAGGAAAGAGCCTTACTGACAAGGTAAGACATTTTTAAGTACAGTGATGGTGTAAACTTAGTGTAGTGATGAGCAGAATACACAAAATCTACCTCAATTAATTTACAGTAGATGGGGAATGATAGCATGAGGGATGAAGTATCTAAATAATGTGCTTTGCTCATTGCACGGCTGCAGAAGAAGAGCTTACTTGTATGAACTGTTTAATTAATTATTGACATATTTTGATAATTATTTACCCAACCTGTAATATAGGGAAAAAGACAGTTATTGCTCTATAGCACGCCAATTAACACATCACATGAATTTAGTTAGCAAAGGGAAACTGTTGCGGGCTGGAGAGGTAACAGCTAAACCAATTTTTGCCAGGAGAGACCCATAAATGTCAGTTTTTGTAGCTTCATTAGCTTGTCTCTTGCAGTGGCTCTTTAAAGAAGTCAGCACGCATAGAGAAGAAATAGTGCAAGACATAAATCTCTCTAAACCCACAACTGTCACTCTTTATACTAAGCTAAGCTAACTAGCTGCTGGCTATATATTCAACAGACACATGTGAGAGTTGTAACAATATTCTCATCTAACTTTAGACAATAATAGCTTTTCCAAAATTATTTTAACCCCTAATTGGTTTGAAGAACCATATTTGTACACTTCACCGGACATACAAAATGCCTCATGCTAGTCTATGAAATCATAGAACCACACTGAGTTCTCCACAACAGTCATCAAAGATCAGGCTACATCCCAGCTACTTCATTAACAAACTGTTAGTATTAAGCACTTACTAATGTATGAATTTTGCTATTTTAGGAAAAGTATCCAAGTTTTAAAGTCTTGTAATATCTTCCAATAACATAATAACGCTTTTTCCTATGGTTGAGAATGTAAACACCTTAAATCTCATGATCTAAGAGTCAATCTTGAGCAGGGCTGTGAAATAATTAATTAATCAATCCATAAATAAATGTACTTTTTATGTCCCGCTAAATCAAATTATTTCTCAATTACTACCTTTTACAGGTATTAGCCATCACAGTTAATAAATTCATATGTTGCTCACAGATAACAGGAAAATGTCAGCGTGTTATACAAACTCCAGATTTCACCTTAGAGTCCCTGAACAAAATGCTCTCCAGACATTCTACTTTAATGAGCAGTCTGTGGAAATCCCACACATGGGAGGCTTCGTTATCAGGGACACCAAAGCTCACATTAACCAACCTGATCATTATGAGCATGCAAACAGTCGTCTCAGGCTATGATGACGAACGTCTTGCAGCTGCAGCTCTGACAGCCCAAACTCCTGCAGCGCCTCCTTTAAGATACCTTCAGAAACCTGCTTGGTGACCTTTTTCTAATCCACAAAGCCATTTGAAGTGAGGATTAACAAGCTCCTGCCCTTTCAGTTAGGTTAGGTTTAGTTATATAAATTCATCCCAGTCATCTTGTCAGATGGTTCAGAAAAAATTATACACAGTAAAAACTTATCCAGATCTCAAAATGCTCTGCTTTCCACACATTATTCTGGGAAACTGAATCTGAGAATCCTGCCCTTCAGGAGTGGCTTGTCCATTTAAGAGGGTAAACAAATGCTTAGTAATTAAGTAAATATAATAATGCTTAGTAGTAAAGAAGCATTTATCACCTTATCTAATATGACATGAGCCAAACCAAGCCTGCTTCGTGGCTCAATGGACTGTTGTCTTTTATGTTGTTTATGTTGTCCAAGATAGTAACTCATCAACTGCTCATCTAAATCAGATTGTGTTTTCATAATTCAATCATCAAAAGAAGTAATAATGTAGTAGTGATGATGTACTCAAATAATATTTAATAAGCTCTTTCTTTGCTATATGGTGACTAAAGCTGTTTTAATGTAAAATAAACAACACAGTTTTCTGTAAAATTTATTTAAGTAGACATATAAAGAAGCTAAATTTCGAAATACTCAAAGCACTCTCATGTCACTTTGAACCTTTACTGGAGGATTTCCACAGCAGCAGATTTTTAGTTTGTTTCTCCAAAGCTCAGCCATCTACAATGGAAGCCTTACTTGCACCATGAGTCACATTAGCTTAGTTCATATAGTTATGCGTCATTTTCCATTTCACTGTACCCAAATATTATATTTTTTCTTACCATTCCAACAACTTGTTGCAAGATAATTTAACTTTGAACAGAAGATTTGTCCAGTGAATATCTGCAACCACTTCATGTGTCTTTATCTGATTTCTGAGTCACTCTCAGCACTACAGGAAACACTCTCTTTGCTTTCCAAAGTACTTTTGTTTAGGATTTAGTGAAGAAAATCTCCAAATCCTTTCCCTCTCTTGCCAACATCTGCTTTGAACTTAAAATTCTGCCTTGGAAACTAGGCAGCAACAGCCTCCTTGGCCTGCAAATAACTCTCAGGGCAAGGAGAACCAAACAAATCCCGAGCCTCCTATTTTAAACTGACAGCACCCTTCTTCACTGGCAGCAGAAGCTTGAGCAACTAACACCTACAAGCTTTTAGGTACCAATTAGCCATGCCCAAAAAAGGTTTGGTTGATGTGTTAAAGGCTTGGTTTACATCTAGATCTGGTTCATGTTAAAATTCTGCAGGTTGAGTGTTATTTTACTACTGTTGGTTCTCATCATTGACTTGTTTTCCATTTTCAGATATGCTAAACTTTAGCTTCAACTTTGAAATAAATGAATATATATTAATATGTTAAGTTAGTTGAAACTCTTATGAACAACTGAGGCTTCAGCAATGAAAAGAATTGTGGGAAGGAATTACAAATAACTGTAAATATCTGTTTTAATGTGTTTACAAATACCCATTCTGTAGTGACCACGCAATGCATCTGGTTTCTTAGAAGCACACACAAAAAAAAAAGAAACAAGAAAAAAAAAACAAACAAAAAAAAAACAATAAAAACTGTCTGGTTGCTGTGTCTAATCAGCAGCCTCAGCAGAGAGCTACTGCCACAAATCTCCCACTGCGATCCATCCTAGGGAGAGTGGCACTAATGAAGCAGTTGGTGGCCTTGAAAAACAATGTTTGAACTTTACATGTAATGAAACTTCACAGTTATTAAACATTTGATTCGAAACACAAAAAGAAACATAAAACTGTTAGTTTCTGGAATAAATTCTGTCTCTGTGTCTGCTTTCACTTTGAAATGTCTGTAAATTATATTTTACTTTTGAAGGAGATTTAATCTGACATTTAGTAGCTGAGATGATTTTGGAGCTCGCTTTCTGCTGCCAAGACATTGATATGTGATGCATAGTGATAGTAAGCAACAAGAAATGGAAAGAGAGCAGCAAGAAGAAACATGATGCTCACAAGCTACATATGAGAAATATTAACAGCAGCAGGTTGCCAAGACAACCCTTTCAGGTGGCTTTGATGGGCCATAATGATTTATAACCTTACCTTAAATGGAGCACCTTTTCAGCAGATCTTTTGATAACCAGTCATGGTAAAGTAATGTTTGGTGGTTTATCTTTTGGTATTATTTTTATTGGAAAAATAAAAGCTACTAATAGTGCAAACATGATGGTGTACAGAAAGACATGAACATGTGTAAATATCACATGCACACAAGCACATGAATACACATACTAAGACATGCTAAGGATGAGAGAGCAGAAAAAAATTTCTTACCTTTCTGAAATTGTAATCATAAAGAGAAAAATTAGAAAATGAAGCTAAAACACACCTTACAGGCTCAGATGACACAGAGTGGAGACAGGTGTGCAAATAAAGGGAGTCAACATACAAAAACCAAGTCTTTATTATCTCAGCTTAATTATTTTACCATAGTAACATCCATAAAATCAAACTGAACTCCTAATGCAAAACCTTAATACTGTTGCTCATATTCCCCCTGATTTATGAGTACTAGTAGCTGAGTGGGCACTTCAAACACAACTGATAATTAAGTCAGTCTATCAGGTATGAAACACAGGCTTATTTATGTCCTGTGTGTCAGAGTAATTTGATCAAACCCTTGTGTGGTTTACCATATATTTCAGCCATGACAGTGAAGTGAGAAGGAAGTGTTGCCTGGAGAAATGATTATATATTCAAAGGCTTTTTGATTCATTGTTGCTGAGAGGAGCTCTTTCACCGGACTGCATGTTGTTCGGTCGAGACATTTTCCAACTTAACGACACAAGATGTTTCAGCTCAAAGACATGAGTACACTTAAATAGCTATCCTAACTTTGTTAAATTTAAGAATCTGCTTTGAGTTACCCTCTTAATTTAGGTTCACACAATGCCAGCATCTTTAGTTGAGTTAGAGTTTACTCTAAAAAGCTTGGCAGCTGGTTGCCTTGCTTTTTAAGTTTACTCAGTGGACTTGTGAATCACAGCTTGGAAAAATTTTGTTTGCTTGGCCAAAAACACACAATAATAATGATAAAAAATAAATTGTCACCTGGAATTTTAACTAATCAAATAGGTCTGAGCCTCCTAATAGATAATTACTACAATGCCGATTATCTTTCAGCTGGCAACAAGTTAATTAATCCCAACTGATGCAATGAGTAGCTTTTTATTTCAAGAGTGTGGAAAAACACATCCTGTGGTCGTGGAAAAGATGTTAGTCTTATTTAAGAAGGGTCAAATCGTTGGATTGCATTAAGCAGAAACAAACAGCAGAAAAAACAAGGAGATTGCAGAAACGTGGTCAGCAAAAATCCTGAATGATTGTGATTGATGATTACTGAAATGTTTGGTGAAATTAAATTTAAAGAAAAACAACAGTAGAACTCAGTTTAATAGTGAAAGTAAAGGCATTTCTACATGCACAGTGTAAAAGAAGCTCAAGGGATTGGGAGTGAACAGCTGTGTATATAACTTCAAATATTCTTTATAATTTAATAAATCTTGAAACTAAGAACGAATAAAACTTATAGATAATAAATGTATGACAAACAACCAGGGAAATAAATAAAAACCTTTGAGTGCACATCAGCTGCTTTTCATTGGATCACACCTTGAATTCCAACTGCAGATAGCAGCTGTGAGCACATTATGAGGCTGAAGTAGTGCAAGGTATTTTAGACTCTTCATCAACACCGTCATAATATGTACGTAAGTCACAGAGGAGCTGCAGAGGAATTTATAAACATGAACTGATGAAAAACAGGTTAGTTCTGCCAACCGTCTGAAAAAGACATTACTGCTAAAATGTGACAAAGCCACAGCTGCACCGGCAGCCACTGAACTTTTAGGCATAATCAAATAAAGGGGCAAAACATGCTTACATGTGTCAATATAAATGATCCACTACTAATGTCACGTAAGGGCCTACTTGCAAACTAGCTCTGTATGTGCTGACAGTAAAATATCAGTACTATAGATTAATATGTTTTCCTTATTACTCTGCTGGGGCACTTTTTACCCAAAATGTTGTTGCCTGTGGGGTAATATACTCAACCCATCATATAATGGTTTGTTTAATCTAAATTCTTCTACTTATTATTCAGTCATCACCTCCAGGTGCTCACTGTCTACACACCAGCTTAGTCTGCCTATAAATGACCTCCTTCAAAATGAACAGTACCCTTGTCTGTGGTCACAAAATTGCCCATCTGTCATCAGCCTCCAATAGTAATCTGTAGTATTAGCCTGAGATTCAGTCCATGCTATTTACTGTTCTTTAATGAGATGACTGACATATAGGTCTAGGACTTTATTCCTGATGACACATTCAAACAAATTAAGAGTTGATTTTCTCATTAACCAGAATGATAATGGTTAAAGATTGTGTGTAATTTTCACACAACTCATATCTGCTCTGTGGCTTTGTGTGGGTATGACATACATGTCAGTGACATGTAATAAGAACTGCAGATGGAAATTAGCATAATGCTAAACCTGGTGCAGCAACTATCTTCTTATTTTAGATGGCAGCTATCTATCAAACTTATAAAATCTGTCATAAAACAGATTCATGATCATGATTTATCCATTCAAACATCAGACTGCAAAGAAAAGTTTTTATATTAAAAATGTAGTGAATAAAATGTCACCTGGGAAGGAAACACATGAGGCAAAATAACTGCAACTCAAGTTTTTTCTTTTTTGCTTTCTTGTTTACCAAGATTGAATTATATAGTCATGTCATATTGCTTCCCTTTACATGAAACCACTGTCCAAAATAGTGTTTTTTTGCTTTGTTATATCTTACAAAACCACATGAGGGCACTAAAACCTTAACTTTAAAATGGCCTTCCTCATTTTTACATCTATATTGCTCAAACTTAAAATGAGGAAATGGCTACACATTATTGTATGTCAGCAAAACAAAATCTTGAATGTTGCTAGAAGAGGAACTTCTACTATTGCAGTACATTATTTAGTAGTTTTTATGCTCTATGAATTTAAACTGAAGTTATGCTTGAATCTGCAGCAATATGACCACAGGGTTCTTGTATGAATGAAGGGATAGTGACCTCTAGGGATGAGATGGGAAATATTCCCATAATGCAGCAGGCTCTTGCTGTGATCGGACCAGCTACCCCAACCAGAGAAACAGAGACAGAGAACCAAAGACTGGGCCTGGGGCAAAGATAAAAAACAGAAAAAAAGAAAAACTCATTTTGGAGCCAAAGCCTTGTATTTATTAGCGCTTGAGGAAAGACATGCACACTGTTTCTCCATCAAAAACACAGCAGGGAGTGCTTCCTGTGTTGATTCTTGTTTTTTTATGGGAATGGGATGATTAATCACAGTTGGACACCAGGGAGTGACATTTAGCAACAGGTATTTATTCAGCTCAGGCAGGTAAAAGAAGTGAATTATATGTGCTTTGGACTGAATTCATAATTTGCTGTTGGCAGGCTCTGCTTGCTGGGCTTCGCTGTTCAGGGCTTATACCTTGGAGTTGTATTTTGATGATTCCTGACATTCTTGGGAAGATTCTACATCAGTTAAATCTGCACAGTGAACCTGTGTGGCAGGAAGTTTTCAGACATAGACCTATTTCAGATATGTACACAAAGAAAGATCCAGTTGTTATTTTGACTTTATATCTAAGAGGGATTCTCAAATAAACCCCCCCTTTTTTCTATGATCTTCATATGGTTATAGTTTATACCGGGCTGCACAAAGTTACACATTTGATTACTCATCTACAAATTCACTTTATAATCTACAGTTTAGATTATCTTAAAGGTAAATATGCCAAAAACACAGCCTTTGGTTGTTAGATCTATTCTTTTTTCCCTAGTGCATGGACATGTTGTAACATGTACAGTAAGTCTAGTGGGAAACAATGTGGCTGACAACTAAAATCATGGTTCAGGTGAGCAAAACAAGAACTCTATTGTGTCTTCGTGTTTCTCTGTCATATATACAGACATGACCATGGTTTTAGTCTAAATACTGTGTGCAGTGTGGTGAGTTCAGCCCCTTACTTCTGCAGGTTTTACATCAACCAGATGTGGAGATATAAAGACAAGAGAGCTGAGAACAGGGGGAACAGAAAGGCATCAAAGAGAGCTCAGAGCATTTGGATGAAAGTTGCAGAGATGTTCTATAAAGTTTTGTTTCCCCCAACTTTTTCAGTTTTTCCAAGGCACATTGAGACTGAATAAAACTTTCCAAAGCAGCTGAGAAGACAGACTTGGTTGTTAATCAGAGAGAAGTTTCCCGATGCTGCTTCTCAAGCCCCTGGCAATCAGCAGATACCCAACTCATGTTTAAACCTCATCACCACCCCAACAAGACAACGAACATCTCTGTACAATTCTCCCTTGCATCCGCTTCCCTTGCAGCCCTCCCTTCACTTCCAGTCTGTCTGTCTGCCAGAGTATGTTGTGTTCTAACTGCAGAGCCACATTTAGAGCAGTGGAATATATGTGTTGTGTTTTCCTCTCATTTGCTCTCTACGCTTCTCTTAGACTTCTTTATTGGCTGCCTCATAACAAGCCATGTCCTTGTTTTCCATCAGTGTGAGTGTGTAGAGGACGTGCATGAGTAACACTACAGCATCTACATTGCCACAAACAGCTCAGCCTTTGACAACGTGAAGGAGAAATTACTATGGACACTGAGGTCATTGGAGTGAAGCAAGAATCTGTTTACAAACCAGACATACAGAGCTCATTAAGGCTAGTTTTGGAATATATTTAAAGCACCAATATTATGCTCATTTACAGGATTAGAATAGAATTTCAGCCAACTAGATTATTTTTAGATGCTTAAATGTTCATAAACTACAACTTCTGTGTCTTCTTCTGTCTGAAATGCTCAGTTTTTGTTCTTTAAAAATCTCTTCCTCTAAATGGCTCTATCTACTCTGACTGATAAAAAAAATGTATCTGATGTTCATATTGTGAAGTGCAAAAATGAAACTGGAGACTATTCAGATTCTTATGAAAAAATAATCTGTATAACACGTTAAAGGAAAGACCCCAAACAACATATTAAGGCCTTTATAGATATCAAAGATAATACCACTAATTCTGTCAAATCTTGATCACTGGCTGGGCTTTGCCTCAAGGAGTAAAAAGGTTTTGATTTCTCCTACGATCTGTTTTATGAATTTAATTTTATATGAGAACACAAACAAATAGGTGAGCATATAATTAAATATGCTGACCTGTTGACCTAAAGCCATTCGAATGTAGGCCTGCTTTCTTTTCAAGCTCTTGCTACAAATAAAGACTTGTGTTTTATATTTCAGGGTATTCAGACATACAATGACATTTTCTGCAATGCTTCCCATGAGCCAAGTGAAAATTTGTCACAGTGCACCTTTGGGATTTGCTTAGTGCAGCAAAAAATTTCTCATTGCTCACAACAAGCCATAGGAAATAATGGACCCCAAATAACTGCTGTTGTGCTCTGTCTGACAGGCCTGTTAGGCCCCGTCTTTAACAGGAAAAGACCAGCAATTTATCAGTTCTGCTACTGCCACATTGATTACAAAAATACCCTGTACCACTGGTTTACTTGGTTGTGACAACGGTGACACTGCGCTTCACCTTTCTTTGACACCACTGTGTCATTTTAGCACCAAAACAATATGCAAACTACAAAGCAAGATTTAAACACTGCTGATAATTGACCACATTTAACCACAGTGACCATAGTGAAGCCTCAGGTTCCCACACAGATAAACAAAATAACCAATATAACACATCCTTCACAAGTGATGTTAGTAGTATATGGTAGCTGGACTTATTACTATGAGAAAATTAACTAATGCTATTCTGCTGTATTATTGTAATTGTTGTCTGCCTTATTAAAACATCTTTACTAACTTATCCCAATGCTTTCAATGCAGGGTTACTGAAGACTATTCCAGCGGCTATTAGAAAAGAAGCAGGATAACCTCTGTGTAGGTTGCCAGTCCATTGCAGGACCAGCACATAGAGACAAGAAACTATTGACATTCACCCCTAAGGACAATTTAGAAACACTGGTTAACCTGACATAATTGCTCTTGGGCTGTGGGAGGATGCTGGTGTACCAGGAGAGAACCCAAGCTGGCTCAGGGAGACCATGCAAACTCCAGACAGAAAAGCTCCAGCCCTGGTTCGAATCAGAAACCTGCCTGCTGTGAGGGTGCTAACCACCACACCACTGTGTAGCCCACCCTAAAACATTATCCATAAATGACTCAAATCCACCCAGACTACAAATAAACAGTTATTTACTGCTGTGTGAATTCACTAGAACACAATACGCAAGGCAACTTAATTTATAAAGCACATTTAAAAGCAGGGACTGTTGGCCAGCGTGCTGCACAACACTCAACAGCTCACACAACATATAAAAAGGGAAACACAAATGGAAATAAAAACACCAACATAAAACACAGTCAACTATTGCACATAAGGAAAGGCCAAATAGTAAAAGTGCAACTTTAGCAAACTTTTAAAGATGTCCAGTTTAGGAGCAGCCCTGATATGAGGGGGGAGGTTATTCCAGAGTTTGGTGGAAGCAATCGCAAAGGAACGACTTCCCCATTGGCTCAGCCAATACCTGGGGACCACCAAGGGTCTTTGGCCAGAGGACCTCAAGGATCTATGGAGTGTAATGGCATTAAATATCTGCTAAGTAAGAGGGGACTAAACCATGAAGTGATTTAAAAACAAACAACGAAATCTGAAAATCAGTCCTCAGCTTGATGGTGAGCCAGTGTAAAGAAGCAAGGATTAGGATGATGTCAAATTTACGTGTGCCAGTTAAAAGACGAGCTGCCGAATTTTGGACCTACTGGAGGCGTTTAAGGTAAGACTGGCTTATACCTTTAAAAACATAGCTGCAATAATCTAAGCAAGAAAAAATAAAAGCATGCATGACCCTTTAAAAATCATTAAAAGATAGAAATGGCTTGATCTTGGCGAGAGATTGCAGAGTAAAAAAGTAATTTTTGACAACGGACTTGCGAGTCAAAACTTAAATTATTGTCAAAAACTACCCCAAAGCTTTTTGACAGATGATTTCAGAAACTGGACAATGAAGCCAAGATCAGTAGAGGAATGCTCAGATAAACCAATTAGCATTGCCTCTGTTTTAATTTAGTTTTAAAACATGATGTTCCATCCAGTTTTTAGCCTCATGTATACATTAATTGCTCCATAGAAAAAGCGGAAAAAACAAAGTATTGTATTTTACTGTTAAATCTGTCACTTAATTCTTCACATTTGTATAAAAGTTTATGCGTCCATACACCACATAATTTCTCCAGAGGGTAAAAAAAAAAAAAAATGCTATTGTACATGCAGCACCAGAAGTAATGCTGGCTGACAAACTAACATGAAAGTAGTTATATTTCACTCCCAGAAGTCATTTTTTCAGTGTGCAAAGTCATGGAAAAGGCCGACTGAAACTGAGACTGAAAAAGGTCACAGTGAAGCAGTGAGGCATGGTATTTTTTTTTTTTTTTTGTCTGCTAAAATGAAAATCTTACAGCAAAACACAAACTGCGTTGGAATTCGACTGATGCTACTACAATTAATGTTTGCCAGTGCCAATGCCACATGTCCTGGGTTTTGTTAATCTTCAGCAACTTTAAATAATGTGCTACATCTTAGCATTTCTCTAAAAAAAAGTCAGGAACATGATGATTCATGTCCAGCTCAATTTCTCTGTTTTGCACCTGCAGCAGTTCAGTCAGCAGTTAAATGTAGATATTTTCAGTCGTACAGAATTTCGAAATGAGAAGTGAAAATGCCAAGTTTGTTTTTAAAACTTCTCTTTTGATTCTTTGATGACAGATTTCTTTACACTTTATCAAAAATGTCATTTTTGTGCAAAGAAGCTAATTTCCCAAAACCTAATTTAATTTAAACAACTTTTCACTCCATCTGTCAACCTGAAAAGCAGCAAGCAGTCCATGAAATGACTTCTGAAAGGAACTGCTAATCCTCATCTGATGTGACATAACTAGCAATGTCTATAGCAGCCAAAGGCAAAAACACAGTCAATGGCTTTTTCAAGTAAACTTGAAACACACCAGGAGTGTGCGTCTGTCAGTTCTAACCAGCTGCTCTAATCACTTTTGAAACTTCAGCTCAAGCTGAGCAGTTCCTGACTGACTTTTCACTGACAAATGCTAGACTGAGCCTATACCGTCTGCTTGGTCACTTGTGCATGTGTTTAATGGGAGTTGCCCACAAATCCTATGAGCAGAAGCTTTAATAGTTGTGCTTTGGCTCCTTCTGCAAGAAACTCATTTGGTTACACACCAGGGAAAAGACTGATATAAATAAAGAACAAGAGGTTGCAGCACACATCCTGTGTTTTCTTCTGGGCTTTCTAAGGGTTTTGCCACTGACAGCTGTGTCTGTTTTCTCAGTGTGTGTGAGTGTACTAAAAATCTATTTCTTACACCTTGATTCTCTACATTGACTTAGATAGTAAAACACCCCACTTTTCACTTGTGATGTTCTACCTTATTTCTGTTCAGTCGTCAGGTTATTTGTGTTTGTCTGAAAGTTTATCCGGTCATTGTTTTAGTTTTACCCTCAACACAAGTTGCAAAAACTCTTAAAGACACTAACAATATAGCAAACAATAGCAATATAATTCTGTGTTTTTATTTTCATAAATAACAAAAAAGTGAAACAAATACAGAGGATAATAAAAGAAAATGATAGAGAAATAACAATGATTCAAATGTATTTGTATCTCTATTAAATCTACCGATCAGTCACAATGACACATTTTCCAATATCTGTCTATTTATTAGGACCCATAAGCCTCAAACCCAATCTAAATTAGAAATGTCCTATTAATAGATACAATCTATCTTCTTGGCTAATGCAAGAAAAAATTAAATGCACTATCTGATAAAACATTAAGTCTGTGTCATAATGTAAAAACTTGAGGACTGTGGACGTGATTGTTTTTCCCCAAAAAACAAAACAGCAGCAACAAAAAATCCAAGCCGTCCAATTTTTTCTCAAAGGTATTTTCCACCTCACGTGTTTGCTCCTCTTGTTTCCCAGTGAACATTGCTACCCTTATTCCCCCCTGTAAAGTCTGATATGATCAAAGTTTTTTAATCTTACCTGGAATGACTTCGAAGAGAAATTTTCCCCCTTCATCGCCGCTGGTTGGATGTTCAGTAACTTTGTTTCCAGGTAAAAAAATGACTCCCTGTGGAGAATACACAACAGACTCATCAGAAACCCTTAGCTTTGTGCTGTCACTTGAAAGTCATTATATTTAATAGCTGACTTTGAATATTTTAGAGTGCAATACTGTCGAGTTTAAGCTCTCCCAGCGACTGTTTGATTTACATGTGTCATTTAAAAGGAGCACAAAACGGTTACAAAGACTGCACAACTTATCCAGCCGTTCTCGAGTAACAGCTGCACTCCTGAGCTCAGCAACATTCACCTCTCATATATCATGGAAAAATGTGCTTAAAAACTGACATGTTTGCAAAATGTTTTCACATTGTCATGATGTGTATAGGCCCCCAGGGATGCTTCTCAATGAGGGTTTATATAGATGTGGCAAAGTGGCAACATTATAGAGGATCACATCTCTCGGCCTCAGCTCCGTCCGCAATGATACATCACCTGTACCACCCTCTGCTGTAAATAGCAGGAGCATCAGCATCTTTTGCAAAGTCGAAGTCACAGCAAACTTACAGTCAGCAACTGGACCAAAGATGACACTGATGATAATAAACACAGAAGGGGTCACACTGCAGGTTTAGATGCTTAAGTATCTGAAGTACAATACAATTGTATATGGAAAAAACACATTTTTTGTAAGTGTGACACACACACACACACACACACACACACACTAAAATGATCTAACTTCTGTAACATGTATTAACTTTTTTATTTAAATGCTACAAAAAAAACCAAACAAAAAAACAGCGAAAAAAAAAACAACTCATCAAATGTTGCTGAGAAGCAATTTGTCCATTTTTAATCTGATACCAGTAATTAATTGGAAAAAGGCAAGTGTATGGTTGAATGTGTGGCAGAAAGTAGTTTTATTTGCTTTATAGATGCAGCGTTCAGATGCTGTGTTCCTAGCCTTATGCTGTTACTTCTTCTAAGAAATGTTATTGTACTGTGGGATACCGAACTCTCCTTGCAGTGTTTCCCATAGCAGTGCACCCCTCCCCAGCCTTACCTCTTTAATATGTCATCATGTAAATAACCTTTGGCCAACTGACCTTTTCACATTTTTATTAGAATATTATTATTTTTACCCTTATGATTAATCTACTCAACATGCCAAGCTCTATGAGTGCGATGCTGTTTATATTTATGAAACACATCAGAATACATTAAAAATTAAAAGCACAATATCCTTTAAATGCCCCTAAACTTATCACAAATTGAAGTTTTTTCAAATGCTGGAACTATACAGGACTTTTTGTTTTCATGACTGGAACCTAAAAACAGCTCGTGTCACTTTTCAGGTTGCATCTTTGGTAAATTCTGATGGTAATTTTCTACCATTTACATCATTAACTGAAATAATCATCAGCTGCTGATGCTGAATAAAAATCTAAAGCGTCCTCTTTCCCTTGGATTCTGATCATCTTGAGAAAATGCATAAATGTTCTGTATTAGATAGTCATGATTTTTTTTTTTTTCTTCTTTACGTCAACAAGTCATAACAAAGTACTTGCGTTGGGTAATCCTATCAGACTGATAAGATTTAGTAATAGTCATGTAGCTTGGCTTTTTTTTGCGGATAGCTACACTCCACTTAGTTATCACATACTTACCACAACTTATTAAAGAATTAGTAGACTTAACTTTATTAACAAAGTGTTTCTTAGTGCAGCATCTGACAGTCATTAGCTTGACCTCTATCAAGGTTAATGTTAATGTGGACAAGATGTTCTTGGGTGACAACTTCAGTACAGAGGACTCGTGCACAGTAATAGGATCTAAGAGGGAGTCGGTTTCCTCTTTAATGAGCCATAACTGTGACAACCAGGAAGTGGAAACTCTACCTGAGGCTTCAGATGAAGTGCTTTAAGAGCGGCTATAAAGATTGGACAGACATGCTCCGCAGTGGGGGAGAGAGAGGGGGGGTGAGCGTATTTGATGTGGTTGTCAGTAAGAGATTCTGTTTTGCATCAGTATGTCCAGCTTAAAAGAAACTTTAAAAGCAGTTTTTCATTGAACATGTCTTTTCATCATGCACATTGGAAACAGGAGA
Source organism: Melanotaenia boesemani (assembly GCF_017639745.1). NCBI lineage: Eukaryota > Metazoa > Chordata > Actinopteri > Atheriniformes > Melanotaeniidae > Melanotaenia > Melanotaenia boesemani. Next base: position 11,452,403 of record NC_055700.1, read on the forward strand.
TGAATGAGTTGTGTGCATGTGAAAAACAGATTTGGCTTATTTGTGCTCTTCCCATGTATTTTTAAAAAAAGAAGAAAAGGCTCTGTATTGGTCCACTATAACATAAAACCACAATCCCACAGATATTCCTCTCCTCTGTTTTAAGCTACAGCCACACTTTCCATATGCCTTCCCTGGTGGCCTGTTGTTTGCTGCAGACAAACCCGACCACAGGCAGAGTAATATTTACCCAGTAAAGAGTGCACCATCCTGGCCCAGCCCAGTGTGACAAAAAACCCAAGCCTTTCTCTAGAAGCGGTTTTTTTTTTCCACTTCCACTTGTCATTAAGGATGATGTCATTTTTGGAGTCTGTGCAATGACACAAACCCAATTATCTTTTATTTCCAAACAAACAACACACACACACACAATGGAGACACATGAAGATTGGAAAGATCTGTTGGAAAAAAACAGCAGGAGGCTCAAGCTTGAAAGCCCATACAGGGGGTGTTTCTGAAGATGTGCCCAAAATTATGTTCCTCATTAAATCAAACGTGGTGTTTTGTCAGACTGAAAGCAAATACTGGAATACAATTTCTATATATCTGACCAACCTACACATGCTGCAACAACTGAATCCATTTGTGACCTTTCTGGTGGATAAATTCAGCTTTTAACCTCCACATGGGCTACATTTATTTAGATGATAAGGGTACATATTCTACATGTCCTTCTGTGATCTTTAGCAATTGTGTCAGATCAGCTTTCCCATTAAAATATATATATTTTATTTTTTTTTCTAGCTGGCTGGCTAATAAAAAGTCACTATGTGCTTCTGCTGGTTAAATTTTTTCAGAACCTCTATCTTTGCCATGCTCATTATAGCAAGTTTGCAGAAAAAGCAGATGCTATGGACAGCAATACATAAACCTATAAATCATTCTCATTTCCATTGTGGGAAGTACTATAGTTTTGTTTTACTACTTGTCTAATTTCTTTGCCATTTTACAGCACTGACACTGTGATGCACCAGCTATAGCCATACTTTATGAACAAACTAAAAATTAAATCACTGAAAAAAAAAACCTCACTGGCAGAATTTAACAAGGTATGTGAACTAGAAACAAGCAGGGAGATATGTTGATGTTGTGAGCCTTCAGGTTTCCTTGTTGAATAAGGAAGCAACATATTTGATGCCATTATCTAAAATGATTATCTACAAGATAAGTAAAAACATAGTTAAATTTTAATAAAGGCAGACTTAAAAAAAACTGGGACAGAGCTAAAATGCATAAATGGCTCTTTAAAAAGCCATCTCATCAGGCACCAGAAAGAAACTTTAAAGCACAAGCTATTCATTTTTAATTGTGGAAACACTCTGATGGACTGAACAGTGCTCAGAAACCAATCCTAGATTGGTATATTTTACTCTTTAAAACAACCTCAGGGCAAAAGCAGTTATTGCATTATCATCATAAATAATTAAAAAATAATTAACTTTTATAGCTGTGCAGTTCTGAAAAAAGGAATTGCTACAGAAATCAACAAAGCAAAAATAAGGGAACTGATGAATCGTCCCTCTACAGTTCAGGATGTTCCTACATATCATTATTTAACTTAATTAAATGGGTAAAGTCTTAATGTACCTTTATTAAAGTAAGACTGCCCCGCTTCATGTAATTAATGTTCTAAGGCCTAAATAGTGACATTGTGAAGCAAAACTGCTGAACAAACCGAATACTGATGGGAAATAGTCTTGGATAATCCTCATTTCTCTTGAGTTGTGATATAAACTATATCAGGATGAAACTGTAAAGATGTGAGCATGAAATAAAGACACAGTGAGTAATCCCATTTCTGGCTAAACCACTTATATCTAATTTTGTTGTAGTAAATTTCAGTGTTGTTAGTCCTTTGAATCTAGAACACTTGCATCAAGCATTTGGTTTTTCAAAATGAAAAAAAAAAAAAAAAACACACCAAAATGTGACATTTAGCTGCTCATCACTGCTTATTGGTGAAATGAGCTTGTTTTATGCTCTCAGTATCCAATCATTAAATAATACATGATGCTATGAGTCATCCCTAGATAAAAAATTAAACTGTAGAGAGAATCAAAATAAATTCCACAAGAAAAAAGTTGTCCACAATCACACAAATTCACACTTTGTAACAGTGTTGTTCTATCAAGCCTTAAGAAAACAAGCACCTACAAAAATAGAAAAAACTAAAACCTTTATTTCATGTGAACCAAACTGATGTCAATGCCAAACCAAGTGAATGAGATTATTTAACAGAGGGTCAGTAGTTTGAATGATTGAAGTCTGCACTCTGTCTACTGCTCATGCAGGTCATGTTTATCACCTAATAAAGAAAATCATAAACTAAATGAAAGACATAAACCTGAAATGTTCAAACACGAGGAATAAATGTGGTTACACGGCTATCCAGAAAATAAAAATGATAAATTCCTACAATGCTTCCTTTGGGGAGCTTAAATTCCTTCAGAAAACATAATGTGACCAAAAACCTTTGAGACACCTTGTCATACCAGTCTGGGTTCAGGGTAATATCAGCTGGCAGTGTTCGGGATATGGTTGTTCAGAGAACTAAGATTTATGGCTTTAATAAGAACTTATTTTCCAGCCTGTCAGAGAAAACATAATTTACAGTCTTAATTTTACGTGATATTTTGTATCAGTAAAAAATTCTCTGATACAATCAAATCTGTGTTGGTACTCGGTTTATGAGCAATATGGATTAAACTTCGACAACAGGGTGAAATTACTCATTTTTAACAGCACTCTGCAGAAGAGCAAGGTCACAATTTAAAATGAAACATATTTACTATAAAGTATTTTCACATTTCAGACAGGGTAGAGTATATGTATGTATGTTAAAATGTCTGATGTCTGGCTTTGGCACGAGTCTACTGATATATTATCCACACATATTATCCACAACCTGCCACTAATTAGGTTCTCTCTGAAGTGCAAGTTTGTGAAACTTGATCCAGGGCTTATGCCAAACCCAAGGAATGACTTTGATTTGGTGGTTTGGGTTTTTCATTTACAACACTGACACAGACCAACAAAACATAACTGAATATAATGAGAAAAATGAGCTAGCATAACTGCTGTAGTCCACAATAAAGAAAAGTAAGCCAGAAGCCAGAATACAAAGATGACAATCACCTAAAATTTGTATTGAAAGGGTTGAATAAATTACTTAGCAATATGGATCTGATGGTGCCATAATGGATAAGGGTAAGATGCTCTTTGTAGTGGTGTGATATCAATTCTCCTAGTACCACAAAATGAACATTAGCAGTCAGGGAAGAGTTTAGATAAGCTCAAACATGTGTTCAAACCATCCACAGGAGAGGACATCCTCTGGGGGCTTGCTTCTGCTCTCATCTTCCTCACAAGGCATACCAGAAATGCTGCTAATACAATTTTTGTTAACCAAAAAATAATAGCTTTTTCACCAGATATTGTAGGGAATGTCTTTATGTGCTTAACTTTAATCTTCGTTCAGCAGTGTTTGTGAAACAGAGATTACATAGAGTTGCAATTTAAAATCCATGATAAATCATTCCCTTTGTTGGTCCAAACAAAACACCAATAAGAGCTGACAGATGCTAAATCTCTCTCTTAATGATCATTTTCTGTGGAACCAGGATGGACTATGGAATTATCCACAGTCTGCATTATGTATCTTGTGTGTGGCTAATATTTCCATGTATTTAATTTAACAACACATACAGCTCCTGGATTAGCTGCATACTCTCTTGTACAAATACCACCACACCTAAAATCCACAGCATCTCTTACCACATTATGTACTGGACCAGATGGTGCTTACAAAACAGAACCTGCACAAACTTGTAAATAACTTTCACACCCAACAAGGCAGAGCCTATTAAACATGCTGTCACTGCACAACAATCAAAGGAAACAGTAATTAAATATAGCATGTGCTTTAGGAATGCTAAGAGCCAGAAGTTTCATCTGGTGATGGTGAAACACTTTTCTTATGTAATTTTCTTAAAAACATTCATTATTCTACAGTATTAGATTAGCACCCAGTAACATGTGTAGTTTTTTAATATAAATGCTGTGACCAGACGACAATGTCAGGTGTGATTTTTAATGATAAATAAGGGGGTGTTTGGACAAAGTCCACTTTTTGATCTCATTTTACAAACATTAAGTGTGAGTCTGATCACGTCTCAGTGTGATGTTGCTGCAAACCTTAACTCTTCTCGAGGGTTTTCATCCCTCTGTGACGGCACTATAAAACAACATAACTGTGGTCTGTCAATGTCAAAAGTAACTACAGAGCGATTCTTGTCATCCAAACAGCAGTAAGAAGCCACAATCTTACACAATGAATAATAACAGAGCTGCAGCAGCATTTTGTTGACTCCCATTAAATGCCAAGGTCAATTAGTTTTCATCTTATGCAGGCTAGATAAGGGACTTTTTGAATTTTTTTAACTGAAGTATTTTTAAATAAATAAAATCAGCTATTTTTTGTCTGTGTTCAGTGGCCTACTGAAGCTATGAATATTAATCAGCTTACTTATAAGATTTGTTATAGCTAGAATCATAATATCCAAATTAAATTTTAATATCCTTTTAATGTTCAATCCAGTGAAATTGTTTCTGTGTATTCATTCATAATTCCCTAACTCACTCATGATGTTACCTTCAGTTCTTCACTAGTAGAAGTGATGCTTAGTGATTTAAATGACAACGATCATGCCATTTTAGCCGCTACATGAGTACTGTCTTTGTTTATGGCTCAGCCAGATGAAATTTGAGTCTATGTGTCTGTTTATCCCAGAATGTGCGGGTGTACATGCATGCTTGAGCATGCATACATCTCCATGGACCAGTGAGGACAAGCAGATGGCATGTTGACGCTAAGCCTACACGTCTTGTAGTCTATGCATGCTTGTCAGTGACCCTTCACCTCCATCTGACTCCCATTCTTCAGATTCCACGCGTTGCTCTGAGAGGTTTGGCCCAACTGTAAAGGACACAATATGGTCGCTTTTGTTGGGAATGATGACAGATTTTCAAGTATTGTTATCTACAAATATCAGAGTTCCTCTGTGCTGTAGTGTTTGAAAACAATGTCTAATCCTGCATATTTTATCTTGCAGTAAAGCATTTTAAGTCTGTAACAATAAAACAATCATTTTTCCTCTTCATGTTCCACTGATGCAATGAAAACAGTCTTGCAACAAAGGATGAAACAGTTGTGTGTCGGTACTGAATACAACGCTGATGAAAACACAGTCACCTGGCTAGATGCTTTCAGGTCAAAGATTTCTAACTTTTTTCAACTAAACACAGCCTGCAGCATCTTTTAGTTTTCATGTTTCTTTTTTTAAATACTAATTTTTAAAAAAGGCTCCACTTCTCCTTATCACCACCTGTAGTGTGTGGACAAATATTTAAATAACAGGGTGTAAAGTTAATTTCACTTAGAAAAACTGAAAAGGTTTTACAGAGTACAAGATACATGATTTCAAATGTTACCATTTCTTTTTATCTGTTGATTGTATCTGCATATTAATGTTTGTTAACATGCAGCACAAATACAGTATCTGTTATATCAAGAAAGATTTATGAGGCAACTTAAGATACTTAGAGTCAAGGAAATCACTACAGGAGCTCATTTAATTCATATAGTAACTTACTTTTCCATCCATCCATCCATCCATCCATCCATCCATCCATCCATTGCAGGTTATCTGCAGTCATGTTTCAAATTCTATCTGTGCAAAGAGAAAATTCTAAATGTTGCCTAAAACAAATTAAAAGCAAAATTATAACAAAAAGAAGAAAAGTTTCAGCTTAATCTCCATTTTGTACAAAAAAGCTCAAGTCTAACTGACATTTAAAGACATCTAAAAACATAAATTATCAATTTGAGCAGTAAAGCTATTGGTAATTATGAAAAAAATAGCTATGATTCTGAGTTTTTACATTCCTCCATAATAAAACCCATTCACCTGGAGACAGAAACAGGTAAGATATGCTGATGTACTTAGCTAGTCAGTTTGTGTTTTCACTGGCAACAGCAAAGGGCAGATGTTCTTTCTCCCACTGTGGAAACAGCAATTAGGGTAATATGACAGGGAACAAATGGAGACTTCACAGCATGAGAGAGAATTAATTAATGGCTGATCTAGATAAGGCCTCAGACCTCTGCGTTATGAAGTTTGTTGCTGAGGATGGGCACTCCACACAGTTTAAGGTGAGAGATGCATCTTGGTAAATTTGTGTCTGTTTGTTCTGAAATAGAACAATAAAATTAGAAGCTATGAGAACAATTTAAGTCAGTAGTCTCTACTCTTTGTGCTTCCTTTTGGGGTGCAGGAAACTCCAGACTAGCTTATTTTAACTCATTTCTTCTTGGATTGTTGCTTTTGTGACTTTTCCTGCAGCACTGCATTGGAGGTCATGGAGATTTAAGGACTTTGAACATTCTCCTGTGCCTGACCTAGTTTAACTGAAATGAGCTCGTTCTTTAAAAAAAGTAGCAGTTTCAGGTATTCGTTGGTTAAGAAGTAGGGCAGGAATGAAAAATGGCAAGACTTGAACAAGTTAAGTGTTTGTCTGGTGACCTGTAGTTAGTTGAAGGTGTATTAATGATTATTTTCTGGAAAGATAAACATAAAGACAAAGATATCTCAGAAAAGCTCTTTTCTTTTATTTTCTGTAAACATCCTTGAAGAGCTGCTCTACAGGTTTTCATCAGGACAGTCACATTACCAAGCACAGAAGCCAAGCAATTGGCACTTCCAATATATTCAATAATCAGAGCTTCTCAGAAATAGTAGTGAACAATATATCCTTTCCTTGTCTGGCTAGTGGCCCACCTTCAGATCTGGAGCTTTAACCTTCAGAGACTTCTCCTGCTGATGTGACTTGGGTTTGGCTGAGCTCAGTTTGCTGGGAAATCAGCCAGACGAGGAGAATAAAGATTTAATTTGTGGTCAAGCATTCAAGTTTCCCCTGGAAAAATAAGATATAGTTTGAGTGGAATAGATATTAGAGACACATGTGGTTCTTTGTGCATTTTGCAGGAAAAGAATTGTGTTTCTGGTGTGAAAACCTGCAAATGGAAAAGTGTAACACTTAATAACTAAATGCTGAGAAAGAATGTGAAGGGAAGAAACAAACAGAGGCAGAACTAAAAATGTTAAGAATTTTAATTAATAATAAATAAAAAGCTATAGATGGTGCTATGCATTGATAATAACTTAATATCTAGTAAGTGTGCACATCTGGTGCACAAAGGTTATGAAAAGCATGTATGAGCTGTTAATGATTTAGCTCCAGGAGCCAAACAAACAGTACTCTCAATTTGGTGAAGCAGAAGGGGAAATTAATAGGAATCATGTTGGCTTTAAAAAATGAACAGGAAAGGATCAGATTTCTGTTATTTAATGAAAAGGGGATTTTTTATGCCTATTGTTTTGATGCAAATGCAATCAATGCCAGTGCAAACCTCTATAAAAATCTACAATATATTTTTTGTTTATACCGCTATAGAGTTTATAAGGTTTAAGTTACTGTATGGCAAAAAAATAAAAAAAAATGCTGTTATTTTGTTCCTATTTTAACAGCTGTTTGCTGAACTTCTTAGCCAGTGTTCTGGCCACTGTCTATTGCAGGATGTAATAAGATAACCACAGAGATTAACCCAAAAATAGTCCAGTTACAACAAATTTAAATGAATTATTAGCCCATCTCTCTGCTAAACTAAAGAACATGAGTATAATATGGTATGCATTTTCTTATTAAATTTACCATGTGAAAATAATTATTTATCCTTCTCCACATTTCTGTGATTTATGCTTTGTCATGGGAACCCACTGTCTTTCTGGCTGCTTCTGTGTTCTGCCTTCAGTTCAGGTGCTCATAATGGGGGCTGCCTGGTAACAGCAGTGCTAGAGATGGCCTTACTGTCTACATTACTGAATTACTCATTCTCTCCCCTCAGGATAGCTTCATGTGTTGGTTTCAATTATTTCTAGCTCATGGCTTTTTACTTTGACTTATTGTTGACCAGTCAAAACAGTATGACTCGTCTGAGTCTGACTTGGATATCTGATCTCATTTGGCTGCACAGCAAGTTGTTTCTGCAAGTGTTGATGGGGGCCCTGAAAGCCCAACATAGTGCAGCTAAAGAAAATATGAAAGACAAAATTCAAAGCAACAAAGAAAGCTTGTCTACTGTTTGAGCAGCATGAACAGCATTTAGGAAAAAATTAAGGAAAATACAGAAAAATATATGAATACCAAACGGTGAGGTACTTCTACAATCCAGATCCTGACATGGATTCAACTGCAACTTCAAAAAGCAAAAGCAAAACAGAAACCAACTGTATTCGGTGTGTACCTTACTCCTTTGTTTTTATTTCACTGGCTATCTAGAATCACCAGTTTGATGCTTGGGTGTGTTTGCTGGTCCACCCAGTTTATTTGTATTGGTTATTTTGTCCTATTAAAGGATTACAAATTCTATGTAATAAGATTTCATGCTTTCGGTTTTAAAATGATGTGATTGCATTAAAGAAAACATCTGACAACGTCAAGGATTTACTCATCAATGGGACAAAAGAGCTGCATGTGAATATGGGTTTGTTTTCCTTGAACACACCTGAGTTTGTGCAAAGTAATTAACTGTACTTAGAGCAAGTGCAGCAGCTGCAAGGGCGCAGCTGAACTAAATAATTCCTAAACATTTTTTCAGCTGCAGCACAAAGGTCTTGTCTTTAATTGAATGTTTAATGTGTGCAGCATCTTTTCATTTAACTGGATTCATGTGGGTTTGTCAGCACAATCAACTCAGAGGATTAAGACTGGATTTGTTGATTTTGTTAACAGAAATCTAGACATGATATAACTGCCCCCCAAAGCTCAGTAATAAGTCACTGTGTGATGCCACAGTTAGAAAATAGGCAGGAATTAATCCTTCAGTGCGCTTACAGCCTTACCAGAGCTTTGGTCTCCTCCTCATCTTTGTAGTAGTAGAGTTGATCCCCTTTCAGTACAAACCAACGATTGTGCCAAGTCTTGACAAAGCCTCCTTGCTTCCTGAGCCACCCACACCTGATGACATTCAGCCTCTGAACCTGAGTGCTGGGCTGAGCACTGCTGCGCTGAGGACTGCTGTGTGAAACATAGTGGTCGTCCATTACAGCAACTCCAATCTGAAAGCAAACAAACATATTTCTTATAAGAAGCCGTGAGGTTTAGAACATATTTTAACCAAAAGAGAACTGATAAAAAAAATTGTGTTAAACAAGATAAAAGTAATTTATCTAGATGGACCTTTTACTGACTTTTTTCTGTTTTGAAGCAGTCAGATAGGTCTAAATGTTGCAAGGAGACAAAGGCAGAAGTAGAAATGTAGGAGGAGGAATTCACAAGCCATTGAAAAAGTTCAAATCTCTTTTATCTTTTTTTTCCTGTCACCCACCTACGTGCTGTATGTTAGCTTACCAGGCATGTGTGCCTGTGTTAGATTTAGGCTCTCAGAACTTTAGATTTGGAGTGGTGGTAACAAGCTGAACTTGTCTGAAACAAAGAATTCTCACTTCTCTTGTAAAATCATTGAATGAAGACTGAAAGAGCACTGGCTTCAGGACGGAAGGAAACATGTTAAACTGCATTTTTGTTTTTGTATTATTGGCAGTCACGAATACATTGCCAGATTTTTTTTTTAATTTGTATTGGATGTGGTTTATTGATGTTTTGATTATGGTTGGTTTATTGAAACTGAACCAGATTTCAATTTCCGTTACAGGAATATCCCTGAATAAAAATGACATTTTTATATTTTTTCCTGGCACACTGGCTAAACAGCTTGAGACAACTACAGTTGCTCTTCAACCCCACAGATGTTTTAAGTTGATAATTTCTGGGGCCCTTCCTTTTCATGTAGACCAAATCTAATCTGACATCAGCACTGTGTTGTCGGACCTTCAAGGTCAGATGTTAATAAACTGCTAAATGACACAGATGCCATTTTCACACCAAAAACAGCATGTTTAGGTTTATTAAACATGCGTACACCCATTAAAACAAGCACAGTAAAGCTTTTTCCATTACATCCAGTTGCAGGTTTATCACCAGCGCTCTGAAGTATACTGTTTGGTCCAGTATTCCTCTACCTCTCAGAGGACAGGTGTGTCAGACTGACAACATGAAGGGATGGTTATTAAACTGCTTCCCACAGGCTGGGTTTCTGAAAATCACAACTTCATGAGATTACTGGGCTGCTGGTTCACTATTTCTGACTGAACCATGGATGTTAGCCCTGACACCAGAGAATTAGTTGACAGGTTAGAAAAAAACAAACTGAAAAAAGATCGATCTTCTTTTGTCTGCAACTTGCTGCTGTCAGCCTTCTTGTGAGACATTATGGCCAATAAACGTGTTTTTGCCCACACATAAGTGTTGTGTGATGATGAGCCGAGATGGAGCTGAGAAAAACCTACATCCACTGAGGAGTTATTTTGACATGAAACCGAATTCTGATTGTACTTTGCCATTGTACTCAAAAGCCAGGTGTCTGTGGATGTTTTGACCAGTAAAATAAGCTTATATGAGTAGGAATATCTTTCAATTTGTGAATCCTTTGTCTTGCTAAAAAAAATGAATAAAAAGAAAGCTGTAGGCCAAACAAATCCTATTTGCCTGCTGTAGTTTGACAACTCATCCTCCCTCCCAACTTAGCTCAAATCCTCAGACATGATGTATTGATTAAATCTCTTTGCTTTTTTCTACTCCTTCTTCTTCAATTTTTTTTCTAACTTTTCTCCATATTTGAAGTATGAGGAGATTGTTCTTAAGTTTTTAATGTCATGGGATGTGTCTTCATGTTAGCCAAGAGATGGTGGAGGACAGGCATGTTTTAGAAGGTAAAAGTATGCCATCTAACATGTAGTTATTGTTATAAAAGTATGTATTGTGCAACCAACTGATATTCACTATCCTTTATGTAAAATATTAAGTGACCTGAGTACCCTGTACAAGAGATATGGTGTCAAGAACTCAGATTCAGACTTAAACTCCATGTTACTTTTTAAATCTAAGCCCCTGTGGTTCCCCCAAAGCACTATACAGTTAAATATCAATATACAGATGAATGTGATAAATGTACTCAGCTTACAAAGAGACATTGTGCACATCTTGTTTCCATATAAACACAAACCTCTGCTTTATTCAGTGACATGTGCACAGACTGCTGCTGTCAGCTTTAAGCATGTTGTCAGTGGCTGTCATTGTGCTTGGTTTGGTGGAAGTCCAGCCAGCCCACAGGTCCAGATGAGGACCAGATGCAGCTCAGCAGTTTTCCAGGCAGCAGTGGAGCAAGTGCAGCAAGGCTGCGGAGGTGGATACAAAACCTTTCTCTAGTTCTGTGCAGACAGTGCGATGTGAAAACATGTTCAGGCACAAACATGTTCACACTTTGCATTCCTGGAAAAAATAACTCTTTTTAACGCATTGTAGGCTTCTGACAATGATAGGGATCTGCACATTAGTTTGAAAAAGCAAGATTTAAAAGAAAGAAAGAAAAAGAAAAGAAACAACTCAGAACAACAAGACCAACTCGCAGAATTAAAGATATTTTTATTGCCTGTGATCATTTAACACTTATAAAGGAGTAAGGAAATGACCAGCATATGTTTGCAGAAATGGCTTACACAGTTATATGTTGATGCAGGTAGTTGCTGTATTTTAGGGGATGGTCACAACTCCACAGTGTCATGCTATAGTTAACAGCACTGCTGGGATGTGCCTGCACACCTCCATGAACTGAAACTGTGAATTACTGCAGGCTCTCTTCATGTGAATAACTTGGAGGTGGCAGACAGTAGAACACTATTTAAAATTTTCACCGCAGTGTGATTTAAATGGAGGAAATAAATTACCAAACAAAGACTGCATACATAGTCATGACTAAACTATAAATTACCAGAAAAATAGAATGCACTTAGAGGAAAATCTTATGTTATTTTGGCCCATACAGGATCAGCATGATAAATTGTGACCTTCAGGGAGTTGCTCATTTTAATTGTGTTCCCAATGAAAATACATTCTGTGCGTTGTGTCAGAGAAGCCTGATAAAAACATGGAATAATTATGTTCTAACTATACCACTGAAGACATAAATCCTAAAAATACACAAGATAAAAAAAAAAAGATTGGAAAATGTGGCTGTTCCATCATATTTAATCTAAAACTTTGGTTTATGACCAGATTTTCCAGTAATTAGCTACCAGTGTTTTTTCTTTAATCCCGAACAAAAAGATGACATTTTGACATAATTCACTAACACGATATATTTGAAAGACTTAAGTGTAATTATACCTTCTCAAAACCTGTCCTGTCCTCAGTACTGGGCAGCCTCTCAGTGCTTCTGTTGTACTGTACACATACACTCACCAACCACTTTATTAAGTGTACTTTGCTTGTACTAGGTGGGACCTTTTGCCTTCAGAAGTGCTTTAATTTTTCGTGGCATAAATTCAACAAGATGTTGGAAACATTCCTCTGAGATTTTGGTTTATATTGAAATAACAACATTTAACAGTTGCTGCAGATTTGTTGGCTGCACATCCACGTTGTAAATCTCTTCTTCCACCACATCCCAAAGGTTTTATATTGGATTGAGATTTGGTGACTACAGAGGCCATGAACTCATTATCATCTTCAGCAAACCAGTTGAGATCATCTGACCTCTGTGGCATGGTGCATTATTCTGCTGGAAGTAGCCATCACAGAATGGCTGTGTTGTGGTTTTAAAGGGATGGACAGGGTCAACAACAACACTCAGGTAGGTTGCGGTATTTAAACAATGCACATTTGGTACTAAGGGACCCAAGATGTGCTACTAAAATATCATCCACATCATCACACCACCACCAGCGTGAACTGCTGATACAAGGTGGAAGGGATCCATGCGTTCATGCTGAGTTTGTCAAATTATGACCCTATCATTGTAATATAGTAAGGTATCAAGACTCATCCGAACATTTTTCAAATCTTCTATTGTTCAACTTGGTGAGTCTGTGTGAATTGTGGCTCCATTTTTCAGACCTTATCTGACATGAATGTGCCATTCGATGTGTTTTGTGTTTAGAGGTATTTTACACACCTTGGTTGTAACAAGTGGCTATTTGAGTTATTGTTGACTTTCTATCATCTCCAACCAGTCTGCTGGTTGGAAATGGGAGTTGAAAAAAGATCTTCTTAATGACTGCATCTGGTCTGTGGATTTTTCTGATGGTAGGAGACTTATCATAAGTAAGTGTAGAAGACATTGTAAAGGATCTATATCAAAGCAAACTAAAATCTTTCCTATACTACCCCTTTAAAACCTAACTTAAGTTTAACCTAACTAAACAGTGACTATAAGCTGAAACAGTAAGCTAAATAGAGTAGAGAAAATAGTGGTTTAGGCAGGGAATGATATTTGCTGACATTAATGGTTGAAAATACACCATCAAGCCCTCCCACCCACCCAACGGGATACTTTTCAACTTGTTTAAATTGGTAAACACTCTTTCATCACAGGATTACATTACTGTGATGCAGCTTTCCCTCTATGTGGTTGTTTTGTGTCCTACATGAAAAAAGGGAAAGTTATTTGAACATGTTTTGTGACAGTTTAATAAACTGCCATGAAACTTTTTTTTGGCTACAAAAATGACAGGCTTAGGAATTCTATTGCATGCTTTTCCACTACACTTTGGTTACTTGCTTCTCAATCATCCTTTTTATTTGCACAAAATCATGTGCATTATGTTTGTTCAATGTATCATAATGACTTGTGACTCCACAATGAGGCCATTAAACCTGACAGAAAAGCAAATAATTGTTTGAATTGATAAATCTGATGTTGTGTGGGAAGGAAATAAAAGGCAAAGGCAAGATTTATGACCCATTTTCCAAACCTAGATTTTATATGTAGCCATTCTCTTTTGCAGACCCCTCTCCCATGAGCCTTGCTTATGGTTCCAGGTGTGGTTCTGAGCACATTTTTAGAGCAACTGCAGAAACACATAACTACCCGACTGTTGTGTCCACTCAGCACACTGAAAACAGCACATCCGAGGCGTATCCTGTGTCCCTTTGAACACATGTTTGTAGATATGTATGTAATCTATTTATGTCAGTGTTTTTATCCCTTGAGCTAGTCTCCAAAATAGGCACTGGAACAAGATAGCTTATATTAATGATATTACTCCAGCAATAGCACAAGGTTTGAAAAGGTACGCAGAACACATTGAAACAGGATAGCTTCAAATGGCAACTTGAAAAATGAAACTTTTCATGAAAAGGTAATGAGATGAAAAATATATATAAGCAGTCTGCTTTAAATGTTTACGGTCTCATGTAACATTAAGTAAGAGCTTTAGAGTAATTTTCTTTGTCAAGATTAGTGATGAAATAAATGATAGTGATAATGAATTTGGGAATGTAATAGGATGCTTAATTTCCAAAGCAACAATTCTACTTTAACTCTGAGCTACTGTCTGCACGTGTAGACTGTTTTCTGTTATCCTGTTTCAAACATATTGAGCTTAAACATATTCCAGGATGTTCTCACAACATGCCTGTGAGCTTTGACCACTCTGGGAAGTCAGTGGGAAAGGACACTCTAACCTTCACTATAAACAACAACAGCTCAGTGTACAGAAAACACTGCAAACCCGGAAAGAAAACACAAAGATAGTCACAAATCAGCCCTCTGTGGTTTTGCGGCATGTCATTTCTCAGCAGGGTGTAACATATCTGTGGCTCTGTGGCAGTCTTATAAAAATGGATGAATTGCTGCTAAAGGACAAGAGATAAATGGAGAGACTGACTTTGTCTGTGAGGCATACTTATCTTTCAAACTTCCATTAGTCTTAACTTCTATTTGAGCACTGGGGTATTAAAAGCAAATCTTTGTCTCACAGCCAGGCTGTCTCAGGCTTAGGGATGTCTTGGTGTTAGCTTAGAAATAAGCATCTGTCAGTAATATAATAAATACAGCTCCTTAATGACTCCAGAGTAATAAATGAACAATAAATACATTTACTGAATCATTTCAATAGACTGTTTGATAAAAAAAAAAAAAAAAAAGGATACATAAGTATGACTTAGCATTTTAGGTGAAATGCACCACATACTGACCACATCTTAGGTACCATTATGCCCCAAGACTATGGCAAAAAAAAAGGTGTAACCACTAAACAAGAAAGGGAGTTGGATAAAACTGAAATAGCTCTGAAAAGTGATTCTACAGGCTGTCTTGTCTGTGCAGGAAGACTCACAGTATTAGGAGGTTGCCAGTTTTCAGGGTTACATAGACTGTTTGTTCCCCATATGGGAAAGTACTGGAGCCAAGTGCACACAAAAAGCCTCAGCTGCTGTTTGACACATCTTTCTTTGAATTGAGTAGCTTTGGAGAAAAGGAGACAGAGGCCTCTGTGCATAGCCCAGATTATCCTTTGGGAGATTCAAGTTGTGGAAGTAGAAATGCAGAACAGTACAATCAAAGATTTGGGCTGTAAACACAAAGATCATTAAATCATTTAGATCATCTGATTATTGGGTCCAGTGCTTTCTTTTCTTTCTTTCTTTCTTTCTTTTTTTTTTTTTTTTTTACAGTTTCTCAGAGCTTTGCACATTCTGACTTTGGTTATGAAAAAATCTTGGAACCAACGATTAGACGTTCATAGATGTGATTATTTTCTTCTACTAACCGGTCCATTTTGACAGCAATGTAGAGAATTTTTTATATGTGGCAGACAAGCCTTTATCATCTGTTTAACATTAGTCTTCAGTTCTGCATTTGCTGTATTCCACATTGACCTGGAGGTTGCCAGTCATTCCCACGGCAACACTCCTTTTATTGTAGGAGATCAAAGTTGCAATTAAAGGCTAAATTGCAGAAAAATGAAAACAATACCAAAACTGAAATTTATTGAGTCTGATACAAAACCCACCTACATATTTACAAAATAATAAGCAGCTCAGTGTTTTGGGCAGCTGACTTAATCCACCTGGTGCTGACAGGCCCTATTTGCGTTCCATCAGCAACATCACTGCATGTTCACCTTTTTTACATGTGTGCCTATAACAGTACAAAATATTACAAAACATACAAGTGAGGAAACATGAACTTCACATTGCCAGTCAATGCTGTCAATCCTTTAAATATCCCCAAATAACTTCCCCCCCTTGAGTGGGAACAGAATAAGGCCTCTATGGTGCACATGTGTTAAAGACAAATATAACCCTTGCCTGCCAAAGCTGCAGTCTGTTTCTGTTTGACTCCTGCTTTAAAGACACAGAGATGAGGGGAGGGCAGGTTGCTGGCTGTGCTGTTGCTGTGCTAATAGCTAGAGAGGATGTGAAAGAGGAAGGGCTTCAGAACAACTACAGATGGAAGAACTTGCACACATAAAAAAATGTGATACATGCTCCATTCAGCACACACATAAGTCAGGTCTGTCATGATTTAATGGAGGATAGGGTTACAAGGAGGTCAGGATCTGAGAGGCTGTCCTTCATTAGGGTATACGCTCATAGCTCATGATCAGTCCCAACACAGCTCACCGTGAGTCAAAGAGAAAGATGGATACAGAAAGAGTTGAAATGAGGTAATGTTGGTAATATCACAGACACAGAGGGATCAATTCATGGAGACAAAGTCTCCAATAAGCTCTCTGGTGACTCTGGTCACTGTCTATTTTGTCTACACGCTGATATAGACACCATATGTGCCCTCTTCATACTCTACGATAGCACACTTATTCTCCCACCGGCATCACCGCCTCTCGCTTCTCATTTTCTTAAATGCCATGTGTCACAGCATGTCTGGGAACTGAGCAGCGGTCCTGCAGAGAGATGATGGTGAAGACTTCACATCAGCTGCTGACTCTACATGTGTTGGACACACAGTTACAACTGAGCAAATGATACTGTTGATGTGGCAATCTTTTGTAATGTGAGAATATCTACATGTTAATATATTACAGAAGATTGTATTATTTGGTGACAAGGTGAGAGGAAAAACAGGAGTTGCACCTAGTGATCATGGTTTATCATTCTTTCATGAAAGATGAAAGCTTAGCTAACTTTGGATTTCAATCTTCATATATACACACAAGCTGCAGTGTCAAGTGACACAATAGATGTAGTGAATTTTCTTTTTTACTCTGGGTTCAAATCTGTCTTAGAGCACCAATTGATCCCCCCAAAACAAATGTAATTAGAATTACATCTTTAAAAGTGTACTTCCTTTTTTCCCCATATAAAAATTACCTTTTTACTTTGGAATGGCTTACTGACACAGATTTATGAATTGCAACAGTAACTGATGTTCAGCATCTGTGCTTCTGCTGCCCTCTTTTTTCTTTTACCCTTATCCATCCATCCATCCATCCATCCATCCATCCATCCATCCATCCATCCATCCATCCATCCATCCATCCATCCATTTACTAGGTCATGGCATCTGGCGCCCATACCAGCTACAACTAAGGGAGAGGCTGAACAGGTATCTGAAAGGAGTGAATAACTTAATTTCTGTTTTTTCCTGTGATACTCATGACACCAAAATTTACATTACACAATATACAAGGCTGCTGAGGAAAAACATGTATGGAGTCAAGCTGTGCAGAAAAAGTGTAGAGTAGCAACCCAGCAGTAGCAGCAGAGTCTCATTCTGAGCTGAAATGAAACAATTTTCTCTGTTTAATTAATGTACCATGACTAATAGATGGAATTTGTCAGCATGGTGTTTAAGAGCCCTATGAAACTTTCTTAAAGTAAAGTTAATTTTTCATCAAAGAAACCTTCTTCCAGCTCAAATATGTTCACAAACTCACATTGATTTACAGGGTTTAGTAAACCTCTTGATGTCAGCTAACCTAATATTAAAATGCCTAATATTAAAATAAAGAGTGCGATCAGTCACCCTTTCACACATGCAATGCCATAAAGCAAATGTGTGTCACTTAAAATGTCAAACTTTCCTTGACTGAAGCATTTTCCAAAATGACTGTAACTTCATTTTTGCTGGAACCTCCGTCTTCACCTAATAAACTGATATCAGAAAGTTGGGCCTGGGAACAGTCCAGAGCAGCAGCTGACACAGGGAACCTGATCTCTGGGCTTTCCAGCAGCACAGCTTGTGTGCTGCAGACATTCCTGGCACACATGGCTCATCATCCCTCGTTTTACTTCAGCTTGTGCCCTGTTTGCTCTCCCATCTTCCTTTTCCATTACTACACCATTCAGGGAAAACGTGCTGCAATGATGTCTTGGTGTTCTGTCTTAATTTATCAACATTCTGTCTTCAGTCCCTCTCATCTGTTCTTTTTATGCTGTAAGCAGTTGCAATTCATTACATCCTGGCACATGCAGCTCTCCTACCACACTTCTATGGATAATTGTGTTTTAGTACATTTGACCAGCTACAAGCTAAACAGGAGGTCAGGGTTTTGGAAGGCATAAAAAAGGGATTTGCCATCTTTACTGCACCGCAATTATAAATAAAAACCTTAGAAAATGGTCTGTAGATCTGCTCTAACAGAGTCACAGGTGCTATAAGTTTAGATTACATGAAACCTATAAAACTACAGAGAATTTAAGGTTTGGCTGCTTTTTTGTGGTAATTAAACAGTGTAAATTGGTCATGCATATTTGTTATGGACTGCCAATGTAATTAATACTCTTTTAACTAATATAAATTATTTTAATCATTGGTCATGCAATTATTTCCTCTATTACACCTCTGCTTCACTCTCAGCATGACACTCACTGCAGGTGACACCTCTGATTGAGCTTTATCACTGATTTAATATGACATATAAACAAAGAAGTGGCTGAGTAATCAGGTCCATTAGAAGGTGGATGAGATACATAGTTTATCTGAAAGATATGTTGAGCAATAATGCACTTGCTGACCTTCCCTAAGCTTGATTACATGTTAACAAAGTAAAACAAACACAAATAAACTCTATAATTGTCTATTATCTATCCTGCCATCCCACAAAATCTGTTGTCATTAATTCATTTTTATATAAAGCTGAACTTCAGGGATATCTGCTTTGCATATTAATGACATAACTTTGTCACTCCACTCCCACTTAGACAGATCATTTGCCTTCTGAACTGCAAAGGGGTGGAGGGCTCTTTAAAAGTAATTGTAGAACATAAGGAATATTGCCACAAACTCCTTCAGCATTCAGACAAAACAACCACAAATAGCAGCAGACTCACCTGGCAAACAAAGAGCCTTGTTGGATCCTTTAGCGCTGATATGTAATGTTTGTATCCAAACTAGCTGCAGGTAATCCAAGGCTGAGACAAGATCAAGTTGGAGTCCAGCTCAGTTGCTGCTGCTGCTGCTGCTGTTGCTCCCCTCCTGGACTGGCTCAGTTTGTTCAGAATAGACTGAGGTAACTGAGGCTCAGACGAGCTGCATGAAACTTTTCCCTTGACTGCTCACACCATCTGCATGCTGAGAAAGTCTCTGCTGTGGACAGGATGACTGTCGCGGTCAGCACAGACACACATGGGGCACCATTACAGCTGGAGTCCGCCCAGACACATGCACATCCACGTGCACACTCACACAAACACACACACACAAATGCACACACACTCTCCCGACACTGCAGTCTATGCAGTTATTATTCCTCCAGTCATCCTGACGGTGAGACGTTCACACTCAGTCTGAGAAGATTGAGTGTGCATAGTGGTTACACAGAGAAGGAGGAGGAAGGAGAAAAGGGGGGGGTGCACGAGTATGTTTGAGGAAGTCTCAAGACCAGGGCTGGGACTGAGCCATATCCCAGCAGTGTAGATGACTTTGTCCTTTATTCCACATTGAAGACAAACAAGTAGGAGCTTTTAAACTCTTATACGAACTTCCACTTACTTGAAGTGTCAAATGCCAAGAAATCAGATTTTCCCATAAATCATCAGTGACTTATCCAGCACACACACTTAGAAAGCTACCCCAGATGTAAGGTGTCTTTAAACTGACATAAACAAATGGCTGTGTGAATGCAGCTCAACAAACATTTATCTAGTCTCTGTGCTCACTTTGGTGCAAACCCAGCTGTGTACACGGCATGGACAGTGCATTTGGTTTATTTAGGACTGGTCTAAATGTTTTCCTTTTCCACTGTGCTGCAGCATTTCTTTTTTTTCTCTAGAAAATTTAGTCTTAAAACTATTTTCCACTCTGAATGCAGGTTGCAAAGACTTCTGAATATATACAAATACACATAGATATACTAATATGTGTAATATTTGTGACAACAGTAAAATCGCCTTTTTAATTTTTTCTACATTCAGAGAAATATTTGTTGTAGTTTTCTTAGTTCAGTCAAAAAGCTGTCATGTGTCTTTTTTTTTGGTCTCTATAAAGAAATTAAAAAAAGTTTATTTAATATAATTTAATTTAATTTTGCAATTTATATACAAAATGTGCCATTCCAACATACTGTAGCTCTATCTTGGTGTTCTCTAGGACATTATGTTGGCCTATGCCAGCTGCCAGGCTTTGTGTTTTTTTCCACTTGTTTTCCTTCTTACCTTTTGCAAGTGTCAGTGTTT
Organism: Melanotaenia boesemani; assembly: GCF_017639745.1. Classification (NCBI taxonomy): domain Eukaryota; kingdom Metazoa; phylum Chordata; class Actinopteri; order Atheriniformes; family Melanotaeniidae; genus Melanotaenia; species Melanotaenia boesemani. Next base: position 11,473,037 of record NC_055700.1, read on the forward strand.
TCCCTCATCTGTCTTTCGCCTTGCATGATCCTGGCAGTCTCCTTGGCACAGCTTCAGTTCTTCACCTCATCACCTCTCAGCATGTCTGCCCTGGTTTCTCTACCACTTGTTGCCAGATAATTGATGTCCCAGTCAGTGAAACATTTAGGCCAAGATTCGAAGTCCGATAGTCTGATTTTATTCTCTCTAAGTTAATCGTGTTTTCTCTGTGGCACAGATCCCCTGCCATTGCTTTTCTGCCAGCCCAGAACCAGCCTGCAATGTTTAACATTCAGAATACCAGAGGAACCTAAACCTGCCCCATGTCCCTGCTACTCTTAGTCTCCCGAGCTCCGGAGAAGTTCTTGTCTTAAGAATACATTCACTCTTCACACATCTGTAAATAAAGCCTCACAACCCTTTCACCTGTGACACAGTCTGCTTTTAGGTCTATGCATCCTGAAGGACTGCGACGTGTTCTCTCAAAAAAATAATTGAATAAATCTCGCAATGACATTATTGAAATGTCATTTTGTTTTCCTACAATATACATCAACTTTCATACATATCTTCAGTTGAATATCTTCAGTTCCGGTGGCATCTTGAGATAATTTTAACTTTGGTTATTAAATTCTTCAAACAGGAGTCTTTGGTTTCTGTTGTTTAATCATTTATTAAAATAAGATATTAAGGATATTAAGATGTTGAGACATGGTGGTAACACTGCAAATTATCACTACCGGCCAGATACAGACCTTTTGTACAGTCTTTGTGTTCTGGGCACGTGGCAGTCATCCACTGAGCTTGAAAATTGTGCTCTTAATTTCAAGGGAGAGAAATTCCAATGTATGTAGGGGGTGGCTGGTATGTCAGCAATAATTACCTCCTCAAAACCAAACCATCAGGATGAGAACTGGTTTATTTACAAACTCACGTAAACGAGAATTAGGAAAATTTGCCTGGTGAAGTGTTTATTTTGGGTCAGAATCCCCGAGGAGCTGGTTGAATGATCTGATGAAGGAGTTTTACTGTGAGGCTACTGACTGTGAAGGAGGTGATGTCAACAAACAAGAAAACGTCTGGGTTACTGAAGTGTTACTTAAGTGAAGGGTCAGACTGATCAAGCTTGGTAATTTATTAGCAGATTAAGTAGATGTGAAATGCATCCATGTTTTTGTGTCAAAATGAGATACTGTATATGTCAAGTGGGCAGATCAAACAAAAATGTCAGATTGGCACATGTATACATGCATCTCACAATCATGTGGCACTGATTTGTAGAACTGGCACACATGTTTAAAGTGTATGAACATCTGCCACCTCCCTTAGCTCGTGTTATAGCTAATAAACCTCTTTATTATTACTATTATTATTATTATTATTAGTGGTAGTAGTAGTAGTAGTAGTATTAGTATTAGTATTAATATGTTGTACTCTTTTTGGTCAGTTTTTTTTTCTATGTAGTTCTTTACATCAGCTTTCATTCTGATCTAATCACATATATCTATCATATTAATACAGATAAAAAAAGATTTATTATTTCCCTTTCAAAGACCATGTTTTCAGTTTACTTTGTAATTTAAACTTGTACTATAGTTTATATCAGCTTGTCTGTTATCAGTAAAGCACTCTGAACCGCAGAACCTTCACAGGTTATTTTAATACATTTTGATTAAGTGAATAATAAATCATTCGATGAAAATGGCAGTGTGAAATTAAATTACATGATCTCCTGATTTTTATTCGGTATCAAGATAAGGCTGCCAGTCTATTTGTTTAATAAGAGGTATTTGAAATTATGTACTTCCATGAGAGATGAAAATCTCTCATGTAATTAAAGGTAAAACAGCTAAAACACTCTAAACACATCTGTTTTTTCACTTAAATTGCTATTTTTAAATATGATATTTACATACAACACCAAGAATGAAGCAGATTTCATTCATTTTAATAAATTATAACCATTCGAATCAAGAACAGACAACAGCTGGCTCTGAACCATCTGTCCTCAGCTATCCTTCACATGTTTTATTACATTTGCAAGACGAGGAATGCTGAACATGAAACACTGTGACCCTGTGACGTAAGAAGTGGCCATCTGTAAACAAACCGGAACTGCATCTTCTCCCATGAGACTCTGGAAGCCCTAATCTGATAGACAGCTAATGGGATTAGTATGGGTGAATCTTCATCGAGGAAGCCTCTGGGAATTACGTATCACTCAGTGGCTCTGCCGTTCTCACGGCCTTATAGTCAGAGGTTTTGGACAGCTGGTGACTTCTGCAAAGATAATGAAAATCTTTAGAGCCCCACGCAGATAAGAAGCTTGTTGACTGGAGTGATACTCATACTTTACTGTAACATTTTACAGCTCCTGTGAAAGAATGATTCGTTTTCTCTAAATAATGTTTTACTTGTGATGTTTCTGTAGCACTAATGCAATACCTGAACATAATGAGATACTTGATACCTCACTGTGTGTACATGAAAACAGCAGGTATTGTCATAGATTCAAATATAGAGAACATCAACATACTGTGTAGAAACAATGCAGTACATATTGGACATAATGGCACAAGACAGATACAAACATGTCTGAAAATTAATGCTTCATGTTGAAAATATTGTTATCTATGTGTAAAACTGCCCAGTTTAATCTATTGATTAAAGTATTAGTGTAAAAAAATTTGTTTCCACTGCCCCCATGTGGCCAAGATTGATATATTTACAAGTACACACACGAAAAAATAAACATACTTCTGTTGACTTTTCCAACATATCTGATTAAGCAACCATTCAACCTTGTATGACATGAGACACGTATAGCTGGCATTTTAGAAAAGGATTCATTCAATTCTATTCATTCATTTTCTACATCTGCTTTGTTCAATTAAGGGTAACAGGGGTGACAGAGCATGTCCCATTTGCCAACGAACGAGAGGCAGGGTACACCCTAGACAGATCATCTATCAAAGGGCCAACATGGAGACAAACACAATGCTTACACTTACTCCTATTGCCAATTTTTAAAAAACAATTGATATGAGATGCTTTTTTAAACCATTGGATTTAATTATAAATTGACAAACAGTTCCAATGGAAATCATGTAAACTCTTAAATCCGCAAAACCCTCCATGTTATTTTAAATAAATTAGCCCAGCCCTGTTTGGATGTTGTGTGGACCTGAGTGGCCAGAATCAAAGACAACTGCTGTTATCTAAAACAACTAAGGGGGAGATATTTGCTTCAGAAACCAATGGTGTGTTTAGAATCTTACATCTTTTGAATTTTTGTTGCACAAATGGCTCAAATAAAAGAAAATACTTGCTAATGAAGAAAAAAAGCTGGTCTGCATGACATGTGTTTTTCATTCTGCTTGCATTACATTTACAAATTCAAAAGACCTTGACTTCCATGGAATCAAAGTCGACATAAGCCAGTCTTATGGTACATGAATTATCTATAAGTTGCTATTTATGGATGTAATATTGATCCATTGTCCTATCGTAGAGATAAGCTTTCCTCCTCCAAAAGATCATGTCTGATTGTCTTTGTTATGTGAGAGTGCTCTCTGCTGGTTAAGTCTACAACTGTGGGACTGCTGCTGGATGTTTGTCTTTATTTCTACTCAGGCACACATCAATACCAATAATATCCTGTTAAAAGAAGTGAGTTGAACACAGTGGAAAAAGATATGCTTTTTTTATTTCTCTTTTTTTTTCATTATCATTGAACGTACCAACTCCTACATCCTCTCTCTGACGTGTTTGAATTTAATTAAGTGTTGCAACAGCATTTTTTTTTAAAGGACATGGCTTGTCCATGTCTGTTCATCACTTGTTAGTATCCTTTATTGGATGGGGTTGGTAGTTTTAAACTAATATTTCTCATTTTTGTCAAGTCAAAAAAGTATGTATCAACGTACAAACGCTATTAGCTCATTTTGTAGTCAAACAAATATAGTAGACTGCTCATCAGGAAAAAATAACACTGTAAGTTCATCCATCTGTCCATTTATTTTATACCCCATGAAGGAACTGGAGCCTATCCCAACTGTTATCAGGTTAGAGGCAGGGTACACCAGTTCCCAGTCCGTCATAGTGGCAATACAAAGAGACAAAACATCCATTCATGCTCACATTTTATCCTAAGGAGAATTTAGAAACACCAATTAACCTGAAACACATGTAGGAAGAAGCTGGACTACTCAGAGAGAACTGATGCATGCATGAGGAGAACATACAAAGTCCACAAAAAAAAAGTACTAGCTTAAGCACAAACAAGGAACCTTCTCCTGAGATGGACTGGCGAGCTATCCATGACGCACCCTGCCGGCTCCATCACTCCTACTGAGTGATGGAGCCTGTCCACCACTTAATTCTAATTGAATTAAGATGGTATAGGAAATGGATGGATGGATAATGTCATAGTGATTGTACATGTTCAGTCATGATTTATGCCATGAAAGTAATGCTATTATAATTTAATCTAATAATTAGCAAATGTACCAGAGAAAAAACAGAATTATATGTCGCTACATAAAACTTTACAGATGCAGAAATGTTAAAAGTTATTTTTCAGTGGATGTGTTTTAAAATGCAGGTACTAAATCCCAGCTGAGTTATTTCCTTTTATTCCTATTTATTGTATCAAATGCCATTACTTCAAATGTGTAGCCAGCTTTTAATTTTCACTAAATGTCAATTTTTCAAAAAAAAAAAAAAATAAAAAATCTGAAACATATTTCAGTTTCAATTTTGAACAATAAAGAGGAAACCAAAATCAGTAGAACTTTATATGACGACTTTATACGATTTTATTTTTCTACTGGTTACTAAAATGAACTCTTGACATTTCTAATGTGTGATGACAAAGCTGCTGGGAAATGTGCTTCCCTACGTCACTCCATCAAGGAAAAAGGCCATCCCTCCCGGGTCAGAAATTTGTCAGGTCACTGAGGTCAAGGCTCCAACATTCTGTTTTGCTGCTTACAACATTTCTGAGAACCAAATAAAAAGGGAGCCAAGGAATTAATCCATCTAACTCAATTCCTATCATTTCAGCAGCTCAAGGTGGCATGACGCACTTCTTGTTACTTCTCATTAGGCTTAGTTTTGATATTTTGCAATCAATGTAATCAATCACATCCTTTAATTTCCTTGTTTGTGATGTTGATGTGTTGCCTCCAATAAGCCCTTTCGGCTACAGTAAACAACCTGTTGAGGCAGGGCCAGACTCTAAATACCAGAACATCTATTAGCAGTAAATCAGTGTTATTTACTACTCCATTCATGCACCTTTGTTTCTGCAGAGGCGGCAGTGACGTGTTCAGGGAGTCAGATAAAGGGTTTTTCTCACCAACTCTTTCCTGTTATTTTCCAGGGTCCTTTGTTTGGTTGCGGGACCTGTGCGTTCTCAGGGGAGTGAGAGGAACATTCGAGCCTGACCACTTAGAAACACTCCTGTCCTCATTCACAGCCTGCTTCCATACCTGTCTGCATCACCAAGTGAGTGTGTGTCTATGTGTGTGTTACCTTGGCCTCTGACTGAGGAGCTTTATTCTTACAGTGATGGAAAGTATATGTTTACTTTAAGTATTGTCCCTAAGAACATCTATGTACAGTATTAAGGATATTTTTTTATTCTTTTCTATTTTAGTTTAGAGGAAATTAATGTGTTCTGCTACATATACTCAACAAGAAAAACTCAAGAAATAAAAAGATATGATATAGTAATTCACTTCAAATGACAGTGATGCACAAGTTATGCAAGTTAGTTTATAATTCTTGCAAGATTGCTATTTAATCTCTGAAACAAGTCTATTTTTATATGAATGGAACTAGTCTAATACAATCTAAACCAATTCTAATATGACCTAAAACCACTTTAATCTTTTTTAGACATTTCTTTTAAATCTGGTATAAAGGCCATTGGATAGTTGGACGGTGATGATGGATGTAATCCAGTCTACTCAGTCCTAAGCAAAAGAATATAAATGACATAAACCATGTTCAATATTTCACATGTAAGACAGGGTCTCATCCAAACAATCTTATGCTATGTTGGTTTAAATCCTGTTAACATAACCAAAAGTCACTTTAAATTTGACCATACCCAATCTGAACTTAATAAAATTAGATATGTTCTAAATGTCGTGGCATAAACTCAGTCTAGATCCAATTTAACAACACAATATAAGAAGCAAAAAACAATAAAATAAATACTAGCACTTTCCACTGTGGTGGAAAATAATTATTTACTTTTCTATTTATTTATTTATTTATTTTGTTGGCATTTAAACTTTATTTCTTAATTTCCATGTGTCCCTTGTCTGCTGCTATTTGAGAAATAATATCCAAGGTGGCTCATTCAAATAAAGCCAAAGATTTCAGGATTAATACAATAACCATTTAAATCCCCCCCAAAATAAGAAATGCATCATTATAAATCATGCCATATTTTATAATAGACACTTCAACTTGTATATATGTATATTGACACTCATCTTGTACAGTCACTTTAAAATAGAAATTTAAATGCAGATATAAGTTTATAGCTGATAACTAAGAATCTTTACAGCATTTGTTAGATTTACTTATTTCCATTTGCTTAAATGCATAATCTGAGCACCTTCTCCATTTCTGGTGTAATTAACATTTTTGAGGGGATTTTCATCCTAAATACTTTTGATGTAGGTTAATTGTTAAACAAGAATACCAGATATTTTGTCAGATTCTACTTAATTTCATATTTAAGTTTGTGATTTAGTTTGCAATTATAGATCTAAAAAAAAGTCCAAAATGTTTTTTGAGGTAATTAATTTCAGTGATATTTTGATAAAATAAATATTTAGTATGTGACATAGAATACCTACATTTTCTTTTCTTTCTGTTTTATAGGTGCTTTTTATGGACCCTTTGTAAACATATCGCTCAGGGACTTCTTGACATTTGCATGTCAAATTTTCATTAAAGTGATAATACAGTGGATAAGAAGTGCCCTCTAAGTCTTGAATGTCAGAAAGAGTCTGTGCTGTTGTGTCACATTTAACTTCCAAGCTTTTGGAGTGTAACTTACAAAAAAAAAAAAAAAAAAAAAAATGTTGCTTTTAAATTCCTGTCCTGGGCAGACACAACAACAACAGGAAGAAGGGCCATTTTCACAGGTGTCAGGAAGCACAGGAAATAAACAGCCTGAATACTGGAAAACAGTTTTGTACCACAAAGAGTCAGAGGTGAGCTTAATATAAGATATTTATAGCAGGGGGAAAATTATTTAGAAAATTTGTTAAAGATGTTTGCCATTTTTTATTTATCTATTTATTTATTTTTATTAATCACCTTTGATTATAAAACTGCTGGATGATATTTTGTAAGCTGATACTACACTGTTTGCATATGTTCAGCTTAATCACAGACTCATAGCTAGGTCATTCATTTTAATTTCTTATTTTAAAACAATCAAACAATGTTATTTTCACCAACCCCCTACTATGGATACATCTATAATTATAACACAGCGTGTTTCACTGTAATTAAACAACAATTAACTAGGATCTTATCAGTCTTAACAGTGGTATAATTTTCAGAAAATCTACTCTCTAACCTACTATGAGATATTTTTCTTTGTATTTGTCCAGTCATACAATATTGAATGGATCAAATAGTTTATATCAGGTCAGGTCAGCTGTTTTCAGAAAAATCTGTCCCAGAAAACACAACAACAAATTAAACACAAATTTCTCAAAACAAACAAATAAAAAAACATAAGTAAATAAAAAAAAAGCTTCAAACTTCAAGTACTTAAAATTTAAACCATTTGACTATTGTTCTCATTTTGATTGATGTGAGTGCTATATTTTAGTTCAGTATCCGAGAAACTTTATTTCAAACCCTCTCCCACAGTGATTTTACATTCACTTCAGATCAGCTTTATTTTTGTGGCAGAAATTTACAACAAAGTTATCTCAAGGCACTTCACATATATGGGCTCTCTGAGCTCTTTTTTAAGCTCTTTTGAAGTATTTTCCCATTAATGAGAGTACAGTAATTCTCCTTTTTTTCTTCTTCTTCTTCTTTTTCTTGCATGGGAACAACAAGTTTTTTCCTATTTGTAGACTCCTAAGAAAGTAGGGCATTCCACAATTTCAGGGTGAAGGGTTCCTGAAAAGTTCTCAGCAGTATTAATGTCTGTTTCTGCTCCTGTTTCGATATTTCATGTCATCTTGTCATGGGAATCAAGATAAGGCAGGAATTCGCTCTTCTTAAAAGACAAACTTCTCTCCAAACTACTTAACATATTTGCACTGCTCCAAAGGCCTATTTTAAATGTAATGTAAATGAGAATTGTCTGCCAGTGCAACAGAAATTTAGAGAGAGAAAGAGAATCTCCTGAAAATATTCATGTCTGAGTCTGAGTGAAAAAGCCTGGTGCATGCAGTGTAGAATGAAAAACATGATTGGGAGTTGTATGAATTGCATTGAATTTATTTTCTATTTTTCTTTTTTTTTCATTTCTAAACTTAAATTATAGAAAGTCAGTTTAGAAATATGTCCTCCTTGTTTATCATTAAAATAAAATGACTGAAAAGGCATCTAAATGTAACATGAGGACCTATAACACTTACATAACATTAGCTTCTGCAGCTGCCTAAATTATAATCATTACAAAGCAATACATAACTGCTAACACAGCTCAGTGTTTTATCGTATGTCATCTTAGATTATGTCTTTCCTGTAGATACTAATATGTTGATCAGTTTATGGATGAATTAAGCAATGAAATGATAAAAGTCAGTGAAAATTTTGGCTTTATTGCAAGAGCATTCTCTACATGGGCTGGTGTGCCATACATGATATTGTCTGCATTGTCCTTGTTGGCTGTTCACTTGTGCAGTACAAAAAGATCATTATTTGGAATTAAAAGGGGTCAATGCCAGATGCATTTAAGGTCCTTTTGCATTTAATCTCATTCAGCACAATATGAAGGCACATGAAGACATTAAAGCAAGCTGAAACTGTCCAGAAATATAAGAACAAAGAACATTTAAACAGAATAACATAAAGATGATGGTGCTAAACAAGAACCAAACAAACAAAATAAATTTTATAACAGCTGTTAAAAATGTTTCTTTGTTTAAAATCTTTTAACATAATAAAATATAGTTTTCAGTTAATTTATAAGTTAATGCTACATTTACACTGAACAGCTTTTTTTTAAAGCAGTTGTCAGCGAGGATTGAGCTTCTTTGGAGTTGAAGATCTGCCTGTGCGCTGGTCTGTGCTCTGTGCAGAGTTCACTTCTCCAGATCCCACATCACCTCCTGACAAAACAAGAGAAATGTTCATTAATCCTTCAGTTTATGCAGCTGTTTAAATAAAATGTCTTTTTTTTTAGAAGCTTATTTAATCAGTAGGATAAATCATGTGATTCTTCACATCCCTCTGATAATTTCCTACTTGGGTGATTCTTTTTTTTTTTTTTTACCTGTTTGTGGTTCAGCCTTAAGCTTGCTGGCGATTTTGGCAAAGAATGAAAGGGTGAGACAAGCTCCAGTCTCCCTGTCACAGATGCCCCCTTTACAGTTGCATGTCTTACGACACTCAACCCCATAGGTTCCGTATGGACAGTCTGTAAAGAAAGAAAACTTTGTCATTTCGAGTATAGCAAGAAGAAAAACTGCAGGTGGACACTGCAGCAGCACTGACGCTTAAATGTCTAAATTCCCAAGTCTCCCATGATAAAAGGATAATCATCGAGTCAATGTGTAACTGAACTATGCCTGCAGATGGGAATCGATAAGCAATGGATATGTTTGTTTTTAGCTATTTCATAAAGCAACACATAGGCCAAATAGCTGAAACTCATGCAAGAGAGCGTCACTGTAATGCAGCATACAGTAAGAGCAGGTTATCTAATGTGAACATACCTTTGCAGATTCCGTATTCGTCTCCATAATCGTCTTCATCCTTGTAGAACTCGCAGAATAACCCAGGTCCGCACTTCACCCCATGCATCCCCGACACAGTGCGGTAGCAGTGCTCTCCTCTGCCTGCTGCGCACACCTGGCAACAGCCGCAGTCATCCAGGACCGTCCTTGTGCACCGCTGCGTCCCGCTGCACCGCTCCGTGATGCATCTGTCGGGGCAGTTCACCGCATACTTTGCATTGGCGCTCCAAGTCTCAGCATCGCGCACTATAAGTGAGGACAGCACTGTGAGGAGTAGAAAAGACATCACTTGATGCAGGGAATTTGCCGAGAGCTGGTGGAAGATGGGTGCCGTCCTTATGCGCGGTCTGTTGCTGTAAGAGGCAAGACACAAGTGGTCTCCTGTAAGACTTGAGAGGACTGACCTGCGGTTCACCAGGCTCTGTAGTTATCAGCAATGAACAACTTTGTTTTGCACGTGGTTTGCTTCGTCAATTTCCTCATTCCGGTGTTGTCTATTTTTTTTGTCAGTCAGTCCCCCTTTTAGAAATCCGGCTTGGAAGTGGGATTAACTCTGAACAGCCATCCAGGAACTGAAGTTTGTGTGACCTGATGTCACAAGTTATCTTTGGTTTGTTTTTGTCTGAGTAAAGGACCCCACCCCACCACTAACCTCCAATGGCACCAGGTTTGTGATGACTGAAGTGACTGAACTATTCACTTGCATTGCATTGCAATTGCATTACATGTGCTACACAAAATCTTTATACCTACTAAAACAGAGGACGAACACATTGTAAGCTTTTTTTTTTAAATAATAGACTATAAGTTATATTTATCAGACAACAGAGTAAAAAAAAAGGATTAAATGAACTGAAATGTTAATATTATGCTGTTTTTTTTTTTATATAGCCTATATAACAACCATTTGCACACACTGCCATGATCATATTGGCTTTTTGAAGCCCAAGCAAGAAAATGTGTTTTGATTTTCATTTCATGGAATAGCAATACAAAAATATAGTACCCTACTTTTGAGAAGAGTACAAATTGCAAACAAATCATCAAATCACATAACTATAAGAAATGGTTGTGGACGTTAGATCTTCGCCATCTAAATATATAATTTTCCAGCATATTGCTGATCCTGGTAAGAGTGAACATATATTTTTCTCACACTGATTTGGAGAGCACATCAAGCATCCCTTTTTTCTCCCTCAAAAGCATCTGGTCTGACTTCACATCCTTAAAAATGTGAGATTATATAACAATCCTCAATTTTGATTAATTTGATACTGACCTTGATATACCACCTAAACCTAATGATAACAAAAGCTGTGGCTGACAGGGGCAATATGAATATTACTGGAGGTTTCTCAGTTCCATTTGCCATTAAAAAAAAACAAGATTATGACAAAACATGGAAATATGTTCCTGTCTCTTCATTGCACATGATGCAAAGTTCAAAGCTTTTTGCAATTATTTTAAGTAAAAGCCTCTTTGGTTAACCTAAAAGTTGGTGCTGTTTATTTGATGTACAAAAATGAACCAACAGCAATGTCTTTAAATAAAAGGGTTTTAAGTATTTCACTTTGTGTTTTCTTGGAGATAAAATCATTCTTAAAGAGAAAGACCTTCTCATTCTGTTTCCCTTGCTCCATTACTCCTAAAGTAAAAAAAAAAAAAAAAAAAAAAAAAACTCATTAGACAATAGTATCTGCAACATACCTTCTTAACAAATTAATATCTCAAAGATGTGAAGTTAATACACTTCTTGTTTTTCTGAATATTAAAACACATTCTTTTAAAATTACCCTTAAAGAGTTTTTTTTAGGTCAGACAGCCAGAGTTGTCTTCCTTTAAATCATATGACACCTACATTTTTGTGATATCATCTTATTTTTAAAATTGTCACACTCTTATGTGCGCCTTTACGTTTTCTTTGGTGTTTTTCTTTGTGGTTGTGATTGTCTTTTTTTTTTTTTTTTTTGCCAGTGTGTACCTTGACTTGACAGATCTAGATGACTTTAGAAAATAACTCTTTTGCTGTACATATGTTGTTCAATAAAGTTGTGGGGAAAGAGAGAAAAAAAGGCAAAGCTAATCACTCCGATACACACCGTGGCGCTAACTGTGTGCTCCCACATTCGTTGCCGTCGGTGTCTCAAACACCAACGAAGAAGAAAGGGAATGAGGAGAAGGCTGACATGATATTTGTGTCCAAGGGAGACCTCACTGGGACGGGACAGGTAACGCAAACCATACATCTACGGAGCTTTCCTGTCAAGGTAACTTACATGCCTGTGGCCTTTCTAATTTTTATGACAGACTTGTAAATGTGTAACTTATACGACGTTAACGGGACACGAAGCTGTTTTGCCGTGAGCTGTCAAGCGGAGGGGCTTGGTCGGTTTTGACAGCTATGGAGTAGACTAGCGACTGCACTGCAGCCAGTGTTAGCTCAGCTGTCACTGCAAATGCATAATAATACCGGTCGTTGGGAATGACATGGCGCAGTCTGCCTTCACATTTACATATTAAATCGTTCGTGCTGGTGTAGGCATCAAGCTAGAGCCAAGAAGGAGATGTCAGCCATGAATCGTTAAGATTACAATTTCTGACAAACGCTGCAAAGTAAGAAAGCAGATGCTGTCGCCCCTCTAGAGGATGTCGTAAATAAATTAAATAACTTATCTGGCTGGTCATTAGACTGGATGCCCATTGCCTGACAACATGTAATTAGGGTCGAAAATGAGCTTTTAGTCCACTGTCTTTTTTTTTAAACAAGATAACTAGATTTATGCCAGACACATATTATGAAACTAATACGATTTGATATCATCTGTCCATTGCTGGTTTTTGACAGCCATCCCCGCACTCATAGTATAAATGCTTATGTGGACGTGGTTGTCCTGGCAACAGCATCCAAACCGTCCTCTGATTAACCCAGTAACTTCTTCCAGTTCATCCTGGATGACTTTACAGCCTTGTCTCCTCCAGCTGGCCTCAGGTCAGTCAGTCTGTGGGGTCTCATCTCTTTGCACCAAATTATGGGCGTACAGGAGCCAGAATCACCTCATCTGTCATCGGTCAAAGTGGATGGTGAATAAGGGCTCAGCAATTGATCCAAATCCAGTCTCATCAGGATATGATCCCATGTGCTCTTTGGTGTTCTATCTTCTTAGACGTTGAGCATCTTTTTACATTTTCTAGGAGGCTATTGAACAAAACAATATGAAGACATGTGACACTGAGCTGTTAATTAATTTCAATGTCTTTACAGAAACATTTAATAACTTGAAGGGAAAGGAAACTTATTATCCAGTTAAATAATGCAGTACTGCAGTTGCTGTTTTGATGAATCAGTATCATTGATGTTTTTAGGTATGATCAATACAATTTAAATTTCTTCTAATGATATATTTCAGTCATTAATTTAGCTTAATATGAAATGTTGACAGCAGTTTTTGTTTTGTATTAATGAATGTGCTTTTGTATATCCAAAGTCTAAATACTCTGATGAAGTGATATTTGTTACACTGAGTCTGAAAACAGATGCTTAATAAAAAAAATGAATGAAAAATAGAGAGAGAGAGGTTGTTATCAGCCATGCTTGCACTTTATATTTCTGTTTTATTTTTCTTGCAAGTGGTTGTCTGACTGTTGAACCCACTACTATATCAATGCTTGCTGTTATTTTTGGTCTGGTGGAAACCATATAGCCCTGCAATCCTCAGGCATGGCAAGAGAGAGAGATGACGCTCTGTGACTTTGGTCTATGATCAAATTGGCATGCTCACATGTTTAGCAGCATGTGAATTGCATTCTCTTACAAATAGTGCTTCATGTTTTGTTACAGGTTTTAATTATAGCAAGCAGGAGTCAACTTTTAGTGTGGAGATTTCCTTTAGAATCTAGCATCGTTTTTATTATATTCAGCGGTTATTTTTAATCTCATTTATGTTTATTTGGCAAGAAGGTTAATTATACCACAGGAACTAGAAATGTATTTAGAACCAAGTAATATTTCAGAAGATCATAATGAATATATTTCTAACACAACTAAAAGGGATGTTAAAGCTACTGAACTATTTTGTTCATAAGATTTTGATGTGGATATGCTTTAGTATATCATGAGAACGTTATAAATCCAGTGTTCCCATGATCCCAAATAAATGTTTACATGCATATTGTGACGGTCATATTACATCTTTACAGTTAAGTTGCATGATTTTTGATTTAATTATCTATAATGCAAAAGGGAAAAGTCAATTCTCCATTTTGACACTCACCCTTAATTTACTTGCAATTTCTGATTGCGATTACAATGTTTTGCTGTTATTCAAAGGAACATTGTGAAGCAATTACTGACATCTAGTGGTTAAGTTGAAGATTGCAATCATCTTGCATACTGATCTAGTTTTGCCAGATCTTGTGACTGTAACAAATAACCAGATCTATTTTATATTGTTTGGACCTGGCAACACAACCACTGATTCCTTCAAAGTCTTCATCTAGATAGCCACTGAACAATATTCTTCCTTAATGTATGTGCTATAGTGCTAATATAATTATCCCAAATAAAAAGACCTCCCGTACTAATAAATGAAAGTGGTTCTTTCTAAGGTTAGTAAAATCCAGTGATTGCATAATGATAGAAACAAAGTTTTTAATAATATATTTGTTTCGTCATACACTTTTGTTATTACTACATTTTGTAACCTTAAACCTAATAGATACTTAACATTGGAGGAGTCATTATATCAAATGTTACAAAAGTCAGATTACACAAAATATGAAAATGAGAGAAGTATAACTCAAAGCAAGGCTGCTTACTGCCTAGGCTGAATTAAAAAAAAAAATATTAATAATAAAAAGTCTTAGATTTAGATCCCTATCAGAATAAACATCAAACATTTGAAGTTCTACTTTCGAACATTCCACTCCCTGGTTAAAACTATTCATGCAAATCTATATTCTTTAACTTCATAACTTCCTTGGTAGTCAGTAAAAAGGGAAAAAATAAGTATTTTTTTGGGGACTTATTAGTTTCTGTCTCTGAGAGAGTGGTAAAAAAGAAGTCAAGAACCATCTTATTTTAACCAAATAATAAACATTGTACCAATTTTATATGAGATGTGTTTGATAATTAGCATGTTAAGTACTGCCATATAGAAAACTTATAATATAGTGTATCTCCTAAATATCAGTGGCAGATTTGTTCTTTATTGTGTTAGAAAATAGAACCAACTGCAGACTAACAACTTGGGACTGCATAACACAACAGGTGGTAAACTCATAGTTTACCACCTGTAAATTAAGTCATGATAAGGCATCTACATGCCTTTATGCTGTAGCATAATAACTTGAGAGACATAATTCTTCTCATTAGTGTGGGTGTGTTAGCTGTTATCAAGGGGTGAGCTGACCTATTTAATGGATACCCACTGGGCCTGTGGCATTAGCCCAGATGTAACCTGCTGTAAGCTAGTAAATTGCCAAGACAAAAGAGAAACCTGAC